>NC_138769.1:374381343-374981343 GCF_965119305.1 Pelophylax lessonae | reverse complement strand
GACCAAGAACCTTATGGTCACTCTGACAGAGCTCCAGCGTTTCTCTGTGGAGAGAGGAGAACCTTCCAGAAGAACCATCTCTGCAGCACTCTACCAATCAGGCCTATATGGTAGAATGGCCAGACGGAAGCCACTCCACAGTAAAAAGGCACACTATAGCCCGTCTGGAGTTTGCCAGAAGGCATGAGAAACCATGAGAAAAAAAATGATCTGGTCTGGTGAAACAAAGATTGAACTCTTTGGCCTGAATGGCAAGCATCATGCCTGGAGGAAACCAGGCACCGCTCATCTCCTGGCCAATACCATCCCTGCAGTGAAGCATGGTGGTGGCAGCATCATGCTGTGGGGATGTTTTTCAGTGGCAGGAACCAGGGGACTAGTCAGGATCGAGGGAAAGATAAATGCAGCAATGTACAGAGACATCCTTGATAAAAACCTGCTCCAGAGTGCTCTGGACATGAGGCTGGGGCAAAGGTTCATCTTCCAACAGTACAACAACCCTAAGCACACAGCCAAGATAACAAAGGAGTGGCTATGGTGAATGTCCTTGAGTGACCAAGCCAGAGCCCAGACTTGAACATCTCTGGAGAGATCTGAAAATGGCTGTACACCAACGCTCCCCATCCAACCTGATGGAGCTTGAGGAGGCCCTGCAAAGAAGAATGGGATAAATTGCCCAAAAATAGGTGTACCAAGCTTGTAGACTCATAATCAAAAAGACTTGAGGCTCTAATTGGTGACAAAGGTGCTTCAACAAAGCATTGAGCAAAGGCTGTAAATACTTACGTACATTGATTTTTTTCATTTTTTATTTTTAATAAATTTGCAAAGATTTCAAACAAACTTCTTTCACGTTGTCATTATGGGGTATTGTTTGTAGAATTTTGAACACAATAATGAATTTAATCCATTTTGGTTCAAGGCTGTAACATAACAAAATATGGAAAAAGTGAAGTGCTATGAATACTTTCCGGATGCACTGTATTCACTACAAACTCCAATCTAGGTATGGAGGTTTCTCTTCAGATGATAAAATATGGCTTTCACCACTGGCATTGGCAAAAAACACTGCTACCGAGTATATATTCCAACTGGGCAAGTCATTTTTTTAGGCAATTATTTTTTTAAAGGTATTTTTTTTCACATTACATTACCACATTTAACAAGGGCAAATGCATAGGAAAATTAATTTTAGGCAATTACTTTTAAGCGCCATTCATTTTGAGTGGAGGGGGAAGGACGTGTATGACATATGAATATCATTTGGCCCCATTCTGCCAATCTCCTGTACTAAAGTATATGCCATGGACTTAGAGCCTCCTCAACCTATGAAAACCTATTAGACCAATAGAAAACTGGAGTAAACATTAAGCATCCATATAAGGTGCAGAGAAAATCAATGGGCAACTGGAGAAGGAATGTATGCTATGAATCAGGACAGAGGTAAAACGGTAGAGAGAGGAAAATTTACCCCCATCCATCCTTTGAACACAGGAGATCTCCAAGTTTTAAATGCTTTTAGCTCTGGTATCTGAACCTATTAATGGTGTTAAGTATAAGTTTTGTTTCAAAGCTGAAACTGAATAGTTGCATGTGATATCCTTAAAAAATAAATGACATGCTTTATTGGGTTAGCCAAAGCCAAAATTAATTCTAAAATGAACTAGTCCCCGGCATCAAAATGAAATCCGAGGCTCACACAAGAAATTCTTAAATGCAGAGAATGACTGTCTAACAACTAGAGTCAGAATTTGTCCTTCATCTCTGTTATTAGTAAGACGGCTTAACATGAGTTTGCTACCAATATTTGTTAAAAGTGAATCAAGTGAGATAAAAGAGAAAAAAAAAATTAAGTATTTAGTCCTAAATTATTATAATATTATAAATGTGCATGCTTAATCAAGAGGTTTTTATTTACCCCATATTTAACTTTACTTAGTTTGCCAGGCTAACTTCAGCTTGAGAGTCAGATGTTACCTGAAATTTGACAGTTGCTGACCTCGTACAGTCTTCCAAACAATGTCTAATAGCAGAATTCCACAATTAAGATGAATGTAAACAACCACGGGACTCTGCTATTTAATATGATTACATACACTCAGAAGTTATCTAACAGTTGCTATAAAATGACTGAACTGACAGCTTCTGACTCCTGACTGTCTAGCGGAAGAAATAAAGTTAAACAAAAGGATATACACAAATCTTTTGAAAGTAAAAATGCACAGATTATACTAATTTAAGACGTAATTTACAGATGGAGCATCACCAATATTGGCCATATTCAACACATCATTGCATCAGCAGATAGTCTGTGGGTTTAGGAATGCATGATTATGAATGCAACAATAATCTGTAGGTTTTGGTCATAGAACTCTTACAGGAACAAAAAAAAAAAAAAAAGGAAGGAAGGAAATTGCTGGGTCAGGAGCAGATCTTATATAGTTTACTATGGGTGCTTTGTTTTGAGAACAGGCTCTGGGTCTATTTGTAATTGCTACTTGGTTTGCCTGTGTAGATCCTGCAGAAGGCATGTAGTACAAAAGCCCAAATGACAACGGCAGCATATTGTTACGTCTAGTGGCTGTATGTAACACATACACCATACAAGTTGGGATCACACTTTTACATTAGGGAATGGAGGGTAAGTATAGCTCACAGTTTTCAGCACATTCCCAGTACAATATGAGCATCCTTTCTTTTTCATAGATTATGAAAAAATCAGATCGATTATGAAAAAATTCAGATCTCATCGCACACATCGCTTAGAACAACAGTGGTGTCGGTGAGCCATGTATCAAAGAATGAACAATATTGCTAGCTTTAATTTGACCACTAATTGTTTTTCTTAGACCAATGAAACAAAAAAGTTGAAGCTTTTCGATAACTACACTGGACCTTTAAATTTAAAATATTTTTAAGCCCAAAATTGAATTTATATTATTATGGCCTGGAAAATGTTGATAAGCCTATAGGCCAATATCTATGTCTATATATAATCAGCAAATGTAGAGTATAAAAGTAAAACTTGCAGCATGTAAATATATTGATTATTCTATGTTTTTTTGTACTGCAAGAACAATAGCAAAGAGAATATGCACTAAACACAATTTTTTGTTATAAATTTGCTTCAGTACTTTAAAAAGAATGGTAAAGGCTACATGGGAAACTGTTATCGTTTGATAATGATAGATTTAGCTGCTTGTTGATAGTCATTTCATTGGCCTCACATTAATTTCAGCATTCTGAAAACGAGGTGGCTGCCAACAAATGGTTACATATCTTCATAGAAAGAAAATAAAACTGCCTGTGTAGCTCTAGTTTATTAGACTTGCCAGTCTTTAATAGTTCCTGTTACACTACAAACCATGGGGGATATTTACTGGTGCAGCTCTGCATAGAAACTAATCAGCTTCCAGGTTTTATTTTCAAAGCTCAATTGAACAAGCTGAAGTTTGAAGTGGATTGGCTTCAATGAACAGCTGCACCAGATTGCATGTTCCAGTTTTAGTAAATCTCCCCCAATATGTTTTAGTATACAGAAAACCAAATGATAACTTTTTTTGTGGGCTTCACAACACAACTGTAGTTGTTGTACATGCCAGCTGATCCCTGATAACAATTCGCACAGACTGTTTGTTGGCAGTCTCAGTTGCCGGTCAGCTGAAGCCTAGTACACACTAGAATTTTTTTTCCTTTCAACCCAGTAGGGCTGAACAAAAAAAAAAACTGACAGCGATTTCCCCTGCTGTGCTATTGTGTTCTGCCAGGGGGATGGCCCAATGGCTGAGAGTGCTGATTAGGAGCTGATCAGCAGACTTTTTTCAGTCATGCCCAATCAACAGACGCCGGCCAAATGACCAGCTTCTGTCGGACCGGCTGCAGTACACATGGGCCCAACTTTCAGCCCATGTGTGATAGGCTTAAGGCAGCCAACAGTGAACATTATAGAGAGTGTCTGGGTCAGTTGCACCATGAAAATCTGTTACCAGTGAATGAGATAGACCTGTTTCGAAAGATGTCCTTGGCTAAGACATTTTCTAAACAGATAGTCACAGAATAGTTAGGCTGCACCCACAACAGAAGAGACTGAGGAGACAAGTACTCAGCCCCAGGTAAACTATCAGGACTTACTGCTTTGTACAGTCAGTCTAAACCAGTTAAACCAGAACATATTTATAAAGGAGGGGAGAGGAGTACACTTTACATTGAGCTCCTCTTTAATTAAAATTCCTGACAAAAAAAACCCCTAAAAAATACAAATAATGATTTTTGATTTGCAAACTTTAGAGTCTGACAAGTGTAATGCATACACTCTAGATCTGGATGTATATGAACGACTCACAATATTTAGTACTTCAGTACCTTTCCATCATAACTGTTTTTCAGGTTGCTAGCATTTTGCTTGTTATAGAGCATTTTGCTTGTTATAGAGCTGAAGGGTCTTTTTTTTCCCCTCTTACAACCATAAACACATCAGCCTCTTGTCAGAGGACCTACTTAGGAGGTGGGGATTTTACTATAAATCACGTTTATTTCATAGTTCATATGTATTCAGATATTAAACAGCTTGTAGCAGGAAGACCTAGGTCAATCCGCTACTGAATATTAAGTTGTAAGAATTTTTGTTAGTTGAATCTGAAGTGTAAAATGCTAATTTAAGGAACGTTTTTGTTCAACAGTTTCTATGCAAAACTGTTTTTCTCTTCTAAAGCTTTTAAACCTCAGAATAAATTATGCATTTTAAATTGACAGAGCCCTTAAGTCACCTATGCTAAACCTGGTCTGTTTTTCATCACTCTAAGATATGTATAGAGCTTGTTTTATAGACTATTGCAAGCACTTTCCTAGTAAGAACAGCTAATGCAGTGCACTGCAAATTCAACTTCTGCTTTCTCCCCAAATGGCATTTAGGCCAAATAGAGCAAGCAGAAAAGGCAGTTTTCCAATGAAATAGGTGCTCGGCACTGAAAGACAAAGAATTAGGAAACAACTCAATTGTGTCCAGACTACTCATTCACTTCTTGCTTTAATCAAAAGCCAAAATTTACAAATCGGTGCTTAGGTATACTTAATATATGTTGTCATTGCTCAAAAGGGACACTCCTTATGATAACTCAGGAAAAGAGAGCTTCTGAGAATGAATTTACAGTATTTCCAGATGCTGCTCCAACAAACCACTTTAGTATTCCCAGAAACATGAACATGAATTCTGTAAATCGTCCAATTAAACCTAAACTGTGGGATTAATTTACCAACTAAATGTATTCGTGCAGAGAAAAATTTGAAAGATTTTTTTTCCTTGTGACTATTACCTTTAAATATATGAATTAACTAACAGTCTAGAAAACGTAAGAAACACGCAGTAGCTGCCCACACCAAGCAGATGTTCACATTCATCTTCAACCCTGCACTAGAAAAATATCAACTAAAATATGATTGACTGTTTTAGGCAACAGTCCTTTACTTTTACTTTACACTTAAGAGAACACGGTTACACATCGTTCACACAGCATTTGCATCACGTCAATAAGGTTTTCCAAATGCTGTGTAGAGCAAATGTTTGTTCTTTACATGTACTGCAAAGAGTCTAGTAACCATGGGGGGGGATTTATAAAAACTGGTGCACTCAGAATCTGGTGCAGCTGTGCATGGTAGCCAGTGAGCTTTTAACTTCAGCTTGTTCAATTTAGCTTTGGCAACAAAACCTGGAAGCGGATTGGTTTTTATGCAGAGCTGCACCAGATTTGGCGGGCTCTCGTTTTGGTAAATATCTACCCCCCCCCCTTCTCCCCCCATGTGTCTGATAATTTTGATCTTGCCCACAACATTCGGCAGTCGCTGCAACTTGCAGAGTTAGCCAAACATCTCCATTAAAGTCAATCTCATTCTAAGGTGTTTGCCACGCATTTTGTGGAGCAGCAAGGATATATCCTTGCCCCCCCTCGCCCAAAAAAAGGCTTTTGTAGAGCTTTAGAAGTTACTTTCTTAGTGCTTCTAAAACACATCTAAAATGAATCTGAAGCTCAAATGCTTTAGGTGTTTAATCTCAATGCTTGTGTGGACCTAGCTTTCAATGCGCTTCCATTTTGTGCAAAATGCAAGTAAGTCAACTGGGCCATAGGAGAGACCATAACATTGTTCAAGAATGGAGAGTGGAGAGCAAGCTGATTTATGATCGTTAAATGTTTTCGCTTTCCATTAAATACTACTGGCAGAGTTGAATGCTTATTTAAAGTTTAACAATAAGTCATTGGTAATGTTTTTGCTCTCAAGGAAGGTTACCAATTTTATGTACTGAACAAGAATGCACATTATGACAATGTGGAAAAGATAGCTGTGCCTAAGTGGGAAATGTCGACATGGCTTTACATTAAAACACAAGCTTCTTCAAGTATTGAAATGTATACATACTGCCCAAGTGTATTTTTTAACTTAGGTGTCGAGATGTGTTCTATGTAAAGAATATGCTACTGAAAACATTTGCAATAATAGCACATTCTTATTGTACAGTCTATTCCTGTTACATTGACAGGCAGTCACATAGCAAAATAAAAAATGCATACTTTGGTTTTTCCTTTAAAACATAGTTCCAGCAAGTGCAACTAATATACAGATCACAGAATATGAAATAAAGGCTTAAAACCCCAAAAGGCAAAAATACTTTTTTTTTTTTTTTTTTTTTTTTTAGGGATCTGTTAGGATTGCCATTTCAGCAGCATGAACTGCAAAGATAATTTAAAAAAAAAAAAAAAAAAACAAGCTCTGCTTGTTGGGTGCACGTTGCTTTTCGTACAGTATATAAAACAAAAATCTAGTAAGTGAAAGAAATGAAAGTGAACAGAACACAATTATTACAGAAAAAGCCACCCGTGTATCTGTGAGAAAAAAAAAGAAATAAAAATCGACCATCAGCTCACTCTTCTACAACTCAAAAGGCGATTTTTAAATTAAGTAAACCAAGTGAACCAAAGTAAAAAAGAGCTTCTTTCCATGCTTTATGGCTGTTTTAATGTCACAGACCACAAATACCAAATCTAATGATGGCTACTGGAACATTTTGTTGAGTACTACAATCAAAACCTGGGAAGCTTTTAACTGTAATAGCAAAATGTCGAACAAAATTGACTTATTTTTAAAAGCAAGAAAGGGTTTCCCAATTATCTCACAAAGTAAATCAATAAAGCATTGTTATTCATATTCCGGTTTCAGAACTTTCTCCTAAACTTGGCTCTCATTCTTATCCTTGTATTTTATATCACTTTGACTGAAGCAGCTCAACATATGTCCTTCTGCACTGATTTCCCAAAAGAAAACAAGAGCCACCACTATGCTCTTTACAATAACATACTAAACAAAAAACAGGTGTTACATGTCCAATATGGACAGTAAAATACCTGGGACACTGGATTGGTTTAAATCAGTGGTGCCAGGGCAGACATAGGAAATGTGATCATATACAGGTCTTTCAATGTTTGATACAGTCAAGGTGCACAATTTTGTCAGGGAATATTGGTGCAATATGAAATCATAGTTTTTCAGAAAAAAAAAAAGTAATCCTCCTTTCAGTAAACCAACGATGGTCCTGTAATCGGGACCATACAATTTTAGAGTATCAGCTGATTTGGAAGAAAGAATTACCAAGTACCACTATATGGCTAAGGATTTCATGAAACAATCTTCTAATCTGGGTATTTTTGGTTTCTTCAAGGTATAAATTATGAACCCAGTTTGTCTAGGGTAATCACCCACATTATCCAAAAGTAACAGTGAGGTATTTTCCTCTTGTAAGAAACAGGTTTCATAAATTAAATCTTAGGACATTATCATCATCATCGTATGTCCCTCCCACCATATAAAGACTAAACCTCCCCTCTGTTCTACAGGACGACCCCCGTATGCCACTTCTTTTACATCGTGTTACGCACAGCTTTAAATCAACTTTAACATTTAAAGAACTGGCTGGGCTATGAGGCTCCTGATGCTTTTCTTTAGCCAACTCTACAAAAGAGCATGAGGCTGAGGGCAACTCACAAAAGGAATACAAAGCAAAGAGACAGAGTGTCAGAAGTTTAGAGGCCATTCACCAAGAATGATGGATTAAGGGTGAGAGGATGCTCCATGCGGCACAGCCTCTGAATCATATGAAACCAAGCACTCAGTTACTCGCTCATTCTAAGGATAACACGTTCGGCTGGATGTTCTTTTTAGGCTTCTGTGCATCTCTTCAGTCCCAGCCATTATCCTTGATCATGTGAGCTAATTCAATGATGTATTTGCCTTCTTTATACTTTTGGCTGCTTTCAAAGGCATGTTCCTATGAAAAACAAAGAGAAGTCACCTACAAATTTTGAGCATGTGAGCATTGTGCATTACATTGAACATTGCATTGCCATCTGTATAAAAGGCTTATAAAAAGTAATGAAAATGTTAAAAGGGGAACCAAAGTATTTTTTAATGCAAACATACTGACACTGCAAGCAAACTTAAAGTGTTACTAACCCACAATAGTAAAATCAGTCTGTATATGCAGTAAAGCATGCTGGCTATACCCAAGGATTTATTCCTCCGAGTTGTGTAAAAAAGGCTGTCTTCTCCCCTTCTTCCACAGTCCCCAATCTATCTCGTGATGACATTTCTGCCTGCTTTGTATAAAGCTCCCCCCCCACTCTGCTGCCAGCATATGATATACATCCATGGCAGCAAAAGGGTTAAAGGCTAAGTTTATGAGAAAAAAAAAATGGATATTAACTCAGTTGAACAACAAACTGAAATCTTTTAGGTGGAGGGAAATAAAAATAAACTAAAATAATATGGTTGCATGAGTGTGCACACCCTTAAACTATTACTTTGTTGAAGTACCTTTTGATTTTGTTACAGCATTCTTTTTGGGTATGAGTCTATCAGCATGGCACATCTTGACTTGGCAATATTTGCCCATTCTTCTTTGAAAAAACACTCCAAATCTGTCAGATTGCGAGAGCATCTCCTGTGCACAGCCCTTTTCAGATCACCCCACAGATTTTCAATCAGATTCAGGTTTCAGCTCTGGCTGAGCCATTCCAAAACATTATTCTTCTTCTGGTGAAGCCATTCCTTTGTTGATTTGGATGTATGCTTTGGGTCGTTGTCATGCTGAAAGATGAAGTTCCTCTTCATGTTCAGCTTTCTAGTAGAAGCCTGAAGGTTTTGTGCCAATATTGACTGGTATTTGGAACTACAGTATTAATAAGTCCCTCAACCTTGACTAGGGCCCCTGTTCCAGCTGAAGTAAAACAGCACCAAAGCATGATGCTGTCACCAATATGCGTCACTGTGGGTATGGTGTTCTTTTGGTGATGTGCAGTGTTGTTTTTGCGCCAAAGCTATCTTTTGGAATCATGGTCAAAAAGTTCAACCTTTTTCATCAGACCATAACACATTTTCACACATGCTTTTGGGAGACTTTAGATGTGTTTTTGAAAAATGTATCCGGGCTTAGATGTTTTTCTTTATAAGAAAAGGTTTCCGTCTTGCCACTCTACCCCATAGCCCAGACATATGAAGAATACGGGAGATTGTTGTCACATGTACCACATAGCCAGTACTTGCCAGATATTACTGCAGCTCCTTTCATGTTGCTGTAGGCCTCTTGACAGCCTCCCTGACCAGTTTTCTTCTAGTCTTTTCATCAATTTTGGAGGGACGTCCAGTTCTTGGCAATGTCACCGTTGTGCCATACTTTCTCCACTTAATAATGACTGTCTTCACTGTGTTCCATGGTAAATCTAAAACCTTGGAAATTCTTTTGTACCCTTCTCTTGACTGATAACTTTTAAGGCCCCTTTCACACTATCCGTCCGTCGGACGGACTCCGTTTTTCTCAGCGAGGGATCGAGCCGCCGATCCCCCGCTGAGCAGGAGGATGACAGCTGTGTCTCCGCACTGTGTGCGGAGACACAGCTGTCAGTTCCCCATGCATCTCTATGGGGGAAATCGGATGGGAACGGACCGTCCCATCCGATCCGCTAGACGGCTGGAAAATAGGGTTTCCATCCGTCCAGATTTGACGGATCGGATGTCAGCGGACATGTCTCCGCTGACATCCGATCCCCCATAGAGATGCATGGGGGGACCGTTCAGATCCGCCAAAAAAACGGACAGGCGGATCTGAACGGTCCGCCTGTGTGAAAGGGGCCTTACAATGAGATCCCTCGAATGCTTTGTAACCTCTCTGTGGACCGTGGCTTTTGCTGAAGGATGCGACGAAGAAAATGTCAGGAAAGACTTACTAGAACAGCAGAACTTAATTTAAAGTTAATCAGAGGCACTTTAAATGATGGCAGGTGTGTACTTACTCCTATTTAACATGAGTTTGGATGTATTTGCTTAATTCTGAACACAGCTACATCACAGCTACAAGAGGGCATGGACACTTATGCAACTACATACTTTTAGTTTTTAATTTTTTACTCCCCCCCCCCCCAAAAAAAAAAAAAGATTTCCGTTTGTTGTTCAACTGAGTTGTATAGTTTATAGGTCACATTAAAAAGGTGAAAAAAGTTCTGAAATGATTTATCTTTGTCTCATTTTTTTACATCACAGAAACCTGTCATTTTAACAAGGGTGTGTAGACTTTTTATAACCTATATAAGTGTACATGATTAGCAGATGCCTGGATTCCGCAGACTCTTAAGCACACTGTCTGCACATACCTCTGATACAGATACGGGTGGACAGTTACTGAATGTCAGGGAGAATCAATGGACTACGCTCAACATCACCCCTGCAATTCATTGAGAACTAGCGTCAGCCACTGAGGCCAACGGTAAATTTAAATTCTGACAGCGGGTACGGGTAGAGGATCCCCTGACTACTGTCAGGGATGATTGACAGTCGGGAGAAGAGGAGGCAGGAGCTGGAACATGTTCATGTTCCAACCTAAATATGAGTGGAACAAGTAACATGTTTCAAAGGTTAACTTATCGTGTAAACGTGAATCTAACTTTTTGTAGATGCTTGGGAGTTTTCATTTGAGCCAACTAGCCTACGTGCTATAAACTGTTTTTTATTATTAGCCACAACCTTATGATCCCTAACATTTTCACATTAAATGTTAATTTAGCATAGTCATCACACGTTTACAGACAGCTTTAATAGATGTACCACACATTCATAGGCAATCTAGTGAACAAACATGTAACTAACACAGGCCTACTCACATATTTCCAGCCCAATGTGGTTTTGCAATTTTCACAGTAGATGTCTGCTACCGCATGGAGTCCTGTAAGTAACACACGCTCCTCTGCAGGCCCACAACCAACGTTAACACTGTTTTAGAGGAGAAAATTAAAATCGATAAAACTCATTTGAGGTATGCTAGATACTAGGTTTTCACAATGGAACATTTCTGAGAAGGATATAAACAGTGCACAGAGATGGCATATATGTATACACTATTTAGGGGCTCGTATGCACAGTAGTCCACAGCTACCACCAATTTACCTGTCATAGATTTAGAGCACTCAAAAAATAAGCACAAGTTCGGGGGAGCCTTTGTGCAATCAGATGCTAAACACCCCCACGGCACAGAAGATTGTAGTCACTTGCTCATTCAGGTTCTGTACTGCCAACATCTAGCCCAATATTCTGCATGGTCTGAGCCAACAACACATAGCAGTAGTAGACCCAAGTAAAGATCATTGAACTTCTTTAGGTAACACAACTAGTAAATGAAGAATGCATGTTTTTTTAGCTAAAGGAGATGCAATTCAGCCAACCTTACTACCACCTACTATCACTGAAGCAAAAGGTACATGCTTCTACTCACTCTGATGGCAACACCCTCGACCTTTTAATCGCTTACCTATGCACTTTGTGCAACCTCTCCAACAATCCTTTTCCTCTCTCTGATTACCACCTTATTAGTTTTGCTCTCTTCCAGCACCTCTCCCTCCAACAGCCTAACAATTACCTGTATAAATAAACCTTCGCCACTTCAACCTTTCTCTTCTCTATTCTGCTACTGACCACCTCTATGATAAAATCTTACCCCTGTCCTGCCCCAATCTAGCCACTTCTGTCTACAATAGATCTCTGTCCTCCATTCTGGATGAGCTCACCCCCTTCACTACACACACATTCAGGCCCCGACCCCTACAACCCTGGCAAACAGATGACACCAGAAGTCTCAAAAAACTTAAGACACACTCTTGATCGTCTGTGGCAAAAGACTAATGCTCACAAAAGACTTCAACCAATATAATTCTGCCCTCCAAAAATACAATTCTTGCACCTACACTGCCAAGCAGACCTATTTTAATCACTCTCATTTACACTTTCTCATCCAGTCCCCAGTCCCCTCTCAACTCTTCTCTACCTTTAACTCTCTACTTTGTACTCCACTGCCTCCACCAACTAACTCACTCACTGCCCAGGAGATCATCAATCGCTTCAACGCTTCAAAAATAAGGTTGATTCAATTTGTGATAAAACCTCTACTCTACAGATATACCCCTCACCTTACACCTCATGTCCACAGATACAATCAACACTTCCCTTATTCAACCCTGCTACTATAGACAAGGTTGCTAAACATTTATAAGGCCCACCTAACAACCTGTCCCCTGGATCCAGTTCCCTCTCAAATACTGTGGTCACCCTCTGACTCTATACTACACTTTCTAACCCACATCTTCTATCTCTCCCTCTCTTCTGGTATCTTCCCCAACATTCTAAAACATGCACTAGTCACCCCCATACTTAAAAAACCTTGGAGCCCACCAATCTTAACAACCTATCTCCTTGCTCCCCTTTTCCTCCAAACTCCTTGAACGCCTGGTCTACAACCACCTGAGTGATCAACTCATGATCAACTCATTAGGGGGTAACCTCTTTGATCCCCTTCAGTCTGGATTTCGCCCTCAACACTTAACGGAAACTGCTCTCCTACAAACTCACAAACTACTTACTAACAGCAAAAACCAATGGACACTATTTTGTAATCCTACTTCTGGACCTTTCAGCTGTCTTTGATATGGTTGATCACCCCTCCTCCTCCTCATAAAACTTTACTCCTTTGGTTATCAAGACCGTACTCTTTGTTGGCTCTTATCCTACCTATCTAACCACACCTTGAATGTCACTTACAATTCTTCTTCCTCCCCCTTCTCTTTTTTTCTCTGTCTGGGTCCCACAAGGTTCTTGGACCTCTCCTATTCTCCATCTACACCTCCTCCCTGGGTCAGCTAATAGCCTCCCGTGGCTTTAAATATAATTTCGATGCTGATGACAGCCAAATCTCTCTCTCTACCCCTCAGCTCACAACATCAGTCTTCTCACACAACACTTATTTACTGACCAACATATATGTCTGGTTGTCACACTAATTCCTTAAACTCAACCTGTCCAAAACCGAACTCCTAACATTTTCTACCAGCGTGCCCCTTCCCCTGACTTTTCTGTCAAGATCAATGGCACAACTATCAACCCATCCCCACATACCAGGGTGCTAGGTGTAGTCCTGGAATCTGAACTCTTTTTCCTGCTCCACACCCAATCACTTTCCAAAGCTTGCCGCCTCAACCTCCGCAACATCTCCAAAATATGTCCCTTCTTAACCAAAGACACCACAAAGCTCCTTATCCCCTCCCTGGTTATCTCTCGCCTCGACTACTGCAACTCCCTCCTCATTGACTTAACTTTACATAGACTATCTCCGTATTGAGTCCATCATGAATGCTGCTGCCAAACTCATCCACCTTACAAACCACTCAGCGTCTGCTACCCCTCTCTGCCAGTCTCTCTATTGGCTGCAACTTACCCCAACAAATTAAACTCAAAATACTAATAACTTACAAAGTCATCCACAAATTGGCCCCCTAAGAAAATCGTTCTCTTCCTTCCTCCTAAGACCTTCTGCTCTCTAGTTCCCTTGTCACTTCCTCCCATGCTCACCTCCAGGAGTTCTCCCCAAGCCTCTCCCATCCTTTGGAATTCCCTACCCCAATCTGTCTATCTCCTACTCTATCCACTTTTCTGTGATCCCTGAAAACTTTTTTCTCTTCAGAAAAGCCTATCCTGCCTCCACCTAACAACTGTACTTTTTTTTCTCCATCAGCTCCTTCCCTAGTTATTACCTTTTGTATCACTTGACCCTCCCTTTTAGACTCTAAGCTCCAATGAGTAGGGCCCTCCGATTCCTCCTGTATTGAATTGTAACTGTACTATCTGCCCTCACATTGTAAAGCACTACGCAAATGGTTATATACATCCTGTATAATAAAAATAATATCCATTAAATCTTATATGGTGTTAATTAAATTAAACCTTTTAATTAAATGAAACAAAGGTTGCGGTTCTTTCAAAGCCTGGCTTCCTAGGCCAGAACCTATCCAGTGTTCCATAATTCTGGGCCAGCTTGTAAATGAATAAATAGGTAGCACCAACCCTTGCATAACAGTTGTCTCTTATTGGTCATGCACAGGGCTTTTTTTCTGCCGCAACTGAATTCTGCCACATCTGGCAGCCCTGTCCTCTCCCACTTGTCAAGTAACACAAAAGCTGGTAGAGGAATCATTTCCTCCACCAGCTTCTGTGTGCTAGTGTCGGCAGGCACCCAGGGCACATGATGCTAGATGTTTACAGGTGGATGTCCCGGGTCTTGACACTACAATCAACAACATTTTTTTGTAAATATGGGGCTTAGGGAGGCGTCTTCTTTCTCCATCCGCCACCTGTTACAACTGTGTAGCACGGAGCTGAGTGAAGAAGTGCTGTGAAACTCCTCCTCTGCTCTGTGCTACATTCCTAATAGGCGGAGCTGCCGAAAACTTCACCCTGTTGAAAAAAAAAGCCTTGACACAGAGCCCTGATGGCTGCATTCTGTAAGAGATGAAAGAGAGCTGTGGGGGGGGGGGGCAATCGGTGAACAGGTGGTGGAGCTTTTTGTGTGGGGGTGGGAGGATCTGTGAGAGCTGGGAGGGAGGGGGGTTTGTGAAAAGGTAAGTGAGCTGGGGGGAGGTTTTCTGAAAAGTTGAAAACTCTTTGGGGGGGGGGGGGGCAGTGGCGCGTACCTAGAGCCTTTGGCACCCGGGGCGGATCCTATATCTGGCACCCCCCCCCCCACTTTAAAATGTAAAAACACCCACAAAAAAATGTAATGTTTTCAAGAATATTTTTGCACAAATTTCACAGCCCCCCTATCACAGTGCCCCTTGCAGTCTGCCCTCCGTCTCTCTAATCACAGTTCCCCCTTTTGCACTCTCTGCCTCCCCTGCACAGTCCTACCTTCAGCATAGATAGATAGCTAATATTAGCAATGTGTTTAAGTTTGAGTAAGAGATTGGAGACTTGCTAAAGGAGATATTCAGAGACTACAGACATGATACAGTAGATGGTCAGAGACTGCAGACGTGATACAGGAGATGGTCAGAGACTGCAGACGTGATACAGGAGATGGTCAGAGACTGCAGACATGATACAGGAGATGGTCAGAGACTGCAGATGTGATACAGGAGATGGTCAGAGACTGCAGACATGATACAGGAGATGGTCAGAGACTGCAGACATGAAACAGGAGATGGTCAGAGACTGAGGACATGATACAGTAGATGGTCAGAGACTGCAGACATGATACAGGAGATGGTCAGAGACTGCAGACGTGATACAGGAGATGGTCAGAGACTGCAGACATGATACAGGAGATGGTCAGAGACTGCAGACATGAAACAGGAGATGGTCAGAGACTGAGGACATGATACAGTAGATGGTCAGAGACTGCAGACATGATACAGGAGATGGTCAGAGACTGAGGACATGATACAGTAGATGGTCAGAGACTACAGACATGATACAGGAGATGGTCAGAGACTGCAGACATGATACAGGAGATGGTCAGAAACTGAGGACATGATACAGTAGATGGTCAGAGACTGAGGACATGATACAGTAGATGGTCAGAGACTACAGACATGATACAGTAGATGGTCAGAGACTACAGACATGATACAGGAGATGGTCAGAGACTACAGACATGATACAGGAGATGGTCAGAGACTGAGGACATGATAGAAGATAGAAGAGCACTAGGGGGGCTGGAGAGCACAGACGAAGCAGAGAGCACTGGAGGTGCTGAAGGGCACGGTGGGGGGGGGGGGGGGACTGGAGAGAATTAAGAGAGGGTTTGGAAAGCATTGTAGGGGGGTTGGAAGGTGCAGGGGGTGGATTGCACTGGGGGGGACAGGGAGCACTTGGGGGGGCGAGCAGGGATAACTAGGGGGGTGGAGAGCACTGGGGGGGGGGGGACAGGGAGCACTTAGGGGGGTGGGCAAGGAAAATCAGGGGGGTGGAGAGCACTGGGGGGACAGGGAGCACTTGGGGGGTGAGCAGGGAAAATCAGGGGGGTGGAGAGCACTGGGGGGACGGGGAGCACTTAGGGGGGAGGGAGAAAGCACTGTGGGGAGTTGAAGAGCATGGGGGGGGGCTAAAGAACAGGGGGGTCTAGTGCACTGGGGGGAGAGGGGCTAAAAGCACTGAGGGAGGGATTAGGAGCACTGGAGGAGGTTAAGAACTTTGGGGGGCCAGCAAAAGAAGTTGTATAGGAGGGGGATGGGGCAGCTGCATTTAGATGAATTGATCTTTCCCTATTCTTCCTGCAGGAGGGAGAGGAGGAGAATCAGTTATTCAGCAGGAAGCTGCAGGAAGAATAGAGAAAGATGAATTCCTCTATATGTAGCAGCCCCATCCCCCTCCTATCCAGCACACACTTTTGCAATGGGCACTCGCCTTCTTCCCGCCGCGGCTCCGCCCCCTTATTCCCGCCGCGGCTCCGCCCCCTTATTCCCGCCATGGCTCCGCCCCCCACTAGCAGCACGGACTGAAGGAGCTGCCAGCCACTGCAGCTGCCTTCACACTGCGGGATCTGTCTGACTCTGAACACACCGGGCAGGACACCGGCTGACACCCCCACAGTGAGTGGCACCCGGGGCGGGCCGCACCCCCGCCCCCCCCATTGGTACGCCACTGGGGGGGGGAATTTGTGTGAGGTCAGAGATCTGGGGGAGGGGGAGGATTTGAGAGATAGTGGTGGTGGGGGATTTGTGCAAAGGAAAGAGCTGGAAAAAGGGAGACTTGTGCAGGGATGATAGCAGAGATTGGGGTGTGCAGATTGTGCAGAGGGGAAAGCTGTGAGGATAAGCTGAAGATGGGGGTGAGTTGTGGACTGGAGGTGTAACCTGTGGATGAAGGAGTGCAGGGGTGAGATGTTGAAGGGGTACAAAGATGAGTTGTGGACTGGGGTGCTAAGGTGAACTGAACTGTAGATGGGGGCAGAAGAGGTTGTGGATGGGGAGGTGTGTAGGTGAGCTGTGGATGTTGGACGCAGAGTTGAGCTGGGGATGGGGGATGCAGAGGAAAGCAAAGAGGTGTGCAGAGGGCATTACGGCAGTCAGGAGCATCACAGCATTACATCACAGCATACAGAGTTCTACAGTCAGGAGTATGTAAGGTACTGCACAACTGGCGGAGTGCAGTGGTCAGAAGTATGTAAAATACAGACTAGTATAAAGAGAACAGTGGTCACTATTATATAATGTATAGCACAGTATACAGGGGTAGTGGTTAGGAGTGTGTATCATATGGCTCAAATTATGTATGTTATGTACAGTGTACATTACATACTCTTGATCATAGTCTCTATGCTGTGCGGTACACACTGTACCTTTTAATGTTATGTACTGTACAGGTTTATGGCTACTGCAACCTGTATGATATGCACTACTCAGCACTGCACAATACATACTCCTGAGTACTGTATTTTGTGTGCTTCACTTTTCTGAACCTTGTACCTTCATGCGATACACAGTTCTGAGTCTTGATCACACCCACTATTTGGCGACTGTGTATTTTTCACCTCTGAGGAAGGCGTGGCTGGGGGCCGAGTTGTGGGCATTGTTGGGGAGGGGAATAGGCCGGTGAGGGTGAGTTCCAGCAGCTATGCTCTGAGACAAAAACCCTGGTCATGCACATGTGGAAGAATTTGAACCTGCACTTGTTTAAATGGAATCTAAAATCAACCCCCCCCCCTCCATTTTGAATAATGTAGGGTCACAACATACACTTTAATTTTAGAACATCAGCATTGTAACTACATATCCCATGGTACCTTGCTGCCTGCTAGCAGTGATGATGTGATGTGTTTCCTGTACAGACTCTGCCTCCTGAAACTCCTGCTTTTCAGCACTTCTGTAGTTCAGACAACAGGCTCTATGAAATGTGTGACACAGCAGTACATATTCACAGAGCATAGTGAATATGTGTCACTGCATTAAAGGAAGTAAATGTGTGAGATTCTTCAAAAAGTAGATTTAAACTTCAAGATTGTTCAGAATACTCGGCGTTGGCTAGAAATAATTGAAATTCAATGTGGAAATGAATATATGATTTTAAATTTTGACCATCACACACTTTAAAAACCATGCCCATTTTGTGCCATCTGTGCCCTATTAGGGGGATTTCCCTTTACTTTCTGTCCTGCGGACACAACAGGAAGTGCTTTGTATTTATTAAATTCATGGTATAAAATCTTTATTGATCAAATACACATTTATTACTTTATCATGATAAGTGTTTGTAAAGCCATTTTTTTTCTTAGTTTGGGATAGAGTCGGGAATTTTGAAAGTCCCTGTCAGGTTTTTTTTCTTTTCGACAAAGTCCCAGTAAAAAGTGTTACTAAACCCAGAACCTGTAGTCACTATATCTGGTCTCCCACAGTGCATAGCACATGGAAATGAAATTATTTTAGTAAAAATAAACTGCTAAATACCTTTTCTCATCAGCAGTATATATCAGTCTTGTGATTTCTATCAGTGTCTGGTTAAAGCTTGTAGGAGGAGCTTTCATTCTCCTCTGATTGTCCTATGAGGCTGTAGGACCCCTGACCCTCTGTCTGGACAGTGCTGATTAGCCTGTGCTGATCACATGCACCCTCCCAAGTAAAAAAAAAAAAAAAAAAAAAAAAAAAAAGAAAAACCTCTAGCAATACATACCAAACTGAACATGTGCCCCCAAGGCTCTGTTCTATCAGGAGATGGACTGTGGACAGTGGAAGAAGGGGAGGATCAGACAAGACAGGATCAAACAGCCTTTTTACACAATGCAGAGGGTTAACTCCTTAGGATCCACATGGAGTAGAACAAGCATGTTTACTGCATTTACAGACTGATTTTAGTGTTGTGGGTTTAGTAACACTTCAAGGGGATTTCCCCTGACCTCTTGTCAAGGAGACCCATTAGGATGTGGAAGGAAATCTCTGCAAAGTGAGGTCTCACCAGTTGTCACTGGAACTGCCACCCCTGTGAAGACTTTCCCTCTATTCCTGTTTGGGTGGATTACTCTCCACAGAAGAAAGGACAAAGACAGCAATCAAAACAGAGGCTTTTTATACTTCCCTAGTCTATCCATAATATTGATCACTAGCTAAGAGGCTGCCATCTTTGCTAAATGGTGTGCCTTTCTCTGACTGATTCTGGTCTGTTAGGGCTCTTTCACACAAGGAGTCCACCAGGCGGACTCAGTTTTTCTCAGAGGGGGGATCGATCCGCCAAACCCCCGCTGAGCAGGTGGATGACAGCTGTGTCTCCGCAAAGTGTGCGGAGACACAGCTGTCAGGTCCCCTTTCATCTCTATGGGGGAATCGGATGGGAACGGACCGTCTGTCTGTTCTCATCTGATCCGATCCGCCAGACGGATGGAAAATAGGGTTTCCATCTGTCCGGTTTTGACGGATTGGATCGGATCGGATGTCAGCGGACATGTCTCCGCTGACATTCGATGCCCCATCAGGTGCCCCCTCGTTCAGATCCACCAAAAAAACTGACAGGCGGATCTGAACGGACTCCCTGTGTGAAAGGGGCCTTAGTGTACAAGCTGTTTTTTGAGACAAAGAGGCCTTGTTCTTGCTCACAGCGCCCCCTGCTTGATGCATGTGATACATATTAATCTCTTACTGGATTTAAAGATGTAATACAAATATTGAAACGTTTTTTTTCATCAAAACAAAAGATATATCCTGTATAACATATTCCAGATGCCCCTTAAGCAACTAAAGAGATAAAAGCAACATTATAACTAAACAATAGGATTTGTGCAAATTGTGTACATTTTCCTTCAATAAAAGAACTGTATATTTTCCTCTGAACCCCACAGGGCACATTTGTTTTATGCAAAGTGTGCAGAGTTGGCTTATTCCTCTGGGTGTCTCCGTTCTCTTATGAAAAGCGATAACAATATGTTTTCAGGTTAAAAATAAACACAATGGTGCCTTAGAGCAAGCTGCTGCAATTTATGGAGGAATATTTCCTTTCTAGTGATAGCTTCATAATGCTGTAAGCCTACTGTTCAAATAACATAACCTACAAATGCATGCAGATAAAATAAAACGTGGAATTTCTCCTTTCTCCTGAATAGCTTTAGAAAATGATATTTATTACAGCAGAAATATATAAACAGATAGTCTGTGAGCACTAGTGCGAGTCCTATCTGATATTCTCCGAGCAGTAATAGAAAAAGCTTGTCTTAGAAGTAATACTCACACAGAATTGAATAGATAAGCTCGACCTTGACTCCCTTGAAATGACTGCAAATTAAAGAAAGAAAACCAGTTAAAAAAGAAAAAAATAAAAAAAAAGAAGAAAATTAACTATTTTTTACCAAGCACAGAAAGAACCATCTTTGAAGAAAACTTTAAAAAATACCTTACAATCTGGTATCCAGCGTTTTCCTGTAGGCACCAATGAGGTCACTGGGCATAACTGTTTGATACTGGGAAACCCAAGTATCCCAAATCTTGCAACAAGATGCTTCAGGACTGTGCAGAAGCTTGTTTTTGCATAGTTTTGGATGCTCAGTTTTCCCAGAAACCCACAAGGCGGCCCAATGACATCACCATCACCTAGGCCAGGCATCTCTAAATGGCAGACCGTGGTCAGGATCCAAACTGAGTTACTGTCCTATCCAGACGGCCGCGGTCCCACAATTTAGGAGCCGGATTTTCCCCCAAGCCTTGGCTGCTGTCATTGTCAGCAGAACAAGGAGGCTGTCCAGTTGTGCACAACGAACAGGAGCCAGCTTTTCCCCAAGTCTCAGCCGCTGTCCTAAACAGAGCAAGGAGTGGAAGGCTATTCAGTTCTAAACGGTGGGTGGGAGCTGCACGAGGTAACTTCTCAAGTTGACCAGCAGGTGGTTGGTTGCTAGGACACAGGGCGGTCCTAGCAACCAAATATCATCTTGGTAATAGGAAAAGTTAACTCCGGCTGCTCCCGCCTGCCTCTCAGAACTGAACGGCCTCCCACTTCTCGCTCTGCTTACAATGACAGCGGCCGAGGCTTGGGGGGAAGCTGGCTCCTGCTCATCACTCAGAACTGTTCTGTGTGTACATGTAAGTAAAAGAGTAAAAAGGGAAGTAAATGAGAAGAGGGGGGCAGAGGACAACCTGGGGGACTGTGACGTGAAGGGGGGGGCAGAGGACACTAGCTGTGGGGGCTGTGATGTGAAGACAAGGCAGAGGACACTATCTGTAGGGGCTGTGACGTGAAGACAAGGCAGAGGACACCGCTGTAGATGGAGTGGGGGGGTTGATGTGTAGGGGGGGGGCAGAGGACACCACCTGTGGTGGCTGTGATATGAAGACAGTGCAGAGGACACCATTGTGTGTGTGTGTCTGGGGGGGGGGGGTGTGAAGAGGGGGCAGAGGACACTGCTGGGGGATCTGTGATGTGAAGAAATGGCAGAGGACACCACTCTGCCATTTCACTGACACCGCTGTGTGGAAAGAGGCGGGGGTGGGGGGGTTGACATGAAGTGGGGGTTAAGGACACTACTGTGCAGAGAAAACTAAAAAACTGATATGCAGGGGGGACAGAGGATCAGATATAAGAATTGGATTGTGATTTGAGAGGAGGGGACTGTGAAATGTAGGATCTGAGTGATGACACAAACGTGATTCGGACCTCGGTTGGAGGAAAATGTCACTGATTGGACCTTCTTGAATTTGAATTCATTACCCCTGACCTAGGCAGTCATGCCAAAAGCAAAGATGTAAGGCAAGTATTTTTTTTTACATTTTTCTTCAACTGCTATATTCTTTGATAGACTTCACTAAAGGGCCATACACACTATAAGATTTTCTGAAGACTTTTGTCTTCAGATTTACCTTTTCTATGTAGTGCAAGGGACTGCCAGATTGCATACAAATTGAAAGTGTTTAGGTTTGACCTCATATTATATCGTTTTGGTAAATCTAAAGGAAAAAGTCTTCAGAAAATCTTATAGTGTGTATGGCCCATAAGTGTTTCTTATTCAGAGTGGCTGCAATATAAGTAAACCTTACATTTTCATTTAAGGTCCGCTTTAATATCAGGTTATGCATACTGCAGAATTACTTGTATTAAGGTTTTAAAAAAATGAATCTCTGAAACCTGTGTTGATTTACAAATCCGTAGCATCTAGGCATGTTCACGCTTAGCTAAAACTATGGGGCCTTCATTGTTGAGTGTTTTTCCAAGTACACACAGCTTTATTGCAGGAAGGTATACTGGCACTATTGTAGACAGAAACCAGATGTTATATAGTACCCTTTGTTTTACAAGCACTCCTATTGAAGGATAGATAAGTGATACATTTCATTTTTTCAGTTTTGTTGCGACATCTGAAGAACACACTCTCTAATGGACATCCCAAAAGTGACATGTCAGGGTGTGTGATGACCACAGGGGATAAAATACACTGCTTGGCTGGTCACTAAAGCACTTCCGAAAACATGCTCTGTTGCAATAATACACAACTCTATGTTGCAAGAATACACAACTCTATGTTGCAATAATACACAACTGCTCTGCTACTCATTGTGCCCATAAGGTGTCACCAGAGTATGCAGTATTTCAATCCATACTTGTGGCGCATCTGAAGGCTATACCATGCCTCTCCTGTATTATTGCTCAGTCAATACATTCTACGTACTTACAAAAATATATATATATGTAGCAGTTTGTTATGGTAAATTGTAACCAAATGTAATTTTTCTTTCAGGGGGAGGGGATGTTCTGTGCATTTGACTTTACAAGTGCATTTGCCTATGAAAATACGTCAAACAAAAACTAAAAGCACACGAGGCAACTGCTGAGCCCTAGTAGGCAAATGTTAGATAATGAACAACACCTGCAGTGCTGAAAGGACAGACAAACTGGATGATCTTATTTTGTTCTCGTATAACAATACATTTTGTGTAGCACATAGAATGTGTTGAATTCTGTTAGGCTAAAACATTTTTTATTGTTGCTTTCTAAGCGGTCAACAATTCCAAATACCTCACTTTATCACCAACCTGCTATATGTGTCTTCAACATACCAGCTATAGATCTTTCTCTATGGGACATAATTAGGCTCAATTCACTAAGCTACAACACATTTCATTTGCCATAACGAAGGATCAATGAGAGCTGAAGAGAAGATTTACATAGTTTAAAATGATACTAAAGTCTCAGGTTCCTTTGTAAAAAAATAAACATGGTATACTTACCTGCTCTGTGCAGTGGTTTTGCACAGAGCAGCCTGGACCCTCCTTTTCTCAGGAGTCCCTTGCTGCCACTGCTGGCCCGTCCCTCATGCCAAGTGCCCCCACAGCAAGCAGCTTGCTATGGGGGCACCCAAGCTGCTTTGTTTGGCCAGCCAGACATGGAGCCGTGGCTCAGCCCCACCCCTTCCCTCTTTATTGGCTCACTGATTTTGATTGACAGCAGCAAGAGCCAATGGCACCCGCGGTGTGTCTCAGCCAATCAGGGTGGAGAGTCCCAGACACCAGAGTCTCTCGCGCAACAACGCTCATCGCTGGATCGAGATGGGGGTTCAGGTAAGTATTAGTGGGGCTGCTGCACATAGAATGCATTAAATTAAACCTTCTGCCTTTACAACCACTTTAATATAATAATCACTATTGCAAATAAAATATACAACATAGGTTAGTAAACTGAGCCTTCTCCACTGTTCCATTTGGCTGACCAACAACAACTCCACTTTTTATGTAACCTCACACGTGTAAAACGAGTGTTCTCAATTCATGAAAGAAAAGAACACCCAAAGGTTTAATAAACACAAATTACTTCTATTGCATAGTGAATGAACAGACAACCTTTCAGAGATTGGGATCTACCTGGAAAATGATTGTTGTCGCCCTTAAAAAAAAAAAAAAAAAAAACACATATTGTGTCACAGTACTGTTATCTGCCTGCTTCAAATCACTCTCCCCCCCCACCCTACCCCAACAGTTGTATTGGCCTGCCATCACCCTCCCCCCCCCCCCCAACAGCGGTGTCCTCTGCCCCCTTTTCACATCATCCCCCCCAGTAATAAACTATGCCCCCCCACTTTAGTGTCCTCTGCCCACCCCTCCCCACACACACGGTAGTGCCCTCAGACCCCCCCCCCCAACAGTAGTGCCCCCTCTGCCCTCCCCATAGCGGTGTGCTCTACCATCCCCTCCACTGTAGTGTCCTATGCCCCCTCCCCCACAGTAGTATCCTCAATCCCCTCTGTAGTGCTCTCTGCCCCCTCCTGTAGCACTGTCCTCTACATCCCCCCCCCCCAAATACAGTAGTGTCCTCTGCAACCCCCCTCTGCAGTGTCCCCTGCCATTCATCTCCCCCCCACAGTAATGTCCTCTGCACCAACCCCCCCCCCCACAGTAGTGTCCTCTCCCCCCCCCCTCTGTATTGCCCCCCCCCCACTAGCAGTGTCCTCTTCAACCCTCACAGTATTGTCCTCAACATCCCTCTGTAGTGCTTTCTGCCCCCTCCCAGAGCACTGTCCTCTGCATCCCCCAACAAACACAGTAGTTTCCTTTGTAGTACCCTCTGCTCCCCATAGCAGTGTCCTCTGAACCCACACACAGTAGTGTCCTCTGCACCCCTCTGTAGTGCCCCCCATAGCAATGTCCTCTGCTGTGATCCCCCTCTGTAATATCCTCTGCCACCCCATAGCAGTGTCTTCTGCCTCCCCCCCCCACCCTCCACAGTAGTGTGCTCTCTCCCCCCATAGCAGTGTCCTCTGCACCAAACCCCCCCACAGTAGTGTCCTCTGCCCCCCCCCCCTGTAGTGTTCTCCCCCCCATAGCAGTGTCCCTCAACAGTGTTCACAACACACAGCTGTAGGTAGCTCTCTCTTACCTACGAGCTACCTCCTACCAGCGGCTGTAAATCACAGAGGAGTGAGAGGCAGCACAGTGCTGGATAGAGGGTGGGACCAGGAGCAGATTTAGTTAACTTTTCATGTTAATAAGCTGATGATTGGTTGCTAGGACCGCCTAGCAACCAATCACCTGCTAGGTAACTTGCAAAGTTAACTAAAGCAGCTGCCATGTGCCCACCCTCCATCCAGCACTGTTTTGCCTCTCTCTCTGCTCCGCTAGTGAAAAGAAAGCGCCAGCAGAGACTGGGGGAAGCATCGGCCCAGCCATGATCGTAACCTACCTGCCAGCTTCCTGAAAAAAGGACAGGTAGATTGTGAATGACAGGTTGCTAACCCAGGGAATAGTGCACCTGAACCTGTAGCACTCCTACAACTTGTGCACTATATCTACTTACGTATGCTATAAGCAAGTAATTATTTTTAGTTTTTCAGAGTAGAGTAGGAACTAGCTAGAGAGGGAATACTTTGAGGCAGTTGGCCAGCTTAAACATATATTGCAATCTATGTGAACTGCAAGTGAAGGTAAAAATAAAAAATAAAAATTAAAAAAAATCAGATCCCCCCCTTTCCTGACAGGGCTGTGCTGTGTGGCACAGTCTCAGGACTGGACGGACAGAAGTGTAATCCCTTTGACCAGTAAATCAGCTCTCATATGTATTTCATCTGTGTAGTTATCTGTTGCCTGGATTTCAGCTTTAAAGCTGATCTCCAGCTTTAATGTCAGTGTAAATAGTTTGTTGAAGCCAAGCTGGCCCAAATTAACT
Source organism: Pelophylax lessonae (assembly GCF_965119305.1). Taxonomy (NCBI): domain Eukaryota; kingdom Metazoa; phylum Chordata; class Amphibia; order Anura; family Ranidae; genus Pelophylax; species Pelophylax lessonae. Next base: position 374,955,363 of record NC_138769.1, on the reverse strand, counting down.
ATTTCCCTTATTAATATGTGCGGCTGCTGTGTGTGCTGTACAAACTGTATATAGCTGAGGCTACAAACAGCACTGTGTTCCGGGTGCGAGATGAGACGTTCCTGTCTTACACACGCAACAAAATAGTGTCAGTCTGAGGAGCTCGCAGCCATTCATAGGCAGCTTTGTATTCTATGATAGATTTACTGGGTGTGAGACAGGAAGGTCTTGTCTTACACCCAGAACACAGTACTGTATATGGTTTGTAGCCTCAGCTAGGTACAGTTTACAGATCACACCCAGTGGTCGTACATATTAGAGAGGGAAATTGTTAGTTTGGGCAAGCTTGGCCTGCACTAACTGAAACTAAAGCTAGAGATCAGCTTTAAATGTGGAGTCTAAAACATCGGATTTACCAAAATGAACTAAAGATAAAATGGAAAGGTTAAAAAAAGGAGACGTATATTTGAAACAATTAGAAATCAATCAATGCACGATCTGATATTCTTTCATATAAACCATACAGAAATCAACTCTATACAGAAAATCCAGGAAAATTAATCTCTCTTTTCATTTTACTACCTCTACGCAACATCAGAACACGTCTGACCTGGTCTTGTGTTTAAAATCCAATGACCTATTATATTGCTTGTGCCTACTCAGACAGATTAACAGTAGGAAAGAGTGTATGTGCCCTTGCAATAAACCTTGTATAGTCTAATCTGCCTACACAGCTCAGTGGCACGATACATTCTATTAATTATGAATGACGACAAGTGTGTCAGCAATTGTTTTTTCAGGTTACATTGACGCAGAGGAAAAAAAAATCTCTTTCTATTCTTGTAGGCTAATACGTGCTACAGGCCCAGTAAAACCGGAGACAGGCCGTTTACCGATTTAAGAAGATCAGTGAGCGTTATCTGTGAGAGCATCAAGACCGCACACTATGAGATTGTACACGCGAACAATGAATTATTACTATATCATGTACATTTACAGGAGCCAAATCACATGAATTTTAAATAATGGGCACACCAAGTAGAAATAAAAATGAATTTCTTTTTTGGTAAGAAGCGTGTATACAATGTGTAAAAGATTACACACAGAAGATAACAGTTTGTGTTGAGCAGGCACTAAAGGGCTTGCTTCCTCTTTGGTCTCTTCTAGGGCCCAAACAGCATCTTGCAATGCTGTGCTGGTGCAGTAGTCGATTTGAGTATCATAAGAGATGAATGTGCAATTACCTACTATACTGTAACAAAGCATGGCTTATGAAATAGAATTCCAGCCTTTGTTAAAAATAAAAAAGGGTTAAAATCTCTAAGCCAATAGGCATCGAGGTCGCTAATAAATACTTCAATCATCGAAGCAAACTATAAAGTGCTTTTGCGATGGTATGGTGCCAGCAAGGCTGGCAATGTATGTAGTGGGAGCATCTCCCTTGCGTTTCCGTGGTTGTGGTCAGGAAGGGATGATGTATCACGTATGGTGGCAATGCCCCAAAGTGAGGCATTATTGAATAGGGGTGTATCATTTTATCTACAATCTCACCCAAGTAAATTTGACTAAATCCCCAAAACAGGCCCTGTTGGGCTAGAAGGTGGAGACCGCTACGATCCCAGAGATTACTCATAACCTTTATATTTACATCTACAAAAAATTATAATAGCAAAATCTTGGAAATCGCCTGCCCTGCCAGTCGAACAGCTCGAGCACAAACTTTCTTGGATAATGGGTAACGAACATATGTCAGCGATATTAATAAAAAAAAATGAAGATGTTTGAGAAAGTATGGGAACCATGGGTCAGATATTTAATTGGTGACTCCTAGATCAATGGCCAACTGACTGGGTCCTGTTACTGTGGGGTCTCATCCAATTACCCTCTTTAATCTTTACCTTTTCTCTTTTTTCTATTTTAAGTCCCGGTTCAAACTTGTGCGATGCGGGAAGGCTGCGAATTCGCAGCCTGTTCCCGCATCGCAAACGCACCCCTGGCAGTTCACACTGCCATATGCGATACGCAAGGGGTGTCAATGAAATGTTAACGACACCCCCAGTTTGATCGAATATCGCAGTGCGATCAGACAGTTCTCACAGGATCGGATCGCACAAGTGTAAACCACTGTGCGATCCGATCCTGATGCGGCTGGAAAAAAGGGTCACGTGCATGTTTGGTGCGGATACAGTGCAAATTCAGCCATACAAAGTGTATGGCTGAATTCGCATCCGCACCTCCGATCGCATGTAATGAAGGAGCAGTGTGCTCCAAATTACATGCGATCGGCGCACTCGCAGGAATGTGAACCGGCCCTTAAAAACTTTAAGGGCTCTTTCACACGGCCGCTCCGCTGTTTTTCTCCGCTGCGGGACTTTTTTTTTTTTTTCACAGAACGGATGACATTTATGTCATCCGCTCCGTATGTCTGCATATCATCCCATCCGTTTGCGGATGATATACGGACATAATGTAAGTCTATGGGCATTGCGGATGTCAGCGGATGACACCGCTGACATCCGATTTTCCTTCCTTTCTATTTTTTGAACGGAGGAAAAATAGGGTTCTGTTCCATTCCAAAAAACGCAACAGAACTGAAAGGAAGAAAATCGGATGTCAGCGGATGGTATTCCGCTGACATCCGCAATGCCATTGACTTACATTATGTCCGCAAATCATCCGCAAAAAAATAGGATGATTTGTGGACATACGGAGCGGCCGTGTGAAAGAGCCCTAAATGTCATCTTTTTCAGGTCCTCCCGATTGTCCTGACTAAATGTGGAAGTGATGACTGTCCTTTGGGCTGGAGTCACAACATGAGTTGGTAAAAAATGGATTTTTGTAAAATCTTACCGTAAAATCCTTTTCTCTTAAGCTCCTTGACAGACGTAGTCCTCGTTGATTCAACACAACTCGGGTTATGCTGCCCTCTACAGGAGTAGGACTAGACAGGAAAGAAAACATTCTGGCCACACCTTAGGGGCAGTCCCAGAGGGTATATCCTCTCTCTCTCTGCTACAGCAAATCAGTTATGTCACAAAGCAGTGTTTAGAGAATTTAACCCAACCCAACTCAAAAACAGAGGGGCGGGTACTACGTCTGTCAATAAGCTTAAGAGAAAAGGATTTTACGGTAAGATTTTACAAAAATCAATTTTTCTCTGCCGCTCATTGACAGACGTAGTCCTCATTGATTCAACACAACTCGGGACGTCCCAAAGCAGTACCACAAATGAGGGGTGGGAAAATGGAAATCAAATCCAAATCTAGAAGGCCCAACCGGTGCCAACTAGAAGTTTTCAATGCTCATCAATCAAAGATGAGACTCAACATGAGGACACAAGGAAGGTAGTACAATATCTTCATTCAGATGAAAGTCTGAAACCACCTTTGGAAGAAAGGATGGCTTCGGATGAAGAACTACCTTATCCCTATGAATCACTAAATATGGGGACTGGCATGACAATGCAGCCAGTTCTGACACCCTGCGTGCAGAAGTGATAGCCACCAAGAAGGCCACCTTCTGGGATAAAGTAAGCAAGGGAATCTTCCTGATATTTTCAAAGGGAGGTTACTGCAGAACCGACAAAACCAAATTAAGATCCCAGGGCGGTAAGGGTGCGCGGACTGGTGGAGCCAGGTGCCGCACCCCCTGGATGAAATTCCGCACCAAGGAATGAGTAGCCAAGAACTTCTGAAAGAAGATTGCTAACGCTGAAACCTGACCCTTGATGGTGCTCAAGGCTAGTTTCTGCTCAACCCCCTTTTGCAGAAAGGTCAATATTCGGGTCACCGAATAGGTACGTGGAGGAAATCCTAAAGATTCGCACCACGCGACATACGTCTTCCATGTGCGATAATAGACCTTGCTGGAAGTCGCTTTCCTTGCCTTAATAAGCGTAGGAATAACTGAAGCTGACAACCCTCTGTCCTTCAGTACCTGGGTCTCAATGGCCAGGCCATTGAACCCAGCGACTGTAAAGCACAATGGAAGATCGGTCCTTGAGACCGCAGACACTCCCTGAGAAGTTCCCAAGGAGCGTTCGCGACTAGCCTGTCCAAGTCGGCTAGACCGGCTTGACGAGGCTAGCCTAGAATTTCCAGGACAAATGGAGCTGACTGGATCCGAACCAGGCTGCCCTAGAGCTATCTGGCCCCGGCAATCCGACAAGTCTGATCGTTCTCTGTTCCCACACATTTATCAGACACCTGATTCCTATCAGGAGTGGTGATTTCTCCTGGTTGATCATTAGAGACCGAAGTCACCCGGCTAGAGGCTCCTTGGTCTGTCTGTTCAACCGGATCTGATTCTTGTGGGGAACTGAGGCTAATCTTTGGAAAAGGTAAAGAAAATGATCTGTTCAGGGAATGGTAACTACCGCTCCCTGTAGTACTTAAATGTTGGAAGGGAAGAATCGCACCGGTAGCAGTGGTTGATGCTCGATCTAATGCTCTGAATACCGGTGAAGACGCCCCCCCACCCTCAAGCCGGGTGGGGGCGCACCTTCAGGCTGTGTAATCCTTTGCTTCAGGTTTGGCTGAGTCGGTCTTTTGTTTGTCCGACCAGCCCTTCTTGAACCCTCCTAGAGGGGTTTTGCCCTTCCCGCTTGCTCCAGCAGAGCGAACGAACCCTTTATGGGCGGTAAAGAAAGGTCCCCGCTTGTTACGAGGTCCTTTAGCTTTAGCAGCCTGTGGCAAAAAAGTGCTTTTGCCCCCAGTGGCATCCTTAATGATCTCATCTAGGGTGAACCCAAATAGGAGATTCCCCTGAACGGGGAGATTCGCCAAGGTCTTTTTGGAACCTAGGTCCGCTGACCAGCATTTTAACCACAGCACACGTCTGAGGATTACTGCTGACATAGATGCATGCCCTAATAGGGGGGTAGCATCCAAGGCTGCGTCACAGACAAACTGTAGTCCTTGTATAATCTGTTCCATCAAATCAGATGTTGCCTGGGGGATATCCTTCCCCTTCAGGTCCTGGCGCACCAATCTCGCCCATTCCGTTAATGTCTGAGAAACTAGACCAATGACAATTACTGGTCTAAAGGCTGATCCTATCAGGGAAAAGTGCGGGACTCCGCTTCTACCCTCCGATCCACCGAATCCTTAAAGGACGAAGCGTCCTCCACTGGAATAACCGTGGCTTTATTCAGTCTGGAAATAGGTGGATCCACCACTGGTGGTACCGTCCATTTCTTAATGAGGGATTCCTCAAACGGATAGCGTCTAGCAATGCGCTTGGAAATAGTAAAGGTACGCTTAGAATGCTCCCATTCCTCTTTAATTGCTAGTACCAAAGGGAATTTCTATTTCAGTTGCCTCTGCCGGTAAAACCTCAAGTCTTAAGGTTTCCCGAACCGCCACAACTAGTGCGTCCACCAATGCTTCTTCCTGAATTATGGCGGAAGCATGAATGTCCTCCTCACTGTCTGAGGGAACTTTACCTGAGACAACAGCCCCTGCAGAGGGACCTGCAGCTGCAATGACCATCTCAGCAACTGAATCTGAAGTATCAGATGATATAGGGGTAGGCGGGGGTCGCTTTTTTGACCCCCGTTCCTGACAGGCCGTCTCCACCCGAGCCACCAAAGACTCCAAAACTGCTGTAAATGCATCCATACTCTGTGCACTGGCGGGTCCCGCGGCCCCCTCGAGGAAAACCGGTGGGGGTACCTGTGTGGCAGGGTCCATGATAATTCCAGATACTACCCGGAAAAAATCAATTTGTCAAAAAAAATAAAACTTTTTTTTTTTTTCTCAGACCCCCAGCGCCACAAAGCCCCTCAGTGTTACCTGCTTTAGGGACCCCTATAGAGCGAGAGAGAGAGATAGACCCCAAGGCTCACCACTTGATGCTCAGAGTTTCAAATGCAACTTGTCTCAGCACTGTCTAGAACCGACAGGAAGTCTTTTGGCTGGCTTCCCGGGAAACAAGGAGGTGGCTCCGCCCCTCTGCACGCCTTCCGGCGCCTCCCCTAGCTCCACGAGGTGTTTGGGTCACCTCAAACATGGCCGCCCCCATGCTGGAGACACGAGGCTACGCCAAAATGGCGGCCCCGTGCGATCTACCAGACAATGGCGGCGGCCTGTACAGAATAACGGAGTATCTCGACCTCACAAACCTTCACCCTCATGGTGATCAGCGTGGCCGGCGGTACCGGACCCTGGCGGGCCGTATGCGGTCCGTGGCCGTCGGGAGGCATCTGCTTTAGCTGGAGGAATATGATCTGGAATGCAGTATACATGTATAGACATCGCCCTGTGGCTTCTGACAGGTAGGATACCTTATACTATCACAGTAATGTCCTAGTACTGCCACTGCCTACAATCATTTAAACATTTTTGCAATTAGATTGTTAGCTCCCAAACCAAGCCTCCTGGTTTCTTGTTCACAAAAATCACACTCAAATAGGGGGATCTGTGACATGTTATAGGATAGAGGGGAGACCCATCCTTACCATTACAGAGAGGGGCCCGCGTTCACCACAAGACCCGTCAGGGGGAAAGGGGGAACATACTACTCACCCTACCGGAACCAGGCGGGCGCCAACTCCTGACAGTACCCCTCTCCACCGGGGTGGGAGGGCTGTCGACCAATACGGACGCCGTGACTCATGGTCCTTGGCATTTAAGCGAGACGTTCAACTCGCAGGGTCAGTCCCCGTCCAGTGGGACTATGTCGCGGCCGACCCAGCGCGGAGCTATGGCCTGCACGCACTCGTAGGCTGAACTGGGGTGACCACTGGATCTCAACATCCAGCCCGTCGCCCAGTTCCAGCTTTCTTGCTTGAAGATCTCACAGGAACACTGGAGAAAAAAGCTGTGTAAAAATCTTTCTAAGAAAAAAAATCCTGCCAGGACCAAAGATCCTAGCAAGGCATCTAGGTCCTTACTCCTAACTAGACAGAAAAAAACTGATTTGCTGTAGCAGAGAGAGAGAGGATATACCCTCTGGGACTGCCCCTAAGGTGTGGCCAGAATGTTTTCTTTCCTGTCTAGTCCTACTCCTGTAGAGGGCAGCATAACCCGAGTTGTGTTGAATCAACGAGGACTACGTCTGTCAATGAGCGACAGAGAAATATAGTTTTCTTGTTCTGGAACGAGATTTTGATGCGCCTTTTTTTATAAGATTCTACATAGTATGAGAGATAGCCCACAAAGTTGGAATGTTCCATATAGTTTGAGAAGATTTTTTTTTATTCTGGAGAAGACTTCTTTACATAAACTGGTGGGTTTATAGCCATTTGATATATGTTGGACACTTGTGGAAGACATGTACTCTTTGTATTATCATTGCATTTTCTTTTTTACTGTTAAATACTTTAATAAAAACATTGAAAAAGAAAATCTCTGTAAGCCTTGTGTTGCTACCCAAGCTTATGCCTGAACTGGGCACCCCTCACTGTTATAAAGAAATATCGAATGAGAACGCAATAAAAACAGAGGTTCTAACACTTAGTCAGTCTACCTGAAAACTATTTTTTGTCTCCATGTGGTGCAACTGTGAGGGTTATTTAACTTACATACTAATTTAGTAGTTCAGTTTGTTGTTTTTATCAAGGAAACACATTTTCTTAGTAATACAAGTACTAGCATGAAGGTTTCTTACAGTGACCAATCGCACCCGCTTTGAAGTTTACATTTGCACTGGAAACTAACAGGGAGCTATTTCATACAGCACATTATTCAGGAAGCATCCTCCATCATGTGTGCAGTTGTGTGACATCTGGCTGCTTTGGATTGAAGAAAACTCAGATTAAACTAAATAGAATGGATTTTAGGATTCCTGATTTATTTTATGATTGCTATGCAAAAAAACACTGAAGCTGTGATAGGTAATGGAATAGAATAAATAACAAAAGGCTTCAAATAGCACCCTGGATTCTATAGCAGAAAAATAATATAAAAAACGAGAGATGTTTATTTCAGCAAAAAAAAAAAAAAAGCATTTGCGAAGATGTAAGGAAGGAAATTACATCAGTTTGCAGCATACACATAGGGAAGGTCTGAATACTAATAAAAAGTAGACTGATCTTGTGCGATAAAATCTCAAATTTTTACACTTACAAGTGTAAATGAAAGCAGCACTTGCACACAAACCTGCAACAGTCCCTTAACCACTTAAGCCCCGGAGGATTTGGCTGCTCAAAGACCAGGGCCTATTTTGCGATTTGGCACTGCGTGACTTTAACGGACAATTGCGCGGTCGTGCGACGCTGGGCCCAAATAAAATTGACGTCCTTTTTTTCCCACAAACAGAGCTTTCTTTTGGTGGTATTTGATCACCTGTGCGATTTTTACTTTTTGCGCTATAAACAAAAAAAAGCGACAATTTTGAAAAAATAACAATATTTTTCAAATTTTTTTATATGAAATTCCCCCCCAAAAAATGTAAAAAATCTAAATTTTTTAACATTTTAGGCCAATTTGTTTTCTGCTACATATTTTTGGTGAAAAAAAATCACAATAGGCATATTTTGTTTGCTTTGCGCAAAAGTTATTGCCTTTACTAACTACGGGAAAGATTTATGTCATTTTTATTGTTTTTTTTTTTTTTTTTAACTAGTAATGGCGGCGATCTGCGATTTTTTCTGTGGGACTGCGACTTTGCGGCGGACAGATCGGACCCTTGACTGACATTTTTGACACTTTTGGGGGTACCAGTGACATTACTACAGTAATCAGTGCTATACATATGCACTGTTACTGTAAAAATGACACTGGCAGGGAAGGGGTTAACTTTATTAGAGCTCAAGGGGTTAAGTGTGTCCCTAGGGGCGTGCTTCTAACTGTAAAGGGGCCTGGTTTTTGATGTAACCACAGAGATATACGATCCTACATAGCAGGATCGTATGATCTCTGCAGTTACACCAGGGAGAATGACAGGCGGCTTTGTTTACATTAGCTGCCTGCCTTTCTCCCTCTCCAGCAGGAGATCGCGAGTGACCAGCGGACATCGTAGCCGCCGGTCACTCACGTGGGGATGGCAGTGAACGAGCGGGGGCAGGAGCGCGCCTCCGGCGGTGCGCGCTCCCCCCCTATTGGCTCGTGGGCAAGTGACGTACCCATACGTCACTTTGCCCAGGGGGGGCTGACCGCCGCAGTATATGTACTTGCGGCGGTCGGCAAGTGGTTAAAGTGATACTTAAAATGAAAAACTTTTTTCAAGTATGTATTCCTAACTTCTATTACTCTCAGACTCTGAATCTCTAAATTCCTTTCTTTGCTGCTTACTTCCTGTTAGAGGGTAGCTTCCTTACTTCCTTTAACAGGATCTTACTTCCTGTCAGAGGATGGCTTCCTACTTCTTTTAACAGGATCTTACTTTCTGTCGGAAGATGGCTTCCTTACTTCCTTTAACAGGATCTTACTTCCTGTCGGAGGATGGCTTCCTTACTTCCTGTTAGAGGATGTCTTTGTTCATTCTCTATGATCCCACTGTATGTAGAAACAAAGCCAACCTCTTGTTCACTCCTAAAATGGATTAGGGACGAGGAACTATAACAGGGATAACCAATTAATTTTCCCAAGGGGTCACATGAGAAACTGGGACGGTTGTGGAGGGCCAAGTTTAATTCTGCTCAATATAATTTTTTGGACCTGGGAAGGTCCATAATGTAAACATACACTCACCGGCCACTTTTTTATTAGGTACACCTGTTCAATTATATCCTCCCATCTAGACATGTAAAGCTAGCTCATTGGGCTTCCTCAGTAAGTGGGCGCTACACGTCTAGGAGGGAGGAGGTGAGCCGGTGACATCACGCTGCTACCGCTGTGTACGAGGAGAGTGAATATGAACACAAGGGTGTGAGAGATAACAGACTCAAGAAGAAAGAAAGCAGTTTTTCCAAAGAGCAGAGTGATATTTGATGCTGGGCCCCGTTTATTTCTACTTTGAGGTGAGCAGGTTTTTCACCCGGTGTCGGTGGAAGACAAGATGTAGATGGACACTTGTATATTAGCTGATAGGATTATTTTCACAATTTCTGTGCAATTATCACAGTTGGAGAAAATGACACTAGAATATATGTTTTATTTGTATAAGAATAATTTATATTTATATATATATATATATATATATATATATATACACACACACACACACACACACTTGTTGCGATGCACTAGGAGGGTGTAAATCGAATCTAATCAGCCAATCACATGGTACATTAAGGCATCTAGACGTAGTGAAGGCGATTTGCTGAAGTTCAAAGGGGGATTTAGGTGACTTTGAACGTAGCATGGTTGTTGGTGCCAGACAGGCTGGTCTGACTATTTCAAAAACTTCTGATCTACTAGGATTGTCATGTACAACCATCTCTAGGGTTTACAGGGAATGGTCTGAAAAAGATAATATATCCAGTGAGCGGCAGTTGTGAGGAGGAAAATGCCTTGTTGATGTCAGAGGAGATTGGGCAGACTGGTTTGAGATGATAGAAAAGGCAACATTAACTCAAATAACCACTCATTACAACCAAGGTAAGTAGAATACCATCTCTGAACGCACAACACATTGAACCTTAACAACGGGTGCCACTCCCTTTAGCTAAGAACAGGAAACGTAGGCTATAATTCACACAGGCTCACCAAAATTGGACAATAGAAGATTGGAACAATGTTGCCCGGTCTGAGGAGTCTCAATTTTAGCTGCGACATTCAGACGTTAGGGTCAGAATTTGGCGTAAACAACATGAAAGCATGGATTCATCCTGTCTTGTGTCAATGGTTCAGTCTGGTGGTGGTGGTGTAATGGTGTTGGGGATATTTTCTTGGCACACTTCATATCAACTGAGCATTGTTTAAACACCACGGCCTACTTGATTATTGTTGCTGACCCTTTATGACTACAGTGTACCCATCTTCTGATGGCTACTTCAAGCAGAATAATGCACCATGTCACAAAGCTCAAATCATCTCAAACTGGTTTCTTGAACACGACCATGAGGTCACTGTACTCAAATGGACTCCACAGTCACCAGATCTCGATCCAAAAGAGCACCTTTGGGATGTGGTGGAATGGGAAATTTGCAGCCGACAAATCTGCAGCAACTGCATGATGCCATCATGTGAATATGGGCTAAAATCTCGGAAGGAATGTTTTCAACACCTTGTTGAATCTTTGCCATGAAGAATTAAGGCAGTTCTGAAGGCAAAAGGGGGTCCAAACCGGTACTAGCAGGTATACCTAATTAAGTGGCCAGTGAGTGTATAGAAAACAAACAGCTGGTGCTAGGAATCCTAGATACAACTGCTCATGAAATAGGTTTCAGACAGGCAGTCAGGGGGTGGTGAAAACTGGCAACTGAGCTGTGCTGCAGGATTTTTAATTTGGGGTACAGAGTTTGATAAGCAGCAAAGCTTATCAAACTCATCGACTGAGTTCAAAGGGTCAGCGACTGCAGCGCAGCACTGTAGGGTAAATCAGGTGGTGAGAAAGCCATATACCACCTTCTCACTGCCTATCAAATGCCCTCTGAAAAGCACTTGGGCATAAGCACATAGGAGCGAGCCCAAGTTTGGTACAGTGGGGATTTCTGCAGAACCTGACCTAGAGCGAAAAGCAGGTGCACCGCTCCTAGGGTCTGCAGTGTGCAGGTGCTGACACAGGAAGAACTTGGCCAAGTAGCAGAGTGGCAAGAGAACATCAGGACATCTCCTAGGCAGCCCTCTCCAGCCAGAATAGAGCCTCCCCGATGTACTGAGGCTCTCTCCTTCCAGTTCTTGCAGCTCTCTACAAAGGTATCTGTCAGCATGCTTCTCTGAGCCTGTCAGCTTCCTTTGTGAGGAAGCTGACAGACACAGAGAGGCATGCTGACAGTGGAGGCATTGAGAACCGTATAGGGACAGCCAAAGAGCCATATGTGACCCTGGGGCAGCAATTTGCTCATGTCTGAACTATGAAATATAGGATTTGTAGTGTGCATAAAACAGTGCACACGACTGCTCGTTCTAAACAAATGGAAGGTAGGAAAAAAGAAGTGGTTAAGGAGCTCAGAAAGAACAATACAAGGGAGGAAGAAAAACATAAGAAAATTATTTCATGACAAATAGATTACAGAGCCATTAAGAATTGGATGTGTATGGATTTCTTGGGGGGACTAAAGATATAATTTAGTGTCACTTTGAGTGCAATGAACATAACTCACCCTGGTCTTTTAGTTTACTACTTTGTTGCATGTGTTGCATGGAATTGTTAAAGGAAACCTGTGGGCTCATCTTATCTTCTAATTGACCATATGTCTCTTGTACCATAGAGCAGGCACCAAAACTGCATACTGGAATTAACTTCAGTCTTTATGAAGACTAGAGCAGTTGGGCATAGCAAAGGATCCACTTCTAGGTAGACGAACCCAGCCCCTTTCACTACTGAAAGGCCAGCCTGTATCGTCCTCAATTCTATGCAATCAGTCAGATGCCAAGGCCCTGGAGATTACCATCCAAATAACGGGCTGCTTGATTAAGACTGAACTTCAACCAAGGTTTACAGCAATGACAGCACACCACGCACTCCAACCAAAAGCTACGCCCCCAACATGTTTCACCCACAGCAAGACTTAAGCATAGGAATCAGGAATTTTGGCCATAGATTAGGTGTTCAACCTTTAGCCTACCTTCTTTTACTCACATGCCTTCCTCTTGGCCCATGAGACTTCTTGGCCAGGGGAAAGGTGTAGTAGGCGTCAGGACTGATCTTGGCCCTGTAATTTGTAACTGATATTTCTATATTAGAGCACCCTTTCTAGTATATTAGGTAAATCCTAAATGTTAAGTATTTTGCTTCTAAAGAGACACAGTCATGTTGCACATGCAGGCAAATGACAAGGTTTCACTTTAAACATGCAGGTTAAAAGGACAGTGTTTCTGCACAAGGCAATCCCAAAACCTAATAAATTCAACTTACTTGCACTCCTCTGCAACTCCTTGTTCCTCCACAGCTGGTGCTGGCAACCAGAGGGTAGTGGTGGCCTTGCATGGGCAAAGTGACCATGTCTCTTTAATTTTACACTTTTATTGTTGGCTTTTGTCATATTACAGCTGTACCATACAGTATAGCCAAGTGTGGATCATTCAGGCAATGCAAAAATCAACGCACAGTAATACCTTGGATTGCGAGCATAATTTGTTCCAGAAACATGCTTGTAATCCAAAGCACTCGTATATCAAAGCAAATTTCCCCATAACAAATAATGGAAACTCAGATGATTCGTTCCACAACCATTTATTCATGTGGCAACACAAAATACAGTATGGTAAAGTGTATGGTGTATACAGTATGTGGCCAGAGGTCCGGGGGCAATACGAGCAGTCAAAGGATCACAGTTTTATTGTAAAAAAAAAAAAAAAAAGTGGAATTACACTCACAATGTTGAAAACAATATCTCGCAGTAGGAAGTCTGGTGCTCATACATGTAAAGCTACTGGTATATAGAGTAATGCCGCTGGTGTATACAGTAAAGCTTCTGGTGTATACATTACTGTAGGTGGCCAGAGGTTCGGGGGCGCTGGTAGCTCCAAGCGCTTCCTGGAGAACTCAAAGACACTCGAGAACTGTTGACACTTCCGGGTGCTCCCAATGCACTTTACGCCCACCCCACCCAACTGGGAGTGTCCGAGAGTCTCTGATTTCTCCAGGAAGCACTGGGAGCCACCAGCGCCCCAGACCTCTGGCCACATACAGTACTGTTTACACCAACGGCTTTACATGGATGAGCACTACACTCCTTAACGCGAGATATACATGGCGAGTGTAATTCCACTTTTTTTTTTTTTTACATTAAAACTGGGATCCTTCTACTGCTCGTCTTGCAAAATATTGCTCGCATATCTAGGTACAATTAGAAGAAAAAAAAAAGTCGCTCGTATATCGCGTTACTCGTAAACCAAGGTATTACTACATTTTGGCTTCCAGTCACTTTATTTTAAATGGGTACTATACTCAGTGCAATACTATTGATTTTCTCATTTGGATAGGTTTCTAAAACAAAGACCAAAATGCAAAAGTACCCACAAGTCTGGCAAAACATGGATTTTGCATTCATTTTCTATGCCGAGGAGTTGAAATTTGCCTGGTTTCTAATTTCTTTTTGCAAATGACAACTACTCTTTTTACTGCCTTATACAATAGGCTGTTGCTAGTATAACAGCAGTTATTATACACTGCCTACATCATACATTGTACCACAAACACTTAGAACTTTCTTTATGTATGCTTTTTGTACAAACAGTTAGCATATTTCAGGAGTACGTTTTTGCATATCTCCTTAAACAGTACATGCATTTAAAAACACATTCATTCTAGACACAGACCTTTTGCAGAAGCATCAAGCAGCCGTAAAATGTAACCATTGTCTATTTAGCCAGTTTCATAATCTGAGGGTGGAAAGTGGAGGATGGAGTTTCAGGGGAGATCTAAAACAAGGACACACTTTGTGACTCTCAAACACAAACTGCATTAATAACACTAAACTGTAGAATGCTAACATTTTTTAATAAGGAGTCTGCCTTGTTTCACTGTAGGCCAAGTAATGAGATACATATTGTCAGGGGTGTTTCTGTATGAAAGGGGCAGCAATGTATAAATGGGATTTTCTCTTGAATGCTGCATTTATAAACTGGAATATTTTCCCCAATACTTTTTTCCAGATTGTTAGTATAATTTTTAAGCACTTCTGTATCTTCATTCCTAGCTACAGCCTATAAATAGAACTTTATTTAAACATCATGCTACCCTAGGTACACTTTAATGACACCCTTTTGTACAAGACCTGTACACCTTGCACCATGCAATTATTTTTTCGTAGAAATGGATGCTAGAATGTGCTATTAGAAGAAGTATGTGGTCTGACAAAGTAGAACTCAACTATATCTAAGCACCACAAACTGAAAAATGCTATTTAAGTCATTTTTAATATTCAAAGCAAAAACTTACCCATCCATGTACATGCTTTATCTTGTTGAGAAAATACTTTGAAAAACAACCCCCTAGCATTCCTAGCTGCAGCCTTCTTGAGTAAGGGCAGATTATTCATGTAGCATTTACTTTCTGGAATCCATCTGCCCTTAGCTCAGGTATGTAGGCAGGAGGGCGTGCTTAGCGGAGAAACCCCCTCCTCCAGTTGAAAGAAGACTTCTGAGATATATGACATCATTTTGGCCTAGGCCAGAAACCAGGAAGTAAATAAAGAAATGTAAAGAAAAATCATACAGGCAAACATAATATACCTTTCTAATCTATTTACTAATGCTAGCATCATATAGAATTAAAAATAGGGAATGCTGAGAGTTTACGTCCACAGCTACTTTAGAACTGTACAGAAACAAGAGGAAGGAAAAATGGTTTCCTAAAACTACAAGGAGTCTTCCAACTCTTCTCAAAATCCCACACACACCCACCTACCCCAAAAATGTATTCACAATGTTCAGAAGGTGACCAAAAGAAGGGAAACCAGAATAAAGGTCCTACAAAAAGGTGCCAAAAAGCATGTTATATATGACAAATGTATTTTATTTTTAAATAATCCAGAGTCAACCTTCAACATATAATCTTTTCTTTTGAGCCAAGGCCCTTTCACTATTTACACATCAAATTAATACCCCAAAAGATAAACCGTAAACCTGATTGGACACCTGCATCTCTACAAAGAACAAAATAACTCCCTGAAGGACAGAACCTATAAATCTAAATAGCGCTGCATAAGGCACTATTAGTGCATATGACCCCTTAGGGGTGCGGAGAGCCTAAATCATCTCTGGAGAAGGATAGCATTATCCAACTGGTTCCCACAATCCACTTTACTGCTTTTCCTTCCTCCCCTCACACCAGCCTGTTTATAATATATTTCTTGACCGCCTATTCATGTGAAGCTTGAGATATAGAGTGTAACTGTAGACCATCTTTTTTCAACTAGGGTGCCTTGCCAAAATTCCTAAAAAATGCCTAAAATTGTGTATAAGCCAACTGGTGGGTCAAGCCTACCTTTTGGTTACACAAAGTCAGCGATTTTTCCTGGGTAACATTACAATGTTGTGCACTGTGCGTTCCAGCCGTCGACCTCTCAGCAACCAACGTTGAGCATTTGTGGTCCAGACGTCGGCATCTTAGCAACCAATGATGTCATCCATTGATAGAGGAAGACGTTGGGTACATGCATAACATCCTCGTTTGCCCTTCCCCTGTCTCTCTCTGTAAGCACTGGGCATACATTAGCTGAGTGAGGGAGAGCAGGAGATGAGAAACACTGGAATTATATTCGGAATAAATAAATCACCTCTAATGCTGGGGGTCCTACACGTGTGGATGCTGCTGTGATATGTAGTTAACTATTCGTTTAGTTTTTACATTTTAGAATGGGGTGCATAAAGACTTGCTCCCACCTAGTTTGTACTGCCCATTGCCCATGGATGGCATACCTAGTCTTAGTAACTATGGTCAGACTCCCTCAAAATGGAGTGGCCAAACCCCAATATTGCAGAGCTAACAGTCCACAATTGCAGTCTTTGGCCAACAACTGACAGGGTGTAGGCACAGGCTACATAAAACCTACCTGGACTCCTTTCAGACTCCCAGCCCTTGGGCTCTGGCCTTCTCTGCCCCAACCACCAAGCCTGTATAAGACCAATCAAATTTGAAAACATTGCTATAGAGAGAGACTAAAAGGCAGTGACAAGTCATCCCAGCAATAAAAGTGTTTATGGAGAATGAACTACCAGGGATTGTAATTACAACCACTTGGTATACAATAAAATAAATAAATGTCTTCAATGATAGGTCCAGTCTTTGGGGAAGGTGCAAGGTCAGCAGTCCATTTCTATAAACTGACCTGCTTGCATATTTAATTTCAATGAGTTGGCTGCATTTGAAGTGCTGCTTGTTTTACCAATGTTTAAAAGACAAGCGAAAAAATATCCCATGTACAGTATAGCAGATAGCAATCCATTGAAATTATAGTATTCCTTTTAATATGGTCATTGCATACACAGCTAAATCTTACTGTATAGTACCATATTTTTCCATTTATAAGACGCCCCCATGTATAATCCGATGCATCCCTTGTCTTTTCTGTAAAATGTGCTTGGAACTGATCAAAACAAGCAAAGCTAGCTTCTTTAAGAGCCCTCCAGATCTTCTGGACCAAACCTTTGCAAACCAGATGGCTATAATGTTTTCATTCATCCATCCTTCTCATGAACTTGCACAATAATGCCAGGTGCCTTTCAACCTCTAAAAGGATGTATTCCAATTGGTTGGCATCAGCTGACATCAGTTACATAAGGCTCGTGATTGAAGAAAGCCTGTTTGCAGAGACAGGGTATGGGCAGTTTTGCAACTACGCGGTTCTCTCCTCGGCTTACTTCGGTGTAAAAGATGACCCTCAATTTTTAGTCCAACGATTTTAGACAAAAGTATCGTCTTATACACAGAAAAATACGGTATTTGTGTAAAAATAATACTTTTTTTTGACCTGGGCCTGAAGGTGCTCCTACTGTAATAAAACCAAAAGGTTTATTTAGAAATATTAAAAGCTGCAGTTTAATTTGCATATATTTTGCCTTCCCTGGTTCCTCCTTTCTTCCCTCAACATGTTAATGACCTTTTTCATCCCTATTTGCATTGCATACATTTAGACCTGGTAATGTCATTACGCTTTTCTATACAATACAGATAGATCATGGCTGGTGGGAAGGGGGTCGGCCGGGTGCTGTACATAGCTTCCTGAAAACATCACAGTACTCCTTCCAAGAGCCTTTTGGCCTGGGTACAAGCAGTGGGTTGGCTCTTGGAAGGAGTTTTATAAATCTTAAAATGGCTAAAAGGGTGGATGTTAGTCTGGTCTCCCCAATTTTGGCCCTTTGCTTGCATTTAATCAGGCCCTCAGGGCACTATTCTTCCCACTAACACCAACAAGGGAGCATTTTTCCTTCCACTGATACTAATGATGGGCTCCCATTCGTCCCACTGACACCAGCAATGGGAATAATTCCTTCCGCTGTTAAACAATTAGGCACTATTCCTCCCACTAATACCAATAATGGGACACTATTCCTCCTTCTACTGACTACAAGCACTGTGTAATTTTCTCCCACTGATGCTGAAGCATTTTCCACTTTCAATGGCCACTCCGCCCCCCTAAATCCTGAAGGACAGTAATTTGGTTCTATGTTTAAAAAGTTTGGAGATCCCTGGTTCTAGAGATTTGAGTCTACATGCTCTGGGCATGTAGACCTGCCTAGAAAAGACCCTGCTCAGCCACCATTAATAAAAGGGCTAAAAGCCAAGAATACATGAGATGAGCTAGGAACAGTAAGGCTGGGAAAGAAAGGGCTGTATGAGTTATTTCAGATCGTTTTATACTAGGTATAGCATTGCGTGAGCAAAGTTCTTGCTAACTAACATTTTTAACAAGACCAACTAAGATGGTTAAGGCTTCTGTTGACAGGCTTTTGTTTGCTTGAAACCCAACTCCAGGATATTGGCAATCCCATCAACACAGGCCATTTAGGATTTTTAAGAAGAGTCTGTATGATGCTGAGGAAGCAACATAGCAAAGATTTTAGCTGAGCAAAAACAGCAAGTAAATGGCTTTGTCAGGGATTCTAGTGAAGGGCAATGGGCCCATTACTTTGAGCAAACTTACCCTTTACCGCTTCTGGCCCGAAAGGTTTTACCCTCCAATGACCAGGCATTTTTTTGCAATTCGGCACTGCATTACTTTAAGCACTCAAATGGATGTTTCTTTCAATGTGATGTCTTATTTCTTATATTCACGCACTTTAAACTGTGGTACATGCATGACTATATTTAGTTGCACAATATTACTTTATCATCACACCTCTGTTTTCTTTCTTATTCCCACTGGGCAGTAGCCTTGATGAGATATATCAAGCACTTCTTACTATTTCTGCTCTACTATTTATTGTTCCAATTTATGTCCGCCTCACCGGTTGGCAACTATGACCAACAATTTTGGCCTGATGGATGGTGGCATATATTTATACCACCCCAGACCATATATACATAGTCATATATTATGTGCCAATTTGTTCTCTTTTCCCTTGACTCCAAGGAGGCAGCCATTTGAATTGTCCTTATTGCTGGCCGTGTTACCAAACTTCCGTTGTCTGGCATTATTCGGTCCAGTCTCTGCCACATTAGGAGGACATACCTAGCTGGATTTGGTCCAGGAGTGTGAGTACTCCCTAGATGAACGCGCACATCATGCCACTGTCTGTTGATTTACTAATTATGCTCTGGATTTTATAATTGGGGAGTGTCTGGTCTGACATCTCTAAATGTTTGATCGATGTTTAATCTTTCTACAGTGTATAAAATTTAAAAAATATACATGAAATTTATAATATGTTATTTATACCTAGAACCTATTCAGAGGTCACCAGTTTCTATGGTCCCTGAGGAAGCCCACAAAATGGCGGCGAAACATGTCGGACCTGTGTGACCCTGTTACCATAGGATATGGTTCTTAAATCCATGTTTTATTACACAACTCTGCATACTTGTATTGATGCTTTGCATCTTTATTGATGAATCTTTATGTTAATTATGTATCAATAAAATTATTGTATTTTATCTATTGTTTTGTATTATTATTATTTATCTACTGCCAAGTGAACCTTACCTTGAAAGTCCCACTTTTGGTGTATCCTGTGTATACATACGGGCCTCATGGGGCTAATATAGAGTCCGTTGTTTTGGAAACACCTGTCTCCTTTGAACCTTATATGTACTAGGGATGTGGTGAGAGTTCCCTTGGCTTACAGGCATTTTGGAGTATGGCACCAATAATATTTGCATTACTTTAACTGACAATTGCCTGGTCGTGCGACGCTGTACCCAAATAAAATTGATGCCCTTTTTTCTCCACAAATAGAGCTTTCTGCACTATAAACCAAAAAACTGCTACAATTCTGAAAAAAAATGTATATTTATATATATATATATATATATATATATATATATATATATATATATATATATATATATATATATATATATATATATATACACATATATACACACACATATACATATATATATATACACACACACACACATATATATATATATATATATATATATATATATATATATATATATATATATATATATATATATATATATATATATATATATATATATATATATATTATATATAACATTTTTACTTTCTGCTTTAAAAAATTCCCAATAAAAAAAAATTAAAAAATCTATTTATTTTTTCATCATTTTAGGCAGACTAATAAAAAAAAAAAAAAGAAAAAAAAGTCAAGCTTTTTTTCTAAATCCAGAAAACTGGCTAGCTGCAGAGTGTTAAAGAAAGGAGTATTTTGTTAATAAAAGTTACACAAGGAGGTTGCGTAGGTCATATACTGTACATGTTATGAAGTTTAACAACACAGAAAACTTCCTCATTTCAGGTTACATGACCACAAAGACTTTGGGAGCCTCCACTTTGGAGCATATAGAATATGAAAATATACATTTCAGATCCTGGGCTATAAATGGTGTATAAAAAGTGCAAAGGGAAGATATTAAAAGAGTTGTAGAACTAGAAATCTCTAAAGTAATCTATGCAGTGGAGAATCTTCTTTTAGAAGATAGAAATGGAGCTGTCCAGCATACCAGATGTGCTAGTGAGATTTGCAGCCAGAATTTGAACCTGGACCTTCACTTTAGCAAAACTCAATTTTATCTTTTATTACTGTATATTACATAAAATGTCCCTGATACCCTAATCATCTAATCATTTAATAATTCCTACACGGCATATTTTTGTATGTAGTACACGCAAGCCAAATGGTACTTATGAAAGTACACTTCTAAATTACACTTTTTTTAGGGGAACCTGATTCTCCATAGCACTAAACGGCTACAGTACTAGTGGTGCTTGCTCCTTAGGCCCCTTTCACACTTGAGAGACTTGAAAGTTGCGCAATTTTACAACCATTTTGCTGCCGCGATTTTACCGCGATTTTGACTGGGCTTGAAGCAATGCCTATGTCTTTGGACCTCAAAACGCATTAAAATCGGGCCAAAGTAAGTGCAGGGACTACTTTGAAGTTGCTGCAACTTTAAGTTGCGCATATATGAATGGGTATCATTGGAAAATATGGCGAACGACATGTCGTGCAACTCTGATGTCCAAATTTGCATGACAAGTTGCACAAGTGTGAAAGGGAGGCATGAGGCAACAGACAGGTAAAATAAATTGTTAAGGCAGCTTAGCTCCATTCATGCATGGTTGTTTTTACCACATTCCAAACACAGAGTACATATATTTAATTTAATAACCCAGGAGAAGCTCCAAGGTGCATGCAGCAGTTAGCAGATGCTCACCATACAGATCAGCTACTGCATTATGTGTACTGCAGTTAAACTGGAGCAGTCACATCCTTTATGCTAATGGTTGAGGTTATCCCTGCTGGCCACAGCATAAGTATTCATTAAGATCTTGTTTGAGGGCATAATTATGTCTTCATAATCTAGCTCCATGTTCACCTTCAAACACGTGTAAAATCAACATCTAGCAAGTATAATATTCATTGCGTGCATACTATTTTAACAAATAAAGTCTACTGTTGACCTATAAGGCTAAGGATAAAAAAATAGCAATGGTTAATATTGCTGGAACTTTGTATTTCCATGTTGCATGGTAGATCCATTTATTACACTCCTTAGTAATGATTAAACCAAAGCTGCTTCCTTTCTCAGAGATGGCAGAACTGGGATTTCCATGCTAAAAATCTTCAGCATTTTAAAAACTTTCAGGTCTAATGCACACTTTACCTCAAATTATTTATTTATATAGTGCCATCATCTCCCACAATGCCATCCTAAGTAAGAAATGTAATAAGAGAGGGTTGAATAAGTAAAACAATACATAAAATGTCACAAAGACTAGTATATACAGTTGATTAGTAAAACATATTATTATTATTATTATTATTATTATTATTAAGTCCCAGTGCAAGCTTGTAATATAAAAAAGTTAGACATAAAAAGGAATTAAACTGCTTCATTTACACAAGGTAAGATGATGCACCTTGATAAACCAGGAAGCATTACTGGGTCAGTAATTAGAGAATGGGAGAGTGGCGGGAAGGATTTTAGTTATAGGACTAGTCATTATTTCCCTCCTTTTTTCCTAAGGGAAAAAAGGGGAGGGAAGAATGATTGTATCCTGAGGAAAACAGTTGTAGTGGGTTGGTCTTTTAGCTCTGCAGGGGTCAGAGCACCTATAGGAAGAGAGCAGCTTAGGAAGTTTCTAGAGCTTCTGGGGACCCTATATAAGGATGGGATCGCCTCAGAGGGGCTAATTCGCCTCAGAAGACCGACCAGTGCAGTTCCCCACTCCCCCTTCCCTTGTCGCAGCTGTTTTTATGTGGTAGGTCACCTTTGCGTTTAGCAAAGGGGTACGGTTTTTACTTATATGTGGAAGTGATGATTTTAACTTAGGTAGGGGAGTACACTAAGTTATATAAAAAAATTAGGTTTAAGAAAGTGAGAGGACATGAAGGAAAATAAAGGAAAGAAGAAGAAAAGCAGTATGGGAACATCAGACACTGCTAGTATAGCAACAAATCCAAGAGAATGCTAGCCCTTTGATACGCAAGGAGGAGAGCTTTGGGAGTATTAGAATGGTCAGCAATGTCAAAAGTGGAGTACAGATTGAGAAAAAAAATGTATATGGAGAAGTGGACTTTAGAGACTTTGCAGTAATAAGATAATTTCCAATTTTGGTAAGGCAGTGGAGTGATTGGGACAGAATCCTTATCTTATGATATCACTGAAGTGACACTAAAACAGTCCAAAGCAAATATGTTGATCAAGCAGTCTGGATGAGGATGGGTGTAGCGAAATGAAGCGGTAGATGCAGAGGTATAAAGACTATGAGACAGTGTCAGTAGAAAAGGTAAAGAGCAATGTCATGGCTAGACATAAGGCTGAGAAGAGATGGGGAATGAAATATAAAAAACAGGAGCAAGTGAACAGTGGCAGTATATAGGACTTGAAAATTGGCAAAGATAGATTATGCTCAGATAAGGGATTGAAGCTTATTAGAGAGGAGGCTAGAGACAGGATTTAGACTGACACATTGATGCCAATTTACTAAAGGAGTTGAGAATGTTGATACTATAAATTATGTCAAAATTCACTTTAATTATCCAGACATGTGCAGATGAAAAAGGTAAACAGATTAACTTTTCACATGAATAGATAATTGATGTGAATCACACAATTTATTTTGTGAACATTCTCCACTCCTTTTTTAAATGGGTCTCATTAACTTGTATACGTAATAAAGGCATTTTTCAGTGACATACTGTATGTTCAAGGTTTTTACATGATAAGAAGGAGGTACGAGACGGAGGCATAGGGAAGTAAGTACTGAAAAGTTTCTTTGGGTTGTGGAACTGGGCACAAATGAGATAGAAGAAGGACTGCTTAGCAATTAGCATAACTGACAGTGTTGGGGGTAACGAGTTACAAAGTAACGGATTACAGTAACTACATTACTTTTTTTGGTAACGAAGTAAAGTAACTAGTTACAATATTAATATTGATAACTACACTACTTTACTAGGCTATAGGAGGTAACTACACTACTTTACTAGGCTATAGCAACACGCTTTCCTGCGTTACCCAAGCCGTGCGATACAATTGTTATTCTGAAGAATAGAGAGGGATGAAGTTTATGACTTTTTGTTGCACTTTATGTTTTATTCTGTTTTTTTCAGGTTTTGTTCTCATGTTTCCCAAAGCCTGTGTTTATACAATAAACTCGATGCAGAAAGAGTGTCATGTATCTTCTTCTACACAGTCAATTAAGAAAGAGGAAAGTAAAGTAATAAGTAGTGAAGTTACTTTTCAAATGCAGTAACTAGTAAAGTAATCTCGTTACAATTTACAGAAGTAACTAGTTACATTTTTTGAGTAACTACCCCAACACTGATAACTGAGCACAAATACCGATTTGTGTCTATAGCTTGGTACACACATTACAAAACCATTGTAAAATCTTCTTTAGATTTACCAAGCCATTCAATTTATAGTCCGAAGAGTGCTCATATTTCATAGCTGGTAAAAAATCTGAAGGAGATTGCAAAACGGACATGTGTATTTTGCTTAAACTAAATCTGTGTTTTAGACAAAGACACAATTTTACTTTCATGCAGAGCTTCCCCGGTAACATACACTTGCCTTCTTGATTGAATGGTTAAGAATAGTCCATTGGTTGCCCTAAAACAACGACTCTTACCATCAGCTACAACCAAAAAAATAGCAATAATTCAATGAAGACCTTGTCTGATCGCTTGGTAAACCTAACCATACAGTAGTCTATCAGAGGAAAAATTTCCAACATGTGTGATCGTCTTTCAAATGATTATGTTCTGTTTTTTGAACACAGAGTTAAACTGAATGGTCATAAACATCTATACAGTATATTACAAATCATCAAGCTTCTCTCACCACCAATATGGCAGCCCAGTGCAACACTTGGGCAAGTACTGGGGTGAACACAGGTACCCTGACGGTTGGGAGGGAAGGAGGTGATAACAAAAGCAATAGAAAGCATTCTTTACCGCACACAAATATCTGCCAACTTGCTGAAAACTAAAATTTCTGTATGGGGCAAATCTTTCCTTTTCTACCCAATATCCTAATATAGCCCAAGTTCACTAAATAAGAGTGCAGAAGGGTTAGAACTTCGGTCAAAATTGTAACTGCTGTCTGTATTCCCATTTGGGAGATTTCTCCTAATATCCTGTGTTTTTAGTGGGTGTCATACAGAGCAAGAATTAAGAGAACACTAGAAACTTTCAAGTAAAAGAAAAGGGACGCCCTGCTAGATTTCTGTTGCTGTCTGTGCCTCGACAGGAGAGATTTCCCTTCACTTGCTTTACCACATAATGGGTGTCTGAACCAAATGTGAAGAGAAACCTCCTCAATCGTGACAGCAAATAAAATCACAGAGCCTCTAATCCTTTTCTAAAATAAAAATATTGTCATGAGGTGGGCTTTAAAGTAGATCTCCAGCCAACACGAATAGTTTTGGCTACTTTGTTTTGCTGTGTGAGGCCTTACTGGATGATTTACCTTTACTTTCTCTCCTGGCAACAAAGACAGGGATTGAGGGGAAATCTCCAACAGGAACATAGTCCACAATGAAAAAATAAATGGTGATTTTAGCTTTCCCCTATACTACAGTTTGGATACTTTGACAAGAAGACAGAAAACAGGTCTCCAATTTGGTTTCAAAAAGTCTCAAACACTGACCAGTCAAGTCTCTTTTTGCATCACATAGGCTTTTATCTCAAAAATGATCCTCAACAAGCCAACCTTCTGTAAATGACTGGATTTCAGAACTAAATAAAATAAATACATCTCCTTTAAAATAACCATATTACTTGAAAAATTCTATGCTCAAGTTCAATTCTATCTGGTCACGTTGGATTGAGGGGATGTGCCCTCTATTTATTTATAATGGTCAACTATAATGGTCAACTATGCCTTTTATAGGTGGTCTAGTGTTGAATGCTCCACTTTAAAGTGATTCTAGTCCAATCAATGCCTGTCTCCTCTGCTGGAACATACCTGTTTTTGGTGTACAGTTTATTATGTAATATTGGTAAAATAAACCTTTCTTGATTTAAAAAAAAAAAAGTGGTTCTAAAGCCTAACAATCTTCTAAAGCCTAAAGTGGTTCTAAAGCCTAATGCATTCCTTGCATTAAGGTAAAAAATGTTCAGGCATCGGTATTCCCCCTCACCCTCTTTTTTACTTACCTGAGCCCTCATTTGACCCAGCGCTGTGCACATCTGCAGCTCTTCTCCCCCCCACACTTCCAGGTCTCACTGGCTTTGCTAGGGCACTGGGAGTCACTGGCTCCCGATGTGGTCAATCAAGCTAGTGACAAGGGAGCAGGGAACGGGGCAAAGTCCCACTGTCCATGTCAATAGATGCAGGCTTGGAAGTGAGCACGCAACAGTGCCCTCATGGGGAGCGGCTTCCCGTGGGAAGACTTGACAGAGGAAGAGCCAGGAGCGCCGCCGCGGGACCCGAGAAGAGGAGGTTTCGGGACCGCTCTGCGCAATTCCATTGCGCTGAGCAGGCAAGTATAAAAATTATTTTAAAAAAAAAATATATAAAACCACTTTAAGCTGTTTAGCAGCGACTACTACACTGTCCCCCATGTTTCGAGCTGTACTTTGTAAATGATCAAGCTTTCCTTTTGTCTTTATACAGTGTTGCCTTGTGTGTTTTTAAAGGATGACAAAAGCACTATTATAAAAAAAAAAAATCTATTAAAAATAAATAAAAAAGTTATTATCCTTCTCCATTCTATCTAGGAATGAGAAGTTTGCCCGCAGCACCCGATAAAAAAATAAAATAAAACGCTTCCGCTTCTTCAGACACCACCGATGTAATGAGCTGCTGGAGCTGTGACAGCTCTTTTATAGGAAAGGGGCGGGGACACCAACCGGTGGCACCACCCCTTCTGACGTGACATCAGTAATTTATTCACTGCACCTGAGCCGTGCATTATGGGGCGCTCGTGACGCCAGATTCCTATAAAAGAGCTGTTGCATTGGTATATGTCCCCCAGGGCAGTACCCAGACCCCCATACACTTTTTTGGGCAATAACTTGCATTTAAGCCTTTAAAATTAGGACTTTTGATTTTTCATGTTCGAGTCCCATAGACTTCAATGGAGTTTGCATGCTCTAACAAACTTTTCCCCCGTTCGCCGTGTTCTGGTGCGAACCGAACCGGGGGGGGGGGGGGGGTGTTCGGCTCATCACTAATTCTATCCAAAACCAAAAAATGGTTTGGCTGAAGACACATAATTTTGTGTGTGTGTGTGTATATTATATATATATATATATATATATCAATTCAAGTGCATTCTCCCATTGGGCTTAGAATTTCCATATATATATATATATATATATATATATATATATATATATATATATATATATATATATATATATATATTTCCAAGGCATGCAAATAGTTACAAATAGTTACATATTAATCCCAGACATAGTTAAACTTTATAAGCAATGCTACGTCAGCAAACCTTAACTCCACATAGGTCTGTAGCGTGGGAAGACTGGATTTTTTGAAAGTCTTTATTTTATAGCGTTAAAAAGATTGCTATGCAGTGTTCTCAAAACATCTTCGAAATTTAGATGCTGCAGCTAAGAACATGCAGAAAGGTTAGTGCGTCACTGCTACAGCACACGCATACAAAGGGGTGCAGCGAACAATGTAATATTTTAAAGGGTTGTTTGTGTCTGTTCTGCTTTTTTGCATGCGTTAGTCACTCCTGTTTACTTGTAAACGTCAGTTTTCGATATCTGCTGTACCAGTCACACTGGCTGCATGTTCAGAAATGAAACAGAAATAAAGAACCTGTTATCACATTGAATGTCAACAGTTGGAATGAAGAATAAATAAAATGAGTTAGCACCAGTGACCTATTGACATACTGTGCTACAAGCCCTTATTGCTGTATGAACTAGTTTTCCACTTAAGGAGCTGTATTGCTAAGAACACAAAAAGAAACCAAGCTGTATGTCATTATTTTACTCCTGAAAATCACTGAAGCGCTCTAACTAACCACATCAAGGAATATTAATTGAAAACAACCATGAGTGCAAATTTGGATACATACAAAAAAATCTAAAAATAAAAGTTAACTATAGCTAGTGGCTAACCCACAGTAGTATTCATTCCTTAAAGTGGAATTTTACCCATAACAACTTGATAAAAATAATGTTCTTTAGCAAGGAAAATACATTCCACAATAATAATTATGCTACCAATGTTACTGTGTGCTGTAAAATGCCATTTTGCTGAAGCCCAGAGCCCCTAAACAGCAGTAAATCTTTAGGTTGTCAGCAGATTGGCCTCTACAAATTTGGCACAGTGCCTAAAAATAGAGAGCAACTGAGCATGTGCAGAGTACAGTGTAATACTGGATTTTAAACAGTGTAGGAACCCATTTTTAATATTTTACATAACTATACCTGCAAAAGGGGAGAGAGAGAGAGAGAGAGAGAGAGAGAGAGAGAGTTGGAAGTGATTTAGCAGGACTTCATTTTCTGACTAAAAAGTGCCACTTTAAGGGCCTTTTTACATGGTTGTTCAGTCTAGATGTGCCTGTCAGTTTTTTAAACGAATCCAGACTGACCACAATGTAGAGCGGATGATCCATATGTTAACATTCGCCTACATTTTTGTTTATACTTTTGTCACTTAGGATTGGTTTCTACAACTAAAAAAAGGATGCAAAAACGGATGTAGACTGATGTAAACTGAATTCATATTTTCTTAGAAAAAGTTAAAGCAGAGCTCCACCAAAAAAGGGAAGATCCACTTGCCTGCTATTTCCCCACAGTTGCTGCCAAATTTAGCACCTTTTGGGGAGACAGGGGGGTGGGGGATTGCGGGTACCTAGTTTTGACAGGTAGCCGCTCCCACTTCCAGCTCAGTTTGCCACAGGAAATTGAGCCAGGAAATTGAGCCAGAAGTTTGCCCCCTCCCCTCCTTTCCCTGCAGCCTTCTGGGACACTTCACAGGTCCCAGAAGACTATGGCCCATTCACAAAGCACATCACACTTCATGCATGCACAGTAGAAAACCGGCTGTGAAGCCGCAAGGTCATTAATCAAGATGGCAGCGTCAGCACCTGATAGCCGATTAAAGAATCGGCTCGGGTGAGGACACAGCTGGATGCCTGCCCTAATATTAAAAGTCAGTAGCTACAGTATTTGTAGCTGTTGACATTTATTTTTTTTTTTTGGGGGGGGGGGGGGGGAGGAAGCCTGGAGCTCCTCTTTAAAGAAAAAAAAAAAAAAACCACAAGGAGTAGTACTTTTTAACTTGAAGTGTCCTTTGTGATGGTTATAGTTGAAATCCAAAGTCCATCTTCAGGTGTAAGACACTAAGCATAAAAACAATAACCTGGCCTACGGGCATCCCCTGCAGATGGCCAAACCCAATCTGCTGGAGGCCCAGTACACACGGACTGAAAGTTGGCCAGTTCATTTTGGCCTGAGTGTACCGCTGTCTGTTCAACCGAAGATGGTCAAACGACCATCTTCTCTCAAATAGTCTTGCTTGAAAACCAGCCTCAGGCGCGCGGATGGGGGAGCTTCTTTGTCAGAATACAATGTCTCAATGGGGATGTTAGGTTTTTTCATTCAACCAACTGGTTGAACGAAAAAAAACTGTGTGCGTGTACCCAGCTGTAGTCTAAAAGCAATACACAAAGCAACAACTGGTCAAAGACATAACAAACAGAGGGGTGAGTGCAGTGTCCTTCAATGAACACAGACAAAAATATTTTTCCTATTTTCTCTTTCGTTCATTGAAGGACAAAGTGGAGACCTTTAGAACTTGATTGTTGGGATGTCCCAAAGCATAGTCTACCGAGGGGGCGTGAGAAATCTAAACAACTCAAATCAGGCAGTAGTAAGTACTCTGCCGCCTGTAGATTTTCTTTACAAATTGATGTGCAAAGGCCTGTTCCATACAAAATAAATAGACCTGGGGTTCCTGAAGCTTCATCTAGGGAACTTGGGGAATGTAGGGGATGTCCATGCTGCCAAAGAGAGTGGCAAGTAAGATAGCACCAACTTATATTTCATGCAGAAACAAACATCTACAAAATGTAAAAATATATATATCTTTCAAATGACAATTAATAGAATTATATGTGAATCAAGTGATTATCAAATAAATAGCATTAAAAAAAAAAGAAAAATCAAAGCAAATTCAAACAGTCCATGCTATGAAAAAGTGTCTAGTGTCTTCCAGTTCATAAAGCATAAAAGGAATCGTCCTTCATAACGGATTCTTGCTCTAAAGTACAAATCACCCTTATGCGACTATTCCACCTGCCACTCACAACAACTCACCTGAGGCACAGACCTACCAAAGGTCTCATCTTACACAAATACAACTTTACAGGATCAACACTCTCTTCCAAGACACAAAAGCTCCAAATCTCCATTCTAAAAAAAACAAACAAAAAAAAAAACACTGATGGAACATAAAGAACAAAAAACCTCCATAGCATAAAACCATCCGTTTACTCACATATTTCAAGTGTCTTCCTGACACTAAAGGATCAAGCGCATACAGCTTTAAGCCATGATGGTTCCAGCCACGTGTCCTAGCTGTGAGCGGGTATGCTGTACGGGAGGACATCATGTCCAAACAACTAGATATTCCCCAGCTGCTTGGGAACCCTTTTTCAGATTTTTATTTTACTAGGACCCACATCGATGGCAACAAAAAATGCAACCTTGTGAGTAAAAGTGGAATATCCCCAAATGACTCAAAGTTTTTGAAGACCTGGAAGAACCAAATTCAGATCCTATGAAGTAATATGGGGCGGCACTCATAGGGGAAGCCACATGATTGATAACCTGGACAAAATTCTTAAATCAAAAGAGTGAGCTCCCACTAGCAGATAGGGGTTTGGCTACTGTCAGGGTCTGTCCCTAGGCAGTGTTCTTGTTTTTGTGCCCAGTGTCTTACTCCTGAAGGTGGCGCTATAACAAACTTTGCTCTCTGTGACGAGACCCTTGCTCGCTCGCTTCCGCTCTCCCGACACTCCTCTGCTACCAGTGAGTCAGCTTGCAGATCGCAACGTCTGATGGTTTGCTCATCCCAGGCTCCGGGATCCGAACTACAGCTATGTGCCGTTCGGAATCCATTAGAACAAACACCAGGCAGGCTGTATGTAAGTTCAAACAGGATGACCTTTATTGGAAGTACACAACACACTTTTATACAGAATTTGGAACATCCCTCCCCCAACAACCGCTTTCCCATTGGTCAATTGCAAAGTACATGCAGTTCTCCTTCAGGTCCTCCTTAGCCATGCAAATGAGGACTTGAAAATGAGTCAGCAGGGATTGGTCCGATAGCTTGATTAGAAGGACTGTTCTGTCTCATTACACATAAGCCCCCAGGGGGCAATCGATGTACACAATAGCCAGACACAAAACAATGGGAGGTCATCAGTACTCAACAATGAGACAGGGCAATCCACATTCCCTCCCAATACACAAACAAAAGGAAAGCCTCTCTGACACTGAAAGATATGTAACACACACAGCACTCAGAAATCACAGACCTCATGGCAAATGGGAACAAATCTCAATATTTCTACATGGAGACCTTGCTGACAAATATGAAGCAATCCAAACCATCACCCATCTGTCCTTAAATTCCAGTGACGGTGAACACCGCCACACTCTCCATTGTGTCATTTAATGAACAGAAGAGAACTATGCATTGCATTCAATCTTGAATACAATCCAGGAGTATGAGAGTATGTAGTTAAACTACACTTTTGTAAAGTGTGATGTTGGCAGTACAGCCCCTCTAAACAATTTTCTTTTACCAAAGCCAGGTTTTACTTATCTCTAACAAGGTTTACTAATCTAAATAAAAAAAAGTCTGGAGCGCTTGCATTAAATATAAAAGGAATTATTTATATGGACGTTCTAGTGCCAAGTAATGAGAGAGAGTCAGGAAATAACCCATAAGTGCTTATGAAACATAATAATTTGTTCTTGCTTAGTTTACTTGGGTACATAAAACAATGTTTAAACAGTTTTCCAAAGCTGTAATTTAACGGGTGCACATTCTCTTTTGATATGATGATGCTTCCCTGTGTTTTGTACAGACGCAAGTGTTCATGGGGTCGTTATGGCAACCATATAAATGAGTTGTTCGAGTATGAGGTAAGCAAATGCTAGCATTAGGAACTTGGTGAATGATTCATTTTGTAAAGGCATATAAAGAATATCAAGATGTTTATGACTTCTCTGCATGCTTGGATATTGGCAAGGTGCAATTATTTATGCTCATCACAAATATGGAATGAGCCTCATGCTTAGAGATGCTGCACTGTGGGTGTATTTCAGTGTTCATCTTATCTCAGTGCTATCCATGGTAAAGTTCTAAATAGTACATTAATGGAAAGGTTTGCTTGCACTGTCTGACTAAGAGATGGCCATTAGATGGGTAATGTACAAAATCAATTTACGAAACACCACCACAGAAAGGGTAAGAAAAGACTGAAAATGAAAAATAGATTACAGGGCTACAAAATTGTGTGTCCATAAAAGACATAATGGAGTCTCCGTTGGGTCTCCAAGAAGTCTGTACAGATATATCTCCATTAGCTGCCACTGTTGATCTTATCTCTCAGTTCCTTGGCTACCATGCTGATCCCATGGTTTTCTGAATTAGTGACATGGACTTACTTTTACTCGGCATTGAAACTGCAAGCATTGTAGCTCCCAACTTTAAAAATACATTTTTACCAGCTCATGAAGTCCGGTGCTGTCTTCTAAGAACCCAAAGTCTTCAGTGCAGTCTTTGGTCCTATGCTGCCATTTTGGATTGGAATGAATGAGAGATGGGTGTTGGCGCTGCCTTAAGTAATTAGGAATCTGTGTGCAATGGAAACATATGAAGTAGTAACGCAATAAAGTGACTAGTGCAAATATCACAACATATAAAGTGCACACTTAAGGTGGATCGTAAATAAGTTATTCATCAAATAAAGTGCTGATCAAAAGAAGTGCTTATCAGATAAAGTGCTATCGTGCACGTGCAAAACCCTCAACTGTATCAAGCAGTATAATATAAGTGCTATAAGTGCTAATAAAAAGCCAATTAACTTTAAGATATAGAGGGTATGGAAACACAGTCCAGATAGACACTGGTGTGCAGCAAAAAGTTCAACAGTCCAATATAGTAAAGTCTCTAGAGTCCAATGGCTATGTATAATGTGAAAAGTAAAAAACAAGCAAAAGGTGGATGGTCAGGTGGAAAACACACTACCGAAGGTATAAACTTAAAGGAGTGACCCCGTGCTGGGAGGTGAGGTGCTAGGCGATCCCTTCTGGTAGAAAAACTCGCTCACCAGAAGCACCCACCCCACACAGGGGTATAAGGCGGGTGTATAACGATCAAAGGATCTCAATATCTCCCCTCCTCCTGGGTCGGTAGGTCCTGGAAGTAGTCTCAGCGGTCCTAACTGCGGGTGTCCCTAGGATAGCAGTGGGTCCTAGTGGTATCCTATGGGCCGGGGATAGTCCGAGATGTCCACCAGAAAGGTCTCACAGCCGTATGCCAAGGGACAACAGATAGACAGGGCACATAGCGTAATAAAGTCTCAACAAGTTTATTTAGTGTATAAAGTGGAGAGGTACTCACATAAAAGGCAGGTATACAAGCATAAGTACGAGTGTGGAGCGCGATGCGGTCCAAGCCTCGTTCTCGATTCCACAACCGGAAGTGACGCGACTGGTGGGGTGGGTGCTTCTGGTGAGTGAGTTTTTCTACCAGAAGGGATCACCTAGCACCTCACCTCCCAGCACGGGGTCACTCCTTTAAGTTTATACCTTCGGTAGTGTGTTTTCCACCTGACCATCCACCTTTGCTTGTTTTTTACTTTTCACATTATACATAGCCATTGGACTCTAGAGACTTTACTATATTGGACTGTTGAACTTTTTGCTGCACACCAGTGTCTATCTGGACTGTGTTTCCATACAAACTATATCGTAGAGTTAATTGGCTTTTTATTAGCACTTATAGCACTTATATTATACTGCTTGATACAGTTGAGGGTTTTGCACGTGCACGATAGCACTTTATCTGATAAAGTGCTGATCAAAAGAAGTGCTTATTTGATGAATATCGTATTTACGATCCACCTTAAGTGTGCACTTTATATGTTGTGATATTTGCACTAGTCACTTTATTGCGTTACTACTTCATATGTTTCCATTGCACACAGATTCCTAATTACTTAAGGCAGCGCCAACACCCATCTCTCATTCATTCTATATTTAGTCTCCGGACTAATATTCTGGGAGGCTGCAGCCTTACAATCACATTTTATATATATATATATATATATATATATATATATATATATATATATTTTTTTTTTTTTTTTTTTTTTTATATTTACCACACACTTGCATCCACATATTTATATATTTTTATATATTTATATTTCCACATTGTCGCTTATATTTGCACATCGAAATAGAGACATTTGCGCGGAGTTTATACCTTCTATTTTGGATTGGAAGCCCCCCTACTCCCCTTTTAGTAAAGAGGGGAGCGCTGGGTCCTGTAACCTCCGGCAATATGTGACGTATATACCAAGAGGCTGTGCAGGGGGGGGGGGGGTGACAAATAGAGAGTTTAGCAAGTACCTACTGGAAAATGTACTTGCTACCCAAAAAACAAGAATAATATCCAAATGTGTAATATAGATGGGTGAAGAGTTAGGGTTGTTTGATGTAATATATGGGAGTGGAGGTCTGTTTTAGGCTCCTGAATGCTTTTTCCAGGTCAAAGACCTATAGAACTGATCCTAGGCATCTAGCATTTCTGTTAAAGGAACCCCTATAGGTCTCTCTCAGCACAGGATTCCTTTAGTGCAAAGCCTATGTTAAAATAGGCTAGAATTGGGATGTACTTGGTGAAACGGAGCAGCTATGAAAAAATACCATACACTCTCATGTCTTTTGCGATGTAGCCATTTATTTGAAAACC
Organism: Pelophylax lessonae; assembly: GCF_965119305.1. Lineage (NCBI taxonomy): Eukaryota > Metazoa > Chordata > Amphibia > Anura > Ranidae > Pelophylax > Pelophylax lessonae. The sequence goes on along the minus strand of NC_138769.1, from coordinate 374,920,758 downwards.
TTGCAGTTCAACTGGACCGGAAACGAGGAGTTGAAACCTTTTTTATTTGAGGAACACATCATATGTACTACTTGGGTAAATGCTGAAGGAGGAAAGCAATGGCATTTATCAGAGTACGGTCATGAACAGCCATTCACTTCTATAGCTGTGCATGCCACCTGTGATTCCCCAGTCATGGAAAAATGCCCACATTTTTTACGCTAGAAGAGAGGTGCCTGCAAACGTTCACGTGCATGAGCCCTAAAAACTGTACTTGCTAATCACATATCGAAAAGGGCAATGCAGGGTAAAATCTGTGAAGCTGCACCATTTTTGCCACTGACCAGATAAACAGCCTACTACTGTCACTGTACCAATGAATGTCCCTTTGCTTTAGGGCAGGGGGCTTCAAACTTTTTAAACAAAGGGCCAGTTTACAGATCTTCAGATATTATAGGGGGCAGACTATGGCTCAGATTTAGTTGTCAATAAGAGTAAAATGATTACATAGTGCCTGTGGTCAGTAGGAGGAGGAATCGTGCCCCATCATTGGTGTCAGTGAAAGGAATCGTGCCCTACACATTTGTGTCAGTGGAAGGAATCGTGCCCCATCATTGGGGTCAGTGGAAGGAATCGTGCCCCATCATTGGGGTCAGTGGAAGGAATCGTGCCCCATCATTGGGGTCAGTGGAAGGAATCGTGCCCCATCATTGGGGTCAGTGGAAGGAATCGTGCCCCATCATTGGGGTCAGTGGAAGGAATCGTGCTCCATCATTGGTGTCAGTGGAAGGAATAGTACCCCATCATTGGCGTCAGTGGAAGGAATAGCACCCCATCATTGGTGTCAGTGGAAGTAAGAGTGCCCCATTGCTGGTTTCAGCAAAACGAATAGTGCCCTGCTATTGGCATCAGTAGAAGAAATAGTGCCCCACTGTTATCAATGGAAGCAGTGGCAGAACTACCAGAGTCGCAGTAGTCGCCCTTGCGACTGGGCCCTGGAGTTCCGCCACTGTGGGGGGGGCCCGCCGCTCCACCCGTTCCTCTCCTGCTCTGCTGTGAAGGGCCCACACGCCCCTCAGCTGTGAGCTGCCCATTCCTCTCCTCTCCTGACTATCACTGTAGGGAGGTGGACAGTGATAGGCTGAAAAGGAGGCATCAGCTGAGCAGCTGGCGACCAATAGATTTAAGGGGGAAGAGCTCTCTCTTCTGGGAGGCGTCCCCAGGCATCAAGAGGCATCCCGGCTCAGAGGCATCCCTGGGAGGCATGTGACTGACTTAGTAGTACTGTGTTTGGTTGGTTCCTCAAGCCAAAAGAATTGGGATTGTGTAGGCAGTAGCAAAAGTTAAAAAATATATTTATTTATACAATTTGCATACAAGTGCAGTAAAGATGACAGTAGTAATAATAATCGCTAGTTATTCTTATACTTTAGTTCTATTGAGGTGATCCGTCGTTTAAACAGTGAAGACATCCGGGTTGGATGCGAGCCAAACTGACGGTTTTCCGACGCGTTTCGGCTGTAGAAATATAGCCTTTATCAAGGTATCACCACAAAATATTCTAGAAAAGTGAACAATTTCAGTATTAGTGATTTTATACATTGAAAGCAGAATATAAAAAGCATTTGCGTTCTTATACAATATTCATGCGTTTGTACTGTTGCTTCTGAGCAAATTAGAAAAACTGGGTGTATCTTGCGGGACTGGAGTGAAGAGATGTGGTCTGTGGCTTGAGGAACCAACCAAACACAGTACTACTATCTAGGGATGATGGCAACCACCCATACTTTTAGTAATTCCATAGACACTCAACAAGATGTGACTGACTTAGTAAGAGATTATTTGCAAGGTGTCAGTCAGTACAACTGATCCCATCCTCTACCACTGCTGCCTCTTACTGTTCCCTCCCTCCCCCACCCACCACCACCATAGATGTCATCCCCATTGCCCCCATCACCTCTGTTGCAGAGGTGATGGGGTGGGGAAAGGCATGAGATCTGTGGTGGTGGGATCAGTAAGAGGCAGCAGTTGTAGAGGGGGGGGGGGATGGCACCCTCACCACCGTGAAAAGGCTGACGCAGCTAAACGCGTGTTAAAGCTGTATACAGCGTTAATCCGTGTCAAACTTTTTTAAACTGTAGTAATTGGATTTGGAAAACAGAAGAGGGCAGAGAAATGCTGCTAAATGCTAACGCAGCTAAACATTCATTAATGCCAATGCAGAACGCTTCCAAAAGCACGTTTTTACAGGTGCTTTTTCCTGGTGTAGGTACTGGCTTTGCAGCTCTTTTTTTTTTTTTTATTGCCGTGTGCATGAGGCCTTAGGATTGCCTTGTCTGATCCATACCACATAGTAAAGGCCATGGGATGTAGCAATGGGAAAAGCTGAGAAAATGTTATATGTTCAGGCAAAAAAACCCCTAGTAAATATTGTATTGTATTTGTAGGCATACTGTTATGAAAATTGCAGGAAAATTAAAGACTACTGTCTTTAGCCCCAGGACGACGTCACGTGTGATGAAACACGTAGGGAGAAGCGGCGTGCTGATGTCATCGTGTGCTTTAGGAAGTGCGGGACAATTTTCAATGCGAGTGAACTACTTAGAACTTGTACGTGCAATCTAGTTGTACAATAAAAGGTCTAGGATGGATTTTTCACTATGGGGAGCTTCTTCTTTTGTGGGGATTGTGAATACATCTGGAGAGTGTCGAGATAGGAACTGCAGTTTATACCTACATCCTTTGAGGGGATCCTGTGGGAGAGTCCTATTAATACTCTGGTCAGGGCATTTTGGCCACAAGCTCGTATGACCTTTCTTTAATTAGAGGGTCCATCCATTCTGGTAAGCCTGCTTTTCAACTATAGGTGGTGGTGTCACTGGCTGGAGATTTTTTTGGTGACTTGAAGAACTCTAAAGGCCCGTACACACGTACCGATCGTCGGCATACAAACGTCGGTGGACGAAGGATCTGCCGATTGTACGCGTGTTAGTATGGTGCCTCCGACAGATGTCTGCGCACAATCCGCGGACAAAAGTCTTTCGTGCAAACATGAAAATATTTGTATGCCGACACCAGAACGGACGATTGTTCGCCTGTCAGTACACAATTCGGCCGACAGACCGCAGATTTGCAAGACTGGGCATGCTCAGAAAATAGAAAACACAGGGAAAGTTAACCATTACATGACATCACTTCTGCAGTCGGCGGACAAAATTCTTGTGCTGTCCTTGTGCTGTCTTTGCACTTTTCAGCAGACACCGACATCCCGGGGAGAAAAGAGGAACATTTGTAAGCCGACCATCGGTACGTGTGTACGGGGCTTTATCTTCATCTCAAAATCCATGTGGAGAACGTCTTACATCATATTTCTATCACATCACCTATGGAGAATGATTTGTTTCCAATTCCTATGAACTTTTTTTGAAAATTTCACTACCTTACTAGTGTATTCACATTTACACTTGAATTTAGATGCACTATAATGTCATGAACTGTTTATTAAAGTGCAAGTCCACCCCCAAAACTAAAATCCCTGCATCTATAGACATCCATGATTGCAGGGTCCTTTCACACGAGCGATCCGATCAGATCCGCCTGTCAGTTTTTTAGGCGGATCTGATCGGATCCCCCATGCATCCCTATGGGGCAGCGGATTTCAGCAGAGACATGTCCGCTGACACCCGCTGCCATCCGCATCCGATCCTGTCCGTGAAATCCAGACGGATGGAAACCCTATTTTCTGTCCATCCAGGGGATCGGATCGGATGAGAGCAGACCGCTTGATTCCCCCCATAGAGATGCATGGGGCTCTGATACCTCCCTCTCCGCACACAGAGCGGAGAGGGAGCTGTCACCTGCCTGCTTAGCGGGGATCTGTGTATCAATCCCCCGCTGAGCAGCACAGATCCGCCTATGGAGGTGGACCGTGTGAAAGAAGCCTTACACTAACCTAAGGAATAAATCAGTATACATGCCTTTTTTTTTAAGCCGACCTGATCCGGTCTACAGCGGCGGAAGCTCTGCAGAGGACACAGCCGACAACCGCTGTGAAATGAATGGGGAGTGACATCACCTATAGACCTACCATGGGGCTTCTGCTGTCAGCTGTGTCCTCTGCACCCGCCTACACAGCGAAGCCGCAGATGACAGCTCAGCCTCGGATCGGGTCAGATCGGCTTCAAAAAAGGTATGTATACTGATTTCTTCTTTACAGGGCTAGATAGGTTAGTGTTAGATCCTGGATTTCTGTAGATGCAGGGATTTTCGTGTTAGGGTGGACTTCTACTTTAAGTTTTGCGGATAGTGAAAATTCAATGGTTTTGTTTAATGTATTTTACGGGTTTAAGGATTCGATTATAGTGTGGCTTATTTTTGTCTTTATAAAGCTGAGAAAATGTTATGTTTAGGCAAAAAAAAAAAAAAACCCTACTAAACGTTCACATGTAGGCATACGGTTATGAAAATTGCAGGAAAAATAAAAAGACCACTGTGCTTGCACAACTACAACTGGAAGGAGCCTATTCTCCTCTGTAAAAGAGGTTTCATCCACAGCAATTTATAAATGTTCGCCAACTAAAATGACATCTTTCTACAAATCAGTAACTCATATTTTCCAGAGAAAAAGCCTAGACGTTACTTGGCCCAAGTCAAAGTTTCCGTGCTTTTTTATCCACATCTCCTGGCTCTGTTGTACATTTCATTTCAGCTCTATTTTTAGCTTTTATAAACGAAGCCTGCACAAGAGATTTTGTTGCAGTAAGGACTGCAGAGGCAAACAAACATCCTGAGAAGGGGAGTAGTTTCATGTACAGAGCAAGGCTCATAAAACACAGCCAGGTCTGGATTTTGCCCCCCTCTGCTACCAGCTTCACATTAGGACTCAACCGAAACCTTTATTATCTATATAAAGCCTGCAGGCCAGATGTAGCTGTTCCCATTTCCCACAGCCATAAACTCAATATTGAGATTTTCTAAAGAAATACAACACAATACTCTACTTTCATTTCTTATCCACTTCTGGACCGGAAGATTTCCCCCCTTAATGACCAGGCCATTTTTTGCGGTGCGGCATTGCGTCACTTTAACGAACAATTGCGCGGTCGTGCGCCGCTGTCCCCAAATAAAATTGATGTCCTTTTTTTCCACAAATGGAGCTTTCTTTTAGCGGTATTTGATCACCTCTGCAATTTTTTTATTTTTGCTGCTATAAACAAAAAAAGAGCGACAATTCTGGAAAAAAAAAAAATTATATATTATCTAAAAAATATATTTTTCATCATTTTAGGCCAATTTGTATTCTGCTACATATGTTTGGTAAAAAAAAAAATCCCAATAAGTGTATTTTGATTGGTTTGTGCAAAAGTTATCGCATATACAAACTATATAGAATTTTTTAGTTATTTTTTGTTTTTACTAGTAATGGCGGCGATCTGCGATTTTTAGCAGGACTGCAACATTGCGGCGGACAGATCGAAACCCTAACTGACATTTTTGGAGGACCAGTGACATTACTACAGTAATCAGTGCTAAAAATATGTACTGTTACTGTAATAATGACACTGGCAGGGAGTTAACCCAGGGGCGATCAAAGGGTTAAGTGTGAGCCTAGGTGGGGTGTTTTCTAACTGTGGGGGGAATGGGCTTGTGAAATCAATACAGAGACCTGTGTTCCTAAATAGGAAGAACATAGGAGCTCTGCATTGATTCCTGAGGGAACAACCGTCTGCTGTGTTTACAACAGCAGACCACAGCTCTCTCTTCACAAGGAGCAATCGCAGGTGCGCAGCCGCCAGCCCTGTGGATCGGCTTCCCCGCTGGCGAGTACAGGTATGACGAGTCGAGGGAACCTACCGACCTGCCACCGTATAACTGCGGCAGGGCTGGTCGACAAGCGGTTAAAGTGGTAGTAAACTCTTGTTTTATTTTTACCTACAGGTAAGCTTATAATAAAGCTTACCTGTAGGTAAAATGAATATCTCCCAAACGTGCACCGTTTAGGAGATATTACAGTGAGCAGCAGCCAGTGACATCACCAGCGCATGCATTCTGAAGGAAAGGCATACCACTGGGTCTGGGGCATGTGTGCACGCTGCCGGTGACTTGCTACCACTGCAATTGGACACAGCGGGAGCCAATCAGCGGGTAAGGTGGACCCGATGCTTTATAGCATAAAGTAACAAATATTGTTTTGTTTTTCGAAAATTGTCGGTCTTTTTTTGTTTATAGTGCAAAAAAATAAAAAAAACGCAGAGGTGATCAAAAGAAAGCTTTATTTGTGCGGAAAAAAAAAGGAGATAAAATGTGGGTACAGCGTCACACGACCGCGCAATTGTCAGTTAAAAGTAACGCAGTTCCATATTGCAAAAAATGGCCTTTTCATGAAGGGGGGTAAACCTTCCGGGGCTGAAGAAGTTAGGATACAGTAGGTCTTTCATATTGTGCTAGTATGTGGTGCATACTAGCACATTAGGATATTGCCTTGCAGGTGAAATTTTTTTTTTTTTTTCTTAAAGACTTTGCTTTCGCTTTAAGGACTCCTAAGTGTACTGAAATATTGGAGCCCTTTAATGAAGGCATTGAGCAGAGCCTGGGCATACATACCTCTTGATGCTCTCTTCTGCAGCCTGGGAGCTCTGAATCCCATGCCACCGTTATATACAATATTCATTACATCTTGGAAGTGTCAAACGCTCTCTTCCTGCACATTCCTACTGGCTCACGACTACGATTTGCAGCCTTTTGGCCAACAGGAACATGTGTGGGGTGGAAGGGTAGAGTCAGCAATTAAACAAATTGTGTATGGTTGAACCCTGTAGACTAAAGTGACTTGGGCTTCAGGATTCAAGGATTTTGGAAGAGCGCATATAGAAAATAAGGTACTGCTTGTTGTCTGTATTTCAGTGTTGGAGGCCTTTCAGAACCCTTTTTGGCAGTGCAGCAAAAGGAGTAAGACAATTACTTTCAGGCCTTTTTTACTCTGGCTTTAGCATGTAGCAAAGCAGTATGTACATCAAGTTTTTGCTAAACATTTGTGAAGCTTTGTTGAAGACTATAAAATTACCATTAAAAGGTTATTAAACCCACATCATTAAAAACTATCCATAAATGGTGTATTACTTGCTTTTTATACTCACTAACTCACTATGGAATTAGATTTCTGCATTCCACAAAGAAACCTGATTAAAGCGGTGTTCCAACTGGGGGAAAAAAAAAAAATTAAAAGTCAGCAGCTACCCCTTACCTGTCCAGGGAGCCCGCAATGTCAGCACCCCAGCCGATTTTCGGATCGGCTGCCAAGTACTGCCACCGCCATTCCTTCAAAGGGGAAAACGGCAGTAAAGCATTTTGGCTTCACAGCCGGTTCCCTACTGCACATGTGTGAAGTGTGCTGCGCATTCTAATTAGCTCGGCAGCAGGGGAAGGAGGAGGGGGCCCAACTTCTGAGGGACAGCGCCATGGTGCTATATCCCAGAAGTGGGGAAGGATACCTGCCAAAAACAGGGGGGGAGGGGGGCGACAGATGAGCGGAAGTTCCACTTTTGGGTGGAACTCTGCTTTAACCCTGCCGTTCTCTGCCTCCCACTCCTGCCCATGTCCCTACTGTAGTTGGGAATTTAGCAGTGTTAGCAGCTAGACTGCATGCTCAGTTTTGAGTGTATCTCTAACTTGAGCATTTCCAACCTATCTCATCTGAGCAGCCCATGTTACAACAGAGTCACACATGCGGATGTATGCACAGTGGTAAATGACATACCATTCCCACTAACCAGCTAAACACAATGGGGGTGGAATTTTACATCTTGATTGATGGGGGCTTCACCTCCCTGTTATTCTAAGACACAGGCTAGAGGGGCGTGACACAGCCTGGGACTGGCAGAAATCTGCCCATACCATGTTATTTCCAAAATAAATAATAAAGATTTGATTTCAAAAATATATATGCATGCAAATTTATAACAGTTTACTGGTATTATTTATTTTTACTCTATTCCAAACGCTGTTTTTTTTTTAACATGTGACCAGCAGCAGAGGACTAGAAGCTCCTCCTGCCACTGTTTCCCTGCAGACAGGCTGGGAAAGAGCTGAGTCACGTTACAGCTGTATATCAATTAGGAAAAAACAGTACTTTTTTTAAAAAAAATTACAGTGCCATCATCCACATACAGAAACAAAGGGGATCATGTAAATTAAACATGTGTTGGTATCACTTTATGCTTCAGGCACGGTTATCAGGCCATTCATTTAAAACAAAAATCCTCCCTGGTCTTCTGCGTTCAACAGGGCCCTACCATTCAGTACAGCGTTCAGCCCCTATCCAGCTGCAGCCTGCCATAGTCTTTAACATACTGCCAGCAGCAGAGCTGGACAATGCATCGGTCCCTCCTAGGCGTACTGAAACGCCAGGAGAGACACACTGTAGCTTGTCATGTACGCACGCGCGTGCGTGTGTGTGTGTGTCTGCGCATGTATGCATATTTGGAAGGGTCCAAATAAATCATTCTTCAGATGTGGGAACAAGGTACAGTCACTCCTGACCTACTTATCTGTACCAGGTCAGTGGCTGGAGAATTTGCACCACAGCAATGGCAGGGCAAGTCTGTCTGTCTGTCTGTCAGGATAGCAGCTGTGTGCAGTGGAAAAACTGCTGGGATCTGGATTTTTGCCAAAACAAATGTCAGTATAAACTGTGAATGTTCCCACTTTCTTGACAGCGAGACGCAAGATGTATAGAACTTTCACTAGTAATCATGGAGTTAAACACATCAGAGACACCATTCCTTAGTGGAATGTCAGAGTAAAGAAACTCGATACTTAAAAAAGGACTGCTAAAGTTCTCAACTGCAAAACTAGTGCAGTCGTCTAGTGTTCAAAGCAAGCTCAGCGCTGCAAGCTGGTCTAGTTTTGCCCTGGGGACAGGCAATATTGCCAAGTCAGCTGGAATTGTGGAGAGGTTTGTCTCTTTATAGGTAGGTTGAGACACATTAAACACGTTAGTACTAGATTTTTATGACACAGCTTTCATTTCCTAAAACGGTCTTTGGATCAGAGATATTGGGGTCGATTTACTAAAGGTAAAATAGGCTGTCCGTTTTGCAAGAGAATTTGCTCTAGAGCAGTGGGCCAGCAACCTGTTGATCGTGATCTATCAGAAGATTGTGGACAGGTGACTGGTAGATCGGGGTCTGGGCTTGCCAATCTCCTATCCAAGAGCATCAAACAGAGTGTAATGCAGAGGGACTACTTGTAAAGTTGGAGCTGTAGTAGGGAGTAAGAGCCGCATAAGCCGATGCCTCCTCTGTAGTGCTGGCTCCTGTCCCATGCGGAGTGATACCAACTGTACTCCATCTCTTATCCCGGCTAGCGGTCCCCAGAGTGGTGCCAGCAGGAAAGAAGAGATCTTCAGGTCAGTGTGAAGCAAAAACACTGGGCATAATAGTATAGGGGTTGCTTTCACAGTGCTGTTCTGCGGTTTACCCACACCACGGGTGCAGTGCAGTGTATCTGCAACTTTCCTGCGCTTAGCCATAGACTTCTATTACATCCTGCGGGTTTGGTACATTTTCTGAATGCAGGAGTTTTGGTGCACTTTCAGAAAGTGCACCACACCTGCAGGATATAATAGTCTAATGCAAAGTGCAGCTAACCCAGTAAAGTTGCAGATGCACAGCGCTGCACCCAAGGTGCAGGTTAACCACAACACATTAGTGTGAAAGCAGCCTTTTAGGGGGCTCAGAAGAGTAAGGGTTCATTTACATTTGCAGTTTGGGGGGGGGGGTGGTAAAACTGGGTAGTTAAGATCGTACTACATGTATGGCTCTGCACTAATGTAACTCTATGTGTCTTCATACCGGTAGCTCAGTGTGTGTTATGTTTTTGTTATTATATACAAATAAAAAAAGATTAAAAAAAAAAAAAAGATGTGTTTTGATCACCCCCTTCTCAATGCACCCCCTTTAGTTGCCCTGCCCAAGGGTGTACACATGTCACAGCAGGAGTTATACGACCTGTCATGGTTGGTGGGTGTAACAACTGCCAAAAGCATAACCCATTCAAGTGAATGAGGCCACTCTGCAAGTGCCCTGCAACCTTGTGCAGTACAGCAAACAAGGGGTTAAAGCAGGCAGCGTTGTGTTGCTTTCTTACCACCCACTTTAACCCCTTGTACCCTGCACACCGCTTGCAGAGTGGCCCCATTTCCTTCAATGGGTTGCAACTGGCAGGCGTAGCACCCACCAAAAGCAACAAAGGGCTGCCTGCTGCGGCATGTGTACACCCTTGGCTGCTGGGGTAGGGATTGAGGGGCAGTAAAACCACATTTCAACAGCAGGATTTTATCACTCCCCCCCCCCCCCCCCCCAACTTTATGTGTGATCAAAAACCTAAGGTTGCTGCTGCTGAATACAACTAAGGGCTCATTCAAAAGTACAGCAGACACTGCTGCTCTTCTGAAATGAGAGCCGAGTGTGTTTGACAGGTGGTGAGGAGATGATATATTGCCTCGTCACCATCTGATTTAAACCCAGGATTGCTGTTCAACGCACGCTATTGAGTCACGGTAGTATGGCAACTAGAGGTATAAAGCAGGTGTGTTGAGGCAACACTGTGCCTGGTGATCTTTGACTTCTTCCATGTTGTTCAGGTAGATCTCCCCCTCTTTAAGGTTGCCTACCCCTGCTCTAGAGCTTAGTGAATTGTGGTGACATGTTGCAAAGGATATCCAATCACATGATAAAAAAAAAAAAAAAAAAATAGCATTTTTGTTTGCACATGACTGAACAATGGACTTCAACAGAGCTTCATCTTATTCACTACTAAGTTCTGGGGCAAAGTGAACAGCCTAGTTGCTTTACTAAATCATCCCTATTCTCTCAGGTTAAGCACATGTATGCCAAGTCATGTATAAGAGATCGGTTATTGTTGTCATCTCTTCGTCAGGTAATACCTGTACTTCCCTTGATTTTCCTTCTTTTATCCCTGAAAGGCTGGTGCCACGTTTGTATGGGCATCAGCAAAGGTCAACCTGGCCAAAGAGCTGGCCCATAATAGATACAATTCATGCAAATCACGATGCCTAAACTACTGCTGCCTTATTTATTCTGCGTGTATACACAGATTAGCCCCTTCACCTTTTAACTTTTTAAAGTTACAATAATACAGCCAGTGATCAAAGGAGACTGAGAAAAGGCTTCCTCATGCCTGCAGCAGACCGATGACATCGTATCTCAGGATGTTCCCCCCAGGCACATCTTGAAGAGTTTGTGCCTAGGAACCAAAACACACATTTGGAGCTCAAGGATAGTTTAATCACAAAAAGGAACAGTACAGTATTTCTTTTATATGATATTGTTATGGTTTGTGGTGGCATATTAGGAATGTAGGTCTGCTTTAAGAAAAAACTTTTTCAGAGCCTTTCAGGGTCAAAAGCTGCAGCTTTTATTTATCGTATGCCACTCCCAAACAGAATAGCACAGGAATGTAAGCATTGATTTGTTGACATTTTGTGTATGGTGACAAGACCTGCAAAGACTAGCTGTAACAGAGTTGGAGTTTTCCTTACAAATGCAATATAGGCAAATATTTCTTTGCTCAGAAATTTGAATTGCATAATCATGCAGATGAACATCTACTGCATTCAGGCATGACAATTTTGCATTTTACCACTTTGTATCCAGGCCAATTCTGACCCTTTGCTTAATTTACATGTAAAGATCAACTTCTAGAACCCCCAAACATTATCTATCTATCTATTTTTTTTTTTTTTTTTATCAGAGGCCCTATAAAATAAAATGGTGGGTGTTGCAATTTTTGATGTCACACAGTATTTGGAAGCGATTTTTGAAAAAAAAAAAAAATACACTTTAATGAATTAAAAAAAAAAAAACACAAAATATTTACACCAATTTTCTTGTATAATGTGAAAGATGATGTTACGCCGAGTAAATAGATACCTAATATGTCACGCTTTAAAATTGTATCTGCCCATGAAATGAAACTACGGTGCTTAAAATTCTCCATAGGCGACGCTTTATATGCCTTTACAGGTATCCAGTTTAGAGTTACACAGGAGGTCTGGTGCTAGAATTGTTGCTCTCACTCTGATGTTCGCGACAACATCTCACATATGTGGTGCGATCACCATTTACATATGCATTGCGGGCAGGGCCGCTGTTAGAAATGGGGCCTCATACAGCCTACCTGACAGGGCCCCGTTCGACCTCATCCTTGGCCCTTCCCCTGGTCCCTTTCCTGTCCTGAGGGAGCATAGCATGTACATAAGTGCACTCTGCTAGGGAAGGCAGCCAACTAGAACTATAATTGAGCAGAGCAGGTTGTGGCGCAGGGTATGTACTTACGCCCCTGAAAATGATTAAAAAGTCTCTTCAATGGTCCCAACTCCTGGGCCCCTCTGTTGACCCGATGAGGCCCAGGAAAAAGGTATCTATACACCCCCAAAGCATGTAGGAGCATGGGTGTGTTTTACTAAGCCCTATTTCTATATTTGGTGGACTATAAAGCTGCCGAGCCCCTCTGTTGAGATGATGAGGCCTGGTTTGGACAACATGACTGGTTGTAATGCCTTATCAGCGGCTCTGTGTGAGGGGGTAACGTATGTGTTCACATTTGCATAAGCACAGTGGGACGGGGATGCTTTTTTTTTTTTAATTTTTATTTTAAAAACACTTTTTTTATTTATTTTCTTTTTTTAATTGCAATCACAATAGATGGACAACATACCTTTTGACAGCATGGGCTGTGACAGGTCCTCTTTGTGGAGCTATCTGGGGTCTATTAGACCCCAAATCTCTCCTCTAGCCTTCCAATACAGTTGGTCAGACACAGATTGGTCTGATTGGCTGCTTTCCTGGTCGCTAGTGGCCGGGTAAACAAAGAGGCGGAACCAGAAGTAACAAAATACTCGTTGCTCCCAGTTTTCGGGATTACAGAGAGAGAGGAACAAGGTCAGTTCCTCTCTCTGTTCCATGCAGCAATCGCCGCCAGCCTTGTCGCTCCTGGGCTCTATGATGGGGCGGTAGAGCCCGAGAAAGGTGGCGGTGGGGTTTGGGTCCACCATCTACAGAAGTGATCGAGGGGCCACTCTAATTAGCCACTCTAATCACTTCTGATAGAAAGGGACTTGTCGGCTGAAGGTGCAGGCATCATCCTGGTATAACTACTGAAAGCCAAGGATGTCCTGGGGGGGGGGGGGGGGGGGAAGTAGTTAACTGACTCGATGGATATACAGCCTACATACCGAACGGCTCTAGCTTCCATTCTAGCATTTATCTTGAGCAAGCAAATTGTTTGCTTGCCAAGTCCCTGTGGATGTCAATTCTTTTATTTTTTGAAAGGACTTAAATCTTAAAAAAGGCCACGTGTCATATTCTCAGTATCCAAACACAACCCTCTATAGTTCTATTTAAAGACAGACCCGAGGCACAGTTTGAGCCATCCCCAATATTGTCCTTACATTTACAGCATTAAGCCTTATATCTTTGGAGGCATACTGGCAGTACATTTACACAGTGAACTAGATTAAAGCAGGCTGACCCTCCCACTAAAGGTTGAGGAACTTGGTGCAATGGCTTGTCTCTGTATCTACAGAACAGAGGCAGGTTAGAATCTGCAAGGATATGTGCCAGAATACTTGCATTACTTATAAATGATTATTTGTTTTTCTCCTCAAAAAGAATGCACAGATCCTGCGTGGAAAAAAAGAATGCATAGCATAGAGAGGGGGGGGGGGGGGGAGTATAAATGTTTGTTGTTTTTTATTATAACCCCAAACTCCTTCTTTATTGCATTTAATTGAAAAGTAAGTAAATAGTGGTACTTAAATCTCACTAAATATCAGCCTGTTGCAATCCCCTGTAAAATAGAACTAATGGAAGGAAGTCCAGCATTAGGAGCCAATCACACTGGTGATGGCAAACATACACACGTGCTGGCAAGTAAAATTTTGGCAGAAAGAAAGACTTGGCCCCTGCCCCTGACAGGTCAAATCGCACATTAATCGCAGCCTATTCCCGGCGATTGGAGCGTCCCAAACTGTACGACGCCGACTTTGCGGCGCGGCACCGATTTCCAAAAGAAGCTTCTGCACTACTTTTGGGGACTTCAGGGGTGACTTTAATAGATATCTGTGCATGAACTCCCACAGATCTCTTTCAAGTCGCCCCCGGTCAGACTGAAATGCGGCTTTGAAATTGCGCGAGTTTAAATGAAGTCGCACTATTTCAATGCCGTGTTTAGTGGGAATGAGGGATAAAAGGGGTTGTAAAGCCACCTTGTGATATTGCTACAATCCAAGGTGTTACATTAAATTATGTGCCCTGTGTATTTAAAAAACATTTTTTTAAAGAATATGCCGCTGTATACCTTATTTCATAGCACCACTCGGCGCTCACGTGACTGCTCGCCGCTCTCCTCTCCCGATCTGATAGCTACAATGGGAAAGGCTGAGAAACCACCACTGATGTCAGCCAGGAGGAGGGGAGGACTGGAGGAAAGCGGCAGAAGGTCACATGAGCACCGACTGGCGCTATGAAATAAGGTATGTAGCGGCATATTTTTAAAAAATGACATACACTGGCCACATCATTTATTATAACACAGGGGACTGGGACTATAGCAATAACACACAGTTATGATAGCAGCAGGAGGGGAGGGGCAGGGAGCAGAGTGACACTGTCACTGTCACTAGCTGATAGGCAGGGAGGGAGAGGGAGGGACAGAGGGATGATGGAAGCACGTAAACTGACCACGGTATCATGGATCAGCCATGATAAACGTGGTCAGTTTACAGAGGGGAAGGCAGAAACATGCAGGAAAAGCCAGGTATTTTAAATGATACACAGAGCCAAATTACACAGCACAAGCACTGTGCACTTATTGATGCTTTAAAGAAACAGGATAAAAAAATTTTTTTGTTCAGGGTTACAACCACTTTAAGCTGGCTACACATGATACAATTTTCCTTTAGATTTACCAAAACCATATAACATGGAGGTCTACTACTTCCAAATTGTACAATCACTTTGTCAACATGGAGCTCAGGCTGTATAAGGGTCCCTCAAGTCAAGATAAATCCATGCCTCCTCTTGGTACTATGCCTACTCCTGTCATTCAACAGTCAAAAATGAAAGCATAAGGCAGGCCATACACGGTGCAAATTTCTTTCCTGCAATCATGGGTTGCTATAGCAGCCGCTTGCAATAATCACAAGAAAATCCTGCAAGCTGATTGTACCCAAGTTGATCGATCAGCTTGGTACATTCACCCTGCCCATTAAAGGTTTGGGTCTTGGCCATTTCCCGCTGAACCGGCTGAGATTTGAACTGTGTATGGCTGGCCTTAGTGGGCAGTGGAAGCTCCATTTTCATAATTGAATGAAAGAAGGCAGCTCTTGGCAATGAGGGAGGGGATTAATCTTGATTTGAATAGATGCTGGGGCCCTATGTACAGCCCAATATGCACTACAGGGATGGAGATGCCTTCACTTCAGCACTCTTGTCATCTTAGGCTGTTATTAGGTTTGGTTAGGATCACTTTGAACATAAAGTTTAATAATAGATCTTATGTCAATAGTAAGTCTGGTAAGTTTATAACGAGAAGCCCCCCAAAAATGTAGTGCACTATGAATGTATGCATGCAACGGTTGAATGAGGTAGTATAGACTGAAAAAGACAACAACAACTGAAATGTATATCCATATGTAACTTTATCTTAAAGCAAAGTCGCATCTGCATATTGCATGCGAGTCCTGTTGAGAAGTTACCAGAGAAAACTATAGGTAAGCTGTAAAAAGCAAATAGTGTCTACCAAAACGAGGTGAAGCCGGGTAATATATTCTAGGAGTTAAACTTTTACAGAATTTAAGTTTTACTTTAAAAATTCATTGCTCCTTTTTTCTTTTTTTAGATTTAAAAATAGGTCAGAACTGTGATTTATAAGATAAACTTCCATCTCCATGACCTTCTACCACCAATGACCCAGACCTTTTAGAAATCTTTGCCAGGGGAAAGCATTTGGGCCTAGACACGGACAGGGAAGATATAGTAAGAGTAAGCTGGCAAAAAAAGACTTGTGCTAGGTATGCATGTGAGAATTTCTCAGGTATTAGAGAATTCAGAGGTTGATTGTGGACAATGTTTTACTCAATTTTTTGACTCAATCTCAATTTTTGACTATCTGGAGAGAGGTCTCTATAATTTGGTCACACGCACTTTAAAAAGTTGGGTAACTTTTTTTTTTTTCAAATTAAAAGGGGTTTTTTTCTTACATTACAGCCACCAATCAGATTTGTAATTCCATCCTAATTTATGAACAAGAAAAAAAATTGGACAGCCACAGCAATGTGGCTTGGCTGTTAAAGAGTATGTTAAGTGAATATTAAAGTGATTGTAATGTCTTGTTTTTTTTTTGTTAAAAAAAAACAAACATGTCATACTTAACTGCTCTATACAGTGGATTTGCACAGAACAGCCCAGATCCTCCTCTTTTCTGGTCCCTCTTTGGCTGTCCTGGCCTCTCCCTCCTGTTGAGTGCCCCCACAGCAAGCAGCTTGCTATGGGGGCACCCGAGCCAAGAAGAAGCTCCGGGTGTTCATGCAGAATTGGAACCACAGCTTCACCCTCTCCTCATTGGCTCACTGAATTTAACTGACAGCAACGGGAGCCAATGGCGCCACGCTGCCATCTCAGCTAATGAGGAGAGAAAGTCTCGGCAGGCCGAGTGTCTCCTGTATCACTGGATAGAGATGGGGCTCAGTTAAGTTTGACAGGTGCTGAGGGGGGCCGCTGCATACAGAAGGCTTATCTTAATGTATAGAATGCTGCAAGATAAAAACCTTCTGACTTCAGAATCACTACAATCACTTTAATGTAACTGTAAAAAGGTACATTTTTAAAAAAAAATAATAAACAGGTTAATTACCTGCTCTGTGCAATGGTTTTTCACTGAGCAGCCCCAATCCTCCTCTTCTGTGGTCTCCGCTGGTTCTCCTCCTCTCTTCTGAGTGTCCCCACAGCAAGCCACTTGCTATGGGGGCACTCGTGCGGGCTGAGCCAGGATGTGTGCTTCTATTGACACACATAGCTCGGCTTGGTCCCGCCTTTCCCCCGCTGCGGATCACAGAAGGTTTTCTTTACCAAGAATGCATTAGAGTTCTTTACAAGCACTTTAAGATCACTGTAACTCAGAGAAGTGATAGGCACCAGGTCAAAATTTTTAATCAAACCCAAGCTACCTGTTACTTTTCGGAGTTTCTGCTACACATACTCTTTTTGTATATTTGTTTTCTAAGTAAGAATTACTGTGAAAAGTATTGTATTTTCATCTGTATGGTTTGCAAGGTCAATTACTGCTAAAAGAACACTTCGTAGGTAAGGTTTTTCTACCTCCTAAAGGGGAACTAAACCCTCTTATTTTCAGTCAAGGAAGCTGCCATTTTGGCATCTGTTTGATCTTCAACTGCCATGATAATGCACGGGTGATCAGTTATGGTTTGACAGTTTAGTTAGGAGCACAACCAAAGTGACAGCTATATTTAAATTGTTTAAACTATAAATTGATGAGTTTAGTTTCTGCTTTAATTTCTCAATAAGCATCTAGAAACACAAACCTAGGAGAGAACAATAGTTTTAGCTTGGAAGTTGAAAAGCAGGACATCCTACCTTTGAAATGAGCTCATCATGATTTGCAAGATGAGCTCTGCAATGGATGCAACTGTACGTTCTGTGGCAAGAGGGGAGGTATGCCTGAAATGTTTTGGACCTCGTCATTTTCACCATTGGGGCCACTGAGCGCTGGGTGAATTCTGGAGTGGCCCACGAGGCGCTGCCACAGGACGGGTCGCACGGGAAACACCGGAACACGCAGGTAAAGGCCGTGGTTTGGCAGGTTACGGGTGTGGGGGCAGGCTCCACACACTGAAGAATACACTAATGTTTGATATAGTCCCTCCAGATCCAGTGCAATCACCTGGAAAAAAAATAAATGTATTTTAGTTAAAGGTTCAACTGAGGGTATCAAAACATAATTTGTGGGACTACAATATATCAATTATTATTGTCAAACTGTATATACAGCACTGACATATGCTAGAGCTGCACGATTTTGGATAAAATGAGAATCACATTTTTTTTTTTTTTTTATTTAGAATAAAGATAAAGATTCTCAACAATTTTTTTTTATTTGAAAGATCTACAACCCCTGAACATTAGGTCATCAAACAAGATGGCAATAATAATAAAAAAAAAAAAAAAAAAAAAAAAGACATAATACTCTTTCCTTCAATCAAATCTAAAAAAATTTAATAAAAAATAATTTAAATATGTAAAGAAATAAAAAAAAAAAGATCACAAAGTTGTATTAGGGTTTTTTTAGTACTTGCCGATACCAATTGCCAATACCAATTACCGATACCTACCACAACTTTTATGTTTACACTTCAGCTGTCAGCAATAGTACAAAGCATTGAAACGTTATTTTACAAATAAAATAATTTCTCTCTTTTTTTTTTCTTCATTTTGCTCATTTTTTTTTTCATGTGAAACGTGCAAATATATATTAAAGGTGTAAAAATATAATACAAAGTAAACAAAAAAATTATTAAATTATTAATAGTTTATAAAATAGAAGTACATAAAATTAAAAAGAAATCAGCAGGAAAATCCTAATTAAGTGGAGAAGGAGAATAAGGAGTTACTAGGGCTGATTAGCGGAAATTAAGGTTAATAAGGGGTTAAACATGGAAACAATTAATTTAAAAAAATAAATAAATAACTTGACAAGGTTGCTTAAACTAACTTTATTGTCAGACTTAAGTTCATCCCTTTGATTTGATAGAAGATTGATACAATTCGTGAAGAGATCTTTACACTACAGATATCTCCCTCACCTTACACACCTTGTCCTCCTGCACAATCAATACTTCCCTTGTTTAACCCAACTACTGTAGAGGAAGTCACTAAAATTTTTTCTAATGCCCACCCAACTTCCTGCCCCCCGTTCCTCTGCAAATACTATGGTCACCCTCTCTCTCTATCCTACACTCTTAACTCATATCTTTAAACTCTCCCTCTCCACTGGTATCTTCCCCAACTCTTTAAAATATGCGCTAGTCACTGCCATACCAAAGAAAGCCTCACTAGACCCCAATCTTGACAACTTAAGACCCATCTCCTTACTACCTTTTGCTTCCAAACTCCTTGAACGCTTAGTCTACAACCGCCTGAGCAAGCACCTCATTGAGAATAACCTTCTTGATCTCCTTCAGTCTGGATTTTGCCGACAGCACTCAGAAACTTCTCTCCTAAAACTTACAAATGGCTTACTAACAGCTAAAACCAATGGTCACTACTCAGTACTCTTAAGCCTCGTACACACTAGACTGCACACGAATTTTCCCGCACGACAGAATTCTACTTCAGAAGTGATGTCATGTGTTGGATTGCTTTCTTTATGTTCTTTCGTCTCTGAGCATGCCTAGTCTTGCTCATAAGATTTTTCCCCATCGAAATCTGTACTAATGAGACGAAATCTGTACTAATGAGACGTGTTTTGACAGTCGACAAAAATTATATAGCCTGCACACCAGGATTTTTTCGGCCGAAAAGTCAGAGTCGGTTGTCGGAAGCACCATACTAATGCCCCATACACACGTGCAGATTGTCTGCAGACTTACCTTTTCTATGTAGTGCAAGGGCCTGCCGGATTGCATACAAATTGAAAGTGTTTAGGTTTGACCTCATATTATATGGTTTTGGTAAGTCTGCAGACAAAAGTCTGCAGAAAATCTGCACGTGTGTATGGGGCATTACTAGCCAAAAATCGGCAGATCGGTCGGACAAAATTTCCCGGCTGAATTTCTACTCTTGTGTACGGGGCTTTACTCTTGGACCTGCCTTTGATACTGTTGACCACCCCCTCCTTCTCAAAAAAACTCAGTTTGCTCGTCTCCGTGACTGTGCTCTCCAATGGTTCGTATCTTACCTATCTCACCTCACCTTCAGTGTCACTTACAATTCCACTTACTCCCCTGCAACTCCTCTTACCGTTGGGGGTCTCCCAAGGTTCTGTCCTTGGACCGCTACTATTCTCAATCTATACCTCCTACCTAGGTCAGCTAATAGCCTCCCATGGTTTCCACTACCATTTCTATGCTGATGATACCCAAATCTACCCCTCAGCTCACTCCATCAGTCTCCTCCCGCATCACTGATCTACTAACAGACATATCAGCCTGGATGTCCCACCAATTCCTCAAACTGAATCTATCTAAAACCGAGCTCATAATATTTCCTCCTCTACGTGCCCCTTCCCCGGAATTCTCTGTCAAGATCAATGGAACAACTATCAGTCCTTCCACACATGCCAGGGTGCTAGGGGTAACCCTGGACTCTGCACTGTCCTTTCAGACTCACATCCAATCCCTGTCCAAATCATGCCGCCCTAGCCTCGGCAACATCGCTAGAATATGGCCCTTTTTAACCAACGACACCACCAAGCTTTTAATTCACACCCTGGTTATCTCTCGCCTCGACTACTGCAACTCCCTCCTTTACATCCATAATGAATGCTGCTGCAAGACTTATCCACCTTACCAACCGTTCAGTGTCCTCCACCCCACTCTGGCAATCCCTTCACTGGCTTCCACTCACCCAACAAATAAAATTAAAAGCACTAACAATAGTTTACAATGCCATCCACAACTCTGCCCCCAGCTACATCACTAACCTGATCTCAAAATATTAACCAAGCTGCTTTCTTCGGTCCTCCCATGACCTCCTGCTCTCTAGCTCCCTTGTCACCTCTCCCCATGCTCGCCTCCAGGATTTCTCCAGAGCTTCTCCCATTCTTTGGAACTCTCTACCCCAATCTCCGCCAGTCACTAAGCTCATTTGTGCGCCGTCGGTCATTGTGCTGGAAGTGTGCAGGGCACGCGCTCTTGGCACAGCAAATGCACGCAAATATGCAGACTCTCAGCGCCAAGGCCCCGCCCCCAAGAGGCCGCACATTTGTGTGCGCTCGGTGCCTAGGGGTTAAGATAAAAAAGAAAACAAACCTTCTACCTCTACAACCACTTTAAGAGTCCTGAGAAAATATATGCAAACACAGACTTTACATTACACAGTGGATCAAGACTTGTGGCCTAGCGCTACAAGCTAGCAATGCTAACCACAAAACCAAACTGCTCTGTTTATTAGGGCTCTGAAATTACTCTTACTATTTAACAGTTATGAAACCCCTGAAAATAAGCAGGCATTATGGCAGAATAGATTCTATAGCCTGAAATGCTTCATCAACCGAGGAAGACATCTAAAAATAAGACTTTAAAAATAAAGACCATTTGTGATCAAAAAATGTTATTGTGTGGACCCCTCTTCTGTTATTTCCTGTCAAGTGTATTGTTGCCATTATATCAATTTTCTTCTAACGCTCTGGAAATCATTTCGGACACCGAAAACAAAAATGATTCGGCAGATGGATAAAAGCTGTCAATACATTTCAAAATTTGCTGAACTAGAACCTGTCATTTCTTGGCTTGTGTATATTCAAGAGCTGTCAGCAAAATTTAAACAGAGATAAGTAAAATAATTAACAGGCTTATCAGAAATAAAGACCTCTGAGGGAAACCTAGACCTAGGGAGAAGTATTCATACACAAGGATAACTTCCTGATAGCAGGCCAAGCAACTGATAAACAGCCTCTCCCTGGCCTAAAATAGCTCATTACACTGTATTCACACCTTTGTACTGTTCAAATGGTAAAGGTATGTTTTTTTTACCCCTTCGGAAGGTTTTCCTGGACACTACAACACAGATAAAGAGCTGCATCTAAACCTTAAGGCCCCTTCACACTTGCGGACCATTCAGATCCGCCTGTCAGTTTTTCAGGAGGATCTGAATGGATTCCCCAATGCATCTCTATGGGGCATTGGATGTCAACGGAGACATGTCCGCTGACATCCAATCCGATCCGTCAAATCTGGACAGATGGAAACCCTATTTTCCATCCGTCTGGCGGATCGGATGAGAACGGACAGACGGTCCGTTCTCATCCGATTCCCCCATAGAGAAGAATGGGGACCCGACGGCTCTGTCCCCGCACACAGCGGCGGATCGATCATCCACTGAGAAAAACTGAGTCCGCTGACGGACTACCGTGTGTGAAAGGGGCCTAACTCAATGCAATGGTTTAAATAGGTCCTAAAATATACTAGGTCACTATCACCCATCTTGCTGTAAGATACCACTCTCTCTAAAAAAAAAAAAAAAAAAAAAAATAATATTTTTTTTTTCTTCTAATAGTCAGTATAATTACAAATTTAAATCCTAATCTCTAAATTGGCTTAACTATGGTCTTTAGGACCAGCATCATAAATCATTATTTACATTAAAGTCGGACTTCACTGTCTCAATCAACATTATTTTTAATCCTCATGCTGCTAACATTAGTAAATAAAAGTATATCATATTTATTGGTTTTAAAGTTTTTTTTTTTTTTACATTTCTTCAGCTACTTCCTAGGTTCTTGCCTAGGCAAATGAGGTCATAAATCCCAGGAGTCTTCAAAAGGGTCAACAACTGGGTTACTTTTTAGGTAGCCCAGGAGTCTTCAGGAAGGGAGGAGAAGGAGAAAAGGTTTTCTCAGCTATGCACACTCTCCTGCCTGCATGCCTGAGCTAAGGGCAGAGGGATTCCAGGAAGTATATGCTACATGAATAATTTTCCCTTACTCAAGATGGCCACGGCCAGAAATGTTAGGGGGTTATTTTTCAAAGTGATTTTTCAATAAACTAAAGACATAGATGGATGGAGGAGTTTGCTTTGAATATTCAACATTAATTAAATAGCGTTTTAGTTTGTGGTGCTCAGATGCAGTGAAGATCCACTTTAACTTGTTATAGGTGCTGGTTTCTGTCCAGTTTGGCACGGAACACCACTGCAGAATGGGTTTTGCCCTGAACACAAATGCAGAGTGAGTTTTGCACGGAACACCAAGGCAATGCAAGTTTTGCATTAACCACATTAATACAAGCCTGTATACAGTACACTCATTACCAGGCAATTTTCCATTTTTTTTACGGCTGTGATAGTTTGGCTAACAGTTACTTGGTCATGCAACACTGGACCCAGACAGATGGGAGCTTTTTTTTTGGTGCTATAGTTACAGGCACTGGCCATTGGCTCCTAGTGCGGTCAATCAAAGCCAGTGACGAGGAAACGTCGCCGTCTGTGTCAATGGACGCAGCAGCATGGCTTGGTTGCAAGCACCCCCATGGGAAAAGCAGCTTCCCATAGGGGCACTGGACAGAGGGGAGGGGCCAGGAGTTTCGGTGGAGGACCTGAAAAGAGGAGGTTTGCAGCAGTTCTGTGCAATTCCATTGCACAGAGCAAGTAAGTATAGACATGTTTGTTATTTTAAATTAATTTAGTAATTTTTTTTTTTAATTACCATTTTCAAATCACTTTAAATTACTAACGGTGGATTAGACACATACATACACACAGTATTTTTCACAATATGGTGGTACAGAGACCGTTAAACACTAATGAAATGTGAATTTTGCACTAAGCCAATGGCGCATAACTTAAAAATTAGAGCAGGCCTCAAGTGTGCCCCCTTCCCCCCAACACTTCACAAGGGCCGAACAATAGCAGTGCATTTTTGTGCATTGAGGTGCACTGCTTCAAGTTAAAGTGGAGTTCCACCCATTTTTAATAACTTGGATTACATAGATGTATGTAATCCCCTTTAAAACTACTTTTACCAATGGAAACTTTTTTTTTTGCTAGCAAATACCCCTTATTTCCTTATTTTCTTCTTTATTCATCCTCTCCTCACTTCCGGGTCCGGCCGCCGATCGGAGATTACGTCATTCGGCGATTCGCAGGGGGTGCTGGGATGTAGCTCATGGCATAAAATCTCGCATTATTACACAGGAGCTGAGCTGTACTGTTTGTATTGAGGCCGTGCTCTGCCCCGCCTCCTCTCAGTGAGCTCTCAGTGAGCTGTACTATATGTATTGTATTGAGGCCGTGCTCTGCCCCGCCTCCTCTCAGTGAGCTCAGTGAGGATATAATGCTTTCAGTCCTCGCTCACTGAGAGGAGGCAGGGTGGAGGCGGGGCAGAGCACGGCCTCAATACAATAATACAGTACAGCTCACTGAGAGGAGGCGGGGCGGAGGCGGGGAAGAGCACGGCCTCAATACAATACATACAGTACAGCTCACTGAGAGGAGGCGGGGCGGAGGCGGGGAAGAGCACGGCCTCAATACAATACATACAGTACAGCTCACTGAGAGGAGGCGGGGCGGAGGCGGGGCAGAGCACGGCCTCAATACAAACAGTACAGCTCAGCTCCTGTGTAATAATGCGAGATTTCATGCCATGAGCTACATCCCAGCACCACCTGGGAATCGTTGAATGACGTAATCTCCGATCGGCGGCCGGACCCGGAAGTGAGGAGAGGATGAATAAAGAAGAAAATAAGGTATTTACTAGCAAAAAAAAAAAAAAAAGTTTCCATTGGTAAAAGTCATTTTAAAGGGGATTACATACATCTAAAGTTACTAAAATGGGTGGAACTCCGCTTTAAGCAGTCCATTCAAAACAAATGGACTATAATGCATCTAAATGCCCAAAATTTCCCTCCCGATGCACTTTTTGCAACATATTGCACTGCACACTGATGAAGTTGGAGTACAATAACCCCCAGCATTGGTCTCGGTAGACACAATAACCCCCAACATTGTTGTCAGTGCAGTAAAAACCCTTGGTGTCAGTGGATGCAATATTATGCCCACAGCATTGTTGTCTTTGAGTGCATTAACAGCCCCTAGCCCGGTGTCATTACTATTAATTCTTCCCAACACTGGTGGTCACTGTCAGTGAAATTCCATCCCCCTGCACAATGGTTAGTGGCAGTCAAATTTAAACTGCCCCTCATTCTCCCACGCATTGATGGTAAGTGGCCATGAAAGTTAAAGTAAAAGTTCAGGCTAAAACTAAAATCTCTAAATTTACTTGCACCCTCAATCTAAGACTAACCTATTTAGCCCTGTAAAGAAGAAATCGCTATACATGCCTTTTCTGAAGCCGATCCAGTCCGGTCCCACGCTAAGCGGTCAGCAGTAGGCTGGTGCAGAAGGGCCAGCTGACAACGAAATCCCCATAGTAAGTCTATGGGTGACGTCACTTCTCATTCATTTCCCAGCTGGTGTTGGCTGTCTCCTGCCCACAGCATACGCCACTGGAGACTGGACCGGAGTGGCTTCAGAAAAGGTATGTATAGTGATCTTTGCTTTACAAGGTTAGATAGGTTAGTCTTAGATTGTGGATACAAATATATTTAGAGATTTTAGTTTTAGGCTGAACTTCCACTTTAAGCCCCCCTTCACCTTCCTCCCCCTGGTGACCAGGGCCGGCAGGCAGAATGCAGCCATTGGGCCACATGTTGGCCACCAGGGCACTAAAGACTAAGACCATCTGAGTTTTGTACTCAACACCAATGCAATGTAGGTTTTGCACTGAACACAAATTACAATGTAAGTTTTGTACTTATTTTTCTTATTATGTCCACACATATATACACATGTTTTGTGGTATCATGCTGAACACACAAATGCAATATGAGCTGTAAAGAAGAAAATAATCTCAGGGGTTTCCCAGGATCTTAAACTTTATTCAAGGGTTCCCCCAGGGCAAATAGTTAAGAAAGGCTGCTCTACTGGAAAGAAACCAATTAAATTCTGAATTGTTGCTATGGGGACTATTTCTACTTTAGGCAAAATGAACAGACGACCCCTGATTTTATGCCATCTTTGGATTTACTATGAACAAAGCCAGTTAACCAATAATAAGCTGTACAAACATGCACTGTAGTCTGGAGTGTGACTACGTTCAATATTGCATGTTCATTTTTTTAAAAATGGTTTTTCAGCTTGGGCCAACGCAATTATGTACAGTTGTATTCAAAATTATTTAACCCCCACTGAAATTGATTGTTTTGGCCAGTTTGACATTGATTTTGATCATTCAGTCATCCTGCTTACAATTAAATCAAAGAGGCACGTGTAGGTCAGACAAATATAACATAACATTTATAATGAAATAACCACAAATATCTTTTCTGTGCTCACATCATTATCAGTTTTATTCAACCCCCAAGTGACATTCAATCTTAGTACAACATCCTTTTACAGTTATAACAGCTTTTAAACGTGAAGCATAGCTTGACACAAGTGTCTTGCAGCGATCTACGGGTATCTTCGCCCATTTGTCATGGGCAAAAGCCTCCAGTTCAGTCACATTCTTAGGCTTGTGCACTGCAACTGCTTTCTTTAAGTCCCACCAGAGGTTCTCAAATCGGATTTAAGTCTGGTGACTGATGGCCACTCCAAAATGTTCCAGCCTTTAATCTGCAACCATGCTCTAGTGGACTTGGAGGTATGCTTGGGATCATTGTCCTGTTGAAAAGGTCCAACGTCTCCCAAGCCTCAGGTTTGTGACGGACTGCATCACATTGTCATCCAATATCTCCTGGTACTGAAGAGAATTCATGGTACCTTGCACACGCTGAAGCTTCCCTGTACCTGCAGAAGCAAAAACAGCCCCAAAGAATGATTGACCCCCCGCCATGCTTCACAGTAGGCAAGGTGTTCTTTTCTTCATAGGCCTTGTTCTTCCTCCTCCAAACATAGCGTTGATCCATGGGCCCAAACAGTTCTAATTTTGTTTCATTAGTCCACAGAACACTATCCCAAAACTTCTGTGGTTTGTCCACATGACTTTTGGCATACTGCAGTTGACTCTTCTTATTCTTTGGAGACAGCAAGGGGGTGCGCCTGGGAGTTCTGGCATGTAGGCCTTCATTACGCAGTGTGCGCCGTATTGTCTGAGCAGAAACTTCAGTACCCACATCTGACAAATCTTTTCTCAGTTCCTCAGCAGTCACACGGGGACTTTTCTCCACTCTACGCTTCAGGTAGCGCACAGCAGTCGAAGTCAGCATCTTCTTTCTGCCACGACCAGGTAGCGTTTCAACAGTGCCCTTTGCCTTGAATTTGCGAATGATGCTTCCTATGGTGTCTCTTGGTATGTTTAACATCTTTGCAATCTTCTTATAGCCATTGCCCTTCCTGTGAAGAGTAATCACCTCTTCTCTTGTCTTCCTGGACCGTTTTCTTGACTTCACCATGTTTGTAACCACACCAGTAAATGTCTAGAAGGAGCTGAGTATCACAGTCATTTTAAAGCTGCCTAATCGGCGCTTATTAGGCTTTATTGCTGCTCCCTGACATCCACAGGTGTTTTTAATACCTGATTGAAAACACGTCAATTAAACTCTGTTCTTCAGAGTGGTAGTCTTTAAGGGGTTGAATAATTATGTCAATGAAGAATTCACAAAAGAAACATTTACTACTGTATTACAAAACCAATTGATGTCATTTTAGTTGCATATGGTTCTTTAAGAAGTCCTTGTAGGATTTCATTCTGAATACAATTACAAATGTACACTAAATTCCCTAAAACCCTCTACAGCATTGGGGGGTTAAATACTTTTGAATACAACTGTATATGCCATACCCATGGATCCCCCTGGAAGTTAGAAATTACTGTAGTAGGCACCGATACCTTCAGTATTCTCCACTAGCTTCCGGGTCCCATGCCGAATGGCTGCCCTTCAGCATTGTGAGCACGGGGTGCCGCTAGCTTGGCATGGGCGCCATTCAGAGGTTGCTTTACATTTTCTCAATGAGTACAAAACATTTTTTGATTGAACGAGGTAGAAAGTGTGTTGTCACCACCCTACCCAACACTGCTGCATCTGGCCAAGTGTCTCCATCAGGAAACACACCCTGAAATACCATGAAATACTATAGTTGGTGAGCATACATTAAGTGGTGGCAAAGCAACTGCAGGAGATCAGCTCCGACCCCCCTTTCCCCCAGCAAAATCCCACGTCCTTTTGGGGAACCGATGTGAGAAGGCTCTTGTCTCAACATCAGGACAAGGTATCCTTTCAAGGGTGAAAGGCATGTGGCCTGGTGTGGTTGAGAAAGGAGGAGCAGTCACTTTCAGACTCAGTGAGGCCCCATGCCTGAATAAGGGTCTTATTAAAATTAATATAAAGAATCCCAGGCTGTTATTTATTTTACCTTTATTTAAATGTCCCTTTGAAAGGTTAAACGGTTTTGTTCCCCGTAACTTCATGTGTAACTTTAGGGCATCCTCCAAGCATGGTATTTTAAAGGAATCGTGTATTTTTAATGTTGCCCTTTAAGTTGCATAAAAAGACTCTCTCCATTTGAATGGTATTTTTATTTATTTATTTATTTATTTTCCTTAAAAGAAGTTAGGGGTTTTTTTATTTTACAATCGTACTTACCTAGAGTGGATGCAGCATCGGACCGATGGTGCATCTGTCCCCCCTTGGCCCTAATGCCTCGTACACACGTTCAGATTAATCGTACAGAAAAAATAGTTTTCGACTTGATCGCACGATAATCTGATCGTTAGTACACAGCTTTCGACAGCCGATCACGACAGTTCGTACAACAAAATCCTAAAGGGACAAACACGAAAACTTCTGCCGTATGATGGCCTGGCGAACGACAATCGTTTAATCAGTACAGTATGCGTCCGCTAAAAATCGATAGACAAAGACCATGCATGATCAGAAACACAAAAATAACCGGAAAAGGCCTGGCTGCTATTGTTTTTGCACTATCTGATACGTAGCTACGCAACCAGGAAGCTTTTCCAGAATCGTATGAAAAAAAAAAAAAAAAAAAATCATACGCTAAGTACGCATAGTTGAATTCGATATTATCATGCAACAAAATGCGAACGATAAATTGTAAGATTATATGAACGTGTGTAAGAGGCATTAGGCTGAGAACCGAGCAAACACCACTGATTGCTCGGTTCTTAGAGCTCCCTGGGCAGACAGCTGGTGACTGTCAGTCACAGCTGTCTATTCTGCCCCCCCCCCCCCCATGCTCACTGGAGTGAT
This sequence comes from Pelophylax lessonae, assembly GCF_965119305.1. Classification (NCBI taxonomy): domain Eukaryota; kingdom Metazoa; phylum Chordata; class Amphibia; order Anura; family Ranidae; genus Pelophylax; species Pelophylax lessonae. Next base: position 374,891,756 of record NC_138769.1, on the reverse strand, counting down.
GGGCTGTAGAGGGAGCGAGAGCGGCCGGCTCAGGCTCTCAGAGGCTCTCTGAGAGGCTGAGCCTCGTGCCGGTCCAGGCATGTGGGCAGATCCTGACTTCATTGTCTCAATCTTTCCTGAGCCTACACCGGCTCTGTGACATCAGCCAACAGCAGGGTTCAGCCTGCTCTCTGCTGTAAAACCAGGTCACAGGAGTACAGAATGAACTGCACTCCTGTGATTCCAAGGAGAAGTACAGCCAAAACAAGCCTTGGCTGTACTTCTCCTTTAAGGGCATTGCATCACGCATGCCAATTAGATTTTCTCCATGTTGGATGCCGGCCGACTTGTACATGAAGCACTGTTACCACTGAACCTATGAGTGCATACAGTAAAACCTTGGATTGCGAGCATAATTTGTTCCGGGTACATGTTTGCAATCCAAGGCACCTCTTATATCAAAGCGAATTTCCCCATAAGAAATAATGGAAACTCAGATGATTTCTTTCACGACCATTTATTCATAAGTCCTTCAGTTTATAGGTCATATAAAAAGATTGTAGCAATGTGATAGGTTGTGTAACCATAAAATGTCCATCCACAAATGGCAGCCTCCACAAGGGGATTAGAAGCAAAATCCAGTAGAAGCTACAGTGTATAAAAGAGAGGAGAGCCGCCTTGAAGTGTAGCAATATGGATACATTTAATGAAGGTTCAACATTTAGCAACGCACATGGTTGATGATTAAAGGAGGCACATCTAAGTATGCAGGCATCCGGGGTAAAGCTGTCCACATACACCTTCCTCCTCACTGCTGGCAGTCTGTAGTCGTGACCGGGAAGACTACCCTGCAGTAGAGCGATCTAAAACAGAAGCTTGAAGCGCTCATGGAACACAGTGTGGAAGGGATGACGTCCATGGTGGTGCAGAGGACAGTCTATGTGGAAAGATTTACCCCGGATGCCTGCATACTTAGATGTGCCTGTTTTAATCATCAACCAGTGTCCCCCATTGGAAGATTTCCCCCCCATTACTTTTCTTTTCCTTTGACTTTCAATGATAATGGTAAACAGGACAAATATAGAGGGTGTATCTCCCTAACGGAGGTACAGGCAGCAATAAAAACTGACAAGGGTTCTAATCCCTCTCCACTCTGTCCAAAACTAAAAAAAGTAGTGCCAAGTTATACTTTAAGAAGTGTTTTTTGCATTGTGGAATGGTTGAAGATTTCACAAGCAGACCACTACATATGATAGCTCAGTAAAGCCTTCTTAGGAAACAAAGTATTCACACATCTCAATCCATGACATATCCTAATAAATGGAGGATTATCTCTCATTTCGGGACAGTGGACGGAGCCATGCAGATCATTCCTTTACACCCCAATGATCAGAAACCACATCCAGAAGCGAAAAGCCAAAAAACAAACACAGCTTAATATCATAGAGCCATTTATTCGAAGTAGGTAGATAAAACAGTAGACAAAAGCTTTAGGTTTAGTGTTTCCAGCAGCTCAACATTATAAAGAATAATAAGATCTTGCACGAGATTGAGCTGTGGCTTAATTTACTGGAGTGTAAGTTCCCTGCTGCAATTTATTAGACGTTGCTTTTTTGTTTTGCTCTCCCACTGTTCTTTTCTGCCTCACATTTGTGAAATCAGGAAGTGGTATTTGTTTTTGTTGTACATGCATGTGTCGAAGCTAGGCCGTGCTGCCTGTATTAATTGCAGCCTTTGTGTCAGATCCAGGGCTGACTAGTATACAAGGAATGAGCCTGGATAGAAACACAGAAACTGCCATTTCTGAGGCAGAGGGCCAAGCTGCAATCTTATTTTAAATCAATGTCATAATCTGTACTACCTTACTGTGTGGGAAAGCTAATAAACTCCCCTTCTGTTTCCTTTACCCTTTAACCGAGGGGTCTCCAAACTATGGCCCTCCAGTTGTTCAGGAACTACAATTCCCATTGTGCCTAGTCATATCTGTGAATGTCAGTTTTACAATGCCTCATAGGACGTGTAGTTCCACAACAGCTGGAGGGCCATACTTTGGAGATCCCTGCTTTAACCCAGTATCTAGGATTGCTATGCTGCCATGTAAACATACTGGCCACGGCACATGGTTTGTTTCTTATGGGGGAGAAACCCCCTTTTTGTGTAAAAACTGGTACACATTATCAGAAGCTTATACATGCAGTAATTGGTGTATATAGGCCTGAAGGCTGAAGAGTGAATCGGGCAAAAATGAAAGCCTGATTCATACCAGGACTGCTGTGTAATAGTCCTTGCTCACTGGTGGCATGGCACTAAAGAGCAGCCAAAATCCAACATGCAATGGTAACGCCACATCACACGATTAAGTAGCAGAAGTTGTCCAACCTCCCCGTCACCTCTGTGTGGACCATATAGATGGGGGGTCAGCAACCAGTAGATCGCGGGCAGGTAACTGGTAGATCACGGTCTGGGCTTGCTGATCCCCCATTCCAGAGCAACAGAGTGTAATGCAGAGGGACTACCTGTAAAGTTGTGCTGTAGTAGGGAGTAAAAGCCGCATAGGCCGATGCCTCCTCTGTAGTACTGGCTCCTGTCCCATGCGGATTGAAACCAACTGCACAGCACTCCACCTCTTACCCCGGCTAGCGGTCTCCAGAGTGGTGCCAGCAGGAAAGAAGAGATCTTCAGGTCTGTGTGAAGCAATACACTGGGCATAATATTGGACTGCTTTCACACCGATGGTCTGTGGTTTACCCACACAACCGGTGCAGTTCATTGTATCTGCAGCTTTCCTTTCAGAAAGCGCACCACACCTGCAGGATATAAAAAGAAGTCTATGGCAAATCACAGCTAACCCAGGACAGATTAGGTAAATAACCCCCAGGTACAGATGGGACTTTGAAGGCAACTTAAGTCAAAAGGAGATAAAGTGTGTTGTATAAAAGATAATTTTATTTGTACATAAGAAAAAAAAAAGAAGGGGAGTATACATCACCAATATATAATATAAAAACAAGTCATCAATAATGAAACACCTGGCTTTAAATGGGTGTGCGCAATAAAATGACACTGTCTTCTCTGTATACCCGACATGTTTCAGGAAGGGTTCAATCCCTTCTTCAGGGGTGTTTTTTTTTTTTTAATAGAGAAGGTCACAGAGTATTGCATTCATCCCTATGAATAGCACATGTAGATCATCAGGGATGTATTCAAAGGTTTCACTGTGCCACAACTTGAGGTGTCTGAGATGCCCTCAAATGAATGGCCAGGGTCCCATACCATTTCACACAATGATCCCCCCTGTGAACCATGCAGAGCAGCCATGAATGGCCAGCTATGCAGGGAAAGAGAGGGGAAGGGGGGAGAACTCAGACTGTCATACGGCTGGGGTACACGGGGGTGCGATGTCAACTCCAGTGGCATAGGCAGCAGCGCCCAGGACAGTTGCAGATGCACTGCGCTGCACCCGTGGTGCAGGTAAACCGCAGCACATAAGTGTGAAAGCAGACTTATAGGAATCTCAGAACAGTAAGATTTCATTTACATTTGCAGTTTTGGGGGGTAGTAACCCTTTAGCTGCAGTAGGCAGAGGGTGTATGTCACAGCCGCAGTTATATGACCTGTCATGGTTGGTGGGTGTAGCACCTGTCAAGCATGACCCACTCAAGTGAATGAGGCTACTCTGCAATTGCCCTGCAACCTTTAGCAGTACAGCAAACAAGGGGTTAAAGTAGGCAGTGTTGTGTTGCTTTTTTACCACCTGCTTTAACCCTTTGGATCCCACAGAGGTATGCGGTTGCAGGGTGCTTGCAGAGTGGCCCCATTTACTTGAATAGGTTGCGATTGGCAGGCATTATCACCCACCAAAAGCAACAGTGGGCTAAATTCCTGCTGTAGGATGTGTACACCTTTAGCTGCTGCCTCAGCAGCTAAAGGGGGGTAGGGATTAGGGACTGCAACTCAACTGCAGGGTTTTACCGACCCCCCAACTTTACGTCTGAATGAGCACTAAGGGTGCTGCTGCCAAATGCAACTGAGGCCCCATGCACACAGGGCGTTTTTGCAGCTGCTGTTAGGAGCATCAGACGTTTTTTTTTTTTGCAGCTGCAAAATGCCCATCCATGTTATTCTATGGCCTCATGCACAAATAGAGCTTTTAGGAGCTCCAAGTGGCATAGGCATTTTTGAGCTGCAAAAAAAAAAAAAAACACAGAACCAGAGCATTCTGGAGCTGCAGCGTCAAGCTGTAAAAACGTCTGATGCTGCTCATGGCTGGTTAATGTTGCTTAATGTTGCTTATACAGTGTTAAGCCATGTTTTACGTTTTTTTGAAAATCAATGGTTCCCGATGGGAGCCTATTGATTTGAATGGAAGTCGCATCACAAGTTGGATCCGGATGATCCGACTTGCGGTGCTACTTGCGCTCTGGGAATCTAGAAGGGGAACTCCATGCGGCGTGGAGGTCCCCCCCCCCAGGTTTCAAACCAGGCCCTTCGGGTCTGATATGGATTTTGGGGGGGACCCTATGCCGTTTTTTCCGGAGTGGGGCTCCCCTAAAAATCCATATCAGACCCGAAGGGCCTGGTTTGAAACCTGGGGGGGCCCTCACGCCATTTTGGTATGAGTTCCCTCTCAAGATTCTCAGAGCGAAAGTCGCACGAAAGCCGCACCGCAAGTCAGGTCATCATCATCCATTAATTTTGAATGAAGGCAGAAAAAAACGCTGCTAAAAGCGACATGGCCAAGCGTGCAATAACGCCAATGGAAAAAGCTACTGAAAGCACGTTTTTACAGCTGCTTTTTCCTGGTGTTAGAAGTGGCTCTGCAGCTCGATTTTTCTGACGCCCTGTGTGCATGGAGCCTAAGGGCTCATTCACAAGTGCAGCAGGCACTGCTGCTCCTCTGAAAAGCGATCTCAGTGTGTTTGACAAGTGGTGAGGAGGTAATACGTTGCCTCCTCACCACCTGAATTAAACCCATGTTGCCGTTCAATGCATATGATTGCGACACAATAGTACGGCAATTAGAGGTTTAAATCAAGGCTCTGTACTATCAGCAGATGGATTGGGGACAGTAAAAGGGGATGATCACAGAAGACAGGATCAAAACAGCCTTTTTACACAATGCGGAGGATTAACCCCTTAGGTTCCACTGTGAGTACAACAAGCATGTTTTACTGCATTTACCGGCTGATCTTACTGTTGTGGGTTTAGGAACACTTTAAAATCTATAGTTTGGCTTTAACGCAGTTTAAAGTATAGGCCTACATAAAGGGGATGGTAATTATTGATCGCTAAATCCCTTTCTGTCATTTTACTAGCTAGGCCAGTAAAATACCATCAGGAAAGGAACTAAACATTTAGGGAGACCACAAATGAGGAAGTTAAGCAGCAAAATTAGCAGACGACAACAGTTACAACCAGGAAACCCCTAAATTAGGCTTCAACAATCAATTTTACTGTAAAAACAAAAACAAAGCATGCCTTGCCTATAGTGTGTGTTTCTATATGTGTTGCCTCTGCTGTGATGACCGTGTAAACTGTAAAGCCACATTAACTGGTTTGACTTGAAGCCACAGGCATCACATTAGTCATTATCTGCTCTATTGTTATACAGTATGCGTGCTATCAGCATTATTTCCCGTATGCACATAGAACATAGTGATATTGAATGCAATTTATTCAATGCTCCCAGGGATGTGTAATGAAAAGGTCTGAAAATCCATCCAATATCTTTAGGCTATTAATGTATATGCTTATTTATTCATTGTCCTTGTGGAGCTGCTGATAACAGCTGTTAGAGCACTTTCTTGTTATCTTTCCTATGGTTAAATAGAATACCGTAGAGGCCTGGAACAACTTAATAACTGAGACTACAATTTACAAGCAAAACAGACTTTAAGTATGAGGCCCAGTTTAAAACATACCGAAAACGCAAGGGAAAAATAAATTGCAGATTTTTTTCAGCCATTATATAGTCATTTAAAACCCTTTTCCAAGCCTCCTGGCAAAACGGTTTTTATCCTGAATCCACCCAAATATTAGAGGTTATCACCGATTTATTCTAAATTAAGCTTTGAACCCTATCATTAAAATCCCAAATTATAGGTTACCTTAAAAAAAAAAAAAATGTAACCCTTGTAAGGGTCACTGGCAGGTCATAATTTATTTGCACGTTAAAAAAAAACGGAACTTTACCTTAAAAGGGGAAGTTCCACCCAACCTCCTCCAGCCCTGCTCCACTTTTGGCACATTTTTTTTTTTTTTTGGCAGAGAAGATACCTATTTCTGGCAAATACCCACTCCCACTTTTGCTGGAATCACCTGGCGATCCAAGGGGACGATCTCCTGCCTGTCCCTACCTGCAGTCTCCTGGGACACATCACCAGGAACCAACCAAATATTGATCTATCTATTTTGATGGCAGGGGAACCTCCCACTGTCAGGATACAATAGTACAGTGGGAGGGATTCCCCCATTAAAGGGTTACTAAACCCACAACAGTAAAATCAGTGTGTATATGCAGTAAAGCATGTTTGTTATACTCACTGTGGAACCTAAGAGGTTAACACTCTGCATTGTGTAAAAAGGCTGTTTGATCCTGTCTTCTCTGATCCTCCCCCTCCTTCCACTGTCCTCAATGTCCTGACAAGACAGAGCATTTTACTCCTCACATGTCCAGTTTGGTGTGTAGTGTGTTTGTTTTTTTTCTTGGGAGGGTGCATGTGATCTACACATGGCCAATCAGCACTGTCCAGACAGAGGATTAGGGGTCATGCAGCCCCATAGGACAGACAGAGTAGAATGAAAACTCCTCCTACAAGCTTTAACCAGACAGTAATTAATAGAAGTCACAAGACTGCTATATACTGCTGATGAGAAAGGGTATTCAGCAGTTTATATTTTTATTTCCATGTGCTCTATACTGTGAAGGACTGGATATAGTAAATGCAGGGTCCTGGCTTAAGTAACACTTTAACATTGACTGTGTTGGTGGGGAATTGAGCGATTTTCTTTCCTTTAACCCTTGGTTGAAGGAAAGAAAGTTGCATAATGTATGGCTTGCCTAAGGCTCGGTTCACACTGTGGAGCGGCTCGCAGCAGGGGTCCGGTGCATCCTTGTTCACCAATTCAGGTCTGAATTTTTGGCTAAATTTGGACTTCAAATGGACCAGAAGACACACAGGACCCTTCTGCAAACCGCTCTGCAGCCATCCTAGGACTGTGTGAACCAGCTCACAGTCTCCTGACATGCGAATTGGATGCGGAGAAACCCACATCTAATTTGCACCAGTGTAAACCCAGCTTTAGTCCTAGGCTAGACTATTACTTAACTGCAATCGGATTCACAAGAATATCCAGGATCTGGCTATGCCGTCTGGCAGTGGGGCCTTGATCACAAGCCTGACTGTACAGAATGAAAACTCTTTTGGCAGGTAAAGCAGTCTACATACAGTATATGCAGCTAAAATATAGTTATTTAACTGGCTGACATAAGTTAGCATTCCAAAAACATCACTGTATTAAAAAATGCAATTCCTTTAAACCACTTGCCGACCGCCCGCCGCAGATATACTGTGGCAGGCTAGCTTGGCTGCACAAACCGCTGTACCTGTATGGCGGTTCGTGGGAGCGCTCCTGGAGGTGCCGATCCATGGGGCACACGGCCATGATTGCTGCTGGGCACCCGCAATCGCTCCCCGCTGAGAGAGGACGACGGTCTGCTGTTGTAAACACAGCAGACCATTGTTCTCTCTGGAATGATCACAGAGTGCCTGTGTTCCTCCTATTTAGGATCACAGGTCTCTGTGTTCATTTCATAAGTCCCTCCCTCATACAGTTAGAGAACACTCCCCTAGTCTCACACTTAACCCTTTGACTGCCCCTGGGTTAACCCCTTCCCTGCCAGTGTCATTATTACAGTAACAGTGCATATTTTTATCACTGATTACTGTAGTAATGTCACTGGTCCCCCCCAGAAGTGTCAAAAAATGTCAGTTAGGGGTCCAATCTGTCCGCCGCAATGTCACATTACTAGTAAAAAAAAATATTATATATATATATATATATATATATATATATATATATATATATATATATATTACACAAATCTATCCCCCAGTTTGTAGACGTGATAACTTTTGCGCAAACCACTCAAAATACACTTTTTGGGATTTTATTTTTACCAAAAATATGAAGCAAAATACAAATTGGCCTAAAAAGGATGAAAAAATTTGATTTCTCAATTTTTTTTTGGAATGTTATATAGCAGAAAGTGAAAAATATATATTTTTTTTTTCAGAATGGTCGCTCTTTTTTTGTTAACAGCGCAATTAATTAAAAAAACAAAAAAACAAAAAAAGGGGGTCAATTTTATTTCAGTATAGCGTTGCACGACCGCATAACTGTCCGTTCAAGTAAACACAGTGCCGAATTGCAAATAAATGGCCTGGTCATTAAGGGGGCAAATCCTTCCGGTCTAGAAGTGGTTAAAAAATAACTAATAATCAGCTCTGAGTTATAAATGGCCATATCATATAGCGTGATTTTTACTAAAGAAAAAAAAACACCTTTCTGTGAAAGACAAATTTTTTGAGGATTGTGCCTCAAACTGCCAAAGGCAATATTAAAGCGGAGTTCCAGCCATTCACTCACCTGTCCAACGGTCCAGCGATGCGGCCGCCCGAAGCCTTGATCCTCTCCCTCGGCGCCGGCATCACTGCTGTGGGCACCCGGCTGTGACAGTTTGCGGCTTCACAGCCGGGTACCCACTGCGCATGCGCGAGTCGCGCTGCGCGTCTTGATTGGCCGGCAATCTTCTGGGACCTTCGACGTGTCCCAGAAGATTGCAGGGAGGGAGGGGGAGAGGAGAACTTCCGTTCAGGGCGCCGCGGCGCTCCGAGCGGAAGTGGGAGTGGGTACCTGTCAAAACTAGGTACCCGCGCCCCCCCCAAAAAAAATGACATGCCAAATGTGGCATGTCAGGGGGTTAGAATACCAAAAGCGGAAGTTCCACTTTTGGGTGGAACTCCGCTTTAAGAAGTTGAATTTTTTCCTGTCTGTGGCAACTCTCATGCGGCAGTTTAATTAATCGGATTCAGTCACACAAATATACGCTCATGGAATGGGAGCTTGCACAGTGTCTTGCTCAATGTAGGTTTATGTTGTGAATCAACATGATGTAGTGCAGGGGATGGATACAGACAGAAATTCTAAAAAGGACAATGCTCAGCTGGAAATGAGCTGTTCTCCCATTGCAAGGGCAGCAGGTAAAAGTTATTAACTGGTTGGGGGATTACAAAAGAGCCTCATTTTAATAACATTCTGCTTCTTAACAAGAAAATTCATTGTGAATTTTTCTGCCATTAGTATTTTGACACTTCAATTTTGTTAAAGCAATAATAAACCCAAAAGCAAACAGATTTATTATGTTGCAGTTTACCATATCTTTAAAGTAATGGCTGCATTTGTTTGCTTTTTTTAGGCTTTCTTCCTTCTATTTTCATCTGGTGATCAAGCCAAAAAGTCTGTTTTTCAAAAGAACAAGCTTTCTTCCAGATGTATCAGTTTACAGGGATGGGACTATCCATTTAGGCTGGGTTCACACTGGTGCAATCCCAGACATTTGATTTGCACTGCATGCCTGTGCACATCACGTGTGATGTCTGTGCACTGCGAATTGAATTTGCATCACATTCAGACCAAAATGGTGCAGGACCCTTTTTGTGTCTGCACTGGAATCGGATTGCATGGGTGCTCAGACCCATGCAATCCAATTCCATCCAATTTCACAGTTCTCACTGCGTTCTGTGAACCGATTTAGGGTTGTCATTAACTTTACCCACAACGGTTCACAGAGAGCAGTGTGAACTGCCTGCAAGTCAGATGCGATGTGGGAACCTGCACAGGAATCATGGTGGTTCCCGCTTCATATCAGTGTAGACCGAGACTTACAACTGACAGGGGTGCTTACAATGATCAGCTCAGATGTAAGTCAATAAACATATTCGCCAGCACAAACACTTTTATTACAGAAGATTCAAAGGAATACGTTTTTATTTCTTTTGTGATGTGATATTTCTGCAATAAATAGTTTTGGATTGAAAGTGAAGATCCATGGTGTGCTGGCGAATATCCTTACTGATCTATAATGTATACAGTGTCCAGCTACAGCACCCACTACAGGTGAGCCTGTAATCCAGGAATGTGTACAATGGAAATAGAGTGACATTATATATATATATATATATATATATATATATATATATATATATATATATATATATATATATATATATATATATATATATATATATATATATATATATATATATATATATATATATATATATATATATATATAGTCCAAAGAATCTCACCAGTCCCTAATCTATTCAAAACTAAGAAAAAATGTTATTAGATTAATATTGGTGGACAGATGTAGATGCATCTGCCTATATCCACCCGCAGGCCCAACTTACTAGAGCTGCATGATTAATCGTTAAAAAGTTGCGATCTTGATTCCCCCCCTCACGATCTTAAGGCTCCATGTACACGGGACGTTGTTAAAAGTCCCTTTGAATGCTGGAATTTTTAGGACGTTTGAAACGTCCGTTAGGTCGCGTTTGCACCCTCGTTTAGCGGGCGTTTTCGTTTAGAACCGTTCCTAGAGGTCAAAATAAATGATTCCCCTTTAAAATGGAAAAACGCGAACGCTAAACGCGGGTCATCGCGTTCGGCCGCATTCGGTCGCGTTTTTTGCGTTTGAAATGCCGGGAAACACACGTTCGAACGCAAATTGCTTTCCAAAAAACGTCCCTGAACTCAACTGCCTGCAAATGACTGTAAACGACCCTGTGTAAATGGACAGATAAGATAACATGTAGGTGGGTTCAGGGGCTTCTAAAAAAAAGGCCAAACTGCTCCTAAACAGCCATTTACAACGTCCCGTGTACATGGAGCCTAAAACGGTATGTCCTCGATTCTTACAGAGCTGTTCTCTGCTCACTCTCATCTGTCAAAAAAAAAAAAAAAAAAAAAGAAAGAGCCTCCAGTAAATGTTTATCAACATTGTTAAGGCTGCTAGATAACTATAAACACAATGCTTTACAATGTATCATTTTGTTCTTTTAGATCAAAGGAATGAACTTCCGTCTGTAAGCCCCGGTTCACATTTGTGCGAGTGCCGGGTTCGCATGTAATATCGGAGCGCACTGCTCCGACATTACATGCGATCAGCTGTGCGGTGCGAGTTTAGCCATACAGTTTGTATGGCTAAATTCGCATCGCACCCGGAGCAAACACGCACAGGAGGCATTTTTGCAGCCGCATCAGGATCGGATCGCACAGCGGTTCACACTTGTGCGATCCGCTCCTGTGCGAACTGCACGATCGCACTGCGATATGCGATCAAACTGGGGGTGTCGTTAAGATTACATTGACACCCCCAGCGTATCGCATATGGCAGTGTGAACTGCCGGGGGTGCGTGTGCGATGCGGGAACAGGCTGCGAATTCGCAGCCTTCCCGCATCGCATAAATGTGAACCAAGCCTCAGTCCCCGTTCACACTGGGGCGACCTGTGAGGCGACCTGGTCGCCTCACAGGTCGCCGTAGGTCGCCTTCCATAGAGAAGCTGCGGACCCGTTCCAATAGGAGCGACACAAGTCGCTCAGACTTAGAAAAAGGGTCCGGAGCTTCTTTGGGGCGACCTGGAGGCGACTTGCATTGACTTCAATTATATGAAGTCAATGCAAGTCGCTTCACAGGTCGCCCCACAAAGTCGCGTCGCGCCAGTCTGAATGGGCTGTCAGGCCTCTTTCACACAGGCGTTCCATATGTCCGTATATCACCCCATCTGTTTGCGGGTGATATACGGACATAATGCATGTCAATGGGATTGCGGATGACCATCCGCTGACATCCAATGTGCATCCTTTCAATTCTGTTCCGTTTTTTTTTTAACGGAACCGAACCCTATTTTTCTTCTGTTTAAAAAACGGAAAGGACGCAAAATCGGATGTCAGCAGTGTCATCCGCTGACATCCGCAATCCCATAGACATAAATTATGTCCGTATATCATCCGCAAACGGATGGGATGATATGCGGACATACGGACCGGATGACACAAGTGTCACCTGTGTCCATAAAAAAAAAAAAAAAAAAAAAAAAAAAAGTGACTGAACAGACGACAAAAACAGAGCGCCCGTGTGAAAGAGGCCTAAGGCCCCTTTCACACATGCGGACCGTTCAGATCTGTCTGTCAGTTTTTCAGGCGGATTTGAACGGATGCCCCATGCATTTCTATGGGGCAGCGGATGTCAGGGGAGACATGTCCGCTGACATCCGATCCAGCCCGTCAAATCCGGACGGATGGAAACCCTATTTTCCATCCGTCCAGCGGATCAGATCAGATGGGATCGGATGAGAATGGACAGGCGGTCCGTTCTCATCCGTTTCCCCCATAGAGGACAGCGGGACCTGACAGCTCCGTCTCTGCACACAGCGCAGTGACAGAGCAGCCATCCTCCTGCTCAGCTGAGAAAAACGGAGCCCGCCGACGGAGCGGACAGTGTGAAAGGGGACTAAGCCTTTTTCTGACTTGTTGCTTACAAGTTAAAATCATTTTTTTTTTTTGCGAAAAAATTACTTAGAACCCCCAATATATTATATATCTATCAGAGACCCTAGAGAATAAAATGGCGATTGTTGCAATCTTTTAGGTCACACTGTATTTGCGCAGTTTTTTTGGGACAAAAATACACTGTAATTAATTAAAAAAAAAAAAAAACTACAGTTAGCCCAACTTTTTTGTATAATGTAAAAGATGTTACGCCGAGAATCGTGATCTTTATTCTAAGCAAAAAAAAAAAAAAAAAATCATGATTTTCATTTTATCCAGAATCGTGCAGCTCTACACTGTACCCAAATAAAATTGATGTCCTTTTTTTCCCACAAATAGAGCTTTCTTTTGGTGGTATTTGATCACCTGTGTGGTTTTTATTTCCCCTCCAGGGAGGGAGATGCCTGGAGGGCCAAGAGACCAGATAATAGGATGGTCGGCGGCTTCAGGAAGGTGTTCCGACAGACAAGGAGCCCAGCGTGACAGATCCAATCGCACTCCCCTATCTGTCGGCGCCGGATGTACTGAGGAGCAGGGCGCCCTTCTGAAGCCGCCGCCCATCCTACCAAACGGTACCTCGGCTCACCAGGCATCTCCCTGAGGAACAGAACACCTTCCTGAAGCCCCCGGCCATCCTACTATCTGGTCTCTTGGCCCTCCAGACATCTCCCTCCTTCACCATCCCCTGCACCACCTCTGGGAGCCACAACATCCAGCCATGAACCCCTGTGTTCCTTCAGACCACCTAACGGATGAGCCATTTTATACTGTTTTAAATGTGAGCAGTTTTCCTGTACTACTCTTTTAATTAAACTGATAACACTTAGAGGCGCTCTGTTTTTTGTTTTTAATTTCCTTTTTGGCTATGGAACAGGAAGTGAAGCTAAATTTCCGCAATGGGACACAGATGGCAAAATAAATCTGACAGGGGTTATAACCTTCTTCTCCTCTATATATAGTTTCACATTAGGTATCTATTTTAACATACATTACCCAGGCATGGACCACTGACACTGCCAACAGAAAACCTGCAGACATTTCTGGAGGACCTGCCTGTAGACAGGAAGTGGCTGCTGAAGATCAGGAGCACTGGGAAGCACCAAAGGATGGAAAAAAGGCAACAGTAAATGATAGAAAACGTCATTTTATTCAGTTGGGGTTTTCATCTACTTTAAAATGAGTCATTATCTTCTACATGTTTTATTGCTGATAAGCTGCACATTATGGGCACCCAAAGGAAAACAAACAGGCCATCAGAATTGGTGCAAGATAATATCCTGCAATAGATTAATGGTTTACCAGTTGAAGTTCATGATTATAAATACTTGAATGGACACTGCAAACAAAGATGTAAGGTAACAGTTTAAATTTGTAATCGTACAGTGCCTTGAAAAAGTATTCATACCCCTTGAAATTTTCCACATTTTGTCATGTTACAACCAAAAACGTAAATGTATTTTATTGGGATAGACTAACACAAAGTGGCACATACTTGTGAAGTAAAGGAAAAATGATAAATGGTTTTCACCAATTGTTACAAATAAATATCTGAAAACGTGTGGCGTGCATTTGTATTCAGCCCCATTTACTCTGATACCCCTTAATTAAAATCTAGTGGAAGCAATTGCCTTCAGAAGTCACCTAATTAGTGAATAGAGTCCACCTGTGTGTAATTTAATCTCAGTATAAATACAGCTGTTCTGTGAAGCCCTCAGAGGTTTGTTAGAAAACTTTAGTGAACAAACAGCATCATGAGGGCCAACTAACACACCAGACAGGTCAAGGATAAAGCTGTGGAGAAGTTTAAAGCAGGGTTGGGTTATAAAAAACATCCCAAGCTTTGAACATTTGAGCACTGTTCAATCCATCCTCAGAAAATGGATAAAGTATAGCACAACTGCAAACCTACCAAGACATGGCCGTCTACCTAAACTGACAGGCTGGGCAAGGAGAGCATTAATCAGAGAAGCAGCCAAGAGGCCCACGGTAACTCTGGAGGAGCTGCAGAGATCCACAACTCAGGAGAATCTGCCCACAGGTCAACTGTTAAGCCTCGTACACACGTACCGATTGTCGGCCGTAAATATTCGGCTGACGACCGATCGGCCGATTGTAGGCTTGTTAGTATGATGCTTCCGACAGCCGACAGCGCACTTTCGGCCGAACAGAATCTGTCGTGCAGGCATTAAAATTTTTGTTGGCCAACACCAGAACGGCCGATTGTTCGCCAGTCAGTACAGAATTCGGCCGACAATCAGCAGATTTGCAAGACTGGGCATGCTCAGAGAAGAAAAAACACAGGGAAAGTTAACCATCACATGACATCACTTCTGCAGTCGGCGGACAAAATTCTTGTGCAGTCTTTTGCACTTTTTAGCAGACAGGACAGCCCTGGACAAAAGACGGCCGATCGGTCGGCCGACAATCGGTACGTGTGTACGGGGCATTAGTCCTGCACTCCACAAATGTGGTCTTTATTGTTGAAAGAAAGCCATAAGAAGCCCAGTTTGGGAGAAGCCATGTGGGGGGGGGGGGGGGAGATATTTTTTGGTTTTCGAGATTCCATATGCTGAGACCCTATACCACCAACGGTTGAGCAAGTGGACCCCAGAGGAATTTTATAGGCACTCTCCATATCGCAATCTCTACTGAGGGACCACAGCTTGACTCCCCAACAGGAAAACATAGGACAGATCCCAGAGGTGGTTCTCTTAGAACACCGCACTCTCTACCGAGGGAACGATAGCGGCTACCATATTTGGACTTCTTACCAACACCCGACCCCAAGGGGTCATCTGGTAAGTAGGCTGTAAATGCGGTGGAGGTGAACTACACGCACAAATCCCTCTGGAGTTTGCAACAAGTATTGTCACCTAATCAAGCACAAGAGCACTTTTGCAGTTAATTGGATTTCCCAATGTTTACACCAAACATCATTTACTGTCACCCATTAAAGTGGTTGTAAACCCACTTTAAAGACTTTTACCTATTAGGTAGGCCTATGATAAAGCTTACCTATAGGTGCTATAAATATCTCCTAAACATGTACCGTTTAGGAGATATTTACAGTGCATACAGCCGATGAGGTTATCGGTGCACACGCCCTGAAGGAACGGCCACCCGTACCGTTCATTCAGAGCCCTGTGCCATTAACGGCGGCTCCCGTACGCATGTGCGGGAGTGATGTAATCGAGCCTCCGGCTAATCAGATTGCCGGAGGACGATTACCACGAAGCAGGACGGCCGAACATGTCGGCCGTCCTGTCGCTAAGTGGGCGGCACTGCGGGGGCTTCGTTTTAAGGTAAGTACTTCATAATGAGCTAGTATGCGATGACCACACCAGGTGCCACTCCTCTCAGCTAAGAACAGCAAACTGAGGCTACCAATCGCACAGACTCACCAAAATTAGACAATAGAAGATTGGAAAAACATTGCCTGGTCTGACCAGTCTCAATTTCAGCTGCGACATTCAGATGGTAGGTCCAGAATTTGGCATTACAAACATGAAAGTGTGGGTACATCATGTCTTGTATTAACGGATCAGGCTGCTGGTGGAGGTGTAATGGTGTGGCCGCACCCAGACAGCATCTAGTGACTGCCGCCTCTAGTGACAGTAAACCGGAAATCCTCTCCCGGAATTCGCTGGCACAATTTATAAAAAAAATTCATTAATTCACAGAGGAGAGAACTACAAGTACCGAGATCCTTTACAACTGTCAACTTGTAGTTCTCAATGAACTACCAGAGTGCTGTTGAGCGCTCTAGGTAGTTAATTGTTTCTTCCTGCCATACGAGGTACGGACAGACAGCTTACATTGACAGTCTGCATAAGTCCTGCATTGCACCCCTCATCTGCTGATCGCAGGTGCAATGCTTTGCAGGCTCCTAGTAAAATGAATAATAAATGCACATTTGTTTACGTGCAAAAAGATGTGCACTTAGTATATATTTTACAAAGGTGAACTTATCCTTTAAAGTGACATTAAAGGTTCAAACATGTTATACTCATCTGATTTGTGCAGTGATTTTGCACAGAGCAGCCCCGATACTCCTCTTCTGGGGTCCCCCACCGGCGCTCCTGGCTCCTCCCTCTTGATCAATGCCCCCCAACAGCATGCCGCTTGCTATGGGTGCACTGGCGCATTCTAACTCCCAAGCCCGGCTCTATGCGTCCATAAGACACAGAGCTGCGGCTCGACCCTGCGATCCACTCTCTCCTCATTGGGTCACCAGAACTAGTGTCCCCATTGGAAGATTTTCCATCTTTTACTTTTCTAGGGACAACCCAAAATTTGAGACTTTTTACTTTCAATGATAATGGTAAACAGGACAAATAGAGTGGGTGAATACCCTTAACATGGGCACAGACAGCAATAAAAAACCGACATGCATCCCTCTCCATGATGTCCAAAATAAAAAAAATAAACATTTTTTTTGCTTGTTGTACTTTAACCCACTTGCAGACCGCCCACCTTACATTTACTGCGGAAGGGTAGCCACTCTGTGCCAGATCATGTACCTATTAAGTGATCAGACAATGCTGGGTCTGGGCGCACACGCCGGCGGCAACCCGGTTCCTTGGTGGTCACACACAGCGGGAGCCCAGCCATGGGTACCACAGACTCGATCTCCACCGTCACCTGTGATTACACAGGACACAGGCAGAACGACAATCTGCCTATGTAAACAAGGTAGGTTATCATTCTGTCAGCGGGGGAAGGTTAAAGCACCTCCCACACAGTGAGTAAGCACTAGCTAGGCACAAAGTTAACCTTTTGATCGTCCCTGATGTTAACCCCTTCTCAGCCAGTATCATTAGTATTTTTAGCACTGATCACTGTATTAGGGTCACTGGTCACCAAAAAGTTTGTTAGTTGTCCTATTTGTCCGCCGCAATATCACAGTCCCACTATAAGTCACTGATCGCTGCCATTACTAGTAATAAATGAATAAATAAAAATATCCCATGGTTTGTAGACACCAACTTTTGCGCAAACAAATCAATTTATGCCTAATCTGGATTTTTTTTTAACAAAAATCTGCAGCAGATACACTGGCCAAAAATCTGCAGCAGATACACTGGCCAAAAATCTGTAGCAGATACACTGGCCAAAATTGATGAAGAAATTTGATTTTTTTACCTTTTTTTTTTTTTTAAATTTGATTTTTTTTTTTACTTTCTGCTATTAAACCTATTTTTTTATTTTCCAAAAAATTGTCAGTCTTTTTTTGCTTATAAAAAACGCAAAAAATAAAAACCGCACAGGTGATCAAATACCACGAAAAGAAAGAACTATTTGTGGGAGAAAAAAAAAAAAAAAAAGAAGGACAAATTAAATGAATGCAGTGCCAGATTGCAAAAATTAGCCTAGTCATAAAGGGGGGGAAATCTTTCAGAAGTCAAGTGGTTAAAATTTCTCTTAAAATCACTTCCCCCCAGCCCCATTAAACAGGGTGGACCAAGGAATCTTCACTGCCGGCTATTGTATTCAGATCGTCAGCTCTTGGGGCTGTCAGAGCACCTAAACGGTGGCTGCCTCTGATTTAATGCAGCCCCTGTCTGGCTTACAATTTTCCACCCGGCTCCTTCGACTTTAACATTGAAGGAGGATGCTGACAGGGCCATCAATGGCTTGATTGTCATCCAGTTTATCAGGAACCGATTGGAATTTGCTCCCAAATCAGCACAAATGAAATGCACTATGCATATCTGCAGCACTAACCAATGCTATATACACAGATTAGGTCATTCTGATGTTCAGCCAAACACTTTGCCAAGTGGTTCTATCTTAAATCTTAATAAGAGATAGGGGAGAACTGGCCAGACACACTAGACATTTGAGATGAATGGTACAATGTAATACAGAATTAAGCAGTGTGCACCATTATGAATTATTGCCCGCAGTCAGCAGTGTTGAAGAGCTCTTACAAAGATGTCAAAGATTAGACGGCACCACAACAGCGAAGTATCCACTGCTCTTTACTTAAAGCGGAGTTACAAATTAAAGTCAGCAGCTACAAATACTGTACCTGCTAACTTTTAAAATGGAAGGACACCTACCTGTCCAGGGATCCTGTGATGTCAGCACCCCAAGCCAATTCATCCATCGGCTTCGGGTGCAGGCATTGCAAGTAAGGGAAACCAGCCTTCAGGCTTCACAGCCAGTTTCCTACTGCGCATGCGCGAGTTCATTTGCACTTTTTCAATGGTCCTGCCATCTTCTGGGGGACACAGATCAGAAGGCAGCGGGGGAGGAGGAAGGGCCAGAAATAACGTAGACCGCAATGCAGCGATCTGACCAGGAAGTGGGAGAGGGTACCGGTCAAAAGCAGGTACCCGCTCCCCCCCCCCCAAAAAAAAAAGTGCCAGATGTGGCAGTGGAGGGTGCGAACGAGCAGGGCTTCCCCTTTTGGGTGGAGCTCCTCTTTAACACTAGCAGAAAGAATATAAATAGACTCAACTGATAGTTAACCCCATGCTGCCACCTCCCAGTGACCCTTTAGGTGTTATTGGCAGGAGGTGGAAGGGGCTCCCCAACTGCGTGATCAAATTAAAGTCAGCAGCTACAAATACTGTACCTGCTAACTTTTAAAATGGAAGGACACCTACCTGTCCAGGGATCCTGTGATGTCAGCACCCCAAGCCAATTCATCCATCGGCTTCGGGTGCAGGCATTGCAAGTAAGGGAAACCAGCCTTCAGGCTTCACAGCCAGTTTCCTACTGCGCATGCGCGAGTTCATTTGCACTTTTTCAATGGTCCTGCCATCTTCTGGGGGACACAGATCAGAAGGCAGCGGGGGAGGAGGAAGGGCCAGAAATAACGTAGACCGCAATGCAGCGATCTGACCAGGAAGTGGGAGAGGGTACCGGTCAAAAGCAGGTACCCGCTCCCCCCCCCCCAAAAAAAAAAGTGCCAGATGTGGCAGTGGAGGGTGCGAACGAGCAGGGCTTCCCCTTTTGGGTGGAGCTCCTCTTTAACACTAGCAGAAAGAATATAAATAGACTCAACTGATAGTTAACCCCATGCTGCCACCTCCCAGTGACCCTTTAGGTGTTATTGGCAGGAGGTGGAAGGGGCTCCCCAACTGCGTGATCTCTGGGATTGGCTGGTACATGATATGCAGCGGTCCTGTTGGCTCCCACTTGCAACAGTGAGTGGGAGAGATCGGTGACAGCTGTCAATGTGCTGGGAGTGCTCAGTGAGCCTCAAAGCCCCTTGGATGTATACCTACAGCAGGTGGGCATTGAGACCCACCAACCCCACTACCACATCTATGCATTACGCCGACAAGAAGAGGTCACACTAGAAGTCCAATAAAGCCTAGGATCAAACTTGCTCTCACCAACTAGCCTGTAAAGGAAAGATGCTTATAGTTACCTTATCTAAGGGCGCTCCCGTCATGTGATCGGGTCCCGGCACTGGCTCCAGGGGAGAGGAGGGACAGCTGACAACAGATCCCAGTCCATATTCCCATTGCACACATTCCTGGAATGAGCTCTTAAGGTGCCCGGCGCTGTAGCGACCACCAGCTGGATACTGGAACACACACGATAAAACGTAAATATTTGCCAGCACGTCAAGGATCTTCAATTACATCCAAACGTTTTTTTATTGAAAAAAGATCACATCACAAACAGTGTAGTGCAACGTTTTGGAGCCATGCAGGACCCCTTCTTCAGGCATAGTAAGTATATGGGTGATATCACAATTCAAGTTCTGCAGCCCTTGTCTGAGATCTCTCCCCCATCCTGAAGCTGGCTGCTGGGGAGATTACATGACCGGACCGCCCTTTGATTAGGTAAGTACAGACATCTTCCCTTTACACACGTCAAATACAAGGTCAACAACAGGCGGAATCCAGCCCACCAGGCCATTCCATGTGGCCCTTGCACCTCTCCTGCAGATGCAGCAAATCCCCCCCATCTGCACCCCTACCTTGTCTCAGCAGTCCGCAGCAGAGAAGGGGACAGAACGCATCCTACATATCCTGTGCCCCCTTTTATCTCAGCCGCCACCATGTCTCAGCAGTTGGCAGCAGAGAGGACGACAGAACTCCTACAGATTCTCCGTGCAACAATCCCTTGTCTTTGCCTCCCCTGGTCTCAGCATTCTGCAGACTTCTGCAGCTGAGTCCATCCCTCCACTGGTCCTCCTCCAGACCCTGCACTTTCTGCATCCCAGCTCCACCCCCAGCTTCTTTTCAGCAGAAGCACAAGGTAAGGGGGTGCACTGTGATGTAAGGGAGGGTGGGGGACACTAAACTTCAGATGGTTAAGGAAATCTGAACATCTGATGTAAGGGGGGTGGGATGCCCTGCACATCTAGTCTTACAGATACAACTGGCCATTTGAGGGCAACCATAATGCTGATGTGGCCCGCTATGAAATTGAGTTTGATAGGCTTAGAATGGGGGTAGGAATAGGTTTTGACCGGACTTCCACTTTTAATGGTTGCAGATTCCCAACTCCTTTAGCAAATCATCCTTATTCTAATGAAGGACTAATGGTGGCCATACATGGAACAATTGTATATTTGATCATATTGTCAATAGATGTACTGGAAATACAACTGGAAAATTGAAAAGCCATACACTTCGTCTCAAATGATCTTCTTTCCTACAATCAGATGCCGCCCCCATCACCAGTGATGGAGATTCAGCAGAGCTCTGGGCCACCAATGGATAAACAAGCAGCCTTTGTAGCAATCCTGTTTCTGGTGACAGAATCGCCTGTGTCTCATTAGTCTCATGCACAAAGGATGTTTTGCTAACTCTCCTAGACTCCTTTCCTCCTGGCAGAAAAATGCTTGATGCTTGTAAACGCGTGTAACACATTTAGGTGAGCCATGTGCTTGGGCGTTAAAGCGTAGTTTTTGTGTTTATTGAAAGTCAGCAGCTACAAAAAGTGTAGCTGCTGATTTTTAATAAACACACACTCACCTGTCTTGGGCCCCTTTCACACATACGGTCCGTTCATTTCATCAGTTCAGTCACGTCAAAATGTATCCGTTTTTCATCCATTTTTTTACATCCACTACCAATGCAAAAACTGATGTAAAATGGACCGTTTGTTTGTTTACATCCGTTTTTTTGAAGGATGAAAAATAGGACAGTCATCCGTTCCAAAAAACGGACATTGACGGAAGCGGATGAAAATGGATGTTAACGGATGATCATCCGTTGTCATCTGTTTTTACATAGAGATGCATTGATGTCCGTTTTTCACCCGTCAACGGATGGATGAAAAAAAACGGACCGTATGTGTGAAAGGGGCCTAACGGTCCAGCGGTGCAGCCAACCAAACCCTCAATTCTCTCCTCTCCTCTCCCTGGCATTACAAGTGTGGGCACCCGGTTGTTTATTTTAGCTATTGGTTTTTACATTGTTATTTTTTTCACATACACTACTGAAAGCGCGAGAGTTTATACACCTATCTGGCTGTGATAGCTTCTGGCCTCACAGGTGGGTGCGCACTGCGCCTCCTGAATGGTCGGTCAACCTTCTGGGACCTATGATGTGTACCAGAAGATTGCAGGGAGGGAGGGAGGGGGAGAGGAGAACTTCTGCTCAGATTGCCTAGGCGATCTGAGTGGAAGTGGGAGCGGGTACCTGTCAAACTAGGTAACCCCCCCAAAAAAAAAAAATGACATGCCAAAAGTGGCATGGGAGGGTGGGGGAATAGGGCGGAGGAGTGCTTAAAGCAGACTTTCCGCTTTTGGGTGGAGCTCACTTTAGTTCACTTCATTGGTCAGAATAATAATTTATTCTAGCGAATGAAATTAATTAACACTCAAGCGTTAAACGCCTCTAGCGATTAGGCCTGTTTACATGCGTTCAAGTAATTGTTCTGCCAAATGCTGCTGTACCTGGAAGCACTGGCTTTGTGTTTTTTTTCTGCCTCTAAACACCTATGATTGCATGGACATAAAGGATAACATGAAGGGCATTTAAAAGGCAGGAAAAAAGGATGCCAGACTCCCCTAGGAACTGCCAAAAAAAAAAAAAACTGTCCAGTGTGCATGAGGCCTTACTGTTCTTGTCCCACCCTAAAGTGATTATAAAGTCTTGGTTTTTTGGGTTAAAAATAACAAACGTGTTCTACTTACCCCCTCTGTGCAGTGGGTTTTGCACAGATCGGCCTCTTCTGGGATCCCTCTTCAGCTCTCCTGGCCCCTACCTCCTGCCAATTTCTTGCTATGGGGGGCACCTGAGCCGAGTCATAGCTCTTTGGTGTCCATTCAGACATGGAGCTCAGGCTATGCCCTGCCCCCTCTCTCTCCTCATTGGCTCACTGACTGATTGACAGCAGCAGTAGCCAGTGGCGCTCTGCTGCTGTCTCAGCCAACGAAGAGGAGAGAGTCTCTTGTGCAACATCACTGGATTGAGAGGGGGCTCAGGTAAGTTTGGGGGGGGGGGGCATCTGCTGCACACATAAGGCTTATCCTAATGCATAGACTGCATTAAGATAAAAAAAAACCTTCTGCTTTTACAATCACTTCAAGCCTAATATACATGGGCCGAATGTCGGGCGGCATCGGCCAGTTCAATAGAAACCGGCTGACATTCAGGCCGTGTGTACAGCAACCGGCTTCTGTCGAATGGTCGTGACCGAAAAAAGGTCTGCCAACTGGCTCCTGATCAGCGCTGTCAGCCAATGGAGTGTTCTGGCGGGAACACAATACCTCAGCAGGGAAGATTGCTGAACTAACATCAGGTTGTTAGTACAGCAACTCCGACCTGAGCGGTCAGTTTTTTTTTTTTTTTGTTTAACCCGCGGGGTAAAGGGAAAAAAAAAATTAAAAAAATAGTGTATACAAGGCTTTACATTGGCCTGCCTTATGTAAACATATGTTCATGCTCGTGTAACAAAAAGAAAACAAACAGGAAGTGCTGTTCTGGCCATGCACTACCATCTTGATACATTGTAAATTAGTTCCATAGAGACTGACAAACATTTATACATCTCTTTTCATAACGTCACTGGATTACTACAGAGGTACCACAATATAAAAGGGTGAAATAAAAGTGCTGGACTGAATCCAAATCCAACAATAGATAAAAATAAAACGGGGATTATTTCGGTAAACACCTTAAGACTCTAGTCTAGAGGAACTGTTTAAGTCCTGGTGTTCTATCTGAGAATATTTACAGAAGGGCAGTACGTTGTTTGTCTTTTGGGACTATTGACCTTTCAGCATGAAGAAACACAATGCTATGCATCACCAATACAATATAGGCTGACACTGTATACTATTTACTATAGAGCTGGGATCAGAACAGAAATTCCTGACAAACTTCTAAAAGACTAAATGTACACAGTCGGTCAGTAAAAACAGGTGGTTTAGCCTTGGTTTTACCACTCGCCAACTGCCTTGCCACAAGTAAACATGGCCAGCGTCTAGGTTAGTACACACTTCTGCGGCAAAAGTTCAACCACATGTTGTGTTCGCCAGGCAATATTACCGCCAATCACAACCCATTCAGGTGAATGGGGCATGTAATGCACACAGATGCAACACGTTGGGATTTCAATGCTTAACGCAGACTTTGAGGAGGTGACATATTGCCTCTTAAAAACGATCCAGCGCAGAACGCTTTTCAGAGGGGTGGCAATTACAGGCTCACGTGTAAACAAACCGTTGCAGTATACATCTGCATATTTCCCAGCAATTTTTCTGTTAAATACAAATCGTCATTAAATCTGGACTCCAAACCCCTGTTTACATTGGCGCGATTTGACAGGTCCAACTGCATGTCAAATCGCAGCCCATTGCCGGCAATTGGAGTGTCCCAATCAGTACGACGCAGACTTTGCTGCACTACTTTTGGTGACTTCAGCGGCGATTTCAATAGACATCTGTGTATGAACCCGCACATGTTCCACCTGTTGGGTCTTTCAAGTCTCCCCCCAAGTTGGACTGAAATGTGGCTTTGATTTCAAAGCCGCGTTCAGTGTGAATGAGGGCTTCGACTTGGTTCACATTACTGCATGTACACATGTGTTTTACCCACTTTCCCATGTGTCGCGTGCAGGCAGGGCTGTTAGAAATCACGGGGCCCCATACAGCCTACATGACAGGGCCCCCCCAGCTGAAAGTGACTGAGGACATAGATTTATCAGTCCCTTATGGGCCATACACACTATAAGATTTTATGAAGACTTTTTCCTTTAGATTTACCAAAACCATATAATGAGGTCAAAACTAAACACTTTCAATTTGTATGCAATCTGGCAGGCCCTTGCACTACATGGAAAAAGGTAAATCTGAAGGAAAATTCAGAAAATCTTATAGTGTGTATGGCCCTTTAGCCTCAGCTGCACAGATGAATGAATAGGAAGTGCTCTGAGGCATCCTGCTCATTCTCAAACTGAGGAATAGTAAACACAGTTTACTATGTTTCAATAATGAATGGACACAGGAGTGATTGGTACCAATCATTCACTGTGTTCATTCAGGAAAGGAAGGGGCAAGTAAATGACATCCCCTGACATTCCCCGCTGCAGGGGAAAGGGGCACATAATGGGGCCCTGAAAGCAAATGGAAGGGGAGCATTTGCTAGAACCAATACTCTTGTGGCACTTTTCCACTGCAAGTACCGGCTAGTACCGGCTCGGCTCTACTCGGCCCGGTTTGCTTTTCCACTGCGGTACCGCATGGTATAGTGTCGGAACGGTTCGGTACGGTACGGTATAGGTTTGCTTTTCCACTAAAGTAGTACTAAAGTTAAGTGGGTGGGATAACAACGGGGTGGGTGTGATTCTCTGACCAATCAGTGGCTAGTAGTGACTGCATGCAAAGGATTGTGGGATATGGTACCAGTTTGGTACCTGTTGGAACCACAATCGAGTAGGTACTGTTTTTTCAGAGCCGTACCGTACCGTACCGTTCGGTTCCATGCAGTGGAAAAGCAAACCTATACCGTACCGTACCGTACCGAACCGTACCGACGCTATACCATGTGGTACCGCAGTGGAAAAGCACAAAAGCGTGCCGAGCCGGTACGGTTCTATGCAGTGGAAAAGCGCCATTGCAGTGCAGCTGAAGGGAGGGAGAGGAGGAGAAGCTGGCAGGGCTGCAGTGGGAGACCAAAGAACATCAGTGTCTGCAAAAGGACAGTACAGCTGGCCCTCCTGCTTAGCAGGTACCTGGGCCCCACTTTTGAAGTGATGGGGCCTAGGCCCAGTACAAGAGTGCTGTCTGTACTGCCTTATCAGCGGCCCTGCGCGCAGGTCAGCCTATTCATTTCAGTGGGCTGACCTACCTGCGGGAAACACAAGGATAGAAGTCCCTGACCCTTTTGTAAAATTGCACCACACTGAACTGCATGCTGTTGCACCATGCGCAAAACCATGCACATTAGACCAGATTTCTCCCCATTTCACCATGTGACCCCATGAAGAAAAAAAAAAAAAAAAACCCTGTTATGTGGCTGGTATGTGTTGCAGTTTAATATAAAAAGGAACCCGTGGGTCAATTCACATCTATGCATGTACGTTACCGTGCACAATGCGTCAGCTGAGCAGCACTGAATCAAGGAGCTGCAATTACTTTTTGGGTGTTCTGACAGCTGCTGGGGCTGGCTGTCAGAATTCAATATCCTGCAGGGGAGATGCCTCCATCCACTCTGGTTAGCCTGGATGGAGAAATCGGTTTTATAAGCTATACAATCTGATTTTACAACTTCCTTTAAAAGCATAGGTTCACCTTTGAAAACAGGTTACATGTTCCACCTGTTTAGCGGCTTGGCGATCCAAGCTCTTGCTGTGACAGCAGTAAGGGGAGAACTTCCCTGTACCAGCAGTCACTTTTTTATAAAAGAGCATGGCCATGCGAGGCTCCGCCCACATGGCCTCAGCATTTATTTACAGAGTTCTGTGAATGAATGTACTACAACTACCAACAGCCTTTGAGGCTGTCGGCTTGTAGTTCTCAATAAACTACTAGGGCACTGTTGAGCACTCTGGTAGTTCATGGAGTCTTCCTGTCAGTGTGAAACTGCCTGCCCCTATGAGGTGCAAGCAGACAACTTACACCGACAGTCTGCAGGGGTCCTGCATCGCACTAGCGATCTGCTGATCGGAGTCGCACCAACTGGGACAGTGCCAGTAATAGGCGATTTGCCATGTCAAATCGCGGCGATATGAAAAAAAAATAATAATAATGAAATAGTAGATGTACATTTTTTTACCTGCAAAAATGATCATTATTAATTTTCTTAAAAGGTGAACTTCTCCTTTATATCCACCAACAAGTATGTAGCACAAGAACCTGCCTGATTTGATACCAATTGCATCACTAATTGCATAACCGGTTTAGGTTAGACCTGATATTACATAACTTTGGTAAAGCTAAAGACTGTATAGAGATTGCACAATCTGATTTCTGTCATATCCCAGGGGCTGAACGAAACAAAGCTATATGTGTATGGATAGCTATACAATCTGATTGTACAATCTCCTTTAGATTTCTGAACTATGCAGTGCAAGGGCCCGATTGTACAGTTTAAGTAGGCCCCCATATTACATAACTTTGATAAATCTAAAGTTGATTGTAATGGGTGCATTTTAGGGCAGGCCATACATGATTCATTTTTTTGTTCAACTAGCGAGTTAAATGAAAATAAATAAAAATTATGAGCCGATTCCCACTTCCACATATTTGATGTGGATGGGGGGATTCCTTCTCGCAGAGCTATTGTATTTTGCCAGTAGGAAACCTTCCCTGACGGCAGAATACAATGATCAGCGTTGCCAGCTTTAGCCAGCGGCAGTGATTGTTCGGGAAAACCCAACAGGCTGGTTGACTGATAGATTAACTCGTATGCAACCAGCTAGCCCATCAATGGATTAAAGTTTGTCCAGTCCATGCTGAACTGGCCCAATTTCATTCCATGTATGGCCGGCTTAAACTTTACCTAAGGGCAAAACTTTTTTTTTTTTTTTAAGTTTTAGATAGAGGAGATGGATTAGAACACCTGTCAGTTTTTATTGCTGCCAGTGTCCCCCTTAGGAGTAAACAATGTTTCATATTTATCATTAAAAGTGAAAGGAAAAGAAAATCCCAAATTTTGGGTTGTCCCCAGAAAAGTAATAGAGTTTAAATCTTCCATCTGGGGGTCCCCAAGGAATTCCCTTAAATTGTAGGGATTTCCGCACTTCCTGTTTTGCTTATGGGGACAGGAAGTGAAGGGAAATCTCTGCAATAGGGTACCGATGCAGAAAAAAAAAATCTGACATGGGTTATAACCCTCCCTTAAAGGGGTTATAAAGGCAGAAGGTTTATTTATCTTTATGCATTCTATGCATGAAGATAAAAAGCCTTCTGTGTGCAGCACCCCCCCCCCCCAATACTTACCTGAGCCCATCTCTATCCGGCGATGTTGCAGGAGTGTTTCGGCAGCTCGAGACCCTCCCTCCTAATTGGCTGAGGCAGCAGCGCGGCACCATTGGCTCCCGCTGCTGTCAAATTCAGTGCACCAATCAGGAGAGAGGGGTGGGGCCGGACCACAGCTCCCTGTCTGAAATGACACAGGGAGCTGTGACTTGGCTCTGGTGCCCCATTGCAAGCTGCTTGCTGTGGGGGGACTCAAGAGGGACCCGAGAAGAGGAGAATCCGTGCCGCTCTGTGCAAAGCCAACTATATAGAGCAGGTAGGCATGTTATTTTTAACAAAAAAAAAAAAAAAAAAAAAAAAAAAAAAACCACACAACATACATGAGACTTTACAATCACTTTAAAAGAGAAGTTTGGAAATCTTTTTAGAAATACTTACCTAGGTGAATGCAGCATCGCTAGGATATTGCTTCTGTCCCGTCCCTGGATCTAAAACTGAGAACTGAGCAATCAAACACTGCTGATCGCTCAGTTCTCAGAGCTCCATAAGCAGAGAGCCACCGCTCTCTGCTCTCCCCCCCCCCCCTGCGCTCACTGGAGTGCTGGGCCGTGGAAGGGGCAGTATCAGCCTGGACCGGCTCTGAGAGGTCAGCCAACAGCGGGCTTTAGCCCGCTGTCTGCTGAAACTAGGTCACAAGAGTGCAGAGGGAACGGCACTCCTGTGATTCACAGAAGTACAGCCAAATGAGCTTTGGCTGTACTTCTTTAATTCTGTTGCTTTTTCCAGCAACGCATGTAAATAATAAATATTTCATACACCATTCAGGCCCCGTTCACATAGGGGCGATCCGACTTCGGGTGGCGACCTCCGAAGTCGCGGTGCGAGCAGCGCGCCACGACCTTGGAGCGGCCGCCACGGACTTCATAACATTAAAGTCTATGGCGGTCGCCTCCGGGTCGCCCCAAAGAAGCTCCGGACCCTTTTTCTAAGTCGGAGCGACTTGTGTCGCTCCTATTAGAACGGGTCCGCAGCTTCCCTATGGAAGGTGACCTACGGCGACCAGGTCGCCTCACAGGTCGCCTTAGTGTGAACGGGGGCTTAAAGTGTAAAACCCACTGATTACCAGTTTCTGCAGTTACTTAGCACACTACAAGCGAAGCTACCTTAGAGAAATCCACAATACTGGTTGTTTATATGTTTAAGTGGAATGAAGGTGCAGTTCTATCAGCAGACACATATAAAAAGCTGAACTTTGACACAGCCTTGAGTGCTTGCTTCGCCTGAGCAAAGGAGAAAACATTTAATCTGCTCATTATCAATGACCTTCATCAAACATGGCATTCATCGTGACATCTATATAATCCTTACCATTCTAAGCTCTTGTGAGCAGAGTCCTCCTAATAGCAGCCATACCAGCTTCAATAAAATGATTGATACAAATCCGATAGTTATTGATCTATAGTCGACAACCTATTTACTTAACATGCCACACACAGCAAAGTGGATTTGGATCAGAATTTAAGATCCATTGGCAATTTACAATTGTAAATGATCAATTACTTCTCTTTTTTAACCATGTAGCCCTCATTCACATTAAATGCGGGTTTGTAATCGTGCGAGTCCCAGTTGAACTCACATGATTTCAAACCCGCATTTCAGTGGGAGTTCAGGGGGTGATTTGAAAGACATCTTTGCGGGTTCATGCACAGATGTCTATCGAAATCGCCCCTGAAGTCACCAAAAGTAGTGCAGCAACTACTTTTGGAAATCGATGCGGTCACCGCAAAGTCGGCGTCGCACCGATTGGGACAGTGCCATTTCCGTCAGTAGGCGATTCGGCATGTCAAATTGTGGAGATGTGAATGGCGGAGTAGTCCCATAATCAGATTAATCAAAATACAATCACATTCATTAACAAAACAGCTTAGTTGTGCCAACTGAAGCAAAACAACTGACAACCTTCCTCCCTGGCACATTGCCTCAGTTTAATTGAAGAATCAAATCAAAATGGGGTCTAAATTGATGGGAAGGGAAGTTATGACTATTTGTGGATTCAAAAGTTTTGAGCACAAATCAACCGAATAAAAAAAAAAAAAAAAAAAAAAAAAAAAAAAAAATATATATATATATATATATATATATATATATATATATATATATATATATATATATATATATATATATATATATATATATATATATATATATATATATATATATATATATATATATATATATATATATACACACACACTATCTCACAAAAGTAAGTACACCCCTCCTTACATCTTTGTAAATATTTTATATTCCATGGCGAAGGTTGCTAAATGGTAGCTAGCCATGTGACTGCCTTATTTACCAACACATGAAAGGGAGGAGTTATTGCTCACCTCCTGCTCTCAATGCGGAAGAGGGTTTGTGTATTTGTCTGCTGGTCACAGTACAGCTTGGCTTGTTTACAGGACTTTGCTCTTCCTGCATTCTATTATGTCCTTGGTGCAGAGGATAACATACATGGCTGGCGGGGCAGGTCGGCTGGTAATCCCCCCTCGTGGGATAAAAAAAAATAGAACTGTGATCTTTATATGTACATACCATGTACACCCAGGAGGGACATTCGCTACAAAGTAATGAGTGTAAAAGCTTGTATAACAGTGTAAATTTGCTGTCCCCTCAAAATAACTCAACACAAAGCCATTAATCTCTAAACCGCTGGCAACAAAAGTGAGTACACCCCTAGATGGAAATGTCCAAATTGTGCCCAAAATGTCAATATTTTGTGAGGCCACCATTATTTTCCAGCACTGCCTTAACCCTCTTGGGCATGGAGTTCACCAGAGCTTCACAGGTTGCCACTGGAGTCCTGTTCCACTCCTCCATGACATCACAGAGCTGGTGGATGTTGGAGACCTTGTTCTCCTCCACCATCCATTTAAGGATGCCCCATAGATGCTCAATAGTGTTTAGGTCTGGAGACATGCTTGGCCAGTCCATCACCTTTACCCTCAGCTTCTTTAGCAAGGCAGTGGTCATCTTGGAGGTGTGTTTGGGGTCGTTATGTTGGAATACTGGCCTACGACCCAGACTCCGAAGGGAGGGGATCATGCTCTGCTTCAGCATGTCACAGTACATGTTGGCATTCATGGTTCCCTCAATGAACGGTAGCTCCCCAGTGCTGGCAGCACTCATGCAGCCCCAGACCATGACACTCCCACCACCATGCTTGACTGTAGGCAAGACACACTTGTCTTTGTACTCCTCACCTGGTTGCCACCACACACGCTTGACACCATCTGAACCAAATAAGTTTATCTTGGTCTCGTCAGACCACAGGACATGGTTCTAGTAATCCATGTCCTAAAGCCCCGTACACACGTACTAATCGTCGGCCGATCGTCAGCCTGGTCTTTTGTCCAGGGCTGTCGTGTCTGTTGAAAACTGCAAAAGACTGCACACGAATTTTGTCAGCCAACAACAGCCGACTGCAGAAGTGATGTCATGTGATGGTTAACTTTCCTTGTCTTTTTTCTTTTCTGAGCATGCCCAGTCTTGCTAATCTGCTGTCTGTCAGCCGAAATCTGTACTGACTGAGGAACAATCGGCCGTTCTGGTGACGGCCAACAAATATTTTAAAGTCTGCACGACAGATTCTGTTCGGCCGAAAATGCGCTGTCGGCTGTCGGAAGCATCATACTAACAAGCCTACAATCGGCCGATCGGTCGGCGGCTGAATATTTACGGCCGACGATCAGTACGTGTGTACGGGGCTTTAGTCTGCTTGTCTTCAGCAAACTGTTTGCAGGCTTTCTTGTGCATCATCTTTAGAAGAGGCTTCCTTCTCGGACGACAGCCACTTAGACCAATTTGATGCAGTGTGCTGCGTATGGTCTGAGCACTGACAGGCTGACCCCCCACCCCTTCAACCTCTGCAGCAATGCTGGCAGCACTCATACATCGATTTCCCAAAGACAACCTCTGGATAGGACGCTGAGCACACTCACTCAACTTCTTTGGTCGACCATGGCGAGGTCTGTTCTGAGTGGAGCCTGTTCTGAGTGGAACCTGTCCTGTTAAACCGCTGTATGGTCTTGGCCACCGTGCTGCAGCTCCATTTCAGGGCCCTGGCAATCTTCCTATAGCCTAGGCCATCTTTATGTAGAGCAACAATTCTTTTCTTTCAGACTCAGAGAGTTCTTTGCCATGAGGTGCCATGTTGAACTTCCAGTGACCAGTATGAGAGAGTGAGAGCCATAACACAAAATTTAACACACCTGCTCCCCATTTACACCTGAGACCTTGTAACACTAACGAGTCACATGACACCGGGGAGGGACGATGGCTAATCCCAATTTGGACATTTATACTTAGGGGTGTACTCACTTTCGTTGCCAGCGGTTTAGACATTAATGGCTGTGTGTTGAGTTATTTTGAGGGGACAGCAAGTTCAAAGTTATACAATCTGTACACTTACTACTTTACATTGTAGCAAAGTGTCATTTCTTCAGTGTTGTCGCATGAAAAGATATAATAAAATAATTACAAAAATGTGGGAGGGGTGTACTCACTTTTGTTTGATATTGTATATTACACACAATATATTTATTGCACTGTATAACCTAAGGAGAATAAACCCCAAGTACTAGCATTGCTTCTATAAGTGAATGTCCCTTCTGGGTGTACATATAAAGATCACAGTTCTATTTTTGTATCCCACAAAGGGGGGGGGGGGGGGGATTACCAGCAGACCTGCCCCGCCAGCCATGTATGTTATCCTCTGCACCAAGGACATAATAGAATGCAGGAAGAGCAAAGTCCTGTAAACAAGCCAAGCTGTACTGTGACCAGCAGACAAATACACAAACCCTCTTCCGCATTGAGAGCAGAGCAGGAGGTGAGGAATAACTCCTCCCTTTCATGTGTTGGTAAATAAGGCAGTCACATGGCTAGCTACCATTTAGCAACCTTCGCCATAGAGCCTGTCTTTTATAAATAAGCCCTGAATCTACAGGGCAAGGCGACCAGCTTATCACTTGTCAACTATACAGTACAGAGACTGGGCTTACCCTCCCACAACCCAAAAAGAACCAACAAATATACCGGTATGTTATAATCAGATTGCACGCCTCATTAAATAAAACTGGAGCAGACACAATCTGAAACGGCTGTGCATAGTAACCAATCGGCTTCTAGCTTCAGCATGTTCAGTTAGGCTTTGAAAAATGAAAGATAGAAGCTGACTGGTTGCCATGAACAATTGCTCCACTCTGAGTGAATTCCATCTGTATGAATTTATCATCATCCAAGGTGGTCATAATCTTTTACTGCTCTGTATGAGCAGGCCAATCTGAATGACAAGAAACTTTTCTCTGGATGATTCCCCGAGCTCCAATCGCCTGCTGTCATCCTTGTCCCCCAGCTCCAATCGCCTGATGTCATCCACATCCCCGAGCTCCAATCGCCTGCAGTCATCCTCGTCTCCCAGCTCCAATCGCCTGCTGTCATCCTCATCCCCCAGCTCCAATCGCCTGATGTCATCCTCGTCCCCCAGCTCCAATCGCCTGCTGTCATCCTCGTCCCCCAGCTCCAATCGCCTGCTGTCATCCTCGTCCCCCAGCTCCAATCGCCTGCTGTCATCCTCGTCCCCCAGCTCCAATCGCCTGCTGTCATCCTCGTCCCCCAGCTCCAATCGCCTGCTGTCATCCTCGTCCCCCAGCTCCAATCGCCTGATGTCATCCTCGTCCCCCAGCTCCAATCGCCTGATGTCATCCTCGTCCCCCAGCTCCAATCGTCTGATGTCATCCTCATCCCCCAGCTCCAATCGCCTACTGTCATCCTCGTCCCCCAGCTCCAATCGCCTGATGTCATCCCCATCCCCGAGCTCCAATCGCCTACTGTCATCCTCGTCCCCCAGCTCCAATCGCCTACTGTCATCCTCGTCCCCCAGCTCCAATCGCCTACTGTCATCCTCGTCCCCCAGCTCCAATCGCCTACTGTCATCCTCGTCCCCCAGCTCCAATCGCCTGCTGTCATCCCAATCCTCTAATCGCCTGCTGTCATCCTCGTCCCCCAGCTCCAATCGCCTACTGTCATCCTCGTCCCCCAGCTCCAATCGCCTGCTGTCATCCCAATCCTCTAATCGCCTGCTGTCATCCTCATCCCCCAGCTCCAATCGTCCTCATCCCCCAGCTCCAATCGCCTGCTGTCATCCCAATCCTCCAAACGCCTGCTGTCATCCTCATCCCCCAGCTCCAGATCAGGTACACAGCAGTGTCGATGTATGTGCTTGCTCCCCACTTACAGGTCTGGCCTCCCTCCGATCTGTCATCTGCATAGATGTAAAAACCAACAAGAGTGCACAGAGTGATGAGGAAGAGAAGCTGACAACACACTGACTCCTACAACTGCGTCAGCACTAGCACAACACTGCTCTCTGCATGTCTAGCACGATCGCTCTTTAGCAGTACAGGCAGCCAGGTGAGGGCAGCACTAGGAGCACCCCGTTGTGCACACACCACCACCCTGACACTGGGCACCTAGGACATGGAGCTCCATGCAGGGGACACACCAGCTTGCCATGACATTGTACTCCGCAGAGGCCACACACACATAAACATAAGTCCTGGTGACACCCCCCCAGCTGGCTGTCAGCGGGTGACCCCCTGTCCTGCACTGTGTATGACAGTAGCCCTCATACATCGGGGACATACACCCACACACAGCCAATGTCACTTACTGAGAATGGAGTGTCCCGGCTACAAATGCTCAGGAGTCCCTCTCCAGCCAGATCTGCATTTCAGCTCTATGCAGTTTAATAGAGGAACAACCGAAGCAGCTCTCTAATAAGTGACACCTTGATCCACCTATACGTAGGAGCTAGCGCCTAGCAACACTGCAGACATTGGCTGCGGCTAGACACGGCCCATTTTCTTCCCATTGCACAGTCATAGCGCACATCCCCCGCATCCCTACAGGCGTGTGCACTCCTTGTACGTGGCCGCTAGGTGGCGCTGTGCCTGGACTCTGCTCATGGATGTCACATTGTAGCACAAAGCTGTCAGCTGGCCCTGATCTAGTGAGCAGAATGCACAGCTGCTGCACAATCTTCCTGGACACTTCTACATTCTCATAGCTTGCTATGGAGAGCTCTGGGCGAATGCTGGCCATACACAGCCCAGATTCCTAAGAACTGGGCACAGATCACCCTGTTGGCACCTCCTGGCTTGACAAACTTTGAGAAATCAAAGAAGCTGGGCAGAAAAAAGTTGCTTGAACACTAACTTCAGCCAATCAACTGCAGGCAATATTCAGATGTTCTGACAGCCAAAGCTTGTCAGATAACAATCGCCTGCAGTGGGAGATTCATACTTCCACCCCCTTTTAACATCAGGCCACTTTGACATGTCAAATCGGAGCCTATTGCCGGCAATGGCACCATCCAAATTAATGAGACGCCGACTTTGCGGCGACACACCAATTTCCAAAAGTAGTTTCTGTACTACTTTTAGTGACTTCTGTGGGCGATTTCCATAAACATCTGTGCAGGAACCCGCACAGATGTCTGTCAAATCGCCCCTAAACTCGCACTGACATCTGGGTTTAAAATCGTGCGAGTTCGGCTGAACTCACACAATTTTAAACCTGCCCTCAATGTAAACCTACGCCAGTGATGGCAAACCTTGGCACCCCAGATGTTTTGCAACTACATTTCATACGATGCTCTGCTACACTGCAGAGTGCATGAGCATCATGGGAAATGTAGTTCCAAAACATTTAGGGTGCCAAGGTTTGCCATCATTGACCCAGGCTCTATCCTGTTTAGCGTGGATGGGCAACCTATGGATTTCTATCGGTCAGTCCATCTTTACATGGGTGACAGACTTAAAGTGGTTGTAAACCCCCAGGTAGTGTTTGTACCTATAGATAAGTCTATGATAAGGCTTACCTATAGGTACTGTAAGGCTCCGTTCACATGTCAGCGTATGGATCGCGGGCAGAACCGCCGCGGTTCCGCCCGCGGACCGGAGATAATTGCAAATCGCGGGACGCCTGTGCGTTGCCCGTTGAATTGCAATAGCCCCCCAAACGCTGAGCGATGTTGCCGCGATTTCCGCCTGGCGAATCGCGGTAACATCGCGCAAAAAAAATCGTGGGACGCAATACGCTCCAAAGAAGCTCTTGTACTTTTTTGGGCGTAATGCGTCCCGCGATTTTTTTGCGCGATGTTACCGCGATTCGGCAGGCAGAAATCGCGGCAACATCACTCAGCGTTTTTTGGGGGCTATTGCAAATCACTGGGCAACGCACAGGCGTCCCGCGATTTGCAATAATCTCCGGATCGCGGGCGGAACCGCGGCGGTTCTGCCCGCGATCCATATGCTGACATGTGAACGGAGCCTAAATATCTCCTAAACATGTACCATTTAGGAGATATTTACATTGCATGCAGCCGATGACGTCATCGGCGCATGCGCTCTGAAGAAACGGCCGCCCGTGCTGTTCCTTCAGAGCCCTGTGGCATGAACAGAGGTTTCCACACACATGCACAGGAGTGATGTCATCGCAGCTCTGGCCAATCAGATGGCCGGATGACGTGAACCCGGAAGTAGGACAGCTGAACATGTTGGCCGTGTTACGGGTGAGGGGGCAGCACTGTGGGGGCTTCGTTCTAAGGTATTTCATAATGAGCTAGTATGCGATGCATACTAGCTCATTATGCTTTTGTCTTTCAGGTTTTTTTTTTTTATTTTTTTTTGGAGGTTTACAACCTCTGTAAGGGTGGAGTTAGCCGTTCACTACTTCCAGTCAGGGCCTTTTCTGGCACTGGTCGGGGGCGGCAGGGGCAGCATGTAGAAAAATCACTGTCCTCCTGTAGCTGTAGGAGGAAAATGGAGGAGATTGGTTCCTCTGTTTGCTGCCCCCGCCACTCATCCTATCCAGTTCACATATGTTCTGCTGTCTCTGGGCCCCTGTGTGCTCCCCTGGTCCCCCCCCCCTCACTGTGCTGCCCCCCCCCCCTCACTGTGCTCCCTTCCCTCTCCTACCAGCAGCTGCAGGGGAGGTGTCACAAAAGAATACCAGGTAGGGGTTGACAAATATGTACTTTACCAGCTCCTTCCTTTTCTGAATGGACAGAGTCATAGTCAAGGCCATGGTAAAAAAATAAAATAAAATGATAAAAAATAATACACTTAAAATACCAAAAAATAAAAACGACTGACACCAGTGGGTGAACTTCCAGGATTGCAAAGGTCACACTTGCGACAGGGCCCTGGTATTCCACCGCCGTGGGGAGGCCACAAGATCAAGATCCCCGGCCAGGGCTCTGTACAGAGGATGCGATCTGTCGCAGGGATGAAAAGAGATCACTTAGTAAAAGCAGCACACTGTACACACATTACACATTAATAGGCATATATTTAACCCCTTGATGTTAACCTCTTCCCAGCCAGTGTCATTTGTACAGTGACAGTGTAAATTTTTAGCAAATTTTTAGCAACGGTTACTGTAGTAATGTCACTGGTTGTGTTAGTGTCAGATTGACCGCCGCACTATAGCAGTCCCATTATAAGTCGCTGAGCGCTGCCATACTATAGAAAATAATTGACTTTCACACAAACCAATCAGTAAACACTTATTGGGATTTTTTTTTTCATAAACATGAAGCAGAATACATTTTGGCCAAAATTTATGAAGAAATTAGTTTTTTTTTTAAATGGATATGTTTGATAACAAAAAGTAAACATTTTTTTTTTCAGGTTTTTTTTTTTTGTTTAAATAATAAAAAGCACAGTGGTGATCCAATACCATCAAAAGAAAGCTCTATTTGTGTGGGGAAAAATTGTATAAATTGTGTTTGGGTACAGCGTTGCATGACCGCACAATTGCTAGTTAAAGTAGCACAGTGCCAAATAGCAAAAAAAAATGGCCTGGTCATGAAGGGGGTAAAATCTTTCGGAGCTGAAGTGGCAAATGTGTCACTAAAGGCAATTTTTTTAATTTTTTTAATTTTTGTTTTTAGTTTTGGATATAGAGTGTAGAGGGATTAGAACACCTGTAAGTTTTTATTGCTGTCTGTGCCCCTGTTAGGGAGATTCTCCCTCTATATATGTCCTGTTTACCATTATCTTTAAAAGTAAAAGAAAATCTAACATTTTGGGTTGACATTAGAACAGGAACAGAGGGGAAATCTTCCAATGGGGACACTAGTTCAGGTGACCCTGGAAACCCCAGGATATTTTCAATTTGGAGGGATTTTTTCTCACTTCCTGTTTTGGCAAAGGGACAGGAAATGAGAGGAAGTCTCCGTAATGGGACACAGATAGCAAAAACCCTCCCTTACTCTATCCAAAGTGGAAACAAAATGTTTTCTTTTTGGTGACACTTTAATACATTTTTTTTAAAAGTACCTGCATTTATTACATTTTTACAAAAGATGAGCTATTCCTCCCACTGCGCAAATAAAAGCCACATATGCAAATTTAGCCTTTGAAGCATTAAAAAAAATGCAGCATATATTTAAATGTTTAAAATTCATTCTGATTCAAATCTTTGGGAATGCAAAACCTTCATGATGCAAATGCGGGTCAGAAGTAGGTCAACTGCAGGCCAATAGCACCTGTCAATGAATAATGATCTTAGAAGTGTCCAGCTGATGCCATTGACACAAGCCCAACGCTCGATGACACGGGCTGTTAAATTGTGCAGTTTTTTGGCTGATCATGTGACATCCTGGGACCTTCTTTTCATGCCGAGGCAGTGGGTAGTCTCCAGTACTCCAGAAAGTGAGGTTATCATAAAAGCACAGCTTCCTGCAGTGTTCTACTCACTGTGAGCCCAGGTTGACATGATGTTGGCACCCCCAGGGGTTGTATCCATGACAGCCTAAGACTCCGTTCACATATAGTTTCAGATCGTGGGTAGAATTGCCCCGATTCTGCCCGCGATTCCGAACCATTGCAAGTCGTGGGACGTCCGAGCGATTCCTGTGACTTGGAATGGCACCCCAAACACGCTGTGATTTTGCTGCGATTGTCGCCCGACAAAAGCGGTAAAATCACGCCAACAGAATTGCGGGATGCCTGACGCACAAAAGAAGTACAAGAACTTCTCTTGGGCGTCAGGCATCCCGCGATTCTGTTTGCACGATTTTATCGCAATTCATCAGGTGACAATCATGGCAAAATCGTGCTGCGTTTGGGGTGCCATTGCAAGTCACAAGAATTGCTCGGGTGTCCCACGACTTGCAATGGTTCGGAAACGCGGGCAGAATTGCCGCAATTCTGCCTGTGATCCGAAACGCCTATATATGAACGGCGCCTAAAGCAATGGTAGCCAACCTCCTTAATGCAGGAGGCCTAAGGTACTGCCTCCCGACATCACCAAAGGACCACAGATAACATGAAGTCAATGGAATGCTGCAGAAAGTGGCAAGAGAACACAGATTGGACTGTAAAGGCCTAAAGTCACAGGAAATGGGTTAAATTAGGGATTCCCAAACTACGGCTCTGCAGCTGTAGCGGTACTACACATCCCATGAGGCATTTTAAAACTCTGACATTCACAGACATGACTAGGCATGATGGGAATTGTAGTTCCTGAACAACTGGAGGGCCATAGTTTGAAGACCCCTGGGTTAAATGATGCTGGTATTTATTCAGTCTGGAAGAGGACTGGCAGCAGAGTGGACAACACTGGAGAAGAAGTCAATAAAGATTTTTTATTTATTTCTTTTTTTAATTTTTTTCAATTCTGAGCTATTCCTTTTTAAATGTTCCTGCAACTTGAGTTCTTCTTTTATACAAAGTTACATTTTGCTCTGTTTTTATGTGATTGAATTCAAAATGCTTTTACTCAAAGTAGAATATTTACAATGCAGCATTATAACGTGTCAGGTGTTTGTTGTGTGTTTCAATATGACCGTCAAAGTGTAAGCTCATCAAACAAATGCACATCTGCAGCACCATCTACTGGTCATTGGGGATAAGGACCACTGTTAGGATGCTGGGGGTGCAATATATGAAATGACAAGGGACCAATCAGAAGAGGGAGCATGTGTCTAACCCACCCCCTTAATGTAGGCTCTGCTGATAGCAGCATATGGTTAGGTTGCAGAGGAGAGACGACAGCTGGGCAGTAGACAGCCAATGAGGCCAGTGACTGAGCTGCCAGGATGAGAGCCTGAGGAGCACAGCCAGCTAAACAGGCATTGCCATGACAAGCTGCAAGTGGCCCCAGGCTGAGAGCAAGATCACAGTCACATCTAGTGACTTTATTAAACAACCTGTAAACTTTCTCTGTTAAATCTGAGCTCCAGGGATGATATATTTTACATAATTAAAGTGATTGTAAAGTCTCATTTTTTTTAGTTAAAAGTAACAAACATGTTATACTTACCTGCTCTGTGTAATGGTTATGCACAGAGCAGCCCAGATCTTCCTCTTCTCGGGTCCATCTTCAGCTCTCCTGGCCCCTCCCTCCTGTTGGGTGTCCCCTACAGTAAGCAGCTTGCTATGGGGCCACCTGAGCTGAGTCACAGCTCCCTGTGTCCATTTAGACAAGGAGCTGCAGCCCGGCCCTGCCCCCTTTCTTTCTACATTGGCTGATTGACTTTGATTGACAGCAGCAGGAGCCAATGGAGCCATGGTGCTGTCTCAGCCAATGAGGAGGGGAGTCCCAGGCAGCCGAGACACTCCTGTAACATCACTGGATCCAGATGGAGCTCAAGTAAGTATTAGGGGGCTGCTTCACACAGATGACCTTTTAGCTTAAAGTGCTTAAAGTGGAAGTAAGCTTCTATTGACTGTGTGTACCTATAGGTAGGCCTATAATAAGGCTTACCTATAGGTACTGTAAAATATCTCCTAAACGTGTACTGTTTAGGAGATATTTACTGCACATGCAGCTGATGACGTCATTGGCGCATGCGCTGTGAAGGAATGGCCACCCGTGGTATTTCTTCAGAGCCCTGTGCTGTGACCGCCGGCTCCGGCGCACATGGCAGTCACACAGCCGGAGTCCACAGACCCAGAAGGAAGACGGGTGAAGATGGATGCGGCCTCCAGTGGTGACAATGAGGGCTTTGTTTTGCAGGTAAGTTTCACATATGATGCGATGCATACTAGCACATTATGCCTTTACTTTGCAGGTCAGGAAAAAAAAAAGCCAGCACTTTACTTTCTCTTTATTGCACAGAATGCATTAAGATAAAAAAAAAACTTCTGACTTTACAACCACTTGAAGATTAGGCCAGCTTGGCACAATGTAATTGTGTCACTGTATTAGCCTGAGCTACTACAGTAATAGCCGTGGTATTCTGGGTGCCGCGCAGAGCGGCTACCCTGCATTGTGAACATAGGGGGTCGCTGGCTTAGCACTGCCACCATTCACAGTACAGTGGTAATAAAATTCACTTAGTGCCTTGACTGCATTAAATTAGCCCCAGAACCTGTGTAATTAATATGTATTCGGTTTTAAAGGGATGAGGAGGCAACCCTACCTCCTTCCTGGATGCAAGAATTACCCCCAGCATTTATGTCATTGGACACATCAATAACCACCAACATTGGTATCAGTGGACGCCATAATAACTCCCAGCATTGACACCAGTGGATGCATTAAAGTGGAGTTCCAGCCTAAAAATGACATTTTGCCATCCGCTTGCTCTAAATTACCTGAAAAAGAATAGGATAATTAAAAAATTTTTTTGATTCACTTACCTTTTTTTTTAAAGAAAATATACTTACCTTCCTTCCTCTTCCTCCTCTGCAGACACGGCTGCCGCCATCACTTCCTGCTTGCATTAACTCCTGGGAGCCGAATGTCATCGCTCCCAGGAGTCAATGCACCTGCACCGGCATTGCTCATCACTTCCGGTGCAGGCGCGTCATTCCCTGTTAAATAGCTTCTGGGCATGCCCAGAAGCTGTGCAGGGATGACGCGCCTGCCCCAAAAATGACGAGCAGGGCCGATGCAGGGCATTCTGGGACTCCGACGTCACCGAAGAGGACACCGAAGAGGACACCGAAGAGGACGCTGGCAGCGCTGGACAAGACATGTTCAAGGTAAGTATTTCTTCTAAAAGGTAAGTGAAACAGGGGACAGTTCAGAGGCTATCATTGCTGAAATGCACTAGCCCTGACTGTCCCGGGGGTATTTTTATCTAAAAAAAAATTTCATACCGGAACTCCGCTTTAATAACCCCCAGCATTGATGTCAGTGGACGCATCAATAACCCCCAACGTTGGTATCATGGACGCCATAATAACTCCCAGCATTGATGCCAGTGGAATAAT
Organism: Pelophylax lessonae; assembly: GCF_965119305.1. Taxonomy (NCBI): domain Eukaryota; kingdom Metazoa; phylum Chordata; class Amphibia; order Anura; family Ranidae; genus Pelophylax; species Pelophylax lessonae. Next base: position 374,849,533 of record NC_138769.1, on the reverse strand, counting down.
AACCCCCAGCATTGATGTCAGTGGACACATTAATAACCCCCAGCATTGATGTCAGTGGACACATTAATAACCCCCAGCATTGATGTCAGTGGACACATTAATAACTCCCTGCATTGATGTCAGTGGATGCATTAATAACCCCCAGCATTGATGTCAGTGGACACATTAATAACCCCCAGCATTGATGTCAGTGGATGCATTAATAACTCCCAGCATTGATGTCAGTGGACACATTAATAACCCCCAGCATTGATGTCAGTGGACACGTTAATAACCCCCAGCATTGATGTCAGTGGACATATTAATAACTCCCTGCATTGATGTCAGTGGATGCATTAATAACCCCCAGCATTGATGTCAGTGGACACATTAATAACCCCCAGCATTGATGTCAGTGGATGCATTAATAACTCCCAGCATTGATGTCAGTGGACACATTAATAACCCCCAGCATTGATGTCAGTGGATGCATTAATAACTCCCAGCATTGATGTCAGTGGACACATTAATAACTCCCAGCATTGATGTCAGTGGATGCATTAATAACCCCCAGCATTGATGTCAGTGGACACATTAATAACCCCCAGCATTGATGTCAGTGGACACATTAATAACCCCCAGCATTGATGTCAGTGGACACATTAATAACCCCCAGCATTGATGTCAGTGGACACATTAATAACTCCCAGAATTGATGTCAGTGAACGCATCAATAACCCCCAACATTGGTATCAGTGGACGCCATAATAACTCCCAGCATTGATGCCAGTGGATGCATTAATAACCCCCAGCATTGATGTCAGTGGACACATTAATAACTCCCAGCATTGATGTCAGTGGACACATTAATAACTCCCAGCATTGATGTCAGTGGACACATTAATAACCCCCAGCATTGATGTCAGTGGACACATTAATAACCCCCAGCATTGATGTCAGTGGACACATTAATAACCCCCAGCATTGATGTCAGTGGACACATTAATAACTCCCAGAATTGATGTCAGTGAACGCATCAATAACCCCCAACATTGGTATCAGTGGACGCCATAATAACTCCCAGCATTGATGCCAGTGGATGCATTAATAACCCCCAGCATTGATGTCAGTGGACACATTAATAACCCCCAGCATTGATGTCAGTGGACACATTAATAACCCCCAACATTGGTGTTAGTGGACGCATCAATGACCCTCAACATTGGTTAGTGGACGCCATAATAACTCCCAGCATTGATGCCATTGGATGCATTAATAACTCCCAGCATTGATGTCAGTGGACAAATCAATAACCCCCAACATTGGTGTCAGTGGACACAATAATAACCCCCAACACAGGTATCAAAGGACGCATTAATAACTCTTATCATTGATGTCAGTGGACAATAATAACCCCTTGCAAAGGTGTCAGTGGGTTTAACTTTTCACTGACATTACCACAAATGCAGAATGGGTGGTGGGTTAAAATTTCACTGCCATAAGGGCCAATGCAAGGTGGGGAAGATGGGGATTAACATTCACTGCCACTAACCACTAATGCAAGGAGTGGTCAATTGAAGTGAAAGTTAGCCCCTCCTTGTGGTCATGGCAATCTTAACCCCTTCCTTAATTTCAGCCTGCTTCAGTCCCATTCCCCTACTTTCTGTGCTCTGGCATTGGACAGGGAGCAGGAGCAATGACATCAAATACTGCCAGCTACGCTTACCTCAGCACACACTCACTCCTGCTCAGCTCACATCTCCCTCTTCCAGGCAGGCAGACAGGCTGAATCTCCTCCTATCATTCAGGTAGCCTAAGAGAGGAGCGCTCATCTGCTCTAAGTGCCCCCTCTACACATAGTGCCTCTGTGCCCAGGACACATGTCCCTTTTGCCCACCCCTTGTCCTGGCACTGGGTGGGGGTAGAGGGGGGATTATTGATGGAGGATTTCAGCTAATAGGGGAGACAGCAGCACAAGGGACACATCTTACTGACTGTTATGTCCCTTGTGCTGATTTCTGTTTTTTTTTATATTTCTGTCTAAACTTATGTTTTAATTATAAATTATTTTTTAGTAAGTCTTAACAGGATGTTCTTTTAAAAAAATAATGTGAGCAAATGATGAGAACAAAATGCTCAGAACACCTTACATGTGCTGCTAATGATTACTAAATCAAATTTTGAATTCCGTTGACAGCACGTTAAAAAGATGTATTGTGAGAGAGAATTATTCAGGCCTGTTCTCTCGCTTTATTCCCGGTGACTTGTCATTTCCCTTTCATCTGAAATTTGTCTTCTCACATCCCACAGTAACTTTGAGAACATCCGACAATCTCTACATTCTACTTTCATCCTTCGGCGAGGTTTTTAGTTCTCAAATCTTTGGGCTTTTTTTTTTTCTTCTCCTTTTCGTACTTTAAAAACACAACATGTAAATGAATGCTTTCCCACTCTAAATGATATCTACTGTAAGCCACATACAAGGTGGCAGTGGAAACATATCAGAAATCATTGTGGCTTTCACTGTGACAAATACCGGTATCAAAGGCTGCTGCTTTCTTATTTGATTTCATACTCATTGCTTGATGTATTGAATTCTGAGTGCTGTTCTTATAATGCACTAAACAGCCTGGATATTCAATAAAATTGGTTACATCACTAAAAAAGCTGTACTAGTAATTACTAAATGCCGCAAGGTTACTGTACTGCAAACAGGACACTCTAAATTAGATTTTGCTGATTAATTGTACTTTTTAATTTTGCCTAACCTTAGACCCATAGTCGTGCGCACAGAGTGTGCCAGGTGTGCCTAGGCACACCCTTATCAACCTATGCAGAGCCGATTCCCCCAGCTTCTTGGCGCCCCTTGTCTCCCCCTGCAGTGCTGCCAGCTTCCCTCCTGCGGGAGATGTTTTAAGATGGATAAATGAATGAACACAGTGAGTGATCTGTACCAATCACTCCTGTGTTCATTCTTAACTGAAGTATAATAAACTATTTACTGTGCTTCAGTTTGTGAATAAACAGTTAGCCGATCAGCATTGAGCACTTCCTATTCATTCACTGTGCAGTGCAGCTAAGGCTGCAGAGAAAAGGGACTGGAGAAGCTCTGTCCTCAGTTCCTTTCTCTTTGTTTAGACCCTTGATATTTCACCAAAGCCCCCCAATGGAGCTCCTAAAAAAATTGTAAATAAATAATAAAAATAAACACTACTGACACCAATCTCTGCTCTGCTGACACCAATCTCTGCTCTGCTGACACCATCCACTGCTCTGCTGATATACATGCATATGTGTTTGTGCTCTGGGGTGCACACCCTAATGCAGTAGCCTGCGCACACCAATGCTTAGACCATATATTTGAACCTCTACGTGTAATGCCCCGTACACACGTACCGATTGTCGGCCGTAAATGAACAAAATCTGGTCTGCATGCTATAAAATTTTTGTAGCCCGTCACCAGAACGGCCGATTGCTCGTCAGTCAGTACAGATTTCGGCCGACAAAAGCCGTGTGCAGTCTTGAGCACATTTCAACCAACACGACAGCACTGGACAAAAGACGGCCGATCGTTTGGCCGACAATCGGTGCGTGTGTACGGGCCTTAAGATACCAGGCTGTCCTGCTGTATTCTATTCCAGTGTTATAACGGTTGGCCTAGAATGCTGCAGTAAAGATTTCATTGACAGGATTCTCACGTGTTTCTTTGTGTTTGTAAACTGATCAGTCTTGCCCTAACTGCTTTCAATTGAATTATTGTCACTCTCAGCTGGCAATGAACACAACTAATATGGCCTTATTCTGACATTTGTTACTTACAAGTTAAAATCAGTATTTTTTGCTAGAAAATTACTTAGAAACCCAAACATTATATATCTTATTTTAACAGTGACCCTAGAAAATAAAATGGCGGTCGTTGCAATATTTTATGTCACAATGCATTTGCACAGTGGTCTTTAAAATGCAATTGTTTTGAAAAAAAAAAATGCACTTTTATGAATTAAAAAAAAAAAAACAGTAAACTTAGCACATGTTTTTGTATAAAGTGAAAGATGATGTTACGCTGAGTACATAGATATTGAACATGTCATGCTTTAAAATGCTCCAGGAATGGGGAAAAACGACGGTACTTAAAAATCTCCATAGGCGAAGCTTTAAAATTTTTGTACAGGTAACCTGTTTAGAGTAATGCCCCATACACACGTGCAGATTATCTGCAGACTTTTGTCTGCAGACTTACCAAAACCATTTAATATGAGGTCAAACCTAAACACTTTCAATTTGTATGCAATCCGGCAGGCCCTTGCACTACATAGAAAAGGTAAATCTGCAGACAAAAGTCTGCAGATAATCTGCACGTGTGTATGGGGCATAAAGGCCCATACAAACGATAAGAAAATCGGAAGTAAAATTTAGTCCGACGAACGATCTGCCGATTTTCGAATTGTTAGTATAGTGCTTTCGACAGCCGATTACGAATCTTCTGACGACAAAAACTGGATGTGCAGGCTATAAAATGTTTATCGTACGTCAACACAACGTCCGATATTCGTTTAATTAGTACAGTTTTCGTCCGAAAAAAAATCATAAGAGCAAGATTACACATGTTCAGAAACTAAAAAATACATACAAAACAATTCAACACATGACATCACTTCTGGATTTGGATTCTGTCGTACGAGAATTTTCGTATGAAAGTAACTTCTTCACTTTCCTTATGAGACAAGCATGCAACAAAAATCGGACGAAAGATCGTTCGATAATCTGATCGTGTGTACGAGGCTTAACAGAGGAGGTCTTACACTAGAATTATTACTCTAGCTTGAACGATTGTGGCTATACCTCACATATGGGGATGTGTGTTTACATATGTGGGCTCGACTTACGTATGCATTTGCTTCTGCACGCAAGCACAGAGGAATGAGGCGTGTTACATTTTTTTTTCTTATTTATTTTACTTTTTTTTTATACTGTCCCTTTTTTTTTAGCACTTTTATTGCTGTCGCAAGGAATGTAAATATCCCTGTGACAGCATTAGGCACATGACAGGTACTCTTTATAGAGGGATCTGGGGTCTATAGGACCCCAAACCCCTCCTCTGCACTTGAAAGCATTCAAAACAGCAAGATTTAAAACTGGCACTGTTGTTTCCCGAGTAAACTGGAAATGATGTCATGACGTCGCTTCCAGGTTACCATATTCGAGACCCTATCAAAGATGACCCTGGCTTTGTTGGGGTCTCTGGCCAGCCGACGGACATGCTGGCTGGTCACTCGGGTCCCCTGCTGGAACAGGAGAGCCCGGGCGAGCGGCGGAAGGCGGCAGGAGGAGGGGGCTCTGCTGTCCTGTCCTGTCGCTGCTTGTAATAACAGCCGAGCGGCTGCTTAGTCACAGCGGTAGTTATTACAAGAGAGCCGACCATCAGCTCTAAAAAATGGTACTGCGGTGATGCCTGCAGCTGCCTCATCGCTCAAGTACAAACAATTGAAGTCAAAAGACATACAGATACGTGATTTTGAGGCAAGTGGTTAAGCCTAATCTAGCCACTGTGCATTTAAGAGCATGCATTAAGGGCATTTTTTTAATGTATATTTTATGAGAATAGATTTTAGTTTACTCACAGGAAGCAAGCATACAGGATAGCCCAAGATCACTGGTTTGGGAGCACAAAATTTGGTGCCCATAGTGCTAGCAGTGGGACTGCATGGATTTGACAATTTCCTTTAGATTTACCTTCAACTGCAGTATGTAATGCAAGGACCTGCCTGATTGCATACAAATTGAAAGTGTTTAGGTTTTACCTAGATATTTTATGGTTTTGGTAAATCTAAAGGAAAATTGTACAAGAAAATTGTATAATGTATGGCCAGCCTTTAGCAGCTGATAAGGTCAGTGTGTACTTGTAAGGTTACAGAAACACTGTCACCACCCCAGGAAGATGCCATATATGACGAAACGCGTCAGTCACAGCGTGCTGACGTCACCTAGCGAACCCGGAAGTGACGGGCGGAACATGGAGTCGGCCGGCTCGCTTGTTTTTATGCTCATTGTGTCTGCGATTTTGTAAGTGTTACTCTATATTTTAATAAATGGCAAAGATGGTTTTACATTATGGAGCTTTTACTATCTTTTACATGGCAGCCCCAATTAAACTCCAGGTTGATTGAGAGTGTGACAGGATCTTTGGCTAGTTGCTGCCTCTCCTCCTTGACTGGGGACCCCCCTCAGAATATTTCCATATTGCTGGTCAGAAGCCCTGCTGCCTTGGATGCTTGGTGTTTGGCTACCCTTGTATATTTGGTGCTCAGACCTGCATGCGATGGGGGATGTATTCACTTCTTGAGATTTCTGCGATTATTTCACAATTTTTGGGACTGTCACCATTGTTACTTTGAATTTCCTATCACCTGCACTGGCATATTTAGTTCATTTAATTTATGCATATTTAAGTTATTTGTTTATATGCATGGTTTATTTCTGTAAAACGTGTTTGTATTCATTCTCATGCACTTTTTGCACTAACAATATTTGTTTATTTTGCATGATATTTTATTTATGCAAATATTACAATTACATATATTCCAATTTGTGTATTGTATTCATACACTCCTGCAGTCACGTTCACATGTGTATTTATTTGGATAATTTATTACGTCATTTTTAGCGCAACTTATTTATACTTTTAATGTATTGAGGTCTGTTAGTAAATGATGTTGCTTCTATCTATAGGGTCGTACTGTAGGATCTTTGCAGCCCTGAGGAAGCGATTGGTGAAATCGGCACTGAAGACCCTAACTACACATTGCTTATCAAATCAGTTACCATATATATATTTTTCCCTTAAGGGATTGTTTTTGTATAATTGGTATTTTTTGTGTGTATTTTTTACTCTTATCTTTGATATAATAAGAATATGGATTTTACTAAATTATGAATGTCCCTCAGTTTTGCCTGTACAGTCAGATTTTTTTCTTTTTCTCGTTTTCTATACAGACAGCGGGACTTGGCCCTGTCCCCATCTCCCTCATCACTGAAGTTGATTGACAGGAGTGGGAGCCTATTGATCCGCTGAGGGAGAAGGGACAAAGCTAGGAGAGCCGCAAGTCTCATGCACAGCGCTGGATCGCGATGGGGCTCAGGTAAGTATAAGGGGGTGAGTCTGTGACACAGAAGGTTTTTTACCTTAATGCATAGAATTCATTAAGGTAAAAAACCTTGAAGCTTTATAACCACTTTAATGCTTACACTACTTGTTGATTGCATCATGGTGTGCTATAGAGAGACCACTGCTCTGACAAAGTCTTAAACCCAAAACCAAAAATGTAACATTTTACAGCTTATCAATCATTAAATGTGGTGGCTGCATTTCTTTTCTTTAGGCGTTTACCCTCCTTTTTTTTTTTACCTGGTGATCCGACCAGTAACACCTCACCTGTATTAAAGTGCCTCTACTCTGGATAAAGGAGCACAGAGGGCACAGCAGACAGCGGCATTGTCAGATATATATATATATATATATATATATATATATATATATATATATATATATATATATATATATATCAGTGTTGCCAACTGACAGTATTTTTACTGGCAACCAGTAAAAACCTGGCATTTTTCTCCTGCCAGTAAATGCCAGTGACAGGAACATGTTGCCAGTAAAAATATGGCTGTGACGCTCTGAACATGTGCAGTTCTGGTCCGGAGTCGGCCAAGACCATCCAAGTCTTGGCACAGTGTGTGCGGGTGGCGCCAGTGGGGAGGGGGCGGTCTGGCAGAGGAAGTGCCTGAGTATATCTTTTGATGTCACAGTGCAAGGGAGCTGGGTGGAGCTTCCGGAGACTCGCGTGCGGGCCTGCGGGACAGGAGCAAGGCAAGCCGGCAACAGGACTGTTAGTGCTGTTTGGACTAGACTAGACTGAATTGACCACCTGGCATGAAGAGAGACTGTCACTGTGACTCAGGAGGTGTTTTCATCATCTGTCCTGCTGCAGAATGCTGTCAGTGTCACTGTGAGAGTCAATTTCATGTGTGTGCGCCTCCCCATTCTAACTTCTTGCTCTTTGCTATTGCAAATTGTACTTGTTTGTAGCCTAAATACTGAAATTTGCACTTAAACCTGTAATTTTGTAACTTTTGGATATGCCAGTAAAAACTTTGCCCGTGCCATTAACTTTTGGGTGTTGTGTCATTAAATTTCAATCTGGTAGGTTGGCAACACTGATATATATACTGTATATACATTATATGTAGACTGTGGCATAAGTTCCCAAGGCGCTTCCTCCAGGCAATTTAGGACGCCAAATTTTTCTTAGTGATCAGCGAATACTTCAGCTCTGTCAGCACTGACTGTGGCAGAATAATTTGTGTAATCTACTCCTCAGATACCTGCAGGAAGTTATACAAATATATGGCCATAGTCAACGTTAGTGGGGCAAGCTGGAACACTGTATCATCCTTTTTAATGACAGAGGGGACAGTGGCTACAGTGCTGTACTGCCACTCCTTCATAGCATACCTCATAACCTTTTTTCCTGATGGGAACAAGGGACACCTATTATCATTTGGGAGCTTTGTTCATAGGAACACCCAATAATTGGGCTTTATACTGGGGTGAAGCTACAGCATACGCATAAATATAAATAGGTTTTAATACACAATGTGGCAATGGATCGAAATGGGACCAAGTGCTACGTGCACTTGATTAGGGTTGCCACACCATCTGTTTAGGCCCCTTTCACACATACGGTCTGTTCAGTTCATCAGTTCAGTCATGTCAAAATGTATCAGTTTTTCATCCATTTTTTTACATCCACTACCAATGAAAAAACAGATGAAAAATAGGGCATTCGTCCGTTCCAAAAAACGGACATTGACGGAAGTGGATGAAAACGGATGTTAACGGATGATCATCCTTGCAATCCATTTTTACATAGAGATGCATTGATGTCCATTTTTCATCCATCAACGGATGGATGAAAAACGGACAAACGGACCGTATGTGTGAAAGGGGCCTTAAACCAAACATATATGAATTACACAGGCTCTGTGGCTGATTAAGGTGGCAATGGTAATAAAAACCACTTGATGCCTTTTGTGAATTAAATTAGCCTCAGAACCAGTGTAATTGATATGTGTTTGGGTTTAAAGGGATGAGGTGGCAACCCTACACTTGATCCTCTTGGGGGGATTCAACAAGTTTTCTTTATGTTGTGGTTAAACTTCTTTAAGCCATTACACTTAGGTTTCGTTCACACTAGTGCAACGTCATATGCGACTTGAGCTGCACAGAATCAAATGACAATGGAAATCACATCGTTTTTTTAATGGCCCATTTACATGCAAGCAGCGATTTTGGAAAAGGGTCCTGTACTACTTTGGTGTGATTTCAGCACAAAGTGGGCCCATAGAATATGCAAACCAATTCAATGTAGCATCCAGGTTGCACTACATAACCAAGTTGGAACAAAATTGGCTTGCAGAAGTGTAAACCTGGCCTTACTTGTTCTGATGCAGCCTGCCTTTTTTTGTTTAAATTGTGTTTTAGGGAAAAAAGTCACAAATCAATATCCAAGCATACATTATGCCTCTAGAGTTAAAGGGAAAGATTTGTTGAGGCATGTTTAAAATAATGGAAAATGTGTTCTAGTTCTTTGGAATATGCCTGAACTTGTCTTATGGCTTTTTTTTATGTCAATATGTTAGAGTCCAAAAAATCTGACAGTTTGCTGTAAGATTCTTAGAGTTGATATGTTTTGGTCACAGGAGATATAAGCAGTGAAAATATAAAGGCCCTATGTACAAAACCTTTTATGAACCACCAACTAATGTGGGAAACATTGAAGTAAAATATGTAATATTGTGCTGCTTGTTAGCCTTAGCCTTTACACAGCATTTTGCAGCAAGCTTAAAGTTTTTTTTACATATATGATCAAAATGTAGCAGGAACAGGCCATTTTTACTAGGTACTCATACAAATATAAATGACACCATTTCGTATGCATCCACTTGGTCTCTAAAACATTTCAAAATTATTCCTTGGAATTATTCAGTATTTTTATTAGAGTTATGATTTTCAAATTTGTTCAGCCCTGTCTGCCATGCTGCTCTGTAATATGCAGGTCTCCTGAGGCGCCACTTACACCTATATGCACTTTATTGTCAGAAGAATTGGCACGCCTGCCTTTACACGCACATAAACATTAATGGCATTCCAGTCTTAGTCCGTAGGGTTCAATTTTGAGTTGTCCCAGCCTTTGCAGCTATAATAGCTTCAACTCTTCTGGGAAGGCTGTCCACAAGGTTTAGGAGTGTCTATGGGAATGTTTGACCATTCTTCCAGAAGCGCATTTGTGAGGTCAGGAACTGATGTTGAACGAGAAGGCTTGGCTCGCAGTCTCTGCTCCAATTCATCCCAAAGGTGTTCTGTCGGGTTGAGGTCAGGACAGGCCAGTCAAGTTTCTCCACCCCAAATTCATCTCATCTATGTCCTCATGGACCACACTGAAGGAGAAAAAAATTAATTATTCCTAATCCCTTAGAAATAAATGGAAGCGCGCCATTCGCAAGGTTTTGTGCATATTCGCGTGTCTTGTCACGTGTTCATGTGTGATTTTCTGTTCAAATGAAAAAAAAAAAACATTTTTAAAATTTAATAGTAATAATAAAGGAATCGATAAATGGCAAATAAATTCACAAATAACTAAAAATCATCATAAATAAATAAAATGCATTAATAACATGTAATAATACATAAATAAATAATAACCCCTAACCTTAAAAAATATTAAATACATTTTTATTATTAATAATAATAATAATAATAATAATACATAAATGCCCAAACCTGAACAATAAATAAATAAATTACTATTATTATTATTAATAATAATAATAATAATTTATTTATTTTGTGTTAGGGTTAGGGTGTTTAGGTATTCATTATTTATAAAAATGTTTCAAAGAGTTTCCACGGGGCGGATGCGAAAAAGGTAACCCAGGTCCAATGGTGGAGGACGCCAGTCCACCCTATGGTAAATGGGCCATCGCATCCGCAACGCGGAAGGTCAAAGAAACAGGTAGGAGGGGCTAGCAGGATTTTTATGGTGTCGTACAAAACCCTTAATTAAACAAACGTATAAAAACTAGAAAATGTATTATTAGATCAAGACAGACATTTCATTAAAAAAAAATATTCAAGGAACGAAATAGATACATCCATTCAGAGAACACTTGATACAGGAAATAAAAATGTGTTATAACAGATAGGACATGGAAAGGTGCAAATTTTCAAGAAACCAGAACATCCGGTAAGTTGGTAGTAGAGGGGGTCCATGTCCATCCACAAGACTTTACATGTTTCGCGTTATTGGGACCGCTTCTTCAGATGTTAATTCTATAAAGAGATATAGATACTATAATTACAGATAAAACAGGTAACAGCGTCAATAACAAGAATAATACATATATAGTATAAGACATCAGCTCATTGATTGTGCCCCAAAGACCAGCACCGGTGTCAGCACCCACCCCAAGCCACAAAGCCACAGATGGAAAAGTAATTGAAGGGAGCATCCAGCTGTATAAAAAAAGGTCCCCCGGGCGAGTGTGGTGACATGCAAAAAAGAGACTAGCCCTGTGGTAGAAGTAATGAGTGGAGGAGGATAGTAATGAAAAGAGATTCAAATATACTCAAATGTATAGCCCACCTATAAATCAGCAGGCAGGGTAAATGCCTCCTATATACCCATAAATCCTCTGAGGTCAAGTATAAGATCAGAAGGATGACCAATATCTTGATGGAATAACATCATCAGTCATATCCTATACCTAAGAGAGAGATATTGGGGATAAAAGTTATCACAGAAATATTTGTAATAAACTGTATATGACAGAGCAAGAAAAAATAGTGTATTCCTACCATGAATATGGTCCTTAAGATAATCAGGGAGCCAGATTGTGCGGCCATCAACAAGCTATACGGTTCAGAAAGAATGGCCACTTATATTGATGGTAGGTGCCACCAGATAACTCTCAATAGAGACTATAGCCACTTGTAAATGGTCACAAATTCCCAATGAAGAGACTGAATAGATACAAAATACCAAAATAGTAAGTCTAAAGTCCCCATATTGATATAAAAAATGGCTTCAAGGTGACAAGTGTAAGGAAAGAGTTCAATACCTGATGTCTGGACCGCACAAGAGTAATGGCCGCCTGAGTCTACCAGCACGCTAGGGCAGCTTCTTAAATTGCGCCACAATCCGGGCATCATACAATCCAAGAGGACCGGAAGTGATGCGCCGGACCCGCTGTCAAAGTGCGCACGCGCGCAATGCGTGTGCACTGCACGTAACAGGCCAAGCGGAGTGGAGCTCCAGGGGAGGTGGTGGCCGCGGGCGGGACCCGCCCATCAAAACACCGCTCCCCTCCTGACAGTGCGCACCCGCCCAAGGACCAATGCATGGCCACGGTGCGCCCACCAATCAGTGGGAGGCAGGGATAGAGACACACACAGCGGTGCCGTATCGTATCAGGGGGCAACAAGCAATGAGCTGAAAAGAAAAAGCAAATACAACACCAATACATGTATCATGCGAGAGAGGATAATCAAGAGCAGTATGATGTATTACAATAACACCCGCTATTCGGATGTGTATAACAGACCACTAGGAGTGATGCATACAGATACACGAAAATAAAAAAACACATAAATTCCAATTATATCTCTCCCTATTGCACACACCCAAAAAGGAACAGCTCAGGAAATGATGCGCGCACACAGATCTGCTTAGGAATTCACGGATAGAAAACCAACAGTGTATATTGAGATATAAGACCTCAAGAAGGAAAAGAATCAAATTATTAGTTGCTGAATTAATTGATCATTCCCAGACCAATTGAATTTAAATAATGTACTAATCATCATAGGAAATACTTGTATGTCAGCATCTCATTGATGCCAGGGGGAGAAGTAGCATTAAAGCGTTCGATCCATAATGTCTCCCTTTGCAAAATGCGTCTATCCCAGTCACCCCCTCGGGGGTCCTGGGGGACGACTTCTAGAACAAAAAAGGACACAACTTCATTATTATACCTATGGTGTAGACCAATGTGTCTGGTGACACTCGTAAGAGTCTTACCACCTCCAGCACAGTAGAGGTGGTCACCGATACGTTGGCCAAATTGTCTGATTGTTACGCTGAGCGCTCCGGGCCTCCTGCTGGCCTCGGAGCGCTCACAGCGTATGCCTCCAGGCAGCACTCCAGCGTCTCGGTGTGTGCATCCCCGCTCTCTAGGGCGCGCACGCGCAGGGACTCTTAGATTCAAAGGGCCAGTGCACCAGTGATTGGTGCCTGGCCTAAAGTGGTTATTAAGGGTTAAGGTTTGTGAGAGGTAGTGCTGACTTAATTAGGCTTCACCTGTGCACTACCCATAAATACCTTCTCCTCCCACAGCTTCCTGCCGGATCTTTGTGCCTTGTGCCTTTGAGAAAGCGTTCCCTGCTGTGTTTGTTTGCTTTGCCTGTTGCCGAACCCGTTGCTACCGACTACTCGCCTTTGAACCTTTGCCGCCTGCCCTGACCTCTGCTACGTCCGACTACGCTCTTGCCTACTCCCTGTGTACCACGCCATATCAGCTGCCAGAGGGGTCGAGTTGTTACTAGGTGACACGACCTGGTAGTTACCGCCGCAGCAAATCCATCCCGCCTTGCAGCGGGCTCTGGTGAAGACCAGTAACTGCTTAGAACCGGTCCTCTAGTACAACCCGTGCCATCGCCTCTCTGGTCCAGAGGATCCACTACCAGTCCTGCCGGTTCGTGACACTGATGGTCTTACCCACGTAGAAGGCCTTGCAGCAGCAAGTCATAAGATAAATGACTCCCCGTGTAGTGCAGTCTGCGAAGGATTTACAATTATACCATTCCCCATTTGGCAACCGTATACCCTTGGCTTGGTTCACCCATGGGCAACGTGTACATGAACCATATTGGTACGTCCCTCTTGGTAGTTTCTGGGTAGGAGGTTCTACAGTGTAGTGGCTGTTAGTAAACTGATCCCTTAGGGGGGCGTGGCCGGCTACTGATGTGAGAGCAGCGCGGTCCCGGAGCTCTCTCCTGCTTGCCCTGATCCTTCAGTGATCCTGTGGAACCCCGAGCCGCTACTCACCTGATTCCGACGCCCGTGTACTCCTGATCCCTCGGTGCATCAGCGGAGATGGTAAAGATCGGTCCCCCTGGTCCGGAGGCGCCTGGATCCCGGCCGTCGGCCTCCCTCCTCGAGCGGTCCCAAGATGGCGCCGGCCCGCCACGGAGCTCGAGCCAGCCAGCTGCTGCTGCACGATCCTCGCAGCCATCCGCCTCTCTCTCCCACGGAGGTGGTTCGGAGCCTGACGACTCTTCCTCCCTGCACCGGCATGAGACTGTGAGTGACCTTCTTCTTTCCTCCCCCCTAGACCCCACTGCTGAGGCAGGGGTGGGGGTAGATAGGCCTGAGCCATCCCTTGCTGCCATCATGGATGCCATCCGCCATTGTCAGGCCTCTCTCACTACTCAAATTGAGTCTGTGAGGATGGAGATGTCATTCCTGAAGCAGGATGTCCATAATCTCCGCCATAGGGTGGGCAACGCGGAGCAACGTATTGGCGACCTGGAGGATGCCCACCGCCCCTTGCAGGCCTCTGTGTCTGATTTACAGAGGGGTCACACGGCCACCATTGATAAGATCACTGACATGGAGGATCGCCTCCGACGTAATAACCTCCGCTTTCTGGGATTCCCTGAGGGGGCGGAGGGAAAGACCCCCGAATCATTTATGGAAAAGTGGCTCCTTGACACCTTTGGGAAGAATGTTTTTTCTCCATTATTCGCCATTGAACGGGCGCACAGGGTGCCGCTGCGCCCCCTGCCACCAGGGGCGCCACCTCGTCCTCTTCTCATTAAACTTCTGCATTTCCGGGACAGGGAGGCTGTGCTACGGGCCTCCAGGGAGAAGGGCCGTGTCTCCTACAATAATAATGCTATCTCTATCTTTCCTGACTTCTCTGCAGCCACCCAAAAGCAGCGGGCCTCCTTTATGGCAGTTAAGAGGCGGCTGCGTGATCTCCAGTTACCATATAGTATGCTTTATCCTGCCCGTCTCCGGATCATCTCTCAAGGCAAGGCTCATTTTTTCCAGGATCCTCGGGAGGCTGCGCACTGGGTGGACTCCTTGGGCCGTGGCTCTCCTGGCCGCCAGGACCGGCGGTCTCCTCCTAGATGAAAGACTGTTTGTCTGCTGATAGTATGGTTGGGCTCTGGGCTCGTCCTGGTGCTCCTCATGGACCCTCTCTCGCCTGATTGATTTTTTGGGACAGATGGCTATTCACTTTTTCTGGGGGTCGGGGTTCCTATTTTTCTGTTTTTTCTGATGGGCATTTTTGGGGTGGGGGGGCTCCCCCCTCATCTCTTTCCTTTTTATTGTTTTTTCTCGTTTGTCTACTACAGGACGAGCAGATCCACGTTTCCCTGCATTTGACTTCCTTTTGTTGTTATGGGCTACAAAGCTCTCAATTGTTGGGGTTTGAGGGCCGGGTGGGCTAGGGTGGGGGGAGGGGGTGTTTGTTACTATTGCCATCCGCAACCTGCGGGTCTAGGCGGGTTTTTTCTTTTTGGTTTGTTTGTTTGCACCATTTTGATCCACAGGGTCGGTACAGTTTTTCCTTTTTTTGTTTCTGGGGTCATGCTCTCTCCTTATGCGATGCAGTTGATTTTGTTTACTATGTTACTGTGGTCACCTTTTTTATGTCTTATGTGTACTCCTTTTTCTGGGCTCCTCTCAGATGCTGGTTGTGCCTTGGCCCTTCGGGGTTTGCCTGTTTTTGGGCTGACCTACGGGGCGCTAACGCTGATTGTTGGTATATTCCTATGTCTACTCTACGTATAATCTCATGGAACGTCAGGGGGCTAAATTCTAAAGTGAAACGGTCTCTGATGTTTGACTATTTAAAACGCCATAGTCCTCACGTTGTTTTGTTACAGGAGACACACCTCCAGGGGTCCAGGGTTATGGCCCTTAAGCGGGCACACGTGGCGTATGCGCTACACTCTACCTACTCTTCCTATGCCCGAGGCACGTCCATTTTGATTGCCAAATCCGCTCCAGTCACTATTAAACATTTAAAGACGGACCCCTCGGGGTGCTTTGTTATCCTTGTTATTGAATATTTAGGTAAACCTTATACCCTGGTGAATGTTTATGTCCCCCCGCCGTTTACTAAGTCATTCTTTGACCGTGTTTTGGGTTTGGTTTTGGAAATGGCGGAGGGCCCTCTTATTATGGCGGGTGACTTTAACACGGTCCTCGACAATGCTTTGGACCGCTCTGGGGCTGCTTCTTCCCAACATACCCCCCTGCGCTCCTACTTAGACAAATTGGACCTCACGGACGCCTGGAGGTGGAAACATGGGGGGATTACTGAGTTTTCTTGTTATTCGAGCTCACACCACACTCTATCTAGGATTGACCTCTGTTTGCTCTCTCGGGAACTGCTGGGTCCGCTCTCGGGGATCAGGTACCTCCCTCGGGCGGTATCTGACCACTCCCCTTTGCTGGTGGACCTTGCTTTGGGGTCCCCACCTAATTATAAATTGTGGCGACTAAGCCCTCTGTGGCTGGCGGACCCTGCGGTGACTGATCAGGGGCTCACGGAATTGAATTCTTTCTGGGCGCTCAATGGACGGGAGGGGTCGGCACTGCTGACCTGGGACGCCTTCAAGGCCACTATGCGGGGCACCTTCTCGTCTGCCATAGGCCATGCTCGGAAGGCGCGTCAGACCAAGTTGGTTGACGCCGAACGGGCATTGCATACGGCTGAGCGGCAATACTCTGACGACCCCTCCCCTCGGAATCACGCCGCTTGGCGGGCCAGAGCCCGTGATTTGGATCTCGTCCTTATTGAGCGCACCCAGAAAAAACTGTTATATCAGAATCAAAGAATTTTTGAAATGGGGGACAAAAACAGTCGCTTGTTGGCCTACTTGGCTAGGCCGGATTTTCAACCTTGTATCATTCCCCGGGTCACCAGCCAGGCCGGTGTCATTGTAGAACAAACTCCTGCTATTCTTCATAGTTTTGTTGAATTTTATTCCTCTTTATACCGCACCCAGGCCCATTACACTATTATCGAACTTGATGATTTTTTATATGATATTGAATTGCCCGCATTGTCGGTCGACCAATCTCGCTTCTTAGACTCCCCTTTGACCACAGAGGAGATTGACAAGGCCATAGCTACGTTTGCACATAATAAGACGCCTGGCTTGGATGGTTTCCCCATTGAATGGTATCTTCACTATAGGGAATTGCTGGTCCCCCATTTGTTGAAGGTGTTTACTTGTGCTCTGAAGGAGGGACGTCTGCCACCCTCCATGACGGAAGCCCTTATAGTACTCATCCCGAAGCCGCGCAAGGACCCTCTTCTCTGTGAATCGTACCGTCCGATCTCACTTATTAATACAGATGTGAAGATTTTGGCCAAGGTCCTCGCGAGGAGGCTGAATACGGTTGTCACGGACTTGGTCGGGGCGGACCAGTCGGGGTTTATTCCTGGCCGGTCTACCTCGATCAACTTGCGTAGACTTTTTACCAACCTTCAGACGACTCATGATTCTGTGGGGGCCAGGGTTGTGGTGGCCCTGGACACTCACAAGGCTTTTGATTCAGTGGAGTGGCCTTATCTCTTGGAGGTATTGGCGAAATTTGGATTCGGACCGGGGTTCATAAAATGGGTACAACTTCTATATTATCTCCCTCGTGCCCGTATCAGGGTCAATAATTCCGTGTCTGACTCCTTTCCCATTTTTCGGGGTACTAGGCAGGGGTGCCCGTTGTCCCCGTTACTTTTCGCCCTGGCCATTGAGCCTTTGGCTGCGCAGATCCGCCAGTGTGCGGCTGTTGCGGGCTTTGTGATCAATGGCTTGGAGGAAAAGGTTTCCTTGTATGCGGATGATATGTTGATATATCTAGCGGATCCACATCAGTCCCTCCCCACTCTATTGTCCATTATTGATCGCTTCGGTCACTTCTCGGGTTTCCGGGTGAACTGGAGTAAATCTACTCTGTTCCCCCTGGATCCCCAGGTTCTGCCCCCTTCTCTCGCATTATGCCCTCTCCAGGTGGTAGATCGGTTTCGATACTTGGGGGTTGACATTCAACTTCCCTTGTCTCGTTTCCTCCCCAATAATTTAGATCCCTTGGTTGCCCGACTTAAATCTTCTTTGCAGCTCTGGTCCCAGCTTCCTCTCACGGTTTTGGGTAGGATCAATATTTTTAAAATGATGTTCCTTCCCCGATTTCTGTATGTGTTGAGTCACTCCCCGATATATGTTACCAAACGTCGTTTCCAGGTCATCGATTCGCTCTTCACTTCATTTATCTGGGGGGGTCGGCCGGCACGTGTGGCCAGGGATGCGTTACAGTTACCTGTATTAGCGGGGGGACTGGCAGCGCCCAACCTGCGCCTTTATTATTTTGCCTCCCAGTTGGCACACGCACATTGGTGGTTCCATCCCGAGGACAATCATGCTGCGGCGGCCTTGGAGGCGGCTATTTTCACGTCCTATGAATCTCTGCAAAATTTGCTGCACCGTAGATCTACTATGGGCAGGCCGAACACTGCACTTATCTCGGTCACTCTACGGGTTTTTGCGGCTACCGCATTGGGTGAGGCCGACCCTCCGGGGTCGTACTCCCCTAATGCCCCCCTTTGGCACAATCCTCGGTTTCGGGAGTTTTTCGGTCGGGACGACGGTATTTTTTGGGCCTGTCTTGGGGTGAAGTCTGTTGATCACCTGTATGTCCGGGGAACCTTCCGGTCCTTTGCGGACATGCAGTCCACTTTTGCTGTACCATCTACGGCTCATTTTCGCTACCTCCAGCTGAGACATGCGGCGGCTGCGCAGTTCGGCCTCCGGGATGTCTCGCTGGAGCCATCCCCCTTGGAATATCTCCTCTCTGACTCTTCTCATGAGAAACTGGTCTCCACATATTATCGTAGGCTTTTGCATTCCAAGTCTAAGCGCTTGGCGGTGGTTGAGTCCCAGTGGCGTGAAAACGTCCCGGACTTGACGGAGGAGGTTTGGCATGACGTCCTTCCTGAACAAATCCCGGTTGTAATTTCCTCCAGGGATAGAGTCATACAATTAAAATTCCTGTATAGGGCTTACTACACTCCCCTGTTCCTTCATAAAATTGGTACATTATCCTCCCCTCTCTGCTCTAAGTGCTCTGATGGTGTGGGATCCTTCTTTCACATGTTTTGGGAATGTCCCCCTGTCCGTGCCTTTTGGTCAGGGGTGACGGCCTTTATAACTGATATCTCTCAATTGTCCAATGTCTGTAACCCCCTTCGTTGTCTCCTAGGATATGTGGATGATGAGGATGCTCCGGCTCGCACGAAACTGTTTCTGCGTTTGCTCTTTTTCTATGCTAGGAAAGCTATTGCTCTCCGTTGGAAATCTTCCACACCCCCTGACGTTCCATTTTGGATCTCTATTGTTAATCAGGCTCTGCCTCTGTATAAACTGACGTATGAGGCCAGAGGATGTCCGAAGAAATTCAATAAAATCTGGTCCTTCTGGGTAGACTCTGATCTTACTGCCTCCTCGGTGTCTGACGCCTCCTAGGCGATGTCTACAGTGCCTTCTTTTGCTCCGCATGTGTTGTTATATATTGCTTATAATAATGTGTTACCCCCCCTTTTACCACGATTACTGGGTATTCTCTGTACTGTGGTTTTATTTTGTTAGATGATTGGAGAGGATGCTTTGTATGTTCTGTATCCTCTCTTTTATGTTGCACTGCCATTTTTCTTTTGGTGTACTGTGTTTTGTTTGTTTAATAAAAAACCTTTAAAAAAAAAAAAAAAAAAACTGATCCCTTAGAGAGAGAGTCCGTCTAAAGGTTATTTGAGGGGTATCTCTAATAAATTTCTTAAGTGTAGGGTCGCTGGTTAGTAGGTGCCAATGTTTGTTTAGGAGGTTATGTAAAACTCCTTCAATGCCAGAAAATTGTGTGATGAGTCTGACCGTGTTGAATGGTGGTGAATTAGGTTTTTTGTATAATAAGGAGGCCCTCGAATGACCTGACGCTTTGTTGAATGCCTTCCTGAGGGTTCATCGTGTATAACCACGATCCAGTGACCTGGATCGTAGTTTGTTTGCCTGATCCAGAAAGTCTGCATCTGAGGAACAATTCCTACGCACTCTTAAGTACTGTGCATAGGGTATACTCCTAACCAAGGGGGCGGGATGGGCGTCCTCCACCATTGGACCTGGGTTACCTTTTTCGCATCCGCCCCGTGGAAACTCTTTGAAACATTTTTATATGTTCAATTGGGATGAAGGTGTCTTCTCATATGGATTTAAATATGGCCATATAACAGTTTTTTCATATTCAGGTATTATTCATTATTATTATTTTATTTTTTTAGGAGTTAAGATTAGGGGTTCATTTTTTATTTATTATTAATTAGTATTCATTTATTGAGTTTATTTATTTATGATTACAGTAGTTTTATTTGTGTATTTATTTTACATTAAGCCCCCATTCACACTGGGGCGACGCTACTTCGCACCGCGACCTCCGAGGTCGCGGTGCGAGCAGCGCGCCGCGACTTCGGAGCGGCCGCCATGGACTTCGTAACATTGAAGTCTATGGCGGTCGCCTCCTGGTCGCCCCAAAGAAGCTCCGGACCCTTTTTCTGAGTCGGAGCGACTTGTGTCGCTCCTATCAGAACGGGTCCGCAGCTTCCCTATGGGAGGCGACCTGCGGCGACCTGTGAGGCGACCAGGTCGCCTCACAGGTCGCCCCAGTGTGAACGGGGGCTTATGTATTCATGTATTATTATCAGCAGCAGCAGTAGGAGTAGTATTAATAACCTAACCTCTAATCGTAATCCTAACCCTAACCCCAACTCCTAATCCTAACCCTAACCTAACCTTAACTCTAACCCCTTACCCTAATGAAAAAATAAATAAATTATTAATAATAATAATAAAAAGTGGCTCTCGCGCTTCACCGCAGCTCTCCTGCAGTCCCGCTGAGCGATTGGGCTCCTCCGGACTCCTTACTACCACCTCAGGGCAGTGGACGCACGCCTACTACACCGGTGAGTGCTTCTCCCCTGGTGGTCTATCTCACTGCTGCACTGCGTGGAGCACAGGCCTTACCTCCTCTTGCTCCCAGGTCCTACACCCAGTGTTCCGATGCCTTCCTACTTTTGCTGAGGCCTGCATCGGAGCCCTGCTTGCATCCGGGCACTAGAGGAGGGGGCCCTGGGTCCTTCGCCTCCTCAAGCTACTCCATTGGTTCTCCTTCCAACATTGAACTGCTGCAACCTCCAGTCCATCCAGTGCAGGTGGCGGGATACCTGGAGAATCACATCTTCCCCATGCCTCCATATCAGCACCTGCCTCTCCCAAGTCACAAAGGCTGCTCCAGCTCCGAGATCCCAGTTCTTCCAGGGGTACTACAGGGCCTCTTACACCTCAAATTCCTGCTAAAGGTCCTTCTGCTCCATTCTATGGGGGGGGGATTCATCCCACCTGTTTCCTCTCCCCTGCATACCCGGGCGTGGTATTAACTGTGGGATCCTCACATGTTGCCTGCACCCCAAGCACAGCATGCCATCCCAATGGTGCCTCAACTGCTGCCTTCTTCCCCCCACCTGCCTATACACCTGCCAGCGGCTGTTCCTCCTCCCCAAATATGTCCTTCCTGGCATTCATACTAAAGAGGACTTTAAGCTGTTGACAGAAGATGTCAAGTCTACATGCTGCACTGAAATCCAATCCCTCCAAACAGATCTTAAGCATCTTTTTTTTTCCCTAAAGGTCTCTCTACTGAGCCGTGAGATATTATTTGCAGAATTCACTCATACCCTTTGAAAGAGGACTATATGCAAAAAACTTGTTCTTCCAGCAAAGTTGTATTTGAAGGCACCCAGGTTCAACTATATCCTGATAATTCCTGGATCACTCTCCAAAAACACAGACTTCTCCAACCCCTCCTGTGTACCCTACAGGAGGCAGATATTACCTATCGTTGGGGTTTTCCTGTCAGCCTCACTGCAAAATGACAAGGTAAATCTGCAGTGCTGCCCTATCCAGAAGATCATTCTGCGACATGTTGCAGCTACCTATTCCCAGCTCCCTGAATGGGATCTTGTGTCCACCCCGCCTACACCACCTACGGTTTGGCAGAAGGTTTCCCCAGCCAAACGTTCCAGGGGTTTGGAAACTCCTCGCAAGTCAACAAGACACAAAATCTGATGAACTGTATGCAGATTTAACTCCTCCCATACATCTTTCCTACGGATCTGCCTAAATTGATATTTCATTACTGTTTACTGTTATGCTTTCGTTATTACAATAGCAATAGCCGCCCCCCCCCTTTTTTTTTCTTCCTTTCATTCTTACATAATGGGCTCATTTTGGGTGAGACATGAGAGTGGTTGGCTATTCTGTCATTACCCCCTCACGCTAATTGTTTACCGTTCCCCTTTTATTTTATTTTTTCTCCCTCAACCATTTTATGTCCCCCTGATCTTTATTCCAGTCAGGTTGACATATAGGAATGTGAACAGTTCTAGGCCTTGATGGCTTGTTCCATTTTTGTTAATATTGTATGTTACATTGCCTCTTTTTTGCTATTTTTGCTATTTTAACCCTTTGTTTCTTTTCTAGTCTTTCTTTTTCCCTTCTCTCCTCTGTCCATCATGAAGCTGCCTCTACCCGTCATGTTCCCTCCCCTGGAAAATAAGTCCTTCTGGCTCTTGAGATATGTCTACCCCACCACTGGATCAGATAAGTGTTGTTTTCTCTGCTTTCATCCAACACTAGGGAGATACAGTATGATGCTTCTTCCACTGCTGCATTGTTATTCTGATCTGTTGATAAAGA
Source organism: Pelophylax lessonae (assembly GCF_965119305.1). NCBI lineage: Eukaryota > Metazoa > Chordata > Amphibia > Anura > Ranidae > Pelophylax > Pelophylax lessonae. Next base: position 374,826,615 of record NC_138769.1, on the reverse strand, counting down.
GTGGGAAAGTTTTCTTTACACAGTGTAGCAAAAGTCGGGATAATGTAAACCCCCAAATATTTTAGAGCAGTGGATTTCCAAGAGTAAGGGAAACAAGATGCTAAGTGTCCAATTTTGTCCTCAGGGATGTTAACAGGGAGGGCCTCTGACTTATACGTGTAGCAGTACACCCGTAGGAGCTGCTGGTTATATTTTTGGGTCTACATCCTGCCTATCAACCCCAAGAGTTGGCTCGAACCCTCCCTGGGCACAACTGACATGAAAAGGGATTTTAACACCAAATGGCTACAGAGGAACACAATTCAACATATATCACTTCAATAGGTAGTAAATAACCTGTTACCTTTCACTGGCCGCAGTCCCTCAGGGTGACAAAGGTGCAAAACACAGATTTTGCGCTTAACCAAGAATAACGTTACTTGGCATAAAACAAAAGCAAAACACATTAAGATACAAGCTAACTCTGCAAGACAATGCAAGAGTCAACTAAGAAAGATAAGGTTAGTGTCACAACAATAGACAATACGGTTAAGCCAGCTATGCTGGTATACTTGTACAGCTAAATGATTGCTCATGAGCTTTCCGTCCTTACAGCTATACTTTACACGCATCTAGTCACCATACCAGACAGGCAAGGCCTATCTGAGTCCCACACACAGTACTTCCTACTTTAAATCAGAATCTTCACTAGCAATCGTTGGTGCACAGGTTATTTGTAATCCAGAGGGGTTGATTGATAATCCAGCAGTGTTGAAACAAAGGGGCTACAACCACAATGTTCCTGAGTAATCATGTGCCTACAGCTCACTAATGGCACATATATCTGCCCCCTGGCGTCTTATGCGCCTGTATTTAGCTGCTAGGTCTCCTGAGAGGTACACTAGGCCGCGGGGTGTATGGCGTGCTATTTGAAGTGTGGTTGGCAGTGGCTAAAGTCACCTTCTTCCAAACAAGAATCAATTTTTGGGCAGGTGCCCTTCTTAGCAACAGGCCTTTTTTCCGTGGAACTCTCCGCTGCTGTCACAGTCTCCAGCCTCTGTCACCAGCCGCACTAGGTGTTGGTGATGGACGACTCCGGTCTCTGCAGAGCAACGACGGGACCTCTCAGAAGGGTCCTCTGCTGGAGGTCAAACGATCCACCTTGATCACTTCAGGCCCAGGTTTTTTGGTCTAACATTACAGCAGCAGCACTCAGTGCTGGCTTCCAGCTTGATTCAGCATGGAGTCCCAAGAGGCCCTCAAAGCTTCTCCCAGAAGGCTGCACGGTGAGGTAGTGCACCCTGGTACCATAGCTGCACCGTGGGTAGTGTATCCTTTCTTTTGCTAGAAATCAGGGAGTAACTGCAGTGTAGCAACTAAACCACCAGAGGGAGCTAAGTTCCTTCCAAATGTCAAACAGTCATCTTTACCTATATTGTATAGGGGGAACCCCACTACATACGCGTTTATTTTGTATCCCGAGAGGGCTCCACTCCTGACCTCCTTCCTATATAACCCCAGGGTGCCGAACAGCCTCACGTTACCAATGTCCTCTCCTTGGAACCTATTCCATTTTGGCCATTTGGTAGACCCTAGGTCTGGTAAATTATTGCCATTTAATGAATTTCAGAATAAATTTGATCTGCCTCACCAGCTGTTTTATGGATATTTGCAGATTCGCCACACCATAACACAAACTCTGTAATTCTCCTCTCTTTCCTCCTTTGAACGCTTGATCCTAGAAGGCACTGCACAGAGAGGTCTGATCTCTGACATTTACCAGATACTAAACTCCTATTCCATTCAAGATCAAGGTAAACACTCCTAGATGCTCCAATGGGAGAGGGTACTCGTGAGGAAATTCCTCTTAAGGCGTGGCAGGTGGTCTGGTCTCAGGCAGCTCAAAGTTTCCTATGTACCCTCTATAAGGAAAACACTTAAAAAATTCTCTACTCTTGGTACCTGACACCAGATGTGCTCCATGCCATCTATCTTATTAGTTCTGACCATTGTTGGTGTTGCTACAAGGATAAAAGTACCCTTTTCCACATATATTGGACCTGTCTGTCGATTACCCCTTTCTTTTCTACCACTCAGTACAACAACTGCTGGGTCGCATTTTTGGGGTACCTATTCCATTGACACCTACATTTTTCCTTTTGGGCCTATCTCCCCCTAAAAATCTCTAAACCCTATAAAAAGCTGCTGCGCCATATTCCTATGCCTTATAGCTCTTAATTGGAAAAAGCATTCTCCCCCTTCCCCAGATGCTTTGTATGCCAGGTAGAGATGTATAGAACTGTTCGCCGGCGAACAGTTCCCGGCGAACTTAGCATGTTCGCGTTCGCCGCTGCCGGCGAACATATGCGATGTTCGGTCCGCCCCCCATAAGACATCATTGAGGCAAACTTTGACCCTGAACTTTACAGTCAGCAGACACATTTCCAGCCAATCAGCATACCTCCCTCCCACACCCTCCCACCTCCTATAAATAAGCAAGGGCAGCATCCATCTTAGATCATTCTGAAGCAGTGTGTGTAGTGAGAATAGGGAGAGAGCTGCTGCTGCTGCTGCTGCTGCTGTTAAGCTAGGGACAGTTAGTCAGTGTTCCTGGTCTTGCAGTGTTCTTGGTCCACTACTGCTGTAATATCAGCACCCCAAAAAGCCCTTCTAAGGGCTGGTATTTGTGGTTTTTTTTATATATATATATATATATATATATATATATATATATATATATATATATATACCTAGCGTCCCCAAAAGCCCTTTTAAGGGCTGGTAATTGAGTTGTTTCTTCTTATATATATATATATATATATCTATATCTATCTAGTGTCCCCAAAAGCCCTTTCAAGGGCTGGTAATTGAGGATTTTTTTTATTTATATATATACATATATATATATATATATATATATAGTGTCCCCAAAAGCCCTTTTAAGGGCTGGTAAGGTAATAGAGTTTTTTCTTTATATATATATCTATATATATCTATTGTACACTGCAGTTGCCTGCCCGCTGTGTGTGAGAGGCCACAGACCTACCACAGACTGTACTGTGTGCACACCACACTCATTTCGGGTGGCACAGGCACAGTACCTTGCATTTTAAAAAATATTTTTTTTTCCTCTGTCATAATTGCAGTGAGTGCTGTGTCAGGTCCACAGAGTGCACTGTACCCACTGCAGTGCACTGCCCACCACTGATATATATACGGTGGCACAGCATCTTGTTGCAATAAATTGAAAAAAAAAAATATTTTTTATTATTGCAGTTGCCTGGGCTGCCAGTTACTGTCAGGTCCACAGAGTGTACTGTGCCCACTGCAGTGCCACTGTGTGCCCACCCACCACTGATATATAAGGTGGCACAGCAGCTTGCAAAGTAAAAAAAAATATATATATTTTTTAATTGCAGTTGCCTGGGTGCCAGTGACTGCTGTCAGGTCCACAGAGAGTGTACTGTGCCACTGCCCACCCACCACTGATATATAAGGTGGCACAGCAGCTTGCAAAGTAAAATAAAATATATTTTTTTTAAATTGCAGTTGCCTGGGTGCCAGTGACTGCTGTCAGGTCCACAGAGAGTGTACTGTGCCACTGCCCACCCACCACTGATATATAAGGTGGCACAGCAGCTTGCAAAGTAAAATAAAATATATATTTTTTAAAATTGCAGTTGCCTGGGTGCCAGTGACTGCTGTCAGGTCCACAGAGAGTGTACTGTGCCACTGCCCACCCACCACTGATATATAAGGTGGCACAGCAGCTTGCAAAGTAAAATAAAATATATATTTTTTAAAATTGCAGTTGCCTGGGTGCCAGTGACTGCTGTCAGGTCCACAGAGAGTGTACTGTGCCACTGCCCACCCACCACTGATATATAAAGTGGCACAGCAGCTTGCAAAGTAAAAAAATATATATATATTTTTTAAATTGCAGTTGCCTGGGTGCCAGTGACTGCTGTCAGGTCCACAGAGAGTGTACTGTGCCACTGCCCACCCACCACTGATATATAAAGTGGCACAGCAGCTTGCAAAGTAAAAAAAATATATATATATTTTTTAAATTGCAGTTGCCTGGGTGCCAGTGACTGCTGCCAGGTCCACAGAGAGTGTACTGTGCCACTGCCCACCCACCACTGATATATATGCCTGCAAGAGAAAAAGCCAGCCGCAGAGAAGCCGTATTCCTGAAAATATAAGAAAAATGCTGTTTTTTAGGGGTTCTGGACATGGTACAGAGCTGAAACTTGACAGGTACACTTTTTAGACCCCCCAGACACTGAATACAAAAAATGACATGCCTGCCTAAAAAAATGCCCGCTAAATGCCTGCAAGAGAAAAAGCCAGCCGCAGAGAAGCCGTATTCCTGAAAATATAAGAAAAATGCTGTTTTTTAGGGGTTCTGGACATGGTACAGAGCTGAAACTTGACAGGTACACTTTTTAGACCCCCCAGACACTAAATACAAAAAATGACATGCCTGCCTAAAAAAATGCCCGCTAAATGCCTGCAAGAAAAAAAGCCAGCCGCAGAGAAGCCGTATTCCTGAAAATATAAGAAAAATGCTGTTTTTTAGGGGTTCTGGACATGCTACAGAGCTGAAACTTGACAGGTACACTTTTTAGACCCCCCAGACACTGAATACAAAAAATGACATGCCTGCCTAAAAAAATGCCCGCTAAATGCCTGCAAGAAAAAAAGCCAGCCGCAGAGAAGCCGTATTCCTGAAAATATAAGAAAAATGCTGTTTTTTAGGGGTTCTGGACATGCTACAGAGCTGAAACTTGACAGGTACACTTTTTAGACCCCCCAGACACTAAATACAAAAAATGACATGCCTGCCTAAAAAAATGCCCGCTAAATGCCTGCAAGAAAAAAAGCCAGCCGCAGAGAAGCCGTATTCCTGAAAATATAAGAAAAATGCTGTTTTTTAGGGGTTCTGGACATGCTACAGAGCTGAAACTTGACAGGTACACTTTTTAGACCCCCCAGACACTAAATACAAAAAATGACATGCCTGCCTAAAAAAATGCCCGCTAAATGCCTGCAAGAAAAAAAGCCAGCCGCAGAGAAGCCGTATTCCTGAAAATATAAGAAAAATGCTGTTTTTTAGGGGTTCTGGACATGCTACAGAGCTGAAACTTGACAGGTACACTTTTTAGACCCCCCAGACACTAAATACAAAAAATGACATGCCTGCCTAAAAAAATGCCCGCTAAATGCCTGCAAGAAAAAAAGCCAGCCGCAGAGAAGCCGTATTCCTGAAAATATAAGAAAAATGCTGTTTTTTAGGGGTTCTGGACATGCTACAGAGCTGAAACTTGACAGGTACACTTTTTAGACCCCCCAGACACTGAATACAAAAAATGACATGCCTGCCTAAAAAAATGCCCGCTAAATGCCTGCAAGAAAAAAAGCCAGCCGCAGAGAAGCCGTATTCCTGAAAATATAAGAAAAATGCTGTTTTTTAGGGGTTCTGGACATGCTACAGAGCTGAAACTTGACAGGTACACTTTTTAGACCCCCCAGACACTAAATACAAAAAATGACATGCCTGCCTAAAAAAATGCCCGCTAAATGCCTGCAAGAAAAAAAGCCAGCCGCAGAGAAGCCGTATTCCTGAAAATATAAGAAAAATGCTGTTTTTTAGGGGTTCTGGACATGCTACAGAGCTGAAACTTGACAGGTACACTTTTTAGACCCCCCAGACACTAAATACAAAAAATGACATGCCTGCCTAAAAAAATGCCCGATAAATGCCTGCAAGAGAAAAAGCCAGCCGCAGAGAAGCCATATTCCTGAAAATATAAGACAAATGCTGTTTTTTAGGGGTTCTGGACATGCTACAGAGCTGAAACTTCACAGGTACACTTTTTAGACCCCCCAGATGCTAAATCCAAAGAAATTTTTTATTTTTATTTTTTTTAATTTTTCCAATAATTGGCTCTCTATCAAAAAATTATAATTTTTAAGAACTTTTTTTTGCGTGATCCCTCTCCGGCATGCCACAGTCCAGGTGTTAGTCCCCTTGAAACAACTTTTCCATCACTATTGTGGCCAGAAAGAGTCCCTGTGTGTTTTAAAATTCGCCTGCCTATTGAAGTCTATGGCGGTTCGCCCGGTTCGCCGGTTCGCGAACATTTGCCGATGTTCGCGTTCGCCGTTCGCGAACGGCGAATTTTAGGTTCGCGACATCACTAATGCCAGGATCAAGGATGTGGAGCTGATGGAGAAACTGACCGCTAGAATACAGGACAGAATGGAAATTCACAACCATCTTTGGGAAGTATGGCATCTCCAGGAGGACCCACCCTGAGATCCTATCCCCCCCTTTCCCTTCCTTCTTTCTGGTGAGCTGTTGCAATGGCCCCTGCCCCCTTCTCTTTTTCTCTTTCTTTCCCCCCCCTTCTTCTCTTTTACCTTTCTCTATAGTTCTTTTCATTTAACCCTTTCCTTTTATGTTCTTCTGAGTATTATCATTTCTTCTCTTAACCGTTTAAAGACCGCCCGCCGCAGTTATACTGCGGCAGGCAGCCCCTTCTACGCGTAACGATGTAGGTATACGTTGGTCACGCGTCTGCAGCCAGGGGCTCCAATTGCCGTCTGACACCTGCGATCGCTCCCCTCTGAGAGAGAAGAACGGTCAGCTGTTGTAAACACAGCTGACCGTTCTTCTATCTGGAATGATCACAGAGTGCCTGTGATCCTTCTATGTGGGATCACAGGTCTCTATAATCATTTCACAAGCCATGCCCCATACAGTTAGAATCACTCCCCTAGGCTCACATTTAACCCCTTGATCACCCACAATATTAATCCCTTCCCTGCCAGTGTCATTATTACAGTAGCAGTCCATATTTTTAGCACTGATTACTGTAGTAATGTCACTGGTCCCCCCAAAAGTGTCAAAAATGTCAGTTAGGGGTCCGATCTGTGCGCCACAATGTCGCAGTCCCGCTAAAAATCCCAGATCGCTGCCATTACTAGTAAAAAAAAAAAAACAATAAAAATGACATAAATCTTTCCCGTAGTTAGAAGACGTTGCGCAAACCAGTAAAAATACACCTATTGCGATTTTTTTTTTTTTACCAGAAATATGTAGCAGAAAACAAATTGGCCTAAAATGTTAAAAAAAATTAATTTTTAATTTTTTTTTGGGAATGTTATATAGCAGAAAGTGAAAAATATTATTTTTTTTTCCAGAATTGTCGCTCTTTTTTTGTTTATAGTGCAACAAATAAAAATCGCACAGGTGATCAAATACCACCAAAAGAAAGCCCTATTTGTGGAAAAAAAAGGACAACAATTGTATTTGGGTACAGTGTCGCACGACCGCGCAATTGTCCATTAAAATAATGCAGTGCTGAATCACAAAAAATTGCCTGGTCATTAAGGGGGCAAATCCTTCAGGTCCAGAAGTGGTTAATGAAGATATCTAGCACTATGTTGCCCTAGTGGTTTTTGGGAGGGAGGATGAGAGAGAGAGAAGAGTTCTGAGAACCCACTAATCAAACTTTTCTTTTCTTCTTCTTACTTTTCTTCTTTCTTCTGGTTAATGAAGGTATCTAGCACTATGTTGCCCTAGTGGTTTTTGGGAGGGAGGATGCGAGAGAGAGAGAGTAGAGTTCTGAGAACTCCCATTAATCAAACTTTTCTTTTCTTCTTCTTACTCTTTTCCTTTCTCTCTGAGACTTCTTATATTCATGTATGGTGGTTGCCACTGCTGTGGCTGTTTCAACTGTTCTTACTGTATTTTACTGAGTGTTTCCTACTTGTCATGTCCTCAAATGTCTTTTTCTTTGTCCTTAACAAAAAATGATCAAAAAAAATATTTGAAAAAAAAAGCTGAAATACCTAGCAACAAATGATGTAACAGATGAGTTTTCTCTATTGGCGTATAAAAAAACGCCAAAGTTAAAAAAATGCTGTATAAAACTGCGTAAGTCACACATAAAAATGTGCCAAAAAGTGCCGAAAAGATGATATGCTCAGGTGTGAATGCAGCCTAAGAGCCCTTTCATACTGAGGTGCTTTTCATAGATACAAAAAAATGTGTGAGGGTATTATTTTTATTTTCCACCTTAATACTTAATTTGGCTGTACATGGGGGTGGACAGGCACTACTAAGATAGAGGGTAGCCACAAAGGATTTAAAAATGCCTCTGAGACGAGGCGTGGCTTGGACATGGCGGTGTGAGGATGTTCTCTCTTGGTGCTCCCGCTCTTTGGCCTCCCTAGTCGACCATTAACTGCTCTTTATCGCTGCTATGAGCGTCCGCAAGAAGAAGGGAACCAAGCCTGCTACAGCCTCTTCCTCGAGGACCACCTCGGTGACCCCGATCCACGCCTTTTTCCCAGATTCCGCCACCTCTTCACCGCGGGCCCTGACTCTGTTGCCACATGGGGGACTAGGCCCGCTAGCTGCCTCCTCACCTACACAGAGCTCCCTTCAGATCCTTGCTGCCTCCCCCATGGCTGCTACGACCTTACCTGCTCAGCTGGGAGACATTCAGGACATCTGGACTCTCCTCAGGGCCCTTCCCACGTAAGCTGACATGGAGACGATTGTGGCTCAGGTGGCGGAACAGCACCGGCGGGACTTCCAGCAGCTGGGCGGTGAGGTGGCCTCCCTGGAGGGCCGTGTGACGGCGGGTGAATCTGTGGTCGGAGCGTTACAAACCAGGATCTCCCGGCTGGAGAAGACCCACACTGAGGTCCTTGCCGCACATCAGCTTAGAATGGAGGACATCGAAAACCGGAGCCGTCGCAACAACTTACGGCTCCGGGCCATACCTGAGGCAACTGGGCCAGAGGATCTGGCGGACACTGTGCGAGCTGTGCTGTCCCGTGTGCTCCCTGCGAATCCTGTGGCCAACCTGGAATTTGATCGGGTCCATCGGGCCCTGGGAGCACGACCCACTGATCCAGCTAGGCCCAGGGACGTCATCTGCCGCCTGCATCGCTACTCGGTGAAGGAGAGGGTGCTCCGGGAGGCCTGGTCCAAGGGCCCCATTGATTTAGATGGCGCTCTTATCCAAATATTCCCTGACGTGGCACGAGGCACCCTGCAACGCCGAGCGATGCTCAAACCGCTGTTGGAAAGACTCCGGGCTCCTGAGATCACCTATTGGTGGGGATACCCCCTGCAGTTGACTGTGCGGAAGAACGGATCATCCTTTGTGCTCCGCAGGCATGCAGATCTTCCGTCTTTATGTGAGTTCCTGGGCATCGCACGGATGGAGCTCCCGGACTGGCTAGCCCTGCTTCCAGACCGTGACCCACGCCAGGGTCCCTGTGGTTACACTCTCCACTTCCCCGCCGACGGCGCCGGCAGAGCCGTGGACCGCCTTCGCAGTCGCAGGGTCCGGAGATCGCTGCACCGGAGACCTATTGCCGGGGTCTGTGAGTATGGCTCCCTCCTTCCCTGACTCTTGCCCTTTCCTCAGTCCTGGTCCTTGATGTCTCCGGTTAGCCCACTGCCCATCGCCCCCTGCACGCTACTGTCTGTGGTACCTCACCGTGCTCGTCTGTTGTTACTTGGCCCCCTTCCGTATCCCGCTGGTCTGATGCCTCCTTGTATTGCCTCCCGCTCCTATCCCAGGTATGCTGCTGGACCGCGCTGATCACCGGGTGCCCCCCCTTTCGCTGGCTACCGCTCTGGTTTGTGGCTGCCCTGCATGGCCATCACACCCGGCTGCCCTCTTCCTGCCCTGGGTATCGCCTGCTAGGGTTTTCCATTTTTGGACGGACTCTGAGAGGGGGGAGGGATGTACTGGACTGCTTTGGGGGCCTCGGGCTTTGCTGGGTCAAGGCGAGCTGGTCTCTGACGCTTTATGTGTCCTAGACTGTAGCTCCTCGCTGTCTCCAACTGAGGGACTTGATGCTGCCTGTCGTGGCGGGGGTACGTTGGCGGACTTGTGTGGCGCTCTACCTGCTCAGTTGGGGCACTGGGCTGTGACTCCGCTGGCTGTGGTCCTCGCCTTCACCCTCCCGCGGCGGCCGCCCTGTAGTTACATCTGGTGGCGGTGAGGTGGGGGGGGGGAGGCTGGCTCTCGCGGTGGGTCCTCTCCGGTGTCCCCAGGGGGGACATGTGCTGAACTGCCGGCTATGACTCAGTACGGGAAGTGCCTGGCGCTTGGGAGGGATTGTTTATTGTCTTGTATTGCCGGGGATGGACTTGCTGCAATGGATGACGCCTGTTTCCAAGCTTTGTATTGCATGTGGGGCTGCCCTTCTCTTTTGCTATGTTAGAAGTTATATGTTTATTGCAATGTCATATTTCTGTAGCTGTGCTTTGGGCTGGAGACAATATTGGACCCCCCCATCTCCTCCCCCCCTCCCTTCCTTTCCCCCTCCCTTCCTTCCTTCATTCCCCCTTCCCTTCTTCCTTTCCCCCTCCCTCCTTCCTTCCTTTCCCCCTCCCTCCTTCCTTCCTTCCTTTCCCCCTCCCTCCCTCCTTCCTTCCTTTCCCCCTCCCTCCCTCCTTCCTTCCTTTCCCCCTCCCTCCTTCCTTCCTTCCTTTCCCCCTCCACCTCCCTCACCTCCTCCCCCTCTCCCCCGCCCCTCCCCATCACCTCCCTCACCCCTTTTTCCCCTCGCCCCCTTCCCCTCTGTCCTTCCCCCCTCTCATCACCTTCCTTCCCTTTCATCTCCCTTCCTATCCCTCATCCCTCGTGTTCCTCTCCTCCACCTTCTTTCCCAAGTCCCTTCCCCCTGCCTTCCCTCCCTCTCCCCCCTCCCTTTTTCCCATGCCCGGGGCCATATTCCATACTACGACCCTTGGTGCCTTCGGAGGGGGCCCTTTGCGGGGCTTCTGGGGCTGCGATCCTCGGGGCCAATATGGTCTGTCGGGGGTGCTTCCCTGGGAGCCGGCGCTCTGGATCGTCCTCTCCTGCTCCTGACTGTTTTGTTGTTTTTCATCACTTTTTTTTTTTAACTGTGTTTATTACTCGTCATATCTTGTTCCCCGCCTTCAGAGGGCTATGCTTCCTCCAATGTTCCTAATTGATTGTTCCTTTTCTTTTTTTTTTGACGCTTACACATCACCTCCTCATAGGTCGACCTGGGATGGACGGGGGGCGGTCACCTTCCTCTCTTCGGTGTGGCCTTCCCCGCAGTGTTAATTTCGTCGACTAAAACCGACTAAAACGTTTTCGTCGACTAACACAATTCAGATGACTAAAATACGACTAAAACTAAAATGGCATTTTAGTCTTAAGACTAAAATACGACTAAAACTAAAATGGCATTTTAGTCAAAAGACTAAAACTAAATCGAAATTTGCTGCCAAAAATTTACACTGTTGCATGTTCAAAGCATAAATAATAACATATTAGATTTTTCACTCCAGGACCAGCAGTAGTATATAATAAGTTTGGAAATTGTAGAGAAATGCTTAAATAATGCATTACAAATTACAATTGAACTACACCCATTTGATTATAGATGACTAAAATGAGTTTTAGTCGACTAAAATGTAGGGCGTTTTAGTCGACTAAAATATACTGGAGTTTTAGTCGACTAAATACGACTTAAACTAAAACACTTGCAGAAGACTAAAATAGGACTAAAACTAAAATGCCATTTTAGTCCTAAGACTAAAACTAAAACTAAATTGAAATTTGCTGCCAAAATTAACACTGCTTCCCCGTTCCCCCCATAGGGTTTTTTCTTACATGGGTTCCCCACGCCCCACTCGGTCTCTGGTTGTTGGGTCTGGAACCCTAAGTGAATTCAGACTAGTTCTCACTGTGCCGTTGGCACTCTAGTATCTTGGTTCTCTCTCAGCTTTCCCCGCTCCTCCCTGTGCTCTTCTTCTTCTACTCCCTCTTTTCTTGACCTCCACCCTCCCCCTCTCCCCCCCCCCTTTTTTTTTCTCTCTCTCTCCCTCTCTCCCCTACCCCCTGGGTGGCGATGGCCGCCCGCCCAGCCGCTCCTCTCCGCCTGGTCTCGCTTAATGTAAAGGGGCTTAATACCCCGGAAAAGCGCTCTATTGTTTTGAATGACCTCCATCGCCTCCGGACCCATGTTGGCTTCCTGCAGGAGACCCATTTCAAAGCTGCCAAACTCCCTGCGTTGGGTGGCAGAAGATTTCCTACTGTATACCACAGCTGCTCGCCTGATTCCAGATCTAGAGGGGTCAGCATTTTGATCATTAATCAAACCCCGTGGACGTGCTTAGACTCGTGGAGTGATGGGATGGGCAGGGCTCTGTTTGTGAAGGGTCGTCTGGGCTCTGTGTTAGTTACCCTAGTCAATCTCTATCTGCCCAATACGGAACGGGTCCCGTTCCTTGAATCTATGTTTTCCAAACTACACGACTTTATGGAAGGTCAGGTTCTCCTTGGAGGCGACCTTAATTTTGTTCTGGACCTGATATTGGACGCCTCCCGAGGCGCTTCCCACATTTCCTACTCCGCACTGAAGCGACTAAAGAAGAGTTTTCACGCTTTTCATCTAGTTGATGCTTGGCGGGTACTCCACCCGACCACTAGAGATTACACTTTTTACTCCTCCCCCCATGACTCCTACTCGCGCATCGACTATTTTCTGGTTCCACAGGCCTTGCTGGGACGTGTCGTATCGGCATCTATTGGATCCATAACTGTTTCAGACCATGCGCCTGTGGTCCTTAAGATGGACCTACGCACCCCGGAAGCACATCAATGGCAGTGGCGACTCAATGACGGCCTCCTTCTAGATCCCAAGCTCCTGGAGGAGCTTCGGGTCGAACTTGGGGGGTTCTTTGCGACCAATGCCCTTCCGGACAGTCCTCCTGTGATGGTATGGGAGGCTCACAAGAGTTACATGCGCGGGATCCTGATCAAACTGGGGTCTCAACGCAAACGTGATTGAGCTCGACAGGTGGAAGATCTTCTGCGGCGCATTGCTTCACTGGAGGCCACCCATAAATGGACGCTTGCACAATCTGCCCTCCAGGAGCTTACTCTTCTTCGTGACCAGTTACGCTCCTTGGCCCTCTTCAGAGCGAAGGCTTCGCTGGCCAAATGCAAACGAGTGTTCTATGAGCACAGGAATAAATGTGGCAAGGTCCTCGCACGCGCATTGTGCCAACAGCGGGCACGGACTTTTATCCCAGAAATTCTCACATCGTCGCGCCGGAAGGTTCACGCCACGGAGGATATTGCCGAAGCCTTCCGCAGATATTATTCCTCGTTATACAATCTGGCCCCGGTCTCGTCTTCGCCCGCTCGGGCGGCACTCCACTCTAAGATCCAACTGTACTTGCAGACCTCTGGGCTTCCCGGTCTTCCCGAAGAGGCCTTGGAACGATTGGAGGAGCCGCTTCGCCCTGACGAGATCTCGGGGGCCTTGGCGGGATCTCAAAGTGGCAAGGCGCCTGGGCCCGATGGCTTCTCTCTGGCCTATTATAAGTGTTTTGAGGGTATTCTGGCTCCCCATTTTCTTGCCGCATATAACGCAACGGGCTCGGGGGCGGAGTTTCCGGTGGACTTACTTTGCGCTCACATCACGGTGATAGCGAAGGAGGGCAAAGATCCCCTCCTTTGCCAGAGCTATAGGCCTATCTCGCTCCTTAATGTGGACTTAAAGCTGTTCACCAAGATTCTGGCCTCTCGCTTGGCTCCCCTGCTCCCGCAGCTGGTAGAAGATGATCAAGTGGGCTTTGTGCCCTCCCGGGAAGCGAGGGACAACACCACGAAGGCTATTGACCTGCTGCACTTGGCGTGTGCCTGGAAGATCCCCATGTTGCTCCTCTCGACGGACGCAGAAAAGGCGTTTGATCGAGTGAACTGGGTTTTTCTTCTGGAGACCATGAGACATATTGGACTGGGGCAGCGCATGTTGTCCTGGATCGGTGCGATTTACTCTCGCCTGTCGGCGTGCATTAAGATCAACGGCTTGCTCTCCGGCCCTTTGGAAATCTCCAACGGGACACGGCAGGGATGCCCTCTTTCCCCGCTGATCTTTGTTCTGACCCTTGAGCCCTTCTTAAGATTGATTAGGGCGAATACTGATATAGGTGGGATCTGGGTTTCACCGTCGCTCGCCCCGAAGGTAGCGGCTTATGCGGACGACCTTCTCTTCTTCTTATCCAAGCCCCTTCTCTCCCTACCTAATCTTATGCAGGAGTTTCGCAAATATGAAGAGCTATCTTCATATAAAATCAATCATCAGAAATCCGAAGCCCTCCCGGTCTCCATGCCTCCGGCTTTACTGACCCTTCTCCAAAGGGACTTCCCCTTTAAGTGGAGTTCCTCGCATATTAAATATTTGGGCATTTTTCTCCCCAACCACCCTGACCGCATCTTCGACTGCAACTTCCCTCCTCTTCTAGCGCATATCCGGAGGGACTTGGAGGGTTGGCAGAAGGGAATGTTTTCATGGTTCGGGCGCTGTAACATCATAAAAATTAATGTTATGCCCCGTCTGCTTTATGTGTTGCAAGCCCTTCCTATCTTTGTCCCCCAGGCCTTCCTTCGGAAGATCAATGAGGTTTTCCGTAGGTTTCTTTGGCTCCGGAACTCCCCCCGCCTGGCACTCAAGGTTCTTTGTATGCCCAAACTGAATGGCGGCATGGCCTTCCCAGACGCATCGCTATATTATGCCTCTTGTCACCTGGCCAGGATTCTGGACTGGCATATGCATGGCTCTCTGAAACAATGGGTGCGCATTGAACGGAGCTTTGGTGATTCTCTGCCGGAGTCACTGTTCTGGGGTGCCTCGGATCATCCGACCATAGGAGTCACCCTGGGGTTGGGCCGCAGGCTGTGTGGAGAGGGCTCAATTGCGACCTTTCCTTCCCCTCTATTTCCGGTGCTTGATAACCAGGACTTCACCCCGGGCTTGAGTGACCCAGGCTTTCGTGCCTTGAAGAACAACGGTCGCCACCAGGCTAGACACTTTATTGTCCGCGGTCATTGGGTCTCTCGGCAAACTCTCTTCTCTTATCGCTCCTTTGCCACATTGTCGTTTTGGCAAAAGATACAGCTGGCTCACTTCCTGCAATCCCTGCCACCGGCAACCTTGTTTACGAGACGCCTTACTCCTTTTGAGGATCTTTGTGCATCGGACTCTCCATTGCGCCACACCATATCTCTGCTCTTTCGCCTTCTATCAGGCTCCGATCCATCCTTCAGACCCCTGTATCTGGCTCATTGGGAAAGGGACCTAGGTCTCTCTCTGTCTGACCACCAGGTGGAGCGTATTTTCTTTTACACCTATAAGACTTCCCCGTGCTCCAAGTATCAAGAGGCCGGCTATAAGCTCTTGACCAGGTGGTACTACACCCCGGCTAGACTGCATAAGATGTTCCCCTCATGTTCAAATCTCTGCTGGCGATGTGGGGAGGAGGTGGGATCCCTCCTCCACGTTTTTTGGTCTTGCAGTAGACTGCAACCCTTTTGGAATGAGGTAATGCGTATTTCGCAGAAGTTCACAGATCATACCCTCACTTTGAGTCCTGCTCTCTTCCTCCTCCACCACAATAGCTTTCCGCGGTCTTCTTATCGGAAATCAATCTTGCCGCTCCTACTTACGGCGGCTAAGAGCTGTATCCCTCTTCTCTGGAAACAGGCACACCCTCCCACGGTGGCAATGTGGCTGCGAAAAGTGACACATATCAATGAAATGGAAGACCTCATTGCGACCGACAGGGGCACCAGAGAGAAGTTCCTCAAACGGTGGTACTATTGGCATGAGTTCAGCTTCTCCGATGAATATAAAACTTTGATCGCCTAGCTGGCTGTCGGCGGGCTGGGTGGCCATCCCCCCCCCCCCCTTTCCATTTTAACCTTCTCCCCCTCTCTTTTGCGCTTTCTGCCTCCTTTCCCACACCCTTTCCCCCCCTCTGCACTGTATTCTCCCCTTCCTTTCTCTGTTCTAATGCTTCCTCTCTTTCGGGACTTTCCTTCCCCTAGGCATACTTAACCTACCTGCCTCTCGGAATTTATGAGCGGGGCGGGCCACCGGATCGGTTCCTCTCTATCTCCATAGGCCGGCCATTTGATAGATGCCGGCGGAGGTTGGGGTTAAGACCTTTTTGGAGGGCCAACGCCCTGTAGTCAGCTCTTGGATCTTGCCTTTCGTGTTTATCTCTGTGGGATCACTTGTCCTGAAATATGTTTTTGTTTATTTCCTCGTACATTGTCTTCTGCTTGCCTACTGTTTTTGGACTTGTACCACTGCTCTTGCATATGTTGTATGCCTATTCCTTTTTCAATAAACATTGAATTTATAAAAAAAAAAAAAAAAAAATGCCTCTGAGACAATAACATTTGCTCTCTGGGACTGTGGTGCTCTAAATTCTTCATGGCTGATGCTGCACTGCTAATGCTTGCCTAATTATCTTCACTAGGACACACTGTACAGTACTGCTTGTGCTTGCTCTTTGCATCTCACTAGGCTGAACCACACTGCTGGTACTTGCCCTGTGCACTCCACCAGTATGCACTGCTATGTTGATGTTTGCCTTGTGCATTTCATGTGGATACTTAGCTCTCTTAGGCCTCATTCACACCACATGTGCATAAAAACTGATGGAAAAAATGTGAAGATTTAGCTTGCATACTGAATATTTTGGGCTCACTCACACTATGTTCAGAGATGTTCATATTTCTAATTTACCTCTCTGCAAGGACACAAAGAAAATTGTTTTCTATGTGCCCTATTTACACCATAACACTACTGTCATGTGAGTTTTTTTTTTCTGCACAGAAATGTACAACATAAAATTTCTGCAAGGGCACAAAGAAATTAATTGTTTTCTTTGTGCCTTACCCACACCACAGTGTTGGTGTCACATAAGTTTTTTTTTTCTGTGCAGAAAGCTGAATACGTATTGCAGATTTCTGCGCAGACAAAATATGCACGTGTTATGGTGTGAACAGGGCATATAGAGAACAATTGTTTTCTTTGTGCCCTTGCAGAAACAGGTGCAGAAAAACTTACATCTCTACATATGGTGTGAACAAAGTATTAGAGGGGCTTTGTGGTTGGCCAAATTTGGCTCCAAAGCATAAGTTCCTTCCCATGCTAGAACACTGTCTCTCCTGATGAGACAGGATCCTCCACCACCTTGTGCCCTGCTCCACACGACATTCCCGGCCATAGACCGTTGTATCCCCAAGGAAGAAATTTTCACACATTTGACCTACACATTATATTCCAGAGTTACTTGACATTACACAGTAAATCACATTTAGTGGACAGTCTGCAGTAGTCACAAGTGAAATCATGTGTAGCACTTAAAGCGGAGCGCCCTCTTCGGTGACGTCGGAGTCCCAGAATGCCCAGAAGCTGTTCAGCAGGGAATGACTCGCCTGCACCGGAAGTGACGAGCAGGGCCGGTGCAGGCGCATTGATTCCTGGGATCGATGACACTCATCTCCCAGGAGTCAATGCAAGGAGGAAATAACTTCGGCGGCTGGGTCCTCAGAGGGAGGAAGAGGAAGGAAGGTAAGTATATTTTCTTTAAAAATAAGGTAAGTGAATCAAAAAAAATTTTTAATTATTCAATTGTTTTTCAGGTAATTTAGAGCAAGCGGACAGGGAAAAGTTTGTTTTGACGGTGGAACTCCACTTTAAGCAGCCATTTACCTTTCAGTCTGTCCTCTACCCAGGGTCATTAGTTCTCACAGGACTGTGCTCTCTGTAGTCACCTCATTTCTAGGTAACTCTCTCCCGGGAAGCCTCCTGGGAAAACAGTCTCACTCTTTCAGCCTGGCCTAAAAGGCCTTTTTTGTAATCCACCCTAGCCCCCATCTCCATAAGTGAAAGAATGACTTCAACTGGATCCTCATATGTACAGGTCCACTCCACCTGGCCTCCTGCCCTGTCCAGGGCCTATGTGTGCTGATTATCTTCATAGCTGATATATATGGGTGCTGACTCACCCCTGACATCACTGCTCTACCTAAAAGGGCCTAGCACCTGAAGACACTGTCTGCTGTAACCAACCAGACACTATTCTGGCATCAAGCCACCTAGTGGAAAAATGGCTAACTGCACCTGCCTATAAAGGCCTTAATGATGACACAGTACACCTGACTCTTTTTGCACGGACCTCTTCATCCTCTTAATCAGAGGTGGCAGTTAATTTACCCCTGTTTTCTACAGGTTTATATTTTGAAACTGACTGTTGGGGGTCTCCCTGCTGTTCTTCTCTTTCAATCATACTAACTGAATTTTATACACCTCCTGAGTACTGTTCATTTGTTTGGACAAAAGGGAGGCACGACACAAAATAGGCACAAGGAAAATCATTGCTGATGTGTCAAGCAGATTGTGACAGTGCTGCTGGAAAAATTAAAAGTTTTAAAAGCTGATAAATAAATCACACCTGACCCAAAAATGTAATAACAACACCAGCCACTAAGGGCTGATGCTGCAAAATTAAAACAGTTGTTAACCGGGCAGAAATATGCCTGACCTGTCAAAAAATTTCTAAGCTTTGTATCTCATAGTGATATATTATAACTCCGCTGACACAGATGCGGCAAACAATGCTATAATGATCAGACTATACAGTACATTTGACCCAGAAAAATGATTAACTGTCAGAAAAATGTATAGTTTATATATCTGACAAATGTACTGTATACGTTTCTGACCCCTTCTATGTGGTGAATCAATGCAAATTTGTTCAATAGTCAGTTTCTATATAGGTTTCAAACTCCTTCTATTGCAGGCAAAAGTGGGGTTAAGTGATGTAAAGCTAGATAAAGGGCAAAAGTGGGGTAAAGTGATGTAAAGCTAGATAAAGTTTAAGAGAAAAAAAAAAGTAATATAGACAATATCAGCAGCAATACTTATTGTGATCTATGTGATTGGCACACAGTAATCAGAAGGCATGAAGCCACTCTGATTGGCTATTTTGATCGTGCCTGTAATCTGAAGGACATTTCTCATCATTCTCTTGAAGCAAAGGTACTCCTGCCTTCTGCTTACTAGCAATGGCAGATTGGGAGATGATAAAATACCATATTAGAAAACCTATATGGAAAATAAAAAAGAAGGTGCCAATTGCTGATCTACTTTTACAATAAATTTTATTGAGTTTCATAAAAAAAAAAAAAGCAAGTACGATTTTGGAATAATTAGAATGACACAGATAGAGCATAAAATCTGTCAATGAGCTATACAATATTAAATGTATTGTACATTTTTGCGAATAAGAACAATTCGCCCATAACAAAAAATAAAAATGTAGAAAAGGATCAGAAAAGATCCAAGTTATTTAAGTCAAGTGAGCTGATGTTCTTCTGAAATGCTAGTTGAAAGCATTGGATCAGCATAAAAGCAAGGCTTTTGAAAAGTGAAGGTCAGCAATGGCTTCCTCAGTTTCCTTAAATGGATCATGTTGTTTGTTATTGTTAGGATCCTGAATTGATTTCCTACCAGGAACGCTGTTTGCATGGAGTTGTATATCTATGTATGTTATGTTTATATTATTATTATTTATTATGTATATTTGTACATACATAACATGATACATACAAATATTATAAACCCATATATTTTCCCAGCAGGATATAGCTCACCAGGTAATTATTTATTTTGTGGCTGTAAAAATCTTCCACTCCTCATTTATGGCCTGCTTCCATCTATAATGGATTTTAGTATAATCCAAATTTCCTCCCTGAACACACAATTTTAATTAATCCTACTATTTATCAAGTTTTCTGATTTGCAGACTGCAATTTCCTGCTTTTGTGTACCAGGCAGTCTCGTATCTCAGATAAGACCTCTGGTGGAAAATTACAAGTAGAAATGATCTTCTAGCCACACACACCTTAGCAACGGTAAGTTCCTGTGCAATTTGGCGTATATTATTTAAAATACTTAAGGTTAATATTTAATTATGACCAGTGAAGATGTTTAAAAAAGGAAAATTTTATCCAAATGATTCATTTTTGACAAGATATTGGTTATGGTTCATATGGACTACAACGCATATACATTGCAGCAAAATCATGAACAATTTAATAAACTGCAGCAGAGAAGATACAAACAGCTCGAACATATGGAGCCCCAATGTCGTCCTTGCACTAGGAATACCCCAAATCATCACAAATTTGTTATCTGCTGCATTTAATTGTTCTGTGATTGTCACAATATCATTTTCCAAAGGTCTTACTAAATGCATTTTTATTCTTTTTTGTAACCTGGCCGTATCAGATCTTTTGGTGAGCTTATCTGGATTTTGGATTTCTTTGCATTTTATTACAGAACCAAACATCACCATATTTGGATCATGGACTATCTTGATTGCTTATGTATCTTATACTATATCCATACTATCCACAGTATATAACTTAGTGAGTATTGGCATAGAGCGCTATCTGACGGTATCTAGGAGCATCAGGCTGAAATGTAGGGTTACCAAGTACCAGACCTTGTCAGCTGTGCTCATTATTTGGACAGTGGCCATCATTCTTGGCTCTCTGCCTCTGCTGGGATGGGATTGTTTGACAAAGAAAGAAAATGTCTCTACACTTTATGGACCATTTTGTATTGACTATTTGGCATTCATCACTATACCTAACTGTATTGTTGCTTTAATCGTTCCTCTGATTACTTATATTGGAATCATTTTAATATTAAGGAAGCAGAAGCTTTTGGTGCTGGCGCATGGACAGCTCAATGGCACTTATAGGACAGCTGAATTTCAAGTAGCCAAAACATGCATTTTGATATGGATTCTTGCTCTTGTCTCTTATGCTCCATTCTTTGGTGGGGTTCTTTGGGATATCATCTACACAGTTTGCCCTGAAAAATTAAAGACCAGTGCCTTTGTATTTCGGAACATAAGTGCTATGATGATTACATTGAATTCTTTGGGAAACCCAATTATTTACTCTCTCAGGTTTAAAAGTCTGAACAATAATATTGTGCCCTGTAGATGCCAGCCAAGCAATCAAATTTCTGCCCAAGCCTTTTGAAATGTTTGAATTTATCACAGCCTGCGATAAAAAAAATATATAGGCATTGAGCTATGTGGACTCCTTGGACCTCTTTACTGTTTTCATGTTTAACTGCAGCTAGAAAACCACCAATCTGATTTATAAAGAATCTGTCATTTTGTCTATTCAAGGAAAAGGGACAGGTTGTTTTGACATATCACACCCCCCATTTACTTCCCCATTCCATTTGGCTGCAGTGCTGAGCAGTGTATTCTTTCAGCAGAGGAGTCCCCGCTGTCAGAAAACAATAAAACAGCAAGGAGAATTCCTCCATCCACCTCACTAGTGTGGATGGGGGAACCAATCGAAGAAAGTGATCTGTGTTTTGCCAGCCTTAGTGAACCTTTTTATATAATACTTAACACATTCTTTACATTCAAAACTCATGAATAAAAAAAATTAATTTTGCATCCTTTGGCTTTAGTTTGTGTCTCACAGATAACTCATTATTCAAGTCTGGATTTATTGTTTTCAATGAACAATCATCCACAGTAAACTTTGGTTCTAATTTTGTGATTTTCATTAACATAAGTATCAGTCCAAATTCACTAGAATCCTGATGCTTCACATGACTGTACACAAAGAAAATTTACTTTAGAATTAAACTATACATTCTTTCCTTGGACAACAAGGATGTGCTAATGGCAACTTTCTGCAGAATTTCATTTTGCCCTGCTGAATTTTGCTTCTTTCTGTATAATGAGTTAATCTAGTGATAAAGAAGGTCTAGGAACTAGGAGCTTTAAGACCTATAACAGGAACTTTTTTTCTGGTACCTCTTCTCACCCATATCAAGCCATGTAAAGTTCTTGGGTATGAAGGGTATAAACCCTTCGGTATCTAACCCTGGTTAGATATTGCTGCCAGTACAAACTGTGAAATTGGTGTTGTTTGCTTCTGTGCATAAATTATGTGGAGATCTGTAGTAAAGAGCTCTATCACTATACATTACTATACATCACTATACATTGTACAGTTAATGCTACCTGATTACAGGATCCTGAATTCTACAGGGAGAATGACCAACTTAGTGCTTTATCACTGCTGTCCAAATTCTTATCCACTTTGCTGGTGTGTTCCCTGTATAACATTCTGAGCAGAGCCAGCTGCATACTTTTAAGTGACTTTAGATGTCATTGTCATTAACATACATGCTTCCACACGCTCAAAGACCACATTGCAATAAAAGATAAAAAATACTGAGTTTTAGACATAGAATACCAAAAATGAAATGTCCACCTAGATTTATTATTGGTTATGAAAGGATTTTGGAAAGCTGAGTCACCAACTGGGGAACTATTGTGGGACACCACAGGAGAGCTACATCCAAGTGCAATAGACATGTCAGGTGGTTGAGCATGTGGTTTTGCAGCTGAGGTCTCCAGAAGCATCTGGTAGGTGTTTTAACCCACAGGCATCTAACCAAAACTTTTTCTTGCACAGTTTGAAAATTTGGTATACCTAAAACTGTTGAAAGAACTACAATAAAAAAATGTTTATTTTATCCCAACCTTAAAATCTTTGTATACTGAATTCTTGCCATAAAGGAGGTAGATAAAGATAAATGTCCAGGCAAGCATCTAATTATACAGCCAAAGTATGACTCCCATCTACAAAAAAAAATAATTTCTTTCAGAGCCATATGTGATTCATATATCTCTTACAGACACTACCAGAACAAACTATTAAAGCAAACAAGTCTTCTTACTCTGGTCTCTCTTCCTGTCTGCATGTTCTGTCGGCACATGTGTATGCAGCAGAGCCTGATTGGCTATTAGTGCTGCCCCTTCCCTGAACTAAATTACGCTGCGTGTAGATGAGCCTTTGCCATAATGTGCAAGATTTCACAGCAAACTTGCATATTGTGGCACATAATAGGTGGTGACAATGCCATTTCTCCTGCCAGTTCTTTTGGGTCCTGTGACATTCCAAATTGGCCAATCAATGAACACTGATGATCTAACTCCAGCTTGTATCATCCCCAGCACCTGGCCCTTTTCACTGCATGCCAAGAATGAACCAGGTTGTACACTGCACAGAGCATGTGCCATGCAGTTTACATGCTTAAAAAATTGCTAGGAGGGTAGAGGAATGTGTTTTGATAATGAGATTTGATGACCCAAAACTGAGTGGGGAGAATGGGGGAAGTTGTACTGCACATAGCGCCACCCTCATTCCCCCAAAATATACAAGCTGATGACAAAACAGTCAGATTTTAATCTTATATTTGTGATAGGCAGTCCAAGACAGTAAGATACTTCATTATACCCTCCACAAAAATGAAGCTGAGATTAGGACACAAAACAGAGAATGTTACATGGAAAGCAGATCCAACATAAACCTTATTAAAACAGTCCAGACTAGAAGCAGAGCAGAATGTTGTGAAAATGCCCTATTGTAAATAGCCTGGGAGAACAGTTTAACGCAGTACACAGGGCCGCTGATAGGGGGGGACCACCAACCCTCTTGTAGGGGGCCCGAGCACACAGAGAGGGGGATTAGTGATGGACAACAAATACAGAAATCTTCCTCCAGCACCTGAATCTGATCTGTCCCTCTCCCTGCTATCAGCTTTTATCTGCTGAGAAAGAGACAGTTGTCCCTCACTAATCCCCCTCCCTTGTGTGGGCCCCCCTCCCAGCACTTATCTCTGCTCAGGAGTTTATTTGTAAATTGTAACTTTGTTTCTCTCTCTCTGTCTCTCTGATCCCGGGGCTCCAACTGCCCAGCCTGTATATTTTTCTCATCTCATCTTTTTTATTTAACATAGTTTTTTTTTAGATTTAGCAGGAATTATGCGAGTTATGTTATATTTGTGTCTGATAATAGTGATTTTGTTGTAATTTTAGCTAAATATATCTTTAATATTTTCTTGGGGGGCCCTGCCAGGTAGTCTGTACGGGGCCCCGCGATTTCTAACAGCAGCCCTGGCAGTACACATTTAGGTCTATTTATTTTTAACTACCAAAAACCAACTCTGGTTCATATTCCATAATTCCTGCTATAAATAAGTTACATTTATAAAACATGGTTACATTGATGTATGAAAAAAAAACAAGTAGACACAAGGCTAATGGAGCACATTAAATACCCTAAGCGATATAAGCAATTGATTTATATCATATTTGGTATCTAAAGAATTGCAATTTTATTGTGTGCAATATGTTGGTTGTCAGATAACAAAACAATGTTAGATTAAAATACAGATGCATTTAGAAAAATTGGTACTAAGGGTGTATCTGCCGAACTTGATAAAACATTCCAAGAACCCTTCAGCACAAGCCTCAGAAAATGGGCTTCAGGGATCATTTGTAGTACAACCCTCAGAGCCTTTGATTGAGTGTTGTATCTGTAAATGGGCTTTAGGAATCAGAAAAGATGGCTACATTTGCAGCTCAGTAGCTCTCGCTTTACATCAAAACTATACAGGAATGCTAAGGGTCATTCACGGGATTCTAATTTATCAGATTGAACTGCTCTGCAAATTAATTAATCTACAAATGAATTAAAGACCAGGTGTGCCTTTCTTAAGCATTATTTACTTTTTTGTTTTTTTGTGTTTTACTGTTTCTAATTGTCTGTTTTGTAACATATTTTCTGCTGATATTTTCTTCAAAATGATTTCCTTTCTTTTCAATAAAGTTATATTAAAAAGCTGATTTTCCAAATGCTCTAAATTTAAAATTAAAGAATCTTTGCCTCTGTGGCGGCTATCAGATTTAAAAACTACAGCACATTACATTTTTTTCTGGGCATGGCAGTGGGTGTTGCGGAACTTTTTTTGGGCAACAGGCATCCTGCTATTCTGGTTGCATAATTTTACCAAGATTCATCAGGCAACGATTGTGGCAAAATCACACGGTGATTGGGTGCCATTGAAAGTAATGGGGATCGCAAGCGTGTCCCACGTTTTGCGGCAATTCGGGATCGCATGCAGAATCACAGCGATTCCACCCGAGATCCGGAATGCCATGGTGTGAATGGAGCCTAAAGGTCAGGATTGCAACAGCAGTGGCTGTGAAATGTGCATGTTTCTGTTACGACACGCAGTGGCTACTACTGTTTGTGTGTTTTAAGGGTTACCTGTGGAGATAGCCTTCCCCAGTGACAACCATTCTCAGATTATGTTCTGCTGGAAACCTCAGCACCTGGTGAGGCTAAGCATATCACCACAGATTTATTTTTCTATTTTTTATCGAACTTTAGTTCCAGCCTAAAGTGTGCGTTTTATATATGATAGAAGTTGTTTTATTGAAAGTGTTTTTTGAAGTAATTTTTACCTGGATTACCTAGAAAATATAAAGGAACAAAAAATAAAAATAAAATAAAATAAAAATACAAGCTTTTGTTGGGCTAAACTTGTTTTTTCTTGTTCAATATTTTTGTTCAGTTACAATATCATTGTAGATACA
Organism: Pelophylax lessonae; assembly: GCF_965119305.1. Classification (NCBI taxonomy): domain Eukaryota; kingdom Metazoa; phylum Chordata; class Amphibia; order Anura; family Ranidae; genus Pelophylax; species Pelophylax lessonae. The sequence continues at coordinate 374,801,276 of NC_138769.1, read as the reverse complement.
ACATAGTACAAAATAATGTGAGAATTACACTCACAATAACTGCATTTCAGCAAACAGTGTTTAAATTATAACATAAAGATTATTTGTAATTAGGTACTGACATGAGTAAACAGGTATTGACAGACACAAACAAGTTTAGGGGCTAACAGCCCAAAATTAAAGTAGCATTACAGTCACAAAGCTAAGGAATGGACTTTTCAGCCTATACTGTAATGCAAACTTTTTTTTAATATGTTATAGTTAGCTTTCAAATATGGATGGTTAGGGAATATTCCATATATATATATGGCAGTATAAAGTTAGAATAAAATATTTTGACATTAACAATGAAAATTAAGCACCGTGAAGATCAATACCCACTACAGAAAGTGTCTGCCCTTGTTATTTATGGATTGCAATATTTAACCACTTTAAGACCGGAAGGATTCACCCCTTAACGACCAGGCCACTTTTTTTAACTTGGCACTGCGTGAATTTAACTGATAATTGCATGGTCTTGCGACGCTGCACCCAAACAAAATTTATGTCTTTTTTTCCCCACAAATAGAGCTTTCTTTTGATGGTATTTAATCACCTGTGGGGTTTTTATTTTTTGCGCTATACACAAAAATAGCAACAATTCTGAAAAAAAAAATCAATATTTTTCACACTCTGCTATATAACATTCCCAAAAAAAAAAAAATTAAAAATCAAAATTAACATTTTAGGCCAATTTGTTTTCTGCTACATATTTTTAGAAAAAAATCCCAATAAGTGTATTTTGAGTTATTGTGTCTACTAACTACAGGAAAGATTTATGTCATTTTCATAGTTTTTTTTTTTTTTTTTACTAGTAATGGCAGAGATCTGCGATCTTTTGCAGGACTGCGACATTGCGGCAGACAGATCGGACCCCTGACTGACATTTTTGACACTTTTGGGGGGACCAGTGACATTACTACAGTAATCAGTGTTAAAAATATGCACGGTTACTGTAAAAATGACACTGGCAGGGAAGGGGTTAACATTGTGGGTGATCAAGGGGTTAAATGTGAGCCTAGGAAAGTGATTCTAACCGTTGGGGGGGGGGGCGTGAATTGTGGAATGACCATAGAGACCTGTAATCCTATATAGAAGGATCACAGGAGCTCTATGATCATTCCAGGGAGAAGAACGGTCAGCTGTGTTTACAACAGTTGACTATTCTCTCTCAGCGGGGAACGATCGCTGGTGTCAGGCGGCAATTGGAGCCACCTGCCCGCTGCATCGGCTTCCCTGCTGATGAGCGGGGGCAGGAGTGCGTCGCCGGAGGCGCACGCTCGCCCCCTAGCCTCCTATTCGCAACCATCGTACAGTTACAGCGATTCGCGCAGGAGCGGCTGCCTGCCGCAGTACATCTGCGGTGGGCGGTCGTAAAGAGGTTAAAGCTACTAATTTTTCATCTGTATGTAAAAATGTGTAGAAAAAAGTGAGTGGTATACATGGTATCAGTCTAGAGTTACCATGCTATTTGTGACGGGAGTCACTTTGGTTGGGGGTCGCGTGGAACCCAGCTTACCTTAGAGAGGTTGGGGAAATCCTGTTTCATATCCCCAGGTCCCTCTTATGTGTAATCACCCTGTGTTTATTAGGGGCACAGGATGATCGCAGAAATGATGGACAACTACATAATGGACACTAAGAATATGGTTTGGATTACTTAAATGGGACAGTAATATTTATCCACAATATCCCTCAAGAAATCTATGATACATGAATTCCATTGTATTAGAATGATGGAACATTGTATGAGCTTTGCCTCATAGAATATTGTAGGTAGGAGCCGGACAGTCTGCTACTGGGGTCTCCTGCTATAGTCGGTTTAATAATGTGTTCTGTCTTTATACTTAGGATAATGTGTATTGTACTTTGAGTTTGATGCCAGCAAGTCTGACCTGGAATGAGATCCCCGATTGTCCAAGGGGTTAGTTTAATTAAATTAATGTTTAGCTATGATAATGATATTCCTGTGAATGGGGGGGGGGGGCAGCAGCGCTATCCCACGGTACATAGTCTACAATGTAACTCAGGCAGGCTTGATGGAAAACCTTGAAAAGTTTATTTATAAAAAATATATATAGTGATGATTAAAACATAATACAATGTATTCCAAACCAGATCTGTGGCGTGGCTGGGGGTCACAGGATGACCGAGCCCCTGGGTGAGCCGGAACTGTGTAGATGATCACAACAGGGAACCAGGCATAAGGGAGAAGGATCTTATGTGCCAAAAGCAGACCGGACCAGCCGGCAAGGTGGCGTGGCTTCCTCCCACCCGATAGTGTGGCTACTCCCACTGAAGCAGTGTAGACGTGCCGCGGAGCCGCCAAACAGAGGTATCCACAGCGGAGGCCGCTACTCGTAAGCGGCGTCAGCAAGCGTCGGGACCCGGCCTGGAAAGCATCAGGGTTGCCGTGACGACTTATAAAAAATTTTTTTTAAAAAGGAACATAGATAAAAGCAATTGATACTGCATAAACAGTTGGTAATGCTAGTGGACATATGCATTCAGTACTGGTACAAACATAAAACTGCAGATATGAGAAAGAATAATGAAAAACGCCAAAAAAAAAAACGCATAATAAAAACGCATAAAAAAATAAATAAATAAATGCAAAATATAATTAGAAATGACTGGATGTAAGGATAATAATAATAATGATGAAATATATGTATATAAAAAACAAAGAAAAAGCATAATAAAAACGCATAAAAAAATAAAAATATATAAAAAATAAATAAATAAATAAATAACTAAATACCTAAATAAATAAATGCAAATACAAATAGAAATGACTGGATGTAAGGATAATAATAATAATAATGAAGTATATGAAAAAAAAAAAAAACCCACAGACAGATTACACAATTGTGTGTACCTCCAACTCCTCATTCAAGCCCCCAGGGGCCAAAGACCCAAATTTAAATATCCAAAAGGTCTCCCTCTTACATAGGAGGGAGAATCTCTCATTGTCAGTCAAGGTGCCTTTAGGGATGGATTCTATAGCCATTACCTCAAGCGCCTTAAGATCTTTTTTGTGGACTTGTAGGAAGTGGCGGGGGACGCTATGTTTATCGCACCCTTTGCGGATTAACCTCCAGTGTTCACGTATCCGGGTTCGCATTGTTCTTATAGTCCGTCCTACATATAATAAATTACATGGGCACTTCAAAACGTACACCACATAGTCAGTGGAGCAAGTGATGAACTGCTTGATCTGGTATTCCCTGCCTGACCCATCGTGGGATAGCGCTGCTGCCCCTCCCCCCCCCCATTCACTGACTTATGCTGAATCAGCATTAATTACCAGCAGCACCACACGGTAATTTGACTTTATTCATTACTGAGAGTGAGAGATATCACAGTTAGCGCTGGAAGTCCCTTTGTTGTTCGAATGATATTCCTGTGTACAGTTTGTATTGTTAGGGTATTATGATCAGGAAGGGGATGTCCTCCTGTGGGGTATATATTCTGTGTGAATTTGTTCAATTAAGAGTTCCAGATCTCATACAAGCTAAGTTGTCAGCTAGTCTTGTGTGTTATGTGGCTATAATATCTGATATCTATGCTCAAGGCCGGAGGAAGCAGTATACTAACAGAAGCACTCAAGCACAGTGTGGGTTGGTTCTGTCACACTATTTACCTTATAGCAGTCATAATATAACCTATTATGTTTAATCAAAGCATGGTTTTTTTTTCAAAAGGATTTTAAAAGTGGAATATTTTCTGTACCAGCAAAAGTCAAAACTTAAACATGCAGGGTGCAAAAAAAAAAAAAAAAACGAAAACAGTAACAAAAATCGTAACTATAAATAGACATCAAAAATTGTATGTAAAATGAGGTTGCAGCGCTCAAATAATGATTTAAAGTGACAAATAATCGAAAATACTGATGTGAAAAAAGGGTGTGTATGACAATTCAGTCTGTTACAACATATAGAGTCCTTTAAATAAATCCACAGATGTGTGCTGATATTCAGTGCCAATAAAATTAAAACAGACACTCCTCCACCAGTGATCCTTCACCAAGATAAGAATGCTGCCTGGTTAGGTCAGCAAATGTATTTTTAATGTATTATCAGGTCTTGAGTAAAGCCAAATATAAGGGGGTTCACACTAGAGGATATCTCCTTCTTCAATACTCCAACAGGACAGGTGCACAAATCAGCAGACATAGGAGAGAGAAAATCTTCTCATGGTGTAGTATTTATTTAAAATAAAGCATAACAGGCAACTCTAAAAGCTGAATAAAACATCCAATATTGATCCATAAAATGCAGACGCCATTAAAAGCACTTACATAAAGAGCCACCAGACTCAGAGTAGTACTGGTGGCTATGGACCTCTGGCATGTAGCACTGCTCTACGGCCGTTTCACGTTAATACGCTTCCTCAAGAGCAGTCAGGCTTCCCCCCTAGCACAAATTTTCTGACCTGCAAATCCCACTACAAATCAGTGACGGCTGGTGCTCGCTAATTCGGGGGGGGGGGGTGGCAAACCACCGACAATGACACCCCCCCTGCAGGGGACGGGTGGCCTCTTTACCTTAGGAGGCAGATGGCCTGCCCGTGATTACTCTGATCTCCCCTCCTGCTCCCTTCCCTGTCTGAGCCGGGGAGTGCTGGTTGGCTGAGCCGCTGTGGGTGAGCAAACCCTGGAACAAAAAAACAGAAAGCGGCACATCCAGAAATAAAGAAAAGTTTGTTGTTTATTGTAGAATCACAGGTTAAAAAACATGACACACAGTGTAGATCTTTCGTATTTCATGTTTTTTAACCTGTGATTCTACAATAAACAACAAACTTTTCTTAATTTCTGGATGTGCCCCTTTCTGTTTTTTATTGCATGGACTTCTCAGGTTGCGGACCTCAGCAGGCACCCAGTCTTGTTGCCACAACAGTATTAGGAGATCTACAATTTGCAGACAGCTTTGGAGCGGTGTATACTCCACTTTCCTTTTCCTGAGCAATCACTGGAGACAGTGGCGGCTGGTGGATCCGTCTGTGCTTCTCCTCTGGCCATGCGTCTCCTCCCACCTCCTTGGCCAATAAGAACGCTTCTCCTTTCAGCCAATCGGGAAGGGGTCTCCCGACCCGCTTTTTGATTGGGAGGAGAATCAGTGTGACAATAGCGAATAGTCATTAGCTATTGTCACACAATTGGAAGGGCTCAGGGCGTAGTGCTCTGCGCCCCAAGCCCTCCCTTTTTTGAAGCCTATTAGAGCCTCTGGCTCTAATCACGTACTTCAAAAAAATAAAAATAATCCCCCATTGGAATCTTTGCATCCGGCGCCCTGCATGTATATTAGGGGATGGGGGGGGGGGGGCGCCACTGCTACAAATTCTTCACCACCCAAATCACCCCCCAACATGATTGCCCCTTAAATCTTTCCTTCCCTGCACAAATCATTTCCCCCTGCCCCCAAGTGCTTTCCCTAGAACTTAACCCCCCTCCTGCCAGGTCTCACCTCCCAGCACAAATAATATCCACCCAAATTCTCTCTCCTAGCACAAGGCCCCTAATTCCCCCATAACTATTTTCCCCTCTGAATCTCCTCTTCCTCAGCACACATTTTCTCCTTTCAACACAAATCTTCTCCTCCCCCAATTTCTCCCCCAGCACAAATTTTCCTCTCCCTCAATCCTCCCTCCCCAGCACAAGTCTTCCCCCCAGCACAAATCGTCCCCTGCAAATCTCTTCCCCCGGGACCTAATCCTCTCCCTCCCCTAAATCTAACCTCTCAGGACAAATACTATTCCCAAATCCTCCCACTAAACACAAATCCTTCTACCCCCTCCAAATGTCCCCTCCTAGCACAAATCCTATTCCCCTAGCACAAATCCTCTGACCCCTCAATTTCCCCACCGGCATTAATCCTCTAACCCAGAAATCCCCCTTCTTAGCGCAATTTAACCCAATAGCTTTACCCTCCTAGCACAAATCCTCTACCTCCTCCACGACATATACCTCCCCAGCACAAATAATCCCCCCCCATCCCCCCTCTTAGCAAAAATCCTCCCCCTAAATTCCTCCTCCTATCACAAATCCTCCCCCCCAAATCCCCCATATCATCACAAATCTCCCTCTCCCCAAATTCACCTCCTACCACTAATCCTCTTCCACCTCCCCCAGCACAACACCCCCCAAACAACACAAATCATCTCACCCCCAATCCTCCCTCCCAGCACTTATTCTCTCCCCTTAAATCCCCCTCTTAGCACAAATCCTCTCCTTCCCAAAACTCCACCTCTCCAGCACAAATCATCTCCCCTAAATCCTCTTAGCACAAATGCTTCCCTCTCTCACTAAATGTAACTTCCCTAGCACAAATCCTCTACCTCCCAATCCACCCCCTAGCACTCATCCTCTTCCACCCTCAGCACAACCTCCCCCTCACCACAAATACTCTCACACCCCAGAAAATCCCCTTCTAGCACAAATTGTCTCCCCACTGATCCCCCTTCTTAGCACAAATCCAAAATCCACCTTCCCAGCACAAATCATGTCCCCCCTCCCAACACAAATCATCTCCCCTAAATCCATCCTCTTGCTTCCCCCCTAATTCCTCCTCCTCGCACAATTACTTTCCCCCACACCCCCACACTAATCCTTAACCCCCCAAGTTTATCTCCTAGTACAAATCCCACCTCCCCCCAAATCCCACCTCCCCAGCAATAATCTTCTCCGCCACCCCAAATCCCACCTCTTACCACAACCCCTCCCCATCACTCTCCTAGTACTAATTCTGTCCCCCCTAAATCCTTCTTAGCACATATCCCTCCTCTTAGAACTAATGCTTTCACTCTCAGCACCAATCTTAGTTATCCCCTTCCAAGTCAGTCTATCCCACCTTGAATTTACAGACCTCAGATACAGTGTGGCATGGGAGATCTCCTAACACCCAGGCTCCTCTTCGTGTGAGTCATGTGACACCTCAGAGCCTAGAAAGAGCCTAGAGTAAGCGTTCCTTGGCTCTGTGATAAGCTGCTGCAGCTGGTTGGGAGGGATGTTGGCTGCAGCAGCAGGGGGGCTGGAATCACAGGGGATATGGGGCATGTGCCCTGGGTGCCCGACACTAGCAATGCCCCTGTAGCTTCCTATGGCATATGACAGAGACAAAAATATTTTATAGTTTAGTTTTTTTTATCAATAGCAGTTTTTAAAATTATTTACCTAAAGCTAAATTTAACTTAATAGTAACATTTTTGCTTACCTTTATGTTCAATATTTTTATTATCAAACTTTATATACTGCTTATCTGTAGATCAAGGAACGGATTAAGCAAATTTATTAACAAATCAGGCAAACTGGCAAATCAGCAAGATGGAAATGTTCTGATTAGCCTCAATGAAGGTATGCAGGCATTATACAATGCTGCGTTCCTTAGCCCAAACTTTGTTTAGATATCTATCCCCAGTTTCATGGAGATAAAACCCAGAAGGGGAGGGGACTAGGGGGAATAGGATTGGGACCATATGACACCAAGCACCAGAAAATTAAATTAAAAAAATATAGAAAAGTTGTTTAGGTTAACCACAAGGATCTAAGTTGAAATTACAATATTTATTTAACCACTTAAGCCCCGGAGGATTTTCCTGCTCAAAGACCAGATCCCTTTTTTCAACTTGGCACTGCGTGACCTTAAACGACAATTGCGCGGTCATGCAATGCTGTACCCAAATGAAATCTACGTCCTTTTTTTCCCCACAAACAGAGCTTTCTTTTGGTGGTATTTGATCACCTCTGTGCTTTTTAATTTTTGCGATATTAATAAAAAAAGAGCGAAAATTTTGAGAAAAATTACATTTTCAACTTTGTCTTTTAAAAAATATCCAATATACTCAATTTATGTCATATATTTTGGCCAAAATGTGTTTAGCTACATGTCTTTGACAAAAAAAAATCTCAATGAGCGTATTTTTATTGGTTTGCGCAAAAGTTATAGCGTCTACAAACTATGGTGTAAATACTGGAATTTACGCAGCTTTAATTTATGACTGCCTATCTCATTTCATGAAGTGCTAAAATGGCAGGGCAGTAAACCCCCCCCCCCCCCCAATTACCACTTTTTAGAAAGTAGACATCCTAAGGAATGTCCTGAGAGGCATGTTAAGCTCATTGAATATTTAATTTTTTTGTCACAGGTGTTTGAAAAATATATACCTATGGCATGCGTGAGCAATATATCATGCAGTGACAACTTTCTGTAAAAACAAAAACAAAAAAAAAAAAAAAATTGTCACCTTCCCGAAACTTAGGGCAAAATATAAAATACTCCATGGACTCAATATGCCTCTCAGCAAATAGCTTTTTTTTCAAAAAGGGGTCATTTGGGGGTGTTTGAACTGTCCCGGCATTTTATGCTCAATCTTAGCCACACATCACCCACTCTTGAAAACCAAGCCTTTTCTGTGACTCTTTGTTTACATGAGAAAATATTTTTTTTTACTAGAAAATTACTTTAAACCCCCAGACATTATATATTTCTTTAAAGCAGAGGCCCTATAGAACAAAATGGTGGATGTTGCAAATATTTTTGTCACACGGTATTCGCGCACAGATTTTCCAAATGCAATTTCTGCGAAAAAAATATATTTTTTTTAAATTTAATGCACAAATACACTATATAATTCCAAATTGTTTGGTAAAATTTAATATATGATCTTATGCCAAGTACATAGATACCAAACATGACATGCTTTAAAAATTGCGCACACCTGTGCAGCGGCAACAAACTACGTACATTTTTAAAAGCCTTTAAAAGTCTTTACAGGTTACCACTTTAGACTTACAGATGAGGTCTACTGCAAGAATTAAGTTTGCGGCGATACCTCACATGCATGCTGCAATTGCGGTTTACATATGACACTAGACCAACGCTTGCGTGCGCCTTTGCGCGCAAGCACAGGGGGGACAGGGGGGGGCTTGATTTTTTTATTTTTTTTTATTTTGCTTTTTTATGTTATTTTGACACCTTTCCTTTCTTTTTTTTTTTTTTTTTTTTTTTTTTAATCATTTTTATTGTTATCACAGTGAATTTAAATATCCCATATGATAGCAATCTGTAGTGACAGGTATTCTTTTTTAAAAAAAATTGGGGTCTTTTAGACTCTAGATCCCTTAACGCATATGACCACACCAAAATTGTTGTGATAAAATACTTTCCCAATTTCCCAATGGCGCTGTTTATTTCTGGCGAAACATAAGTCATGAAATGCTTCCGGCATCTTAGGCCATAGAGATGATTGGAGCCATTCTCATCTCCAATCAGCTCTATGGTTAGATAATTGAACCACCGGCTGCACTCTCTGGTTAACCGGTGGGACAGGAGAGCCCGAGAAAAACCACGGAAGGTGGCAGAAGGTGGCGGTAGGGGGGGGGGGGTCCCCTCCCACTGCATGTAAAAGAAGTCTAGTGGCCAATTATCCTCTAGGATTGCTTTTACATGTAAGCTTGTTGTAAAAAACTATACCAAGGTGATGCCTAAATCTGCAGGCATCATCCTGAGAGACACCAGACCTAACAATGCAGATGAGCTGAAGGCCGCTTTTAAAGCAACCTGGGCTTCCATAACACCTCAGCAGTGCCACAGGCTGATCACCTCCATGCCACGCCGCATTGATGCAGACATTCATGCAAAAGGAACCCCAACCAAGTATTGAGTGCATACTATACTGTACATGGACATACTTTTCAGTAAGCCAACATTTCTGTATTAAAAATCCTTTTTTTTTCTGGTCCTATGTAATGTTATAATTTTCTAAGATACTGAATTGTGGGTTTTCACTGGCTGTAAGCCATATTCATTCAAATTAAAAGAAAGAAATGCTTGAAATATATAACTCTGTGTGTAACGCATCTAAATAAAATATGAGTTTCACTTTTTGAATTGAATTACTGAAATAAATTAACTTTTTGATGATATTCTAATTTTATGTGATGCACCTGTATATATATATATATATATATATATATATACTGTATATATATGGTCCGCTAAAAAGCTCCTGATGAAGTGGAATAAAGGCAAGAATTGTGTCAAGTTTGCGGGAAACAGCAACTGAATTATCTATAATTATAGTCCAGGCATAATTGTGGACCATAAGCACATATATTCCAACAGGGACAATTTTGAGCAACAAGGTCCATGTTGTATGAGACTTTTTAGTAATTTGTTAAATGTCTGTTATTTTTTAAAAGAATGGAATTTGTTATAAACTTTATATATTTTTAATCACTGTTTTGGTTTGTGCCTGTAAAATCCCACCATATTTATGTTTTATGTCTAGTCTAAACCCACTTGAGTGATCCCACCAGGAAGCTGTCACTGTACTGCGACTATATTAAAAAGAAGAAACATTTCCTGCCCCGCAGATTCACAAACACAAGGAGTGTGTATACATGCAGCTGCTGAGAGGAGAATGCCTTGGCCGCTTATGATTTGCCAAGTACTAGGATGTTTGGACTGGGATGCAAACATGCCTGAGTTTATACCTAGTAGGCATGTACTCTGCCCTATCAACGGAGAATCACACAATAAATGAGTCACAATTGGCTGAGTTCCAGCATTTCATGATTCAGATAGATCTGCATTCCGATAACTCAGTCCTCTGCATTGTATAAAAAGGTTGTTTTATCCTGTCTTCTCTGATCCTCCCCTTCTTTTACTGTCTCCAATCCATCTACTAATAGTACAAAGCCCTCAAGGCACTCTGCACACGCTCACTTTGGGGTGTATCGCTAGAGAGTTTTTCGTTTTTTAGGAGGGCACATGTGATCAGCACAGGGCCAATCAGCACTATCCAGACAGAGGGTAAGGGGGACATGCGGCCTCATAGGAATGAAAACTCCTACAAGCTTTAGCCAGTCTGTGTCATAAGCCTGCTATAAACTGCTGATGAGAAAAGGTATTTAGCAGTTTTTCTTTCCTAAAACAATTGCATTTCCATGTTCTGTGTACTGTGGGAGACCAGATATAGTGACTGCAGGGTCCTGGGTTTAGTAACACTTTAACCTTTTGCTGCCCATGTGACGCCTATATATGGCAGCAATGAGTCCCACATGTCATACAGCTCTGTCCATGGATGACCCAGAAATTGAGAGTTCTTGGTCTCTAGCCACAATCAAGAGCTTGCAAGACAGGCTGCCCATCATGTGGCCACCTGGAGCAAAGACCCATTTAACCACTTCCTGTCCGCGCTATAGCTGAAAGTTGACTACAGCGTGGACCTCCCATGCATGAGCTGCTTGAGCGCTTACTGCGGCCTCTTACCACATGACCAGCTGTCAGCCAATGACAGCTGATCATGTGGTGTAAACAGCAGCTGGAGATCAGCTTTTTTTTTCTCCTCACACTGTCAGCATGAGGAGAAAAAAAAAAGCCGATCACTGGCTGCTTTCAGAGGGACAGCAGCCCTGAAGAAAAGAGGATCATCTGTGCCCCAGTGACACCTACCAGTGGCCGCCAGCACCACCTACCAGTGTAGGTTAGTGCCACCTGCCAGTGCTCACCAGTGCCACCTATCAATGTCCACCAGTGACACCTATCAATGCCCACCAGTGACACCTATCAGTGAGTGCCAATCAGTGCCCCAGCATCAGTGCTGTCAGTGTCAGCTACCAGTGCCTATTATTGCCCATTAGTGCCACCCATCAGTGCCACCTATCATTGCCCATCAGTGCCACCTATCATTGCCCATCAGTACCCATGAGTGCCACCTATTAGCGCCCTTCAGTGCCACCTACCAGTGCCCATCAGTGCAGCCTTTCAATGCCCATTAGCGAGGCCTATCGGGGCCCATCAGTGCCGCCTCATCAGCACACATCAATGAAGGAGAAAAATTACCTGTTTGCAAAAAAACAAACTATAAAAACTGTTTTTTTTTTTTTTTCAAAATTTTAAGTCTTTTCTTTTTTGTTCAGCAAAAAAAAAAAAAAAAAAAACAAGTAGTGATTAAATACCACCAAAAGAAATCTCTATTTGTTTAAAAAAAAAAAAAAAAGATAAAAATTTAATTTGGGTACAGTGTTGCATAACTGCGCAATTGTCATTCAAAGTGTGACAGTGCTGAAAGCTGAGAATTGGCCTGCGCAGGAAGGGGGTTTAAGTGCTCAGTAGGCAAGTGGTTAAAGGGATGCCAGGGCTGGGTTGGAAGGGCTTAACAGCCTAAAAATGCAGAAGCACAAATGAAGGAGAAATCGGAAAAAATTAAAAATAAAAAAAAAACTGTAAATAATAAACAGTTTTAAAGCATGAAACATGGCTCAAGCACAGGGATAAGCAAAACCAAAGGCGATTCCAGGGTAAACACAGATCTGTTGATTGATATGTAAACATACCAACTTCTACAATGAGGTAACACATGCAGCTCGTACACATAGATGTTCTTAGTTTGCGGATAAAAGAAAAAGTATTGTTTGATGCTGTGCACACATTGTGTTGATTTTTTTGTTTGTTTTTTAAACAAATAATAGTTTTTACCTCTTAAGAAAATTTGAAAGGAAGTTTTATGTTATTTTGTATGTTAGTCTGAAAAAATAATGCATATAATTGAACTAGTGTTTGTCTTATACAGTATGTTTAGACAACAAATGTCTTTGTGTGGTTTAGCTAGTTTATTACCTTGGTGCTGAAACTGCTGAGTGAATGCCTGTGTCATATGCAGTATTATTATGTTTGTAATTAATGAGCTGTAACAAATGTGCTGATAGTATGGTTGGGTTCACAATGGTGCCATGCAGGAAACCCTGTGATCCCTGTGTGTTCTCGCATCGCACCTGAATTGCAGGTGGTTCACACTGACATCTGCGGTTGTCAATGTAAAGTTAATGACCCCCCCAGATCGGTTCGCAGAACCCGTGCAAACTGTGAAACGGTACAGAATCAGATTGCAGGAGTGTGAACACCCATTCGATTCCATTCCAGTGCGGACCAAAACAAAAGGGTCCTGTACCATTTTTGGTCCAACTTTTCCAGAGCCTCTCCAATCCTATGGAACTCCTTACTCCACCACCTGTCCGATTATCTCCTACTCTATTAGCTTTTAGACGTTCCCTGAAAACCCTCCTCTTCAGAGAAGCTTATCCTACCCTCAACTAACAACTATACTTTCATTTTCTCCATCAGCCCATCCCCCACGGTTATTGCCTTTTGTTTCACTTGACCCTCCCTTCTAGATTGTAAGCTCTAACGAGCAGGGCCCTCTAATTCCTCCTGTATTGAATTGTATTGTAACTGTATTGTCTTCCCTCACATTGTAAAGCTCTGCGCAAACTGGGCTATATAAATCCTGTATAATAATTATAATAATATTAATAACAATAAAAATAAAATGTGGCACAAATTTAGCCATACAAACTGTTCCGCTAAATTGGCATCGCACAGACATCGCATGTGATCTGCACAGCAATGCAATGGGAATTACATGCAATGTCTGTTTTCACACCAGTATGAACCGGACTTACTCTTTATTTTAATGTTTATAAAGGTTTACACTTGTATTCATCTAGTATAGAAATACATATTATACTGTATCTGGAAGAAAAGTAACAGGACAATTGCCTACCTTCTTTAGATGTTCGTGAATCTGCATAGGCTTGTTTAGACTTGCGGTTGGGAAGGGGGGCTCAACCTTGTGTTTTTACTGCCCCCACTCCAACCTTCCCTCTTTTAAAAAAGAGAGGAGAAGGAAGAAAGCCTCCCCCCCCCCCCACGTTGGTGCGCTTGCAATCTATTTGTGTACCAAAATTAATTAGTGATGTATTTAAGTTAATAAAAACACCCTAAAAATGTACCAATAATTAACATACAGTGATTTATTAAAACACATAATCCATCCAAATATATCAACATAAAAAGCAATGAAGATAAATTATAAAATGAATAATTAAATAAGGTCCACAATATTGTAGGGTGTAAGAGTTACACCATGTATGGGTAGAGGTCCACAGTTCCAGAATAAATATTCCAACCAGAGTATTATGTCGGTGATAAAGGTATGTTACAGGGGTCACCACAGTGGTGGTACCAAAATCTGAAGACGTCGCTTACTGATGACGAAACGCATCATTTTGGAACGCACGCAGGGGGCACGTGACCGGTAGTCGGTAGGACGGAGTGGAACGCACCCGGAAGCCGGCGTTCCCCGTCTCTTTCACACATTGCGGTGATACCACACCACCCGTGCTTGCCCCATTTGCTTGGCAAAAAATATTCCCCTTTTCATGTTTGGCAGGTCCCAAATGAATAGGGACGGGTTGTACCCACGTTCAATGCACGTGGGTACGACATGGTGGTGTGGCATGGAGGTGTAACTGTGCTTCTTCTTCTTCCACAACCACATCCAATTACAGGCTGGGGGTGAGACTATGACAGCCTGGGGTCAGCGGAAGTGAGTTGAATGATGCTGGCTGTCATTCAACCTGAAATACTGAGGACAGTTAAATGTAGAAAAAAAAGTACTGTGGGGGCAGCTCTGGATTGGGATTTGCACAAACTGCAGTTGTTTTCTCTTGCAATAGACTTTTTAATTGTCATATTTTATAGGTCTGCTTTACTATGAAAGTTCTAAATTAATCCTCTGCACACTGCCATGCAACATCACATATTACTACCAAACCTTTACATAAAAACAAGGATTCTTGGTTTGCATATGTTGCAATATATGTTTAAGCTGGCCAACTGCTAATAAATATCCCAACTAGTACGCTAAAAAAGAAGTCAGACCAATTCCCTTCACCTAGCTCTAATAACAATGTGGCTACTTTTCTTAAATTGGTTTGCAAAGACATTCGGAATCTTAGTATTTCTAATACTAAAAATAGTAATTTAAATCAGGACAAAAAATCAGCATTAAATGATTTGGCCAAAAAACTATATCATAACGATTAAGCCCTCTGACAAAGGGGGCAACGTGGCTGTCACGGACAACATAAAATATGCCCAAATGTGCAATAAGATCTTAGCCAATTGTGACTAGTATAGCCTGAAATCCAATTCATTATTGGATACTTTTAACAGGGAATTTTATCTTTTGGTGGGTTAGGCTTATTATAATAATATCATCCCTTGTAAGAGAACATTTGCTGTGCAAAGACGTCTTCCTGTCAGAAATCTGACAATGGCCAATGCGCATGCGCGAATTCGCGCAACCGCGAACGTACGTGAGACATTGGCGCCAAAGGGACTATTTAAACCCAGCCATTGCACTGCTCTAGTGCTGCTTTGTCTTCAGCCTTGGATACCTGTTACCTGTTTACCTGCATCTTGTTCCTAAGTTCCAGACCCGGCTTGTCCTGACGATTCTCTGATCTCCACCTGCACCGACCCGGCTTGTTCTGACGATTCTCTGATCTCCACCTGCACCGACCTTGGCTTGTCCCGTGACCTCTCTTGACTGTGACTCTCTTGACCGTGACTTCTGTCTGCTCCTACTGGCTTCTACGTTACCGAGTGGCTCCTGACCTGGCTCGTCTTACCACACTTCTGTCATTCCCAGATCCGTCCATCCTGCATAGGAAGCTCCTCCTGTTACCCAGGAACCCCTGCTTCCAGCACCTGCTGCCTGCTCAACACCCTGCTCATCGGACTTCTCTGGCAACCTTCACCAGTAGCCATCGTCCGCTCCAAGCAAGTCTCCAGGCGCTCGTGCTACTCTACACTCAGGTGTCCCCTGTCTGCATTATCAGGGGTCCCGAGTTGGAGGCACAAGGGAGGCCTTCCTCACAGTGTCAGGCTCATCTCCAGGTACGTGATAGTACAAAGCAGCCAGATGTCTGAGCCTGACCGAGGAACCTCCCCTATGGACGAGCTATGTCATCACCTGGCGGCACTTACCCGATCAGTCAAAGACTTACAAGAAGGCTACAACCGACTTGAAGAACGGGTCCAGTCACTTATCCCGCCAGCCTCCTCTTCAAACGTCCAGGGGGGATCTCCTGCTGCACCTACAGTAATGGTTTTGCCTCCAGAACCTCGTGTACCTACCCTGGAAAAGTTCTCTGGTGTTTGCAGCAAGTTCAGGTCCTTCCATAATGCCTGTGAACTTTATTTTGCGCTGCAACCCCGGACCTTTTCACTCTAAGCCACTAAAGTAGGCTTCGGTATTTCCCTTCTAAAAGGCGAACCCCAGTCCTGGGCCCACCGTTTGCTTGAAAAAAAGGATCCCTGCTTATCCAGTTTAACCTTGTTCTTTGGAGCTATGGCCCAGTTATATGAGGACCCCCAGAAAACCACTACTGCTGAGGCAGCCCTCTATACCCTTCAGCAAGGCCGCAGAGCAGCAGAGGACTATGTAACTGACTTTAGAAGGTGGAGTGCTGATACTCACTGGAATAATGCTGCCCTCCGCCACCAATTTCGGATGGGACTATCTGACTCTCTGAAAGACGAATTGGCCCGTGTAGGGGTGCCAGATACTCTGGAAGCCCTGATACACCTGGCGATCCAGATAGATAGACGCCTAAGAGAACGCCGTGCAGAAAGATCCTCCGGTCAATCCCGACCCGTATGGATGATGCCTCGAGTCTTCAGACCCTCTGGTCCGACACCCTCAGCATCCGCTCCTTCCACTACTGACTCTTCTGAACCAATGCAGCTTGGCATAATCCGTCCTTCTCTCCGAATAACTTGTGCCTGTACTGTGGAGAAGATGGACACTATGTGAGGTCTTGTCCAGCTAAGAGCTGTAAGTGCCTAACCCTTTCCTCTACTAACCAATGGTTGCGCCCCCCACAATTCATCTCACCTGACTGTTATTATCTCGTTACAGCTTCAAGAAGGGGCTATCCAGGCACCCGCCATTATTGATTCAGGAGCCTGTAGCTGTTTTATTGACCTGAAATTTGCAACTCAGGTAAAAGTTCCACTAAGGCTCAGATCACAGGGACTGACTATTCATTTGGCCGATGGATCTCGTATCAGATCTGGACCTGTCACACAAGAGACTCTTCCCTTGCATGCTACCATATCTGGTAACCACCAGGAGCTACTACGCCTAGATGTCATTAGTTCACCTCTATTTCCCATCATTCTGTCCCTGTGTGGACTATCGTGATCTAAATAAAATTACGATCAAAAATCGTTACCCGTTACCATTAGTGCCAGAACTATTCCAGAGACTCCGCTGTGCCACCATTTTTACTAAATTGGACTTACGGGGAGCATATAATCTAGTGCGAATAAGGGAAGGTGACGAGTGAAAGACAGCATTTCGCACCCGCTTCGGGCACTATGAGTACCTAGTGATGCCCTTTGGACTTTGCAACGCCCCAGCCACCTTCCAGCACTTTGTTAATGACATTTTCCGAGATTTTCTGGACTTGTTTGTTATTGTTTATCTTGATGATATTTTGATATTTTCCTCCACCATAGAAGACCATCATGAACACGTAAGATGTGTCCTAGCCCGTCTCAGACAGCGTGGCTTATACGCAAAACCTGAGAAGTGTGAGTTCAGTCGTCAGAGTATCCAATTCCTGGGTCTGATTCTTTCCACAGAAGGTATTAAAATGGACCCTCAAAAAGTTTCTGCCATTTTACACTGGCCGGTTCCCTCTGATAAAAAAGGGGTGCAATGGTTTGTAGGGTTCTCAAACCTTTATCGGAAGTTTATCAAAAATTTCTCTGCAATCATCTCACCCATCACTCAGTTAACCAGACAAGGTATCCGGTTGTAAGATTCTGGTACCTCCGGTACCCTTAATCACCACTTTCTCTGTAATGCGTCCCACCTGTCTCTTCAGGTGGTACGCATATACCTTTAAGAACGATGATGTCACTGCTGAGCGCCGCAGAGCGGCTATTTCAACCGCCGGCGGTCTCACTCACATTGTTCGTTCAACCTGCCTTGTTATCCACATGCTTTCAAGCCTGTCTCTCGATCGGAACCTCCAGCTATTCCCTTTTACCTGGAGCAGACCGGAACCTCGCTACTGATCCCTGTATCTCGCTACCGGATCATTCCTTATCTACTGGACCTCTCTAAACTACTAAAATTACAAGTGATAAGTACCCCGCAGGGGAACCCTCCATAACCTTATTGCACTATCTACCTATGCACATTAAGAACTGTTACTACCTATCCATACTATCCTATCATCTGCACTGTTACATAGATTGCTAGCTCTTGAGCCTACTACCATCTATCATCTGCACTGCTGCATAGATTGCTAGCTCTCCTGTCTACTACTATCTATCCTTGCACTGGGTTAGTCTATCCTGTAATTGTCATCTGCTGTCCTCACCACCTGTTAGCATACTCGATACTAACCTATCTGCATTCCTAAATACCATCTTGAACTCTCCTATACAAACCTATCAAGTGATTACCATCCTTGTCACTGTTCACACCTGTCCCTTCAGCACATCACCTTCATACTATCATATACATCCTATCACTCCAGGAACATCTCATTGAGTGTGTATATATCTGTATGTTGAAGCTGACAGGCCCACGGTGATGAGTCCTGGAGAGTTGGATCTGGTATTCAACACATCTCTACATGACTACTGAGTGGAGATTTTGCAGCTGCAAATCCAGCCTATACTAAAAACGCAGGAGCGTTACAGATTGAACGAACCTTAAAAATGGATTCAGCAGAATTACCCACTCAAGTGACACAATTAACACAACAAGTAAAAGCGTTAATACTTGCTCTGACTAACGTACAAGAAAAGAATCAGACTCTGACACAGCAGGTAACCCAGCTCTCACGGCTTACTGTTGTTCAGCCTCCTGAACCTAAAATAAACCCTCCTCTAGTGTTTACAGGTGATCGGAAAAAATTTCGTGAATTCAAAAACGCATGTGAATTGCTTTTTTTGTTAAAACCTCGTACATACCCCACTGATCAAATAAAAGTCTGTACCGTTATTTCATACTTGACGGGTGATCCACGGGCCTGGGCAGACTCTCTCTTTGAGAATAATGATCAGATTCTCAACACCTATTCCTTATTCCTAGCGGAACTCGCTAGTTTATACGATGACCCCAATAGGCAGAGTACTGCTGATATTCAGTTGAGGGCCTTAAAACAAGGAAGGAGACCTGTAGAAGACTTTGTATCTGAGTTCAAAAGATGGACCCTTGATTCAGGGTGGAATGACACATCTTTGCGAACTCAATTCAGACTCGGGTTATCGGAAGCTGTTAAAGACGAGCTCGCCCGAGCGGATTTACCTGGCACCTTGGAGGCCTTGATACAACTTAGTATCAACATCGACAGACAACTGCGAGAAAGAAGGGCTGAAAAGATGGGAATGCCATTGTCTAGTCCTTCTCAGATTTCGGCCGTTGACCCTACTCCCATGGATGTAGGAACCATACGCCCACCTTTAACGACTACTGAACGAGCTAGAAGAACATCCAGAAATCTCTGCATGTACTGCACATCCTCGGATCATTTGATAAGCACCTGTCCCCTTGTCCGCAAAAAAGAGGGTGAGTGTTCACATGTCTTGCTGGGAGGATTAACGACTTCCTTTTCTAACCCCTATCTTTTTGTTCATTTAATATTACAATGGGACCAAACTAGGATCACCACCAAGGCTATGGTCGACACTGGATCTTGTGGAAACTATATTGATACACGCTTTGTTACCTTAAATAAAATACCTATTATTTCAAAATCTAAGCCTGTTTCTGTTAGTTTCCTTAATGGTATTCCACTGTCTTCTGGTCCAATCACCAACCAGACACAGGCACTCCTTGCCACTACCAACGAATCACATAGAGACCATCACCTTTGACATACTATCCTCACCCCATTTTCCTATTATTTTGGGACTTCCCTGGTTACACACACACCAACCAATCATAGATTGGAAAAAAGGGACTTTGGTTTTCCCTTCTCACTATTGTGAGAATACATGTAACCTCCCATCTTATGGGAAGATTCTGTCTGTGGTGTCAGATGAAATTGCACCACTATGCTATCAGGATCTGTCTGAAGTGTTCCTTGAGAAAAATGCTCAAGTGTTGCCTCCCCATAGGGATTACGATTGCACTATCGATCTACTCCCTAACAGCAAATTGCCTTTCGGTCATGTTTATCCCCTTTCACAGGATGAACTTTCTCATCTCAAGGAATACTTGGATGAGAATTTGACAAAAGGGTTCATTAGACCCTCTACTTCTTCGACTGCTGCAGGACTTTTCTTTGTCCGCAATAAGGATTCCAGTCTCAGGCCTATTATCGATTATAGGCAATTAAACACGATTACGATAAAGGATCGCTATCCTTTGCCGCTCATCCCTGAACTTATTGAACAGGTGCGTGGGGCTACTTATTTCACCAAATTAGACCTGAAAGGGGCATACAACCTAATCCGAATCCGTGACGGGGATGAGTGGAAAACAGCATTCAGAACCAGATACGGACTATTCGAATACCTTGTGATGCCATTCGGGCTATGTAATGCTCCCGCAGCTTTCCAAAGATTCATAAACGACATCTTTAGAGACTTACTTGATGTCTGTGTTGTAGTATACCTAGACGATATACTTATTTATTCTCGATCTATGCCTGAACACATAAAACATGTAAGACTTGTGTTGTCCAGACTGCTCTCACACAGATTATATGTGAAATTAAAAAAATGTCTATTTCATAAAGAAGAAATATTATTTCTAGGATACTTCATATCCAAAACTGGAATTAAGATGGATATGAGTAAGATATCCTGTATTCTAGACTGGCCTATACCAACAACTCGTAAGGCCCTACAGCGATTCCTTGGATTCTCGAACTTCTATAGGAAGTTCATCAAGAACTTTTCCGCTATTGTGAGACCTCTCACACAACTGACAAGTATAAAAAAAACCATTCAAATGGTCAGAAGAAGCAAATCAAGCTTTCTGCTTGTTAAAATCAAGCTTTACTTCTGCTCCCATACTACGCCATCCAGACCCATCCCTCCAATATATTCTAGAGTTAGATGCGTCAAATATGGCAGTAGGAGCAGTTCTCTCCCAACGACCAACAAACACTTCATCACTCCACCCAGTTGCTTTCTTTTCAAAATCACTAAGCAGCCCAGAGGTGAATTACCCAGTGGGTGAAAAGGAGTTGCTTGCCATAAAACTGGCACTGGAGAATTGGCGACATCTGCTTGAAGGTACCCAGTTACCAATACTCATATATACAGATCATAAAAACCTTCAATACCTCCAGACTAACAAAACTCTCGCCCCCAGGCAGGTACGATGGTCATTATTCTTTTTAAGATTTAATTTCCTAGTGACCTACACGCCTGCAGACAAAAATAAAAAAGCGGATGCGCTATCACGATTAACCGAAGATAACTGCGCCGAAATCCCTTCCATTCCCATAATACCCTATGAACGCATTATTGGTGTTGTCCGTTCCTTGAAGGAAGAGATTTTGCACAGTATAAGAAT
Source organism: Pelophylax lessonae (assembly GCF_965119305.1). Classification (NCBI taxonomy): domain Eukaryota; kingdom Metazoa; phylum Chordata; class Amphibia; order Anura; family Ranidae; genus Pelophylax; species Pelophylax lessonae. The sequence continues at coordinate 374,779,859 of NC_138769.1, read as the reverse complement.
GGATTCACCTCCACCACAACTAAGTACTGATGCAGAAGGCTTCCTCTATTACAATGACAAACTCTACATACCCCCTACTATGCGCACCAAGATCTTGGAGTTATCGCATGATGTGCCCATGGCAGGACATATGGGTATAACGAAAACCTTTAATTTGCTCACCAGGCAGTTTTGGTGGCCTGATATGAAAATGTCTGTACAAAAATTTGTTTCTTCATGTGACATCTGTGCAAGGTCCAAAATTGACACTACAAAACCATCTGGACTACTTTGTAGTCTACCAATACCCCAGGTTCCATGGGAAGTTGTGTCCTTAGATTTCATAGTAGAACTACCACCCTCTAAAGCATTTAATACCATCCTAGTGTCAGTGGACCACTTGACAAAGATGGCACATTTCATTGCTATCCGTAGACTACCTTCATCTAAACAAACAGCAGAACTACTGATGAAACATGTGTTTAAGTTGCATGGAATTCCAAAAACTCTTTTGTCCGACCGTGGTTCACAATTCATCTCTAAATTTTGGCAAGCACTTTGTCAAATTTTACGCATTGAGCGAAAGCTCACTTCTCCCTACCATCCTCAGACCAACGGACAGACTGAAAGAGTCAACCAGTGCATTGAGCAATATCTACGTTGCTACACATCATACTTGCAGGATGATTGGGTGGATCTCCTTCCTCTAGCAGAATTTGCTTACAACAACGCAACCCACAGTACTACGAAGCAAAGTCCGTTCTACTTGAACTATGGGTTTCATCCCACTCTTCTTCCACCATGCATCCTGCCATCGAGTAACCCAGTAGCCTTGGATTACCTTACCCAAATAAAAGACTCTTTGGGTTTACTCAATACCACTATATCACACGCTCACAGTCAAGGAAAAAAGTACTACGACCTTCGTAGAAGACCTTCTCCTCAGTATGCTATTGGGGACCTTGTTTGGCTATCGACAAAGAACTTAAGATTAAAAATCCCTAGCAAGAAGCTTGGACCTTTATTTTTGGGACCCTTCCCAATTAAAAAACTTATCGGAAAAGCTGCAGTACAGCTCACCCTACCAGCAGATCTCAAGATCCATCCCATCTTCCATGTGTCACTACTGAAGCCCCATGTTCCTAACCAAGGAATAAGGCCTACCATCTTGCCTCCACCTCCAATACAAGTTGAAGGCGGAGAAGAGTATGAGATCAAGGAAATTTTGGATTCTCGCATCCATAGAGGAAGACTCCAGTATCTCATAAGATGGAAGAACTATGGACCCCAAGACGACACCTGGCTAGATACCTCTGATATTCATGCGCCTAGACTTATACGGAACTTTCACTCGAAACACCCAGAGAAACCTGTCCTATAGGCCTTCCGGAGCCGGCCTTAAGGGGGGGGGGTACTGCAAGATTCTGGTACCTCCGGTACCCTTAATCACCACTTTCTCTGTAATGCGTCCCAACTTTCTCTTCAGGTGGTACGCATATACCTTTAAGAACGATGATGTCACTGCTGAGCGCCGCAGAGCGGCTATTTCAACCGCCGGCGGTCTCACTCACATTGTTCGTTCAACCTGCCTTGTTATCCACATGCTTTCAAGCCTGTCTCTCGATCGGAACCTCCAGCTATTCCCTTTTACCTGGAGCAGACCGGAACCTCGCTACTGATCCCTGAATCTCGCTACCGGATCATTCCTTATCTACTGGACCTCTCTAAACTACTAAAATTACAAGTGATAAGTACCCCGCAGGGGAACCCTCCATAACCTTATTGCACTATCTACCTATGCACATTAAGAACTGTTACTACCTATCCATACTATCCTATCATCTGCACTGTTACATAGATTGCTAGCTCTTGAGCCTACTACCATCTATCATCTGCACTGCTGCATAGATTGCTAGCTCTCCTGTCTACTACTATCTATCCTTGCACTGGGTTAGTCTATCCTGTAATTGTCATCTGCTGTCCTCACCACCTGTTAGCATACTCGATACTAACCTATCTGCATTCCTAAATACCATCTTGAACTCTCCTATACAAACCTATCAAGTGATTACCATCCTTGTCACTGTTCACACCTGTCCCTTCAGCACATCACCTTCATACTATCATATACATCCTATCACTCCAGGAACATCTCATTGAGTGTGTATATATCTGTATGTTGAAGCTGACAGGCCCACGGTGATGAGTCCTGGAGAGTTGGATCTGGTATTCAACACATCTCTACATGACTACTGAGTGGAGATTTTGCAGCTGCAAATCCAGCCTATACTAAAAACGCAGGAGCGTTACACCGGTTCCTGTGGACTCCTGAGGCGCAGACCGCATTTGAAACCCTAAAGGCTTTCTTCACCTCTGCACCGATCCTTCGACACCCAGATCCTGGCCTGCCTTACGTCCTAGAAGTGGACGCATCTGAGTCGGCTGTAGGAGCAGTATTGTCGCAGCGGCAAGGAGCCAAAGCTCTGCTACACCCCGTTGCCTTCTTCTCGCGCAAGTTATCTCCGGCAGAGAGAAATTATGACGTCGGTGATCGAGAGCTCTTGGCAATTAAGGCTGCCTTGGAAGAGTGGAGATACCTCTTAGAAGGGGCAGCCCATCCAATCCTAGTGTACACAGATCACAAAAATCTGTAATACTTGCGAGCTGCTAAACGATTAAAGCCCCGCCAGGCCAGGTGGGCTCTCTGTTTCTCCAGGTTTTCCTGAAGAAAAAACCGGATGCATTATCCCGTATGTTTTCTGATGCTGAGAGATCTGCAGTCCCAGATACAATTCTGTTGTCAGGAAACTTCCTGTTACTGCAAGACGACTTACTGCTACAGCTCAAACAGGCCTCTGAGGATATTTCCCCACTTCCCGGAGTGTCCTTACAGGTTAAGGACGGATTTTTATGGCATAATAACAAAATATTCATACCTGAAAGATTGCGGTCCCTGTCCTGGGTCTCTGCCATGACCATTCCCTTGCAGGTCATTTTGGAGTCCATAAGACCTCTGAGTTGCTTCAACGCACCTTTTGGTGGCCTGATCTACAGAAGGACTGTAAAAAATACATTGAAACCTGTGTTACGTGTATCCGGAACAAGACCCCCAGGTCTAAGTCTTGGGGCTTGCTCAAACCCTTACTAGTCCCTGATAGAGCTTGGAAAATGATTTCGAAGGACTTCATCGTTGAGCTCCCGCCATCTGAAGGCTACACTACCATCTTCATGGTGGTAGACCGGCTATCCAAGATGGCACACTTTTTGCCCATGAAGGGCACCCCCTAGGCCATGGATACAGCTAAGTTGTTCATCAAAGAGATTGTGAGACTGCATGGAGTTCCTGCCAACATAGTATCCGACCGTGGAGTTCAGTTCACCTCCAGATTTTGGAAATCCCTTTGTGAGAAATTGGAGATCGAACTGTCCTTTTCTTCCGCATACCACCCACAGACCAATGGTCTAACGGAAAGGACCAATCAGACACTGGAATAGTATCTACGCTGTTTCTCGTCCTTTTCCCAGGATGATTGGGTGACGCTATTGCCACTAGCGGAGTTCGCATACAACAACTCTGAACATCCGACTACCAAGCAGACTCCATTTTTTGCCAATTATGGTTACCACCCTTCCTTTCTGATCACCACAGTACCTGAATGCCCTGTCCCTGCTGTCCAGGATACAGTAAACTTTTTTGCATCCAACACTGAGTTACTTCGGGAAACCATGGCTAAAGCTCAAGAAAATAATAAAAAATTCTTTGACAGGAAAAGAAAGGGAGAGCTGATATTGGAACCTGGTGATCAGGTATGGTTGGCCACAACCAATTTGAAATTTACCTGTCCTTCAAGAAAACTTGGACCTAAATTCGTGGGTCCCTTTCCAATTAAAAGGAGAATCAATGACGTCTCTCATGAACTGGTACTACCTGATTCTTTCAAAATCCACCCTGTTTTCCACGTGTCCCTGTTAAAACTTGCATTACTGAACCCCTTTCCTGAAAGGGGCAATGGTCCCCCGGAACCTGTGGTAGTCAACGGTGAAGAGGAGTTTGAGGTTGAAGCCATTGTTGATTGCAGAAAAAGGGGTAAAAAAATTCAATACTTGATTAAATGGAAGGGTTATGGACCTGAAGAGAACTCTTGGGAGCCAGTGGACAATATCCATGCAAAAGATTTAATCCAGGCTTTCAAGCGTAATCACCCAGAGAGGTTGGCACGGTTGGGCATCCGGAGGCTGCCCATTGGGAGGGGGCAATGTAAGAGAACATTTGCTGTGCAAAGACGTCTTCCTGTCAGAAATCTGACAATGGCCAATGCGCATGCGCGAATTCGCGCAACCGCGCACGCACGTTCGCGGGTACGCGAACGTACGTGAGACATTGGCGCCAAAGAGACTATTTAACCCAGCCATTGCACTGCTCTAGTGCTGCTTTGTCTTCAGCCTTGGATACCTGTTACCTGTTTACCTGCATCTTGTTCCTAAGTTCCAGACCCGGCTTGTCCTGAGGATTCTCTGATCTCCACCTTCACCGACCTGGCTTGTTCTGACGATTCTCTGATCTCCACCTGCACCGACCTTGGCTTGTCCCGTGACCTCTCTTCCTGTCTGCTCCTACTGGCTCCTACGTTACCGAGTGGCTCCTGACCTGGCTCGTCTTACCACACTTCTGTCATTCCCAGATCCGTCCATCCTGCATAGGAAGCTCCTCCTGTTACCCAGGAACCCCTGCTTCCAGCACCTGCTGCCTGCTCAACACGCTGCTCATCGGACTTCTCTGGCAACCTTCACCAGTAGCCATCGTCCGCTCCAAGCAAGTCTCCAGGCGCTCGTGCTACTCTACACTCAGGTGTCCCCTGTCTGCATTATCAGGGGTCCCGAGTCGGAGGCGCAAGGGAGGCCTTCCTCACAGTGTCAGGCTCATCTCCAGGTACGTGATATCCCTAAAGCCACATGGGGCTTTATTAGAACCAGCTTTCCAGATGTGGCTATGTTCTATGCCCTCCCCATATTGCAGAAGAATACCTTGCTTCCAAGCAGATCTATAATATTAGGCAGAGGAACCCTCGCTGAGAATCTAAGCCTGGTTTTGTGGATAATCATTTTAGACCCTTTGTAACCCTCGTTTCCCTCGTATGTTTGTAACACCATTCACCTTTTGCAAATTCTAGATGGAACCCACGTCGCTGGTGACACTTTTCTTGTCACCATTGACACAGAAGCCTTAAATAGTTCCATAACTCATGACAAGGGTCTCTTGGCGATATGCCATGCTTTGTTGCAGAGAGGCCAACAAGAACAGCAGTTCAATAAATTCATTCTCCTTTACCTTGACTTTATTTTGAGGCACAATGTGTTTACATTCAACAGCTCCCACTTCCTCCTGGTGCAGGGGGTGGTTTTGGGGACCTGTTTTGCCCCCTCTATGCCAACCAGTACCTGGGGGAGTGGGAGCGCACATTGTTAATGGCTGATAACTTCTTGGTATTTGTGGACCCTATTTTGTACTATGGGACGAGTTGGAAGACCTTTTGACGGAATTTTTGGCCATTACCAATACCATATTGGTATTGATAAAGCACGATCTTTTGTGTGAAACATGTCTACCTGTTTTTATTTTTTTGCCTATCAGCATTGGTTGTTTTTATGGATTTTTGGTAAAGAAATAAAGCTGTTTTTTGCATCCGATCATTCCTTTACCCACCTAAATTACCATGGTATAAATACAGTGGAGACACTTCTGAGCCGAACCTTTACAGGTTTAGAGTTGTAACCTTTGAAACACCAGGTCATACTTAACTCAAGATAGTGTCCACCCAGGTCCACAGAAATCTGCAAACCCAGATTCACAGGGACTTCTTCTTCAGAGTCCTCCTCAGCAGCCTTTCCTAACATGACCCTAAAACATCTAACCAAGCAAGAACACTGGCTTCCACAACTGCATACGACCACATGCACAATGACCCATCTGATTTAGTTCCCGCGGAGTACAGAGAACCCCTTAATACCTGACAGCTAAGTAAGATGTTTGCATTGTTGCAACCTAAGTGGAAACAGCCATAAAAAAAAGATATACATAGCCTGCAACATACTACGATTTAAATCCCAACCTGCTTGGAAGCCATAAAAAACCTTCTGGTTTTCTGGCTACAAACACTTGCACCTGACCGAGCTGCAAATGTTTTACAGCTTACCCATCACCAGCTGCAAATAAAGGATCTTGAAGACGGAAGCTGAAGAAAAAATCCTGAATTAGATGATTACTTAAGGTGACACTACCTGCCCACCTTCATAAGACAGTACTCGGTACCCTCAGCCAATCTAATATAAAATGCATGGCTGCAGATGTCATAGTGGTGGTTAGGGTACAACAGGCCCTGGGTCCGGATACATTGACCTCCACGTCATTTTATGCTGGGTGTATTTATTTATCACAACTTGTTCCCCCTCCCTTTCTTACAGTCCTTTAAATGCCCTAATACTCTCCCATCCCATCCCAAGCTGCATCTAGGCCATAGAAATGCAATCCTCTTGTTCCCTCACAATACACCACTACCTCCCCCCCCCCCCAGTCCCCTTTCTTCCTAGCCGAGGAAGGGATCCCTTCCTTCTCCCTCCCCTCTCCTACCTTTCTTCTTTTTTTAATACCTGTACCCCTCACATATCTTAACTCGAATGACCATTGCTCATGCTTCACATCTTTTTGCTTAAAGCGTAACTCCACTTTTGTTGAGAAAAAAACATTCCCCTCTGGGTGATCTCTGTACATTGCAGGGATTTTAACAAACTTTGTTGCAGATTCCTACCTTTTGTTATTCTGAAGAAATCATTGTTTGTTCCTGTGTGCTGAGTGGGTCAATTGGGAATGGTTCCATAATTATCTGTCAGTTGTGGCAGTTGCAGGGCTATAATAAGGGAAGTTGCTGGGCCTGCATCCCTTTAGACGTGTTCCTATTGGGAGTCCTTTACCAGTCTATGACATTTTTGTGACAGAGGATGCCTGAAATCTGACTTTTAGGCAGACTTCTGGGAAAACTGGTGAGAAAATAAAACACAAGCCGGAAACAATGTTTCTGGGGTGTTGTCAGTACACATTCTGTGTACAGAACAGCTCCAAGTAGCCATATTGGATTACATTTGCAGAAAATTAAAACAGCTACAGATTGAAAAGGAAAGGTAATTTTTAATAACATTCAATCACAATATGATTTGTGTCGCATTTGTATAGGCTTTATTGTTTTTTCTTTATTTGCTACCCTTTAAAGAGTAACTCCACTTTTGTTGAGAAAAAAACATTCCCCTCTGGGTGACCTATCTAAATTGCAAAGATTATAACAACCTTTATTGCAGATTCCTACCTTTTGTTTTTCAGAAGAAATCCCTCTTTGTTCATCTGTGCCTCTTTGCTGAGTGGGTCTAATGGGAGTGGTTTCATAATTATCTATCAGCTGTGCAGCTGCAGAGTACTAATGAGGAAAGCTGCTGGGCCTGCATCCCTGTTGTGTGTTCCTATTGGGAGTATCTCACCAAAAATGACATTTTTGCTGAAAGGGATGCCAGAAATCTGACTTGTATCTTAGGCAGACATCTGGGAAAATTGGTGAGCCAATCACACAAGCAGGAAATGATGTTTCTGGCTGTGGTCAGTACACATTCTTTGTACAGAATACCACCAGGTAGCCATATTGCATTTCATTTTTTGAAAATTACAGCGGCTGCAGATTAAGAAGGAAAGGTCATTTTTAATAACATTCAATTACATTATGACTTGAGTTTCCATTTATTGTCTGAGGGACAGTACCCCTGGGAAATGCAGAATGATGCTTACTGATCTATATAAAAGAAAGGAGCAGGCTGCCTTCCTTTAGGAAAACTCACAAACCCCCTGACAAAACATCTACACCTTACGTCTTACAACTTCAGGTCAATGTACAAAAAAATCCAGGGGAAATCAGCATTCTCCTGTCAAAAAAGATCCCATGGTCACTGTAAGAATATTAATAATAATATCTCACTGTGCCTCCATTATGTCAGAATAGTTATACTGCTCTGAATATAACAGTGTCTATTTATGTCAATAAGTAAAGATCTGTGAGGAAGGAGAATCTCCACTTATTTCCACAAATCAATATGTAGTGAATTATTTTTAATTGATTAATTTCTTTTTAAAAGCATATACCAATCTTAGTGAGTACAGTCTACAGTAAGGAATATATATAAGAATATTTATTCACAAGACATGTATTCACAATATATAATCAAAAATGGAAATGACACAAAAAGATAACTCTACATAAAATACAAACTTCAAACAATCAATGCAATGTGATGTTTAGCTCAATAATGAAAGTGAAACTGAAAGCAAAATGAAAGCAAGATTACCATTTCCCCAGGTATAGCATAAACCATAGGTAAGCGAATCGCACAGCTGAAAGTCGTTTCACTGCAGATGGAGCGAGAATAAGCCGTGCAAAATGGAAGACTAAATTCGCAATAATGCGCTAAATCTGATATTAATAAAATTGTATAAAAACAAAAATCAGCTTTTTAGAGAAAAATCTGCTATGGTTTATACGGCTGGGATTGTAATCTTATTACCCTTAAATATGCAATATAAAACATATAACGAAGGAATAAACAATATTGGATAAAATCAAATAACACAGCAAAGTTATATTTACCACACTTAAGATGGCTGCTAGCTTCAATTGGTCGTTACCAAAGTCCTAAGATGGATGCTTTTCTTAAGATGGTGGTCAGTGAGGGAGGAGTTTCGTTTAGCGTCCCTCAAAGTTTCAGATAAATGATGGAGCAAGATGGAGTATGTCTGGATGAGTCTATAGATGGATGTAGTAGTGTGTGTGTTGAAAGTGTAAGGTGTGTTGTGCAATGTAATGTGTCCTGTCTCTCATCTGGGTTCTTCTTTTTATATGGTATGAACAAAGGACTATTAAAATTACCATAAGCTAAACCCAGAGGGATGAAACATTATCCCCATTGGTTGGGATATTCTATACCTTAACTGGTGAGGTCATAGTCAAACCTCTTCTAATAATTAACCCAATATTTTGTATAATAAAGTTAAATAATGATTTCTTTAAATGCAAGATTAACCATAAAACACAACATAAAAACTTGTCCATACTCTCAGTACATACATAAATGTCCATCTAATCTCCATCATTCACCTTGGCAATTATTGGATCTGATAAACCATTTATAAAGATAATTATTAATAATACAATATATATATTTATATTGGAAATATCACATTATCCCAAGACTGCATTTGGTATTTCGTCCAAAGAGGGCAGTATTATACTGTTCATTAAATTCAGTGTTTAATATACGTCATAACAGACAATAGCCCGCTATTCAAAAATAACCTTTTGACCTCTTGGCTAGTGAAGATCCATTAATTATTTGACCATGCCATAGGCTGTCAGACATCGCGTCTGGTTTGTAGTATTTATGATTAGGGTTGAGCGAACACGGACTGTATTATTCGTGTTCGTACCGAATAATTGGATTTTTGTTACCCGAACACGGACCCGAAAACTTTACTGTATATTCGGGTAAAAATCCGTGTTCGGTCATTTTATTTCCGGGTTTTGTATGCATTGGCGCGCTTTTCATGGCGGGCTTTCAACAGCCAATCAACAAGCGTTTAACTGGTGTGCCTTAAGCCATCCCAGCCATGCCTACAAATGTATTAGTAGCTGTGATTGGCCATCTGAAGCATGTGACCAAGTCTTTATAAGTTCGAGCCAGCGCCGCTGCGGCGTCATTCTGCAGTGTAGTTCAGGGACAGAGCACACATCACACGTGCTGGCTGCTGATTAGGGACAGACAGGCAAAACTCATTTGTGTCTGGATAGAATTGAGGGACAGGTCGGAGTGTGTTAGGTAGGGCGAGTTGTAGGGCATTTTAGGGCGAGGCTGCTGATTTTTAGGGTCAGTGTGTTCTACAATCGATATTGCTGTGTGGGGGGGTTTGCAGTGACCGATCTTATCAATCCTTTTAGGGCGAGGCTGCTGATTTTTAGGGTCAGTTTTCTACAATCGATTTTGCTGTGTGGGGGGGGGGGGGGTTTGCAGTGACCGATCTTATCAATCCTTTTAGGGAGAGGCTGCTGATTTTTAGGGTCAGTGTGTTCTACAATCGATATTGCTGTGTGGGGGGGGTTTGCAGTGACCGATCTTATAAATCCTTTTAGGGCGAGGCTGCTGATTTTTAGGGTCAGTGTGTTCTACAATCGATATTGCTGTGTGGGGGGGGGGGGTTTGCAGTGACCGATCTTATCAATCCTTTTAGGGCGAGGCTGCTGATTTTTAGGGTCAGTTTTCTACAATCGATTTTGCTGTGTGAGGGGGGTTTGCAGTCACCGATCTTATCAATCCTTTTAGGGAGAGGCTGGAGATAGGCAGGTGTCAGTGGTCCACATCGATTTTGCTGTGTGTGGGGTGCAGTGAACACAATATTTTTTGCCCACTGAGGAGGAGGGAGAAAAGTCTTTTTCTATCAGTCACTGTGTGCAGCGTTTTTCCTTCAGTGCTGTGCTGTGCTAACTCTGATCATACACTGCTGTGTTCAGTGTTCACATGTGCTATTATTGAGTGGTTTCAAAAATCATACACTTTTTTCTATTCCACTATTCAATATACAGCCTTGGGTTAAAAAAATTAAATTGTGGCATAGTCTGTACTAATCTAGTTAAAAGTTACAACTTAAAAGGGGAATTCTTTTTTTCCCCTCCATAGCCTGCAGCAGAGCTGAATGATATAAGACACTGCTGTTCACATGTGCTATTGATAAATCACATCAATTTTATATCATATTTTCTATTCCGCTATTCAATAAAAACCTTTGGGTATAAACAATTAAATTGCGGGATAGTCTGTGTTGGTACGTGTGAGATACACCTTTCCAATTTTTGGGGTGCATCTCATACTTCTGAAGATTTGAGGGTGCTGCCTGTTCCAAACTCCTCCTACTCCTCATCCTGCCTTTTAGGGGTACAAAAAATAGTAATTGGGGCCTAGTGTGGTTCTGTACATGTGAGATACATACACTTTTTTTGATAATATTTTCTATTCCGCTATTCAATAAAAACCTTTGGGTATAAACAATTAAATTGTGGGATAGTCTGTGTTGGTACGTGTGAGATACACCTTTCCAATTTTTGGGGTTCATCTCATACTTCTGAAGATTTGAGGGTGCTGCCTGTTCCAAAGGCCTCCTACTCCTCATCCTGCCTTTTAGGGGTACAAAAAATAGTAATTGGGGCCTAGTGTGGTTCTGTACGTGTGAGATACATACACTTTTTTTGATAATATTTTCTATTCCGCTATTCAATAAAAACCTTTGGGTATAAACAAATAAATTGCGGGATAGTCTGTGTTGGTACGTGTGAGATACACCTTTCCAATTTTTGGGGTTCATCTCATACTTCTGAAGATTTGAGGGTGCTGCCTGTTCCGTACTCCTCCTACTCCTCATCCTGCCTTTAGGGGTACAAAAAATAGTAATTGGGGCCTAGTGTGGTTCTGTACGTGTGAGATACATACACTTTTTTTGATAATATTTTCTATTCCGCTATTCAATAAAAACCTTTGGGTATAAACAATAAAATTGCGGGATAGTCTGTGTTGGTACGTGTGAGATACACCTTTCCAATTTTTGGGATTCATCTCATACTTCTGAAGATTTGAGGGTGCTGCCTGTTCTGTACTCCTACTCCTCATCCTGCCTTTAGGGGTACAAAAAATAGTAATTGGGGCCTAGTGTGGTTCTGTACGTGTGAGATACATACACTTTTTTTGATAATATTTTCTATTCCGCTATTCAATAAAAACCTTTGGGTATAAACAATTAAATTGCGGGATAGTCTGTGTTGGTACGTGTGAGATACACCTTTCCAATTTTTGGGGTTCATCTCATACTTCTGAAGATTTGAGGGTGCTGCCTGTTCCGTACTCCTCCTACTCCTCATCCTGCCTTTAGGGGTACAAAAAATAGTAATTGGGGCCTAGTGTGGTTCTGTACGTGTGAGATACATACACTTTTTTTGATAATATTTTCTATTCCGCTATTCAATAAAAACCTTTGGGTATAAACAATTAAATTGCGGGATAGTCTGTGTTGGTACGTGTGAGATACACCTTTCCAATTTTTGGGGTTCATCTCATACTTCTGAAGATTTGAGGGTGCTGCCTGTTCTGTACTCCTCCTACTCCTCATCCTGCCTTTAGGGGTACAAAAAATAGTAATTGGGGCCTTGTGTGGTTCTGTACGTGTGAGATACATACACTTTTTTTGATAATATTTTCTATTCCGCTATTCAATAAAAACCTTTGGGTATAAACAATTAAATTGCGGGATAGTCTGTGTTGGTACGTGTGAGATACACCTTTCCCATTTTTGGGGCTCATCTCATACTTCTGAAGATTTGAGGGTGCTGCCTGTTCCGTACTCCTCCTACTCCTCATCCTGCCTTTAGGGGTACAAAAAATAGTAATTGGGGCCTAGTGTGGTTCTGTACGTGTGAGATACATACACTTTTTTTGATAATATTTTCTATTCCGCTATTCAATAAAAACCTTTGGGTATAAACAATTAAATTTCGGGATAGTCTGTGTTGGTACGTGTGAGATACACCTTTCCAATTTTTGGGGTTCATCTCATACTTCTGAAGATTTGAGGGTGCTGCCTGTTCCGTACTCCTCCTACTCCTCATCCTGCCTTTAGGGGTACAAAAAATAGTAATTGTGGCCTAGTCAGGTTCTGTAAGTGTGAGATACATACACCTTTTTTTGATAATATTTTCTATTCCGCTATTTAATCTACACCTTTGGGTAAAAACAATTAAATTGCGTGATAGTCTGTGTTGGTACGTGTGAGATACACCTTTCCAATTTTTGGGGTTCATCTCATACTTCTGAAGATTTGAGGGTGCTGCCTGTTCCGAACTCCTCCTACTCCTCATCCTGCCTTTGGGGGTACAAAAAATAGTAATTGTGGCCTAGTCAGGTTCTGTAAGTGTGAGATACATACACCTTTTTTTGATAATATTTTCTATTCCGCTATTTAATCTACACCTTTGGGTAAAAACAATTAAATTGCGGGATAGTCTGTGTCGGTACGTGTGAGATACATACACCTTTTGATATCATATTTTCTATTCCGCTATTTAATCAAAACCTTTGGGTATAGACAATTAAATTGCGGGATAGTCTGTGTCGGTACGTGTGAGATACACCTTTCCAATTTTTGGGGCGCATCTCATACTGCCGAGGATTTGAGGGTGCTTCAGTCTGCCTCCTGCCTGTTCCGAACTCCTCCTACTCCTCATCCTGACTTTAGGGTACAAAAAATTGTAATCGGGCCTAGTTTGTGTTTGTACGTGTGAGATACACCGTTTTGTAAAATTTGTCCTATTCCGCTATGCAATATACACCCTGTTTGAGTGTAAAAAATTAAATTGCGGGATAGTCTGTATCGGTACATGTGAGATACACCTTTTTAAAATTTTTTGGCGCATCTCCTTCTACCGCCGAGGATTGCAGGGTGCTTCAGTTTGCCTCCTGTTCCCAACTCCTCCTACTCCTCTTCCTCATCCTGCCTTTAGGGTACAAAAAATTGTAATCGGGGCCTAGTCTGTGTTTGTATGTGTGAGATACACCGTATTATAAAATTTTTCTCTTTTCCGCTATTCAATATACACCCTTTTGGAGTGTAAAAAAATTAAATTACGGCATAGTCTGTATCGGTACGTGTGAGATACACCTTTTAAATTTATTTGGCGCATCTCCTTCCACCGCCAAGGATTGCAGGGCGCTTCAGTTTGCCTCCTGTTCCCAACTCCTCCTACTCCTCTTCCTCATCCTGCCTTTAGGGTACAAAAAATTGTAATCGGGGCCTAGTCTGTGTTTGTACGTGTGATATACACCGTATTATAACATTTTTCTCTTTTCCGCTATTCAATATACACCCTTTTGGAGTGTAAAAATTTAAATTACGGCATAGTCTGTATCGGTACGTGTGAGATACACCTTTTAAATTTGTTTGGCGCATCGTCTTCCACCGCCAAGGATTGCAGGGCGCTTCAGTTTGCCTCCTGTTCCCAACTCCTCCTACTCCTCTTCCTCATCCTCCCTTTAGGGTACAAAAAATTTTAATCAGGGCCTAGTCTGTGTTTGTACGTGTGAGATACACCATTTTTTATCCTATTCCGCTATTCAATATACACCCTTTTGGGGTAAAAAACATTAAATTGCGGCATAGTTTGCATATTTGACTGTGAGATACACCCGTGCGATACTGTTGTTGTTTTGTTCCGCTATTCAATAAACACCTTTCTAGGGCAAGATCTTAAATTACAGAAATATGAGGAGACCGTCAAATAGGGGCCGTGGCCTGGGTCGTGGTGCTGCTGGTAGAGCTCCTGTTGCAAGGAGAGGACGTGGTCGATCTGTGCCAGCTACACGCACAAGTGAAACACCTTCCTCAAGTGTTAGTAGGCGACAGAACCTGCATCAGTATTTGGTAGGGCATCATACGCCTCTAGAAGTGATGATGCCAGAACACGTAGAGGCGATAGTAGATTGGTTTGCTGCTGACAGTGCCTCCAGTTCCTTCACATTGTCTCCCACCCAGTCTACTGCAGAAAGGTCAGAGTGGGCACCTGCAGCCGATGTCCAACCGTCTTTCACCTCACCCCCTTGCAAATCAGGCAAGCAGTCTGAGCCCCAAGCCATACAGCAGTCTCTTCTTCTTTTTGAGGACTCTGTCAGCAGGGTTTCCCAGGGCCATCCACCTAGCCCTGCCCCAGAAGTGGAAGAGATTGAGTGCAGCGATGCCCAACCACTTATTTCTCAAGATGAGTACATGCAAGGACCATCGCAGCACGTCTCCGATGATGACGAAACGCAGGTGCCAACTGCTGTGGCACTCAGAATTGTGGAGACCGACAAGGAGGGCAGGGGTGAAGACTGGGTGGAAGATGATGTGGAGGACGATGAGGTCCTCGACCCCACATGGAATGAAGGTCATGCAGGTGACCTGAGTAGTTTGGAGGAAGAGGCGGTGGTCGCACAGAGCCACCAGCACAGCAGAAGAGGGAGCAGGGTGCAGAAGCGGAGCGGCCGTGCCCTAGACACTACGCCTGCTACTGCCCAACGCAGCAAGGGAACGAGCGCACCAAAGTCAGCTCAAAAGAGTTCTCTAGCGTGGAAGTTCTTTAGAAAATGTGCTGATGACAGGACACGAGTGGTTTGCATCCTGTGCAATCAGAGCCTGAAGCGAGGCATAAACCTTCTCAACCTGAGCACAACCTGCATGATCAGGCATCTAAGTGCAAAGCACGAGCTGCAGTGGAGTAGACACCTTCAAAACCAAGAAACGTCTCTGGCTCATCCTGCTTCCTCTTCTGCTGCAGTCTTGGCCAATCCATCCACATCTGTAGTGATACCGGCACCTGCCACCCCGCAAACAGACGATCTGTCAGCAACACCACCACCTTGGTCACCAACCATCTCCACAATGTCCCGTGGAAGCGTTCAGCTTTCCATCTCCCAAACACTTGAGAGGAAGAGGAAATACCCCCCTACCCACCCGCGATCCCTGGCCCTGAATGCCAGCATTTCAAAATTCTTGGCCTTTGAAATGCTGTCATTCCGTCTGGTGGAGACGCAGTTTTAAAAACCTTATGTCGGTGGCTGTCCCACAGTACTTCATGCCCAGCCGCCATTACTTTTCCAGGCAAGCCATCCCTTCCCTGCACAACCAAGTGGGGGAAAAATCAGGTGTGCACTGCGCAACGCCATCTGTGCCAAGGTCCACCTAACTACCGATACGTGGACCAGTAAGCACGGTCAGGGGCGTTATATCTCCCTAACGGCACACTGGGTAAATGCAATGGCGGATGGGCCTGAGGCGGATAGCAATTTGGCGCATGTCCTTTCACCACCGAGGATTGCAGGGCGCTTCAGTTTGCCTCCTGTTCCTAACTCCTCCTACTCCGCTTCCTCATCCTCTACCGCCTCCTCATCCGGACAGCCTAACACCTTCACCACCAACTTCAGCACGGCCAGGGGTAAACGACAGCAGGCAGTTTTAAAACTTGCCTGTTTGGGGGAAAAACCACACACCGCCAGGAGTTGAGTAGGAGCATGGAACAGCAGACAAATGAGTGGTTGCTGCCAGCGAGCCTCAAGCCCGGCCTGGTGGTGTGCGATAACGGGCGAAATCTCATAGCAGCTCTGGGCCTAGCCGGTTTGACGCACATCCCTTGCCTGGCGCATGTGCTGAATTTGGTGGTGCAGAGGTTCCTTAAAAACTACCCCGATATGTCAGAGCTGCTGCAGAAAGTGTGGGCCGTCTGTGCGCACTTTCGGCGTTCTCACCCTGCTGCTGCTCGCCTGTCAGCGCTGCAGCGTAACTTCGGCCTTCCCGCTCACCGCCTCATATGTGACGTGCCCACAAGGTGGAACTCCACCTTGCACATGCTGGAAAGACTGTGCGAGCAGCAGCAGGCCATAGTGGAGTTTCAGCTGCAGCACGCACGCGTGAGTCGCTCTGCGGAACAGCACTACTTCACCACCAATAACTGGGCCTCCATGCGAGACCTGTGTGCCTTGTTGCGCTGTTTTGAGTACTCCACCAACATGGCCAGTGCCGATGACGCCGTTGTCAGCTTAACTATTCCACTTCTATGCCTCCTTCAAAAAACAATTTGGGCGATGATGGAAGAGGATGTGGCACAGGATGAGGACGAGGAGGAGGAGGATGAAGAGGTAACATTTCCAAGGCTTTCAGGGCAGTCATTCACAAGGGGCTCCGAGGGTGGGTTCCTGCACACACAAACGCCAGGGACACAGTTGTCCAGCAGGGGCACAGTTCTGGAGGATGAGGAGGATGAGGAGGATGAGGAGGAGGAGCTGGAGGAGGAGATGGAACCATGTTCACAGCAGGGTGGCACCCAGGCCAGCTCATGGCCATCACTGGTGCGTGGCTGGGGGGATACAGAGGACACGGACGATACACCTCCCACAGAGGACAGCTTTTCGTTGCCTCTGGGCAGCCTGGCACACATGAGCGATTACATGCTGCAGTGTCTCCACAACGACCGCCGAGTTGCCCACATTCTAACTTGTGCTGATTACTGGGTGGCCACGCTGCTGGATCCCCGTTACAAGGACAACGTACCGTCCTTAATTCACTCACTGGAGCGCGATCGCAAGATGCGCGAGTACAAGCGCACGCTGGTAGACGCGATGCTGCTGGCATTCCCACCTGACAGCGGGGCCACAGTGGAAGCACAAGGCAGAGGAGGAGGAGGAGGAGGAGGAGGAGGAGGAGGAAGAGGTCGCCAACGCAACCAGGGCACCACCAGCACCTCAGAAGGCAGGGTTAGCATGGCCGAAATGTGGAAAAGCTTTGTCAGCACGCCACAACAAACAGCAGCACCAGCAGCTCATATGGAACGTCTTAGCAGGAGGCAGCATTTCACCAACATGGTGGAGCAGTATGTGTGCACACGCCTAGACGTACTGAATGACGGGTCTGCCCCTTTCAACTTCTGGGTCTCCAAATTGGGCACATGGCCTGATATCACGTACCTGGTGCTAGAGGCCAATGGAGAGAGAGGGCTTCCCTTGCGGCTAAGTTCCAGACCCCCCTGAGGATGAGAACAGGAGAGGTCAGGCCCAAAGTAGCACGGGTCGCCTGCTGGATTGTGTGCAGGAGGATCCAGAGTACAGCTGGAGTGCTGGAGTGGAATCAGCAGACAGGTGGCGACCGTGAGGTGTTTGCAGGACTTGGATAATGCTGAGACTGGAACGTGGTCGGGTGGATAGCCAAGATCAGGAGCCAGGTGGATATCAGAGCAAGCGTGGTCAGGTGGATAGCCGAGATCAGGAGCCAGGTGGATATCAGAGCAAGCGTGGTCAGGTGGATAGCCGAGGTCAAACACAGGAAGCAATCAGGAGACAGGTCAAGGACAAGCCGGGTTGGTAACAGGAGACAGGAACTGGAATATCACAGGGATAACACACTGGAGGAGCTGAAGATCAACCAGCAACTAAAATCACTGGCAGGTTTCCTTAAATAGGCCCAGGTAAATTGCTGGTAGTGCTGCTGGGTCCTAAAGTCCTTCTCCTGCCAAAGTGCTGATAGCGCTGCTGGGTCCTAGAGCCCTTCTCCTGGTGTTTGTGCCCTGACAGTGCCCCCCCCTGACGGGCAGCCTCCGGATGCCTATTTGAGAAATTTTCTCTGGGTATTTGTCCTTAAACTCTTGGAGGAGTCTGGGGGCATGTACATTGGCTTCGGGTTCCCATGAGCTTTCTTCGGGTGGATACCCTTTCCATTTAATTAAGAATTGGGTTTGTCTCCCTCTCTTCCTGCAGTCCAGGATTGCTTCCACCTCGAATTCTGTGTCCTCACCAATCGTCACTGGCGGTGGAGGTGGCTCCACTCTCCCTGGAAATGGATCTGGAACAGTTGGTTTAAGCAAGGAGGTGTGAAAAACCGGATGGATCCTATATGAGTCAGGCAAAGATAGTTTGTAAGCCACTGGGTTAATTTCCCGTTTGATCTGAAAAGGCCCAATATACCTTGGCCCTAGCTTCCGTGAAGGGCAGGCCAATTTCAGGTTGGCAGTAGACAGCCACACTTTGTCCCCAACCTTAAAGGAAGGATTTCCCCTCCGTTTCCGATCAAAGTGTTTTTTGTAATCCACTTGGGCTTTCTGTATGGACTCCCGGAGGACCTGATAATTGTTTTGAATGAAAACAAGTCTGTCCTGCAAGGTGGGTACAGAAGTTTCAGGCATAATTTCAGGCAGGGCAGCAGGGTGGAATCCATAATTAGCCCAGAATGGGGACTGATTTGTAGCTGAATGGACAGAGTTATTATAGGCAAATTCCGCCAGCGGAAGCAGGGATGCCCAGTCATCTTGGGAAAAAGCTGAAAAGCAGCGGAGGTATTGCTCGAGGGTTTGGTTAGTACGCTCCGTTTGCCCATTACTTTGGGGATGGTAGGCAGATGATAAGCAGAGTTCCACTTCCAAGGCTTTACAAAGGGCTCTCCAAAACCTAGAGGTGAATTGCACCCCCCGATCTGAAACAATGTTCTTTGGTAGTCCATGAAGTCTTATGATCTCCTTGATAAACATGTGAGCGGTTTCCGCTGCAGAGGGAGTACCAATCATTGGTATGAAGTGGGCCATTTTTGATAATCGGTCTACCACAACAAGGATGGTCGTGAATCTTTCAGAGGGAGGAAGATCAACAATAAAATCCATAGAAATCATTTCCCAGGGGCGATTAGGGATAGGCAAGGGTCTTAATAAACCCCAGGCTTTGACTTTGTCACTTTTGCTACGTAGACATATGGTGCATGACTTGACGTAGGATCTACAGTCCCGACTGAGGTTAGGCCACCAAAAGGACCGCTGAATGAACTCGTTAGTTTTACGGGCCCCAAAGTGCCCTGCAAGTCGGTGGTCGTGGAATGCCCTGAGAACCAGAGACCTAGCTTCTTGAGGTACAAAGATTTTGTCCTGGTGCCAAAGTAATCCACCCTGCCTCCTTAACGAGTCATGTTCGGATTTGGGGCACGATACAGAAGCTTGTTCAATGGATGCCTTTAGGTTAGGTTGAATCAGCAAAAAATTTTGGGCAGATAAGATAGTGCTTGGAGGAGCACATTCAGCAGATTCGGGGAACATCCTGGACAGGGCATCGGCTTTCCCATTTTTGGAACCTGGGCGGTATGTCAAGTGGAAATTAAATCTCGAAAAGAATAAGGCCCACCTGGCTTGTCGAGGTCTTAGGCGTTTTGCAGATCTTAAATATTCCAAATTTTTGTGATCTGTGAAGATCATAATTGGATGGTTAGCGCCCTCCAGGAGGTACCTCCATTCTTCGAGAGCAACTTTAATTGCCAGGAGTTCTCTGTCACCCACGTCATAGTTTCTTTCGGCCTGATTCAGCTTCCTGGAGCAATAGGCTACTGGGTGGAGCAGGGCCTTTGGGCCCTGACGCTGCGAGAGCACGGCTCCCGTAGCTACTTCGGATGCGTCCACCTCAAGGACAAAGGGAAGAGCTGGGTCAGGGTGTTGCAACACTGGAGCAGAGGTGAAGAGAGCCTTCAGTTTTTCGAAAGCTGCTTGAGAATCTTGGTTCCAGGAGAAGCGTGAGTGCAGGCAAGTGAGCTGGGTGATCGGGGCAATAATAGTTGAGAAATTACGAATAAATTTCCTATAAAAATTAGCGAAGCCCACAAACCTCTGGACCCCTTTCTTGTCAGAAGGTGCAGGCCACTCCAAGATTGCTGATACCTTCTGAGGATCCATGGAAATCCCTTTCGTGGAGATTATGAGTCCTAAGAACTGGATAGATTGTTTCTCGAACTCACACTTTTCTGCTTTAGCATATAAGCCATGGGTTCTTAAGGTCTTTAACACTTTTCTGACGTGCTCTCGATGGAGTTCAAGCGAGGCTGAGAAAATTAGTATGTCGTCCAGATAGACGATTAAGAACAGGTCAAGGTATTCTCTGAAAATATCATTCACAAAATGTTGGAATGTGGCGGGGGCATTACATAGCCCGAAGGGCATCACAAGGTACTCAAAGTGACCAAAGCGTGTTCGGAAGGCGGTCTTCCACTCATCACCTTCCCTAATACGAACCAGGTTATAGGCCCCCCGCAAGTCCAACTTCGTGAAAACCTGGGCTGTTCGGAATCTTTGGAATAACTCAGGGACGAGAGGGAGTGGGTATCTGTTCTTGATAGTAATTTTATTAAGGTCCCTATAGTCAATGCATGGTCTGAGAGAACGATCCTTCTTCTCGACGAAGAAAATGCCAGCTCCAGCAGGTGACGATGAAGGGCGGATGAATCCTTTGGCAAGGTTTTCATCTATATATTGTCGGAGGGCCTCCAGCTCCACTTCGGATAACGGAAAGATGCGCCCAAAGGGGACTTCTGCTCCAGGTAGCAACTCAATTGGGCAGTCGTAGGACCGATGTGGGGGCAAGGCATCTGCACCTTTTTTGTCAAACACATCAAGGAAGTCAAGGTAGGCTGAAGGAACAGCATGACAGGGATCCGGTGTAGGTTGAACGGAGAGACACACTGAAGAGTTGACAGGCGTGGGGACGCCACAGTGTTGCTGACAATAGGAAGATGAGAAGATGATTTCTCCCTTGGGCCAGTCAATTTGCGGGTTGTGGGCCTGTAGCCAGGGTATCCCTAGGATGGCTGGGAAAATAGGAGACCTGATGACATCAAAGCGGAGGAATTCCTGATGGCCTGCTTCTGTTGTGGCAAGGACAGGGATAGTCTCCTGAGTGACTGGTCCAGAGCTAGGAGCAGTGCCATCTGCTAAATGTACATCAAGTCTTTGTTTCTTCAGTTTCAGGGGTATGCGCAAGTTCTTGGCTAGGTTGATATCCAGGAAGCAACTACAGGCTCCAGAGTCAATGATCGCCTGCAGCTTTACTTCCTTTCCATCCACCTGCAGAGAGATGGGGAGAATTAAATGAGTGGATATAGTCCCAGACAACTGAAGGTAAGAGGGGCGTGGAAGGCTGGACTTCCTTGGGCGAACAGGACAACAGCGAAGGAAGTGGCCCGAAGTCCCACAGTAGAGACACAAGTTATCCTGTCGTCTGCGTGCTCTCTCTTCAGGGGTTAAAGCAGGGCGGAGCAGGCCAGTTTGCATGGGTTCCCCATCGGACATATTCATGGACTGGGGAATAGAGGCTGGGAGTGTTGGTCCTGGGACCTTTGGCATTATCCATGTGGGTCGAAGGGTCTGAGTGCGTTCGGACCTTCGCTCCCGCAGCCGTCGGTCTAGTTGGATAGAGACTTGGATGAGACTTTCTAGTGAGGCGGGAGCCTCAATCCTAGCCAACTCGTCCTTGAGAGACTCAGATAAGCCTTGCCGGAACTGGTATTTTAGGGCGGCATCATTCCACCCAGTATCAGCTGACCACTTGCGAAATTTCACAATGTAATCCTCCACAGGTCGTCTGCCTTGTACAAGAGCATGAAGGGCCGACTCTGCGGTGGCCGTCCGTTGTGGATCATCATATAAGGTAGCCATAGCTTCAAAGAAGGTGAAAACTGAATCCAGGACTGAGTTCTTTTGCTCAATGAGATTATGAGCCCAGGACTGTGGCTCATCAGATAAGAGTGAAATGATGAAACCCACCTTGACAGTCTCAAGAGAAAAAGTCCTTGGTTGCAGGGCAAAGTAAAGGTCACAAGCATTTTTGAAAGCTCTGAATTTCTGTCGGTCACCTGAAAAGCGATCGGGAGTGGGAACTCTGGGCTCGGGAGGGGGTAAACCCATAGCAGGTGCGGCTGTAGCAGAACAACTGAGAGGGTGAAGGCGTCCTTCCAGCTGAAAGTAGCCATCTTGTAAGCTCTGGACTGCTTGTGTAAGAACTGTAATCTGCTGACATAGGGCCTCTAATGCGGAAGCACCTCTCTCGGCCTCAGACATCTTGGCTGGTTGATACTATCACGTACCTGGTGCTAGAGGCCAATGGAGAGAGAGGGCTTCCCTTGCGGCTAAGTTCCAGACCCCCCTGAGGATGAGAACAGGAGAGGTCAGGCCCAAAGTAGCACGGGTCGCCTGCTGGATTGTGTGCAGGAGGATCCAGAGTACAGCTGGAGTGCTGGAGTGGAATCAGCAGACAGGTGGCGACCGTGAGGTGTTTGCAGGACTTGGATAATGCTGAGACTGGAACGTGGTCGGGTGGATAGCCAAGATCAGGAGCCAGGTGGATATCAGAGCAAGCGTGGTCAGGTGGATAGCCGAGATCAGGAGCCAGGTGGATATCAGAGCAAGCGTGGTCAGGTGGATAGCCGAGGTCAAACACAGGAAGCAATCAGGAGACAGGTCAAGGACAAGCCGGGTTGGTAACAGGAGACAGGAACTGGAATATCACAGGGATAACACACTGGAGGAGCTGAAGATCAACCAGCAACTAAAATCACTGGCAGGTTTCCTTAAATAGGCCCAGGTAAATTGCTGGTAGTGCTGCTGGGTCCTAAAGTCCTTCTCCTGCCAAAGTGCTGATAGCGCTGCTGGGTCCTAGAGCCCTTCTCCTGGTGTTTGTGCCCTGACACCTGAGCTTGCCCTTTACGCCTTGGAGGTGCTGGCCTGCCCTGCAGCCAGTGTATTATCTGAACGGGTATTTAGCACGGCTGGGGGCGTTATCACAGACGAGCGCAGCCGCCTGTCCAGAGACAATGTGGACAAGCTCACGTTCATTAAAATGAACCAGGCATGGATCCCACAGGACTTTTCCGTACCTTGTGCAGAATAGCGATGGATACGACCTTACCCAGCCATTGTTCTATTTTTGCTCTTTCTCACTCTTTTGGGGTGTACCCTCATTTAAAATTTCTGAAAAAAAGCAGTGTTGGCTACCTCGTCCTCCTCAGGGCCAGATTAACATAGGAGCTATTGGAGCTGCAGCTCCAGGCCCCTACCTTAATATAGGCCCCGGGTTGGCCATATTCACTGTTACCGCTCTTCTGTCACTTGTAAACACAGAAGTCTGGCTTCTATGCTCGCTTTCCCAGGCAGCTCCCTCAGAACCTCCCCACACAGCACGAAGGCCGGACAAGGAGGGACAGTTGCCGATGCATGGATGTGTTTATGGGCTTCAGAGACAGCATCCCATGTTGAATTAGGCATGCATGGCTGCACCCTTCCTCCTCTGGGTGCATGCCAAGGCACGGCCCTTAAGGCCCTTCAAAATCCTCAGCACCAAGCCCATGATGCTCTTAATCCGGCCCTGGTCCTCCTCCACCGCCGCTTCCACCTACACCGCCCATAGGTGTGCGCAGCCTATTGCATTCGGGTGTGCACCCCAAAGTTTAAATACACATGCATGTGTTTGCCTACATGTACATGGCCCCTATACATTACTCTCCCTGCTGGTAAAGTGAAATAGAGCAGAGCAGGTCCGAGGGAGATCTTTCCCATCTCCTCACTGGCAAACAGAGCGATAATGCTATGTGCCCTAGGTGATTAGGGTGTGCCCAGGTACACCCGGCACACCCTGTGCGCACGCCTATGACACCGCCACATCCACCACCACCTCAACCTTCCTCCTACTCCATATGGGCCTCGTCCTTCAGAGATGAAGAACATTGTTTTATTTTTCTGTTTTTTTTTTGTTGTTATAAGTTATTTCCCTATCCACATTTGTTTGCAGAGCACTTGCCATGCTCTTAACTAGGTTTTGCTGCCATTTGCAGCACTCTAGCCCTTTCCATTGGTGTTTTAGAGCCATTTTAGTGCCTGAAAGTTCGGGTCCCCATTGACTTTAATGGGGTTCGTGTCCGGGAAAAGTTTGGCAAAAGTCCGGGACACGGACCCAGACTTTTTTTTAAAGTTCGGCCGAACCCGCCGAACACGGACATCCAGGTGTCCGCTCAACTCTATTTATGATACCTTAAACACTTAAACACACATTTCTCTAAAATTAGGTAATTAGTTACCAGATACGTGTGTCCTTACACTTAAAAGAAAAGTATTCTAAGTAAGATTACTACTGTAAAAATATAAACCCAAAATGTGATATAACATTCCTAAATATATATGGATATGCCTTACATAATATAACGACATAATTATTGCTAATATCTTCTCACACATAATAATGTATCTTTTACACTTATAGTTCAAATTAATTTAATGAATACACTATTTTCCATTGTTGCAATACTTACAGACAGACTAACGTCTGGCACTACCATTATGTCTTATCTGATAGAGATGTCAATGTATCACTTATTTACAATTTTAAAAGAAATACAAAGATCTCTGTTGAAATTCTACTCTCTCTTGTAACAGACATTTTGCAACAGAACATATATGAACTTTCCGAGCAAAGAGGAAGGAAATGTGGGACTTTACATGAGTACGGCTGGACATATCATATTTAAATGGGTATATAATGTATATAACCTATAGGATCTCGGGTGTTGAGAACCCGTCGGCAATTGGAAATTCATTGGATACTTGATTATGCAGAGGGGTATATAAACGGATACATGTAATAATACCATATCTAAAATTAATGTTCATAAATAGCAGATTTATTGTGACAAACAATTTTCCAAGGGTACTCAGTCTTAACACATATAAAAAATTTGATATACAAAATTTAATATAACCCAAAAAAATGGGGACCCATAGGACGTTGACAAATTTAATCATTTAATTTAACATTCATAATCTAGAATATAACGTATATAAATACACATATAGCATCTTTATACCTGAAGTCTATAATTGAGAATAAATACATTGATATTAAATCCATAAAAAGCAGATTACATATAAAACTGAATTCTTCATAGGTATAGAATTTATAAATAACGGAAGCTTGGATATGAATTTTTTGATTGAAATACTTGTAGGCTCGACGCGTTTTGTGGATCTACGTCCACTCATCAGGAGCATAATAGGGGATATATATATTGATTGTGTATCTGAAAAAATGATAGGTATATATTATACCAGAATGTTAATATGAGAGAACGGGGAAAAGGGGGAAAAAAAAAAAAATATTTGTATGAAAAATAATGAGTAAACACTACCTTAGGTCGTGTTATATTGTTGGAACGATCCACTTCCAGAGAGGAGGTATAGGGCCAAGCCGGGAGAAGCCTGACCCGGGGCTGAGGCATGGACAACATCCAATGGAATGGGAAAAGGCAGCAGGAATTTATTAGCCCAAAGTGGAAATAGAGGGACAAAGAGTTGGCATATAATTTTTCTCATCAGAGATTGACGTAATAGATGCTCCAAAATCAACGAAATCTGAAATCATATATATCATATAAATTGTATTGAACTATGTATTGGTTATCAACTTTCTTAGCAGAGAAGAGATTGGTATTCATAGAGAGAAGAATATTTGCCAAATAGAGAAAACTATATTCAGGAATAGGAACAAAGGAAAAAACCAACTGGAGAGATCTATGTTGCGAGATGAAAAGAAAAAAGGTGAGCTGACGGGATAAATATCCGAGATATATATATGGCAGGAGGCTGCACATTCTAACTCTATTTATGATACCTTAAACACTTAAACACACATTTCTCTAAAATTAGGTAATTAGTTACCAGATACGTGTGTCCTTACACTTAAAAGAAAAGTATTCTAAGTAAGATTACTACTGTAAAAATATAAACCCAAAATGTGATATAACATTCCTAAATATATATGGATATGCCTTACATAATATAACGACATAATTATTGCTAATATCTTCTCACACATAATAATGTATCTTTTACACTTATAGTTCAAATTAATTTAATGAATACACTATTGTCCATTGTTGCAATACTTACAGACAGACTAACGTCTGGCACTACCATTATGTCTTATCTGATAGAGATGTCAATGTATCACTTATTTACAATTTTAAAAGAAATACAAAGATCTCTGTTGAAATTCTACTCTCTCTTGTAACAGACATTTTGCAACAGAACATATATAAACTTTCCGAGCAAAGAGGAAGGAAATGTGGGACTTTACATGAGTACGGCTGGACATATCATATTTAAATGGGTATATAATGTATATAACCTATAGGATCTCGGGTGTTGAGAACCCGTCGGCAATTGGAAATTCATTGGATACTTGATTATGCAGAGGGGTATATAAACGGATACATGTAATAATACCATATCTAAAATTAATGTTCATAAATAGCAGATTTATTGTGACAAACAATTTTCCAAGGGTACTCAGTCTTAACACATATAAAAAATTTGATATACAAAATTTAATATAACCCAAAAAAATGGGGACCCATAGGACGTTGACAAATTTAATCATTTAATTTAACATTCATAATCTAGAATATAACGTATATAAATACACATATAGCATCTTTATACCTGAAGTCTATAATTGAGAATAAATACATTGATATTAAATCCATAAAAAGCAGATTACATATAAAACTGAATTCTTCATAGGTATAGAATTTATAAATAACGGAAGCTTGGATATGAATTTTTTGATTGAAATACTTGTAGGCTCGACGCGTTTTGTGGATCTACGTCCACTCATCAGGAGCATAATAGGGGATATATATATTGATTGTGTATCTGAAAAAATGATAGGTATATATTATACCAGAATGTTAATATGAGAGAACGGGGAAAAGGGGGAAAAAAAAAAAAATATTTGTATGAAAAATAATGAGTAAACACTACCTTAGGTCGTGTTATATTGTCGGAACGATCCACTTCCAGAGAGGAGGTATAGGGCCAAGCCGGGAGAAGCCTGACCCGGGGCTGAGGCATGGACAACATCCAATGGAATGGGAAAAGGCAGCAGGAATTTATTAGCCCAAAGTGGAAATAGAGGGACAAAGAGTTGGCATATAATTTTTCTCATCAGAGATTGACGTAATAGATGCTCCAAAATCAACGAAATCTGAAATCATATATATCATATAAATTGTATTGAACTATGTATTGGTTATCAACTTTCTTAGCAGAGAAGAGATTGGTATTCATAGAGAGAAGAATATTTGCCAAATAGAGAAAACTATATTCAGGAATAGGAACAAAGGAAAAAACCAACTGGAGAGATCTATGTTGCGAGATGAAAAGAAAAAAGGTGAGCTGACGGGATAAATATCCGAGATATATATATGGCAGGAGGCTGCACATTCTAAGAGAGCACCAGAGAAAATGGTAAGAATGGATAATTGCCTTAGTCAAGGGGGGTATACACAGATAAGAGTAGTATTGAGTGGAAAAATATGATAAGCTCCAAGAGATATAGGTAAACGAAGAGGTCAATTAGAAGACGGAAGTAGAGCACATATAAAGATATTTCAAGCTGTGAAAAAATATAAATATAAATATGTAGCAAAAAGGTGGATCAAGTTAACCCCCATCAGATGTATTATCAGATGTTTCACACCCCAACCTGGATAATACATCTGATGGGGGTTAACTTGATCCACCTTTTTGCTACATATTTATATTTATATTTTTTTTCACAGCTTGAAATATCTTTATATGTGCTCTACTTCCGTCTTCTAATTGACCTCTTCGTTTACCTATATCTCTTGGAGCTTATCATATTTTTCCACTCAATACTACTCTTATCTGTGTATACCCCCCTTGACTAAGGCAATTATCCATTCTTACCATTTTCTCTGGTGCTCTCTTAGAATGTGCAGCCTCCTGCCATATATATATCTCGGATATTTATCCCGTCAGCTCACCTTTTTTCTTTTCATCTCGCAACATAGATCTCTCCAGTTGGTTTTTTCCTTTGTTCCTATTCCTGAATATAGTTTTCTCTATTTGGCAAATATTCTTCTCTCTATGAATACCAATCTCTTCTCTGCTAAGAAAGTTGATAACCAATACATAGTTCAATACAATTTATATGATATATATGATTTCAGATTTCGTTGATTTTGGAGCATCTATTACGTCAATCTCTGATGAGAAAAATTATATGCCAACTCTTTGTCCCTCTATTTCCACTTTGGGCTAATAAATTCCTGCTGCCTTTTCCCATTCCATTGGATGTTGTCCATGCCTCAGCCCCGGGTCAGGCTTCTCCCGGCTTGGCCCTATACCTCCTCTCTGGAAGTGGATCGTTCCGACAATATAACACGACCTAAGGTAGTGTTTACTCCTTATTATTTTTCATACAAATATTTTTTTTCCCCTTTTCCCCGTTCTCTCATATTAACATTCTGGTATAATATATACCTATCATTTTTTCAGATACACAATCAATATATATATCCCCTATTATGCTCCTGATGAGTGGACGTAGATCCACGAAACGCGTCGAGCCTACAAGTATTTCAATCAAAAAATTCATATCCAAGCTTCCGTTATTTATAAATTCTATACCTATGAAGAATTCAGTTTTATATGTAATCTGCTTTTTATGGATTTAATATCAATGTATTTATTCTCAATTATAGACTTCAGGTATAAAGATGCTATATGTGTATTTATATACGTTATATTCTAGATTATGAATGTTAAATTAAATGATTAAAGTTGTCAACGTCCTATGGGTCCCCATTTTTTTGGGTTATATTAAATTTTGTATATCAAATTTTTTATATGTGTTAAGACTGAGTACCCTTGGAAAATTGTTTGTCACAATAAATCTGCTATTTATGAACATTAATTTTAGATATGGTATTATTACATGTATCCGTTTATATACCCCTCTGCATAATCAAGTATCCAATGAATTTCCAATTGCCGACGGGTTCTCAACACCCGAGATCCTATAGGTTATATACATTATATACCCATTTAAATATGATATGTCCAGCCGTACTCATGTAAAGTCAAACATTTCCTTCCTCTTTGCTCGATACTATTAGGGATGGAGACAGCTGGATATCTTTTCAATGACTTTTTGGTGGCAGATCTATTCCCCAATATTTGCCCCATATATGAACTTTCCTTCACCTTCAAACAAGATGGAAGCTATGCTGTTCACAATCTATATGCATAAGATGGAATATACATGGCTTTTTAAATCCATTTTTTTCCTATTATTTTAATCCCCAATAATCCCGACATCACATTTAGATGAATGCAAAGACACAGATGGATGCATTCTCTTTATAAACTGCCTTAGGAACAGTGGCTTCCTAAAAAGTAACACTAGCAAAAGCCTACCTCTACAATTAAAAACAATTCTTAGAAAACTTGCTTGAAACCCTTGCCAACAAACTCAAGACCACACACAACAACCACCACATGCCGGACATCGCTGTGAAAGCGATCCTGTTTAGAAAACAACTGAAATCATATTGTCTAGAAGGGGCCAAAGCCACCATTCACGAAGATATGATTTCTATGAATGTGGCAATCAGTGTACTAGGTCACTAGCCAATGCCCTTTAAAGCCAAAGGTTGAAAGTCTTTGTGGCCTTCATCACTGCCCACAATGGCTTTAAGACCTCTCTCCCAACCAAGACTGCAAACTCCTTTAAAGCCTATTGTACAAAACTCTTTAACCTAACCCCTAATGGAACCAAGCCTTAATCAAGAAACTTAAACAAATAAAAGATCAAAAACTAACTGACTAGATTGGGCTCATGGACCCTAGATATCCAGAAAAAAAGTCTACTGTACGAAAGGCTTTAACTTAACCCCCAATAGAACCAAACCTTAATCAAGAAACTAAACAAATAAAAGGTCAAAAACTAACTGACCAGATCGGGCCTACAAACCCAAGGTGTCCAGGAAAAACAAATCAAACAACCAATAACTCTACTCAAATTGGCTGTAGCCATCAAGCACACGAAACAGATAAAGCACCTGGTCCTTATGGTTTCACCATCACTTGTTAAAGACAATACCAAACCCAACTATCCCCCCACTTTTGCTGCCACTTTCAACTCTCCTTGCCATAACCAGTGACCCAACCCAAGTTCCTTGGTTGCACATGTTGCTGTGATCCCCAAAGAAAGTATAGGTCGACTACATCCTTTTTCTTCTCAATTGACACCTACTTTGACAGGGTAGACTGAGCATCCATATAACTCACATTTGAGACAATATGGCTAGGCTCTAATATGCGTTCCTGGATCAGATCCCTGCACTCATCCCCATAAGCCCAGGTCTGTATCAATGGGGTCCTTCCGGATTAGGAATGTGACCTGCCAAGGTCAAGGTCATTCCTCCTCATTTTTATTTTGACCTTAGAACCCTTCCTGAGAGTGATCAGGTCCAGATATATCCAGCATAAGCAGTGGTTGAGAGCATCACAAAGTCTCAGCATATGCAGGTGACCTGCCCTTTTTTGTGAGTAACCACAACACGCTCAATCTACCATAAATCGGAAGCCATGAACCTAAACCTACCAGAAGCCCTTCTACTATGCCTCAAGACCCCTTTCACCTTCAAATATGCTACATCCTTACATAAATATCTGGGCATTCATTTACCAAACAACCTGTTTCGACATTATACGCTTAATTTGTGTACCTGTGTGGAACCATGTTTGCTCACCCCCATTTCTTCTATTGTCTGTTTCCCCAGATCACCTCTTTTGCCCCCTTACCCCTCAATCCAACCTTCAGTAAGGGGACAGTCTCCCCCATTCCCCCACCAGTTTCATTATCCCCCTATATCTATCCTCCAAAAATGTTTAATAATTTGCACCTGCAATGTGTACATTCTCCATAGCTAACTCCAGTCTGACACTTCTTCTTTTATATAAACCTTGCATTTATCTAATAATACTTGGTAAACGAGTCAAACATTTCGGTTAGCTACTAAACAGTTAAATTAATGAACTGTATCTAGTCAGCTTTGTTCTTTCTGTACTGACTGTTGAATTTGTACCTTTTTTACTGTGCTTGAAATATGCTGTATTTGACGTTAGATGATGTTCTCGAAATAAATGAAGAATGTATAAAAAATCTTTTAAAATCCTCCAAGCCTAGACGCAACTGCAATACTTTAATCAGGAAAAAGGCTTCCAGTGGGATGGGACGTCTTGACTTAGGGTTATATTATAAGGTCACAATTCTCTTCCAAACTCTTGACTGGTTCCACCCGGAGTGTAAAAAACAATGGGTTTAATCAGAACCTCCTCTCCTTTACACCCTAAAGCTGTAGTGTGGGTTCCATCAGCAAATTCTGGTACTCAAAATATGTGTCCGTTATTAGTTTACAGTACCCTTTGGTGTTGGTATTGTAATTTACGACTCTTTTCCTTCTCTACATTACTGGACCCACTTACTCCTTTAATAGACAGCCCAAATTTTCCAGCTGGTCCACATTCTAATACATTCTTCAGCTGTATAAGATCTTTCTGGCCACAGTAAAGACATGTCATATCAAAAGACTCAGTACTTTCCTTTCCCCAATTAGAATCAATGCACCCTGTTCTAAGGGCCTTTGGTTGGTCTATGTACAATTACAGAGTTTTTAAGGGTCTCTTCCAGAGAGCTCTGGCATACATAGATCTTTGGAAAACTTTGAACAACTTTGTATCTCAAACATGCCATCTCTCTGTGTTATATTCACTAGCTACAGTGCATCTGTTAAGTATTCACAGCGCTTCACTTTATCCACATTTTGTTATGTTACAGCCTTATTCCAAAATGGATTAAATTCATTATTTTCCTCAAAATCTAATTGTAGAAAGATTTCAAGGATGATCGGTGGAAATAGGATGCACCTACGCTCAGTTTTGAGTGTCATGGCAAAGGCTTTATGTACATGTGATTTTTTTTTATTTTTAATTTTTAATAAATTTACAAAGATTTCAAACAAACTTCTTTCACGTTGTCACTGTGTGGTATTGTTTGCATTATTTTTGAGGAAAACAATGAGTTTAATCCATTTTGGAATAAGGCTGTAACATAACAAAATGTGGAAAAAGTGAAGTGCTGTGAATACTTTCTGGATGCACTGTATATCTAAATTGTGAACCGACCTTCCAACCTAAACTGGGATAAAATCTTTACATTTATCCATAAACACTGCTTTACACCTTACAAACTGTGATCTATCTATTCTTCTCGTTCCAATATTTGTTGGCACTAACCTGCTTATTTGGTGGGAATGTAAACCCATTAAATGTTTTTGAAACTAGATTCTTACTTTATACAGCAGAGTTTCAGGAACGTGTTGTAAAAGGTACTGTAATAAAGCAGAACTTCAGTCTCTCAATTAACATTGACCATGTTTAATCCATATGCTGCTAGCATTAGTAAATGGATAGGAAAGTGCAGTATATCATATTTGCTTGTTTTAAACTTTTTTTTACATTTCTTCAGTTACTACCTTGTTTCTTTGCCTAGGCAAATAATCTCATACATCCCAGGAGTCTTCAGGAGGGAAAGAGGGGCTTTCTCAGCTAAGCACACCCTTTCTTGTTTGCATACCTGAGCTAAGGGCAGGTGAATTCCAGGAAGTGATTGCTACATGAATCATCTGCCCTTACTCAAGATGGCCATGGCCAGAAATGCTAGCTGGGTGTTTTTCATTGTGATTGCTCAACAAA
This sequence comes from Pelophylax lessonae, assembly GCF_965119305.1. Classification (NCBI taxonomy): domain Eukaryota; kingdom Metazoa; phylum Chordata; class Amphibia; order Anura; family Ranidae; genus Pelophylax; species Pelophylax lessonae. Next base: position 374,746,818 of record NC_138769.1, on the reverse strand, counting down.
ATAAAGCATGGAGACATGGATGTATGGGTGAGTTTGCTTGACCGAATTAAATAGCATTTTTGGTTTTTGGTGCTCACATGAAGTGCAGTTCCACTTTAAGATTCTTTATTTTTACTGTTCGCCAGCTGATTCACAGATATTGGAAATCCAACAAGGCCTCTTCTCTATCTGAACTAATGGAGACATGTAATCATTGAAATGCATAGGAAGAGGCTGGTGGCTGCTGAAAGAAATAGCAATGAAAAGCTCTACAATATCTGGTTATCATGGATGGTATACAAAGACTCTCGACAATTTAAAGATTTTCAGTCTCAGTTAAATACAGTACAAGATGAAATATTGCAGACACTAAAATTATCTACACAGCTTTACTGACAACTCTGAGTGGCCACTAATCTGTGATAAGGTCCTCTTGGTTGACATGCCAAAAATGGTTGTGGTGATCATGAAGTGCCGCAGGGAGAATTTCTATCCTCTGTCTTTTCCTATCGTCTACTTTTTCCTGTTTTTCTTTTCTATCTCTACATTTCTTTCATCTGTTTCTTTGATTCAATACTCTTCTTTTCCTATATTTGTCTTTATCTTTTTCTACTGCTCCTGCATAGTTTTTAAAATAAAATTTGAAACCACACTGGTGCAATAATCAATATTGTCCTTGAGGTACTTACTCAGGTCACCTTCGCTAAGCGCTACTGTTAATGTTAAGTATATCATCATTTATGGTTGACCTCAGATGTACATCTTTATTATCTTGGATAAAATCTATGTGTGTTTTCAAAATAAAAGTCAATTTGAACAAAAAAAAAAAAAAGTCTTCAATACTATCTATATACTATTGATTGATAGATAGATAGATAGATAGATAGATAGATAGATAGATAGATAGATAGAATGCTGTGTATTAGAAGAACTCCAGGAAGCATGAATTTATCATTTTTTACCTTAGAAAAACCAGCTGTGATTTTAGAACAAAGCTTGTTTTTCCTAAAATATTTTCTGTTTTTGGGGTCCATATGGCTCTAACAGTCCCTATGATGCAGTATTATTATGAAAATTAGCATGCTTGTATAACTGCCCATCCTCGACTGCGTGTTATAATTGTTTTTAATTCTATCCTAAATGTATAAAACTTTGTAACCTTACCTTTCTTTTTGAGTTAATGGGCTGTATTTCTCTTCTTCAGCCATCAGATGGTGCTCTGCATGTAGGAAATCTATGATCTCCACCATCAATAATCATGCTTTTTAACAGCGATGCCTTTCTTTCTCACAGTTACAAAGTTTTACTTGATTATATTTGCATATGTTTTTAGAATTATTAAGAACTAAGTAAATTCTTCTTTTGATAATGATATCAGATACCATACCCAATAACTGTGATAGGTAAATATATTATAAATATAACAGCTACTATAGTGTGTGACAACACTACTAGATCTAGATTTAGCAAAGGCAAATATTGTCTAGGATTTCAAAATGTGTAAAACGTTTTAATCTCTGTAATGTTAACAGTAACAGGTCCCTGTTGCAGTTTTGACACCCAATGATTGAGAAACGACAATGTGACAAACTCATTTAGGACAGAAGCTTTTGGAGGGGACTGCAGGCTAGCCTCTTACCTACTAAGTATGGGCCCGTGGAACCCAGTTTGCCTTAGAGGGGTTGAGAGATCCCTGTCTCAGCTCCCTAGGTCCCGCTTATGTTTAAGTCACCCTGTGTCTATTAGGGGCACAGGGTGACTGAGAAAATGATGGACAAATACTTAATGAACACTGAGAATATGGTTTTGATTACTTCAAATTGGACAGTAATATTTATCAACAATATCTCTCAAGAAATATATGAAGACTATGGTTTGTTTGATTCTGAATGTTCATTGAAAGAGCTGTTCACATTGGCTTCTGCCCCAGGTTCTTCAATGTAGGAGATGGACAATCTGTTACTGGTAGTCTCCTGCTATTGTCTGTTTAACCACTTTACCACCGGAGGATTTTGCTGTCTTACGTTCAGGCCACTTTTTGCGATTCGGCACTGTGCGACTTTAACTGACAATTGCGCGGTCGTGCGACGCCATACCCAAACAAAATTTACGTCCTTTTTTACCACAAATAGAGCTTTCTTTTGGTGGTATTTGATCACCTGTGCGATTTTTACTTTTTGCGCTATAAACAAAAAAAGAGCGTTTATTTTGAAAAAATAACAATATTTTTAACATTTTTTTATATGAAATTCCTCCCCAAAAATATGTAAAAATCAAATTTTTTTAAAATTTGTTTTCTGCTACCTATGTTTGGTAAAAAAAATCACAATAAGCATATTTTGATTGGTTTGAGCAAAAGTTATTGCGTTTACTAACTAAGGGAAAGATTTCTGTCATTTTTGGTGTTTTTTTTTTTTAACGAGTAATGGCGGCGATCTGCGATTTTTTTTGCGGGACTGCGACATTGCGGCGGACAGATCGGACCCTTGACTGACATTTTTGACACTTTTGGGGGTACCAGTGACATTACTGAAGTAATCAGTGCTATATATATGCACCGTTACTGTAAAAATTACACTGGCAGGGAAGGGGTTAATTTTATTGGAGAGGGAGGGGTTAATGTATGCCTGGTGCTTACTAACGTGTGGGGGGGGGGTGACTGAGTGAGCCAGGGACAGATCGGATGTTCAGCTATGCTGAACACTCCGATCTGTCACTCCCTGTCACTTAGGAGATCCGCCCGCTCTGTTTACACAGGCGGGCGGATCTCCAAACTAGATTCCCCAACGATCGGGCTCCTCCCCTGGCCCGACTCCCGCTGTGAATGAAAACAGCGGGAGCGCCGCCTACAGGGGGAGGAGTCCAGCGACGTAGGTCTACGTCGCTGGACGATAACGAGCCACTGTGCCGCAGTAGCAGCACAGTGGCCGGAGGTAAAGTGGTTAATAAGGTGTTCTGTGTTTATACTTAGGATAATGTGTAATGTACTTTGTTGTAGCCTTTTTGCAGTGCTGAGTTAATTAGCATGTTAATTATAACATTGTCTGGGTCTGGATTCCCATTCACCTGTTGTTGTGGCTGATGTTTGGGGAACTGGGAGCTATCCTCACTACATCACGTGGGAGTTGGGAGACTTACAATGGATATACTCAGCTGGAGTATTGGGGATCCGTTACAGAAATCATAAAGTGTTTGTTACCCCAGCATTGCATATTCCAGATATCTGCTTGCAGTACCATGTACTTGTATGAGAAAGTCTCCTGTTATTATTATTATTTTAGGTACTTATATAGCGCTGTCAATTTATGCAGCGCTTAACATATACATTGTACATTCACATCAGTCCCTGCCCTCAAGGAGCTTACAATCTAAGGTCCCTAACTCACATACATACACAGTAGGGACAATTTTTTTTTATACACGATCCAATTAACCTACCAGCATGACTTTGGAGTGTGGGAGGAAACCAGAGTACCCGGAGGAAACCCACGCAGGCACAGGGAGAACATGCAAACTCCAGGCAGGTAGTGTCGTGGTTGGGATTGGAACCAGTGACCCTCTTGCTGCTAGGTGAAAGTGCTAACCACTACACCACTGTGCCGCACTGTTCTCTTTGTATTGCTTCCTTTGTGTGAAACCCCTGGTGTTCCTGCCAGTCCCTCTACTTTCCTACTAAAAACTGACCACACTAAGCAGGAGAGCTCAACATAGTCAGTCCTCTAGTTATGCTGGGAACTCAACCTGTTCTTATCAAGTGATCAGACTTGTCCTGGTACACCCCCCCCCCCCCTCCGCACAGCCATTTACTGGGAAACTCAGTATGCTTCTGTCTCTCCCCCCCCCCCCCCCCCCCACAGCTCTAATCCAGCTGGGAACAGACAGAATGTGATAACTAATAAAAAAGGGAAATAAAGGTATTTTATAATGTCTTTGAAAATCTTTACACAAATTTAAACTTTACACAATTTTAAACGGAATGGGTTGTTTTACAAGGTCATTGTTTATAATCTCTTTAAAGCAGTCCATGCACCTAAAATGTGAGGTCTACTTTTTAAATGTATCCTCCTCCTACTTGCTAAATGAATGAATAAATGCATTACAAAACACCTTTATGTATAAAAAAATGTTAGATATTTCCTCAGGTTTTGCCCTTGGCTCCTAGACAAAGGTGACATCATCCTACTTTCGGCAAGATCTTTGGGTTGTAGATTAGTCCAAATCTCACTGATAAAATGCTCCCAACACTGTGCTGTAGCATCTTCTAATGAGACTTGGAGTATTTAAAGCTTTCTAAACGATCTTGTCAGCAAGATAATGACACCCCCTCTGAACCACAGAACCCAAAGGAAAGTGGATTTGAAATGTAACATTTTTCCCGTACAGGTGTTTTATTTTACGCTTTTAGTCAACATTTCAAGAGGAGGAAGAAGGGCACATTAAAAAAGGCAGACTGTGTATGGAGCCTAAAGTACCTTCTTTATATATCAGATGGCACTGGCTGTGCATACACAGTCTGGCTGTTGAACGGTCTTTTATAACAAAGACTGCTCTGCATTGATCAAATGTTCATGTTTGACCCATGGAGAAAAAAAACAGGAAGCACATGGATACATCTCTGGGAAAAAAATACAACCTAGGCAATTGCTCTGTCCCCCAAGACACACTCAGTGAGAGCATGTTTACTGGGTTTGGAGAGGTAAGGCAGGAAAAAGATCATTGTCCAATTTGACCATAATAAGGAACATTTTAGATATGAGCACCATATTAGCATTTTAGCAAATACAATACAATTTGATGAAAAGCAGCTACTTTCCTTGTGGAGCACTATTCCCTTCCCATTACAGAAGCAGTGCTGCTAACATTTTCACAGTGCCCTTCCATCCCATGTAGCAGTTTCTAAGTTAGTTTTTATAGCAGAAGATCTGTGAGTATACAAGCTATGTAATTATTAGCAGTCTGCTCTTCATCAAATAATGGGTGTAACTGATCCCCAATACTTAATTGGACCAAGTATTTCTGTCTTAGGTCTACAGAATCTCACGTGATGCAGTGACCTGGCCCCTCAATTCGCCCCCAAACATCAGACGAAGCTTGATGAAGGGTAAAACAACAACAACTGGGCTGGTTGCATCCTTCTCCGGTAATAATAAATAGCCCAGAACCGCGACATCGCAGGACTGCCAAAATCATCATCCTCCTCCATGGCCTTCCACAACAGGCCTGGGCCATCATAGCCCCCCCCCCCCTCTGGTTGAATGCCTTCTGCCAACCAAGGGTCTCATTGGACTGCGTACCACCATAGTGCCCAGTACGAGTTGTCCAGCATAATTTCTCTCTGGACCAGGCACTCAAGGTGCCTTTCCCACTGCGTCAAGGGTTGTTCTCCCAGGATAAACATCCGTTAGCTCACTTGTTCCTGCCAGCGTTGCACTGTACTTGGAAGCTTCTCTTTCCGCCGAAGCTGTGCTACCTCCATGGACTCCTGCCAGAGTTCTTGCATTACATTTTTTCTCCAGTTCCCCTTGTCCTTGGCTGACATATGGCCCTGTTCCTTTGCCAGTATGTCTTGTAGTCTCCGCTGGAACTCCACCTCATATGGGGACACTGCCCGGGGGCTAGCTCGCTCCATCTCCTGAGTTCCTCCTTAGACCGAGATGCTGCTGGGCTCCTCACTGCATTCCTGGTTTGGGATCTATTCCGAGAAGAATCCCACCACTTGCCACCAGTGTAACAGATACCCAATACTTGGACCAAGTATTTCTGTCTTAGGTCTCCAGAATCTCACGTGATGCAGTGACCTGCCCCCTCAATTCCCCCCCAAACATCAGCCGAAGTTTGATGAAGGGTAAAACAAAAGACACTTTATTCACCAACTCACTTCCAAAGCAAAACTACTCGCATTGTCCCCCAGCATATACCCCCACACAGAGGTACACTCCCCTACAAACCAGGGCCCATAGTCCGTGGGCAGGAGTCTGGCCTCCACACACCTCCAGTAGCCCCTGGAGAACGTCTCAGCAAATAGGTGTTTGTCACAATGGGTGTTTAAAGAAATGGTCCAAAAAAGACCTCCACTCAAATACCACTCTGGTGTTAACTAATACAGAGCTATCCCACACCAGTTTTACCCCAAGAAGTTGAGGAACCATTCTGGTGTTTATCTACAACCTATTTGCCTTTGAGAAGATACATGATATCCCATGGTGCTCTTCACTCTAACCCAAATAAACAATCACAATAAACTCAACAATGACTTGAAAAAAATATATTAATAAAAATATCCTCCCCCCCATTTCCTATAATGTATCTTCCACATTATTAAACCTCCCATTTAGTATAATGTGGAGGAATAAAGCATTCTCAAATATCGAAAGAAAAGTAAAGCTGTGCTATAATCTCGTGAATAAACATGTAAATCAAATATAGCAAAACATTGTAAATCTCAGTGTCAACATATATAACATAATGCAGTTAATAACACCGATGTGCAGCAAAGTCCAAGTGCAGATACACTGTTATACAATGAGGTTCTCAAAAGAAACAAGAGTTCATATAAAAATTGAAGACCAATCCTCCCCACAGATGAGAAATAAGATGGAAATAAAGTGCATTAGGTCCTCCTAATAGGTAAAAGGGGGGAGATAGAGTGCATCAAATCACCAAAAGGGTCTCCAGATTGTGACACCACCACCTCATTTAGGATGCGGGCTTACCAGATATTGTGGACCTTCTAATTAAAGAAAGGTCAGATGAGCATATGGCCAAAACACAATGGCAAGGGTAATTCTAGGACTCTCCAGCAGGATCCCCTCAAAGGATATGCATATACACTGAAGTTCATATCCCGATAGTATCCAGAGGTGGCCGCAATCACCATAAAAGAAGAAGCTCCACATAGTGTAAAACCTTTTTTTGTACTTTTTTATAAAGATAGATTGCACTTACATATCACAGTCATTCAAACGCATGATAAAATTAGCCGGCCGACTAAAACATAAAAGCATCCCGCACTTCCTGTAACATGTGATGACGTTAGCATGTCGCTCCGTCCTACGTCTTTCATCACACTTGACATTATTGGGGGCACTCGCTCACCGTGCCCCGGATGATGCCCCTGACAAAATGCGTAGGGTGGAGCGACATGCTGACATCATCGCGTGTTCCAGGAAGTGCGGGATGCTTTTTTGTTTTAGCCGGCCGGCAAATTTTACCATACGTTTGAATACTCTAGGTCCCAAGTTGTCATTGGCTCAGTCATTCACTACAGAATATTGTTGTAAGGTTGTTGATTAGTGGAATTTCATATGTTATCACTGACTTAGTTGAAAACTCTAAAAAGGGCAGGTAATTTAGAAAATTCCCAAACCCCAATTAGCAGTTAAAGTGTTACTAAACCCAGGACCCTGCATGTACTACATCTGGTCTTCCACAGTACACAGAACATGGAGATGCAATCATTTATCATTTTAGTAACTATAAACTGCTAAATACCTTTTCTTGTCTGCAGTATATAGCAGTGTTGTGACTTCTAGCAGTGTCTGGTTAAAGCTTGTAGTAGGGGTTTTCTTTCTTCCATGATTGTCCTATGAGGATGCAGGACCCCTGACCTTCTGTCTGGACAGTGCTGATTGGCCCTGTGCCGATCGCATGCACTCTCCCAAGAAGAAAAAAAAACTCTCTAGCAATATATACCAAACTGAACATGTGCAGCTTGTCCCCTAGCCTCTGTACTGTCTGATGATGGTTTGGGGACAGTGGAAGATCAGAGGACACAGAGGATCAAACAGTCTTTACACAATTCAGAGGATTAACCCCTTAGGTTCCATAATGTGTATGTATAACAAGCATGTTTTACTGCATATACAGAATGATTTTACTGTTGTGAGTTTAGTAACACTTTCAAAAGACATGAAATCATCTCTTGTCATGTGAGTGGGCAGCCCAGCAATTACAGCTCATTGTCCTTGTTTAACTCAGGACTTGAATGAAAATGAACAGAAAAGTGGAATAAAAGTAACTTGTTAGAATTGCTCAGCACATGCTGACGCATCAAACCTGTTGACATATGCATAGAAACAACTTAGTTAGCCTTTAGGCCTCATGCACACTGGACGTTATCAAAACGTCAGTAGAAAGCTGTAGCTGTAGAAGGAGTTTTTCAGCTTTTTTGCAGTAGCATTTTTTCAGCGTTTTTATTAGCAAAACTATACTCCCACAAAAGCTTATGGCTCAAAACTGTTAAAAATTGCAGAATAGCTAAGTTTTTTGGCGTTTTCCGCGTTTTTACGCCTCATGCACACTGGACGTTATAAAAACGCCATTAGCTTTGTAGTGAGTTTTTCAGCGTTTTACAGTTTTTTTGCATTGGCGTTTTCCAGCATTTGTTAGCACTTTTTGGCATTTTTAGCTAAAAACAATCTCTCTGCTATTTTAGTAACTCCCACTTTCCCACAATGCATCTCTGCATAGCCTTTGTTAATTGTTTAGTCGCTATTTTCAGAGGAGAGAGGAGCACTGCATTGTTAAGGAGCGATAAGGTGTGGAGAAAAAAAGGGTTCTACAACATTTTGGTGCACATGTGATGCAATCTGAGCCATACAAAATATATGGCTTAAATCGCATCGCACAGACATCACATGTGATGTGCACAGGAATGCGCTGCATTTTTGGTGCAAATCACATGCGGTGTTCAGCATGCACCAGTGTGAACCCAGGCTATGTTTCATGAACGACATCTTGAAACAGAACCCAGGCTTAAGAAAAAGCAATGGAATCAAAAACGTCAAAAAAACACCAGTTAGCAGCGTTTATCGGCATTTATCGGCATTAGAGTGTTTTTACAGCTGAAAAACGCCACTCAAAACCCACTAACTTTCGTTTTTTTTTTTTACAGCCAGAAAACGCCACTGCCAAAAACTGCTGATAACAGCCTATGTGTGCATGGACATATAGGATAACATACTGGGGAGTTTATTGGCTGTAGAAAAAAAACATCTGACGCCAAAAACAGCAGCTAGAAAAACTTCCAGTGTGCACGAGGCCTTAAAAGCAATGTTTTTGGTTCTGCTGTGTAAGGCTCCATGTACACGGGACGCTGGAAATGGCCGTTTAGGAGCGCTTGGGCGTTTTTTTCAGAAGCCCCTGAACCCATCTATATTTTATCTTATCTGTCCATGTACACCAGGTCGTTTACAGTCATTTGCGGGTAGTTGCGTTCAGGGACTTTTTTTAGAACGCAATTATTTGCGTTCGAACGTGTGTTTCCCAGCGTTTCAAACGCACAAACGTGTCCGAACGCGTCTGAACGCGCCAGAACGCGTCCGAACGCGATGACCCGCGTTTAGCATTCGCGTTTTTCCATTTTAAAGGGGAATCATTTTTTTGACATCTAGGAACGGTTCTAAACGCAAACGCCGCTAAACGCGGGTACAAAGGCGACCGAACGGACGTTTCAAACGTCCTAAAAATTCCAGCATTCAAAAGGACTTTTAACAACGTCCCGTGTACATGGAGCCTAAGGCCTCAGTCATGTAGGCAACATATACCTGCATTACTAAAACAAGTAAAAATGTTAGAAAAAAGGTGCAGCTCCCATGATTAATGACTTTATGTGTCTGGGTGTAACTTGAATATCCGCATTGTACATGGAAGAGGAAGAATTTAAAATATTATTTTGTAGGAAACATATTAACTGATGTAGTCACAAGTTAAATGTATGTAAAGATATAAGTATTCTAATATTACTGCATGTAAAAACACATAAATTAAAGATAAATAAGGAAAGAAACAATACCTTTTTTTGCTAATTTCTGAAACATTCATCTATGTGCTGAGGAAAGCTACTTTCTTGTGAATTAAATCTAATCGCTTTATTTCTTCTCGGCCTAATTTATGTGTGGTAATCCTTTCACAGGTCGGCATAGAAGCATCTAAGACAGAAGCAAGAAAAAGTTTCATGTGCTATATACATGTAAGTATATCCCTGTACTATGCAGAACTAAGATAAAAATCACTTTTAAAGTCTGATATTAGAGTACCTATAAACCCTGCTTCCATGTGTTTGTTGATGTTGTGCTAATGAGAAGGCTCCAACGTACTTCAGGGTTGGATCAGACTGAGTTCAGTAAACCAAAACCTGCATTTCATTATAGGGAGCACAGGGCTGCTTTCTGTAATAAAATGAAAGCATTGTGCAGATATTAAAAACAAATGTCCTGACAGTTAATGATATTTCTGCTGAAGCCCTTTTTCACATAGTAGCTGCAGGGCTGGCATCAGGATATAGATGGCACTTTTTTTTTTTTTTATTAAAACATTAGAAGACCAACTTGCATGAAAAAGGACAGTGTTGTTCAATATACTTGTAGCTGGTGTCACTGAAGTTGATATAATAGAGCAATCTCACTGGCTGCTCCTTCCTGCCATTGACCGGCTGAGGATACAAGCAAATGTGACAGTTAGCAATCCTGGCATTCCAGGAATGTAACTGTTTTCTGAAACCGTTAAATCAATGGGTTAATTTCCACATTAGGATTTACTGCTGTTTGGGGGCTCTGGGCTTCAGCAAAATGGCAGCCCCCAGCAAGAAGCAAGTTGTTATGAATAAAGCTGGATACACGCTATACAATTTTCTTTAGATTTTTTCCTTTAGATTTACCAAAACCATATAATATGAGGTCAGACCTAAACACTTTCAATTTGTATACGATCAGGCCGGCCCTTGCACTACATAGTTGAAGGTAAATCTAAAGGAAATCTACCAACAAATGTTGTATAGTGTGTATCCAGCTTTAAGCTTTGCTTTAAAATACAAGTTTACAATCAGTGAACTTGCATTCCTCCCAACTGTGCTTCATTTGGAAGGGCTGTCCTTCAATTAGAACCAAATCCCTCAATCCCTCATACAGCCTCAGCTGTCCCTCATTTTGGACAAATGTTTAGGCGCCTGTAATAAATGCAATAATTAGCTACCAAAACTGGTATATTGCAATAAAACTTTTGCACAAACTTTTTTAATTAGCACTTTTAAAAATCCACTATTATCCAAAGATAATGCCAAAAAAAAAACACTTTTGGGCTTAACCAATAATTTTTTGCTTAAAGGAAAAGTACAGCCAAAGCTTGTTTGCCTGTACTTCTATGGATCACAGGAGTGCAGTTCGTTTTGCACTCCTGTGACCTGTTTTCAGCAGACAGCGGTCTGGAATTTGCTGTCTGCTGATGTTACAGAGTCGGTCCAGGCTCATCACGACCATGGAGTCAGGATCTGCCCACATGCCTGGATGCACCCAGCTTGGCCTCGCAGCAAGCCTGCTGCTCCCACCCCCTCCATAGCCCATCGCTCCAGTGAGTGAGAAGGGGGAAGAGCAGAGAGCGGGTAGCTGTGAGAACCGAGTGATTGGTGGTGTTCAATCGCTCGGTTCTCAGTGTTAGAGGTGCCAGGGGACAGATGCAGCATCGGACTGATGCTGCATCCACCTAGGTAAGTATGATTCTAAAATAAAAAAAAAAACCCATACATTTCTTTTAATTCTTCATGTGCCCTGTTATCAAGGGGCAAGTGGTGTATTTTTGGCCTAAACTCTTTGTGCTAAAAGGTATCCCTCTGTCCCAACTCAGGAAGTGGGGAGGTATGAACTTGTACAGTGTGTAAAGGTCTACCCACTTTAGTACAGTCTGCTGTGTTAAATACTTATCTTGCTCCCTATTTCAGCAAAATGTCCACATCTGTCCATCTTCAAAATGTGCGTGCAAGACGTGGCCCAATTTGCATACGTTATTTTCCAGCTGTGCAGCGAAACTTGGCTCCCTTATAGGAAAAGGTGGGGTTGTGATGCACACTTTGAAAAGGGGTTGGGGCTGACTGTCACTTTGCCCTAAATGAATATAAATATGAATAAAGTGAATAAGCAGTGCTTTGTCACGCATTTCTCAGAACCTGCCTTCTGAACTACAGCAAGGTACCATGGGATATGTAGTCTTTAGAAACTGAAAGTAAACAGCAGAGGAGGAGCTGCAAAGTATGCAGGGAATCCAGAAAGTTGTGGAAATAGATGGCCAGCAGACAGGCAGCACTCACAACATGAAAGGAGATTTTTCCAGTAATATTATATTGGATTGTCAAAAATAACTATTGTTTATATTGTTCTTACAATGCTAATGTCATAAAATGAACTGTATCCAGTGACCATGGAACTCTTTTAAATATTACATTTTAACCCACATTAGGAAAGCATAAAGGGGCCTTATAGGTGAAGGTGCATTAAAATGCATATCCTGCTGTGTCGGCTGTCCACTCAAAATGAATAGGCTGCCTTAATGCAATTCAAATTACCGCATGTGCAGTAACAGTGGGAATCTGGCCATATACACACAACCACTTGGAAAACAATTTTGCATAAATGCATTATTGTCCTTTTTTTCTTAAAAATTCTGCAATACAGTAAATACACGTGTAAATTATGAGAATCTAGTTCTGTTTTTAGGCCCTGTGTAGTTCAGGTCTATGCTGGGTCTTACTCTGGTAAAGAAAATTGCTTAAATGACAAACCATTCAGTGCTTCTAGCTCACGCATACCCCTGGCTATAGAGAAGCTGAAGCATCAGACACCTTAGCCAGTTGGACCCATTTAGAATCTTCCACTACAGAGGGGGGGGGGGGGGTTCAATGGACCGAAAGGTATTTTTTGGCTTTAGGTCTGCTTTAATAGTGTGTATTTGCAATGTCAGGTGGTATAGCACTGTTCTCTAATGCAAATTGTAAACCGTAGTCACTACTTTTCAAATTCCTATCCCAAAATGCATGTACTTGTTTTTGTTAATGTGAGACTTAGGCCCCATGCACACAGGAAGTTTTTACCTCCTCTAAAAGCCAGCACCGTTTTTGCCGAAAAAAATGCCAGATGCTTGTAAAAGTGTCTAAAGCAGCCTCTCAACCCTTGAAATGCATTTCTGGTCTCGGGGAACCCCTGCTAAAAATTTAAAATCTATAACTCATGACACATTAGTGTGACAGTCAGTGGGAAGAATACTCCTTATTCTTGTCATTATTGGGAAGAATTACCCCCTTACAGATAGCTAAAAGGACAATGGTGTCATTGGGAACTTATCAGAGAGGCAGAAATTGCCCATTGCTCAAGGAACCCCTAGCAACCTCAGGAGGAACCCTAGGGTTCCACGGAACCCTGGTCTAAAGCTTTTAGGAGCTTTTACAGGCGTCAAGCTCTTGGGCATTAATTCATTTCATTGGTCAGAATAAATAATTTATTCTGGCCATTGAAATTAAATTATGCTTAAGCACTAGCATTTAGGATTGTTTAGCAGCTTCTAAGAGCTTTTAGTAGCATCAAGCATATTTTCTGCCCAAACTCTGCTACTCCTGGCAGTGGGTTTTGTTTGCTGTCTCTAAAAGCCTCTAAATGCTCCTGCCACTAAATGCTGCTAAAAGCCTATGTGTACATGTACACATAGGCTAACATGGAGGGGCGTTTAGAAGCAGGAAAATAAAACACCAGGTGCCCCTAGAAGCAGCTGTAAAACATCCAGTGTGCATGAGGCCTAATAATGACCACATCATTTTTTATGATCAGCTCATATGACTTTTATATCCACTCTTTATATCTCCTTGGAAAAGTAAATTTAAACTGCATTGCAATGGTTATCTGCTTGTTAGGGTTCGGAAAAGCGGATTTACTCACCCGATCCCCCACTCCTCTGTGCTGCTAGACTGGTCCCTGGAGATTCTTTTCCTCCATGCTCCAGTGGTCCAAGGTTCTCTGATATCACCAAACCAAAACAGCCCACTGTCAGAGCATGGGGGAGCGCTGTCTCCTAGGTAAGTGGAGGATTAGGCAAGTAAAACCCTTTTACCATCCCCTAGACAAAAATGAGCAGGTAATCTTTGTTGTGTGGGTGCAGCCCCACTGCAAGGGAGGGGTTTTAGTTTTACTGGAGTTGGGCTTTAAGCATGGTTTGGTACTCCAGGTTATAATTCTTGATCTTCTTGGAAAAATATCAGTTACCATGCTGTCCTGCCAATTTCCTTGCCTTAAAACCTTCTGAATCACTTGACTTAGAACATGCATGGAGTGAGTGGAGTCAGAACTCCTGACCTGCATACTTTTGATGGATCAGTGAATTGAAGAGAATTAAAGCCATAAAATAAGCATTACATCCGGTCAACTAGGATGTTGAGAACTATCTCAGCAATGGCAGTATAAATTGTTTCTTGAACAAATCTGAACCTCAAGATCATATAAAACACACATTTATGTCTAGTTGTGAGTTCCTTAAAACATGCAAATTGTATTTTATCTCTACACCAGAAAAAAAAGTTTCAAGGGGGAAGAGGAGACACACTGACTGCCCCAAATGTGGATGAGGCCATGCAATCTACTTCATATGATCTGGAAATACCTCAAACCAAATTTATTTTTAATCATAGACATGCATATATGGGAAGACAGCCAGACAACAAACCATACCCTCTTTCAATTGTAGGAATTCAGAAAAGTGCTTGAGACATTTAATGTTTCAAAGTGTGCAAGAATCAATGTGGCCAAATAAAATACCATCAACAGGGTGTAATACCCCACAGTTGTTAGGAGAGAGTAAAGAAGGAAGAAACGGTATACATTTTTCTTTAGTTCAACCAGTGGTTGAACGAAAAACAATGTGTTAATTCCCTCATCCACATCGAATGCTGTGCTATTGTATTCTGCCAGTGGGGAACCTTCAATGATCAGTGTTGCCGGCTATAACAGGCAACACTGATCAGGTGAAAAAAATAGTCAGGCTGGTTGTACAGAAGTTGATCGAGAGACTGACTTCTATATATTCAACCAGCCTGCCCATAGATGGATTAAAATTCAGCCTGTCCTTACTGAACTGGTTTAATTTCAATCTATCTATGACCAGTAGTTAGCATGTGAATATAACTGTATATAAAATGTGTTAACTGGAATGAGGTTTTGTATACAATCAACAGGGTATCAGGGGTAGATATTGTCCTGAATCCCAAAATCTGATTGCTGGGTATGAAAAACATTGTCAGTCGAATGCCTTAATCCCCACAACCATATTGCTCTTTTTGGCACAAAAATAAAAAATGCCTTTCTCCAAACTCACAAACATGCTTTTAAAAAAAAAAAAAAATTAATACCACACTAACCAAGGAAGAGATAGCATATCGATGTAGGGGCTGCCTTCAAAAATGTTGGAAAATATGGAATAGCTTGTTGGCTTTGCCTAAATTTGCCCTCACAATCTCTTTAAGTAAAACACCTGGTGCTTGAGAACAGAAGAACATGGAGTCTGACACATTAATGGCTGGAAAAAATCTTTTTATTTGTACACCAAATATTAGGTTCTTCAGTTGAATCCATATGTGTTAGCATCAGTGGCTGACTGGCAACTTTCGGCCCAGGGGGCAAGTACAAACCAAAGGCCCATGGTGCAGCGACTTTGCCCCCCTCCCACTCTCCCTCTTTCAGGCCTCCTCCTGACCCTCATTCCTGGTTGAAGCTCCGCTCTGGGTACTCTCTACTTACTGGCTGAACCTGGGTTCCAAACCTGGCCATCAGCGGGCAGTTGGGGGAGCTGGGAAAGCTCGGTCGGGGCTGCCTGGGGGAGGAGAGTCTCCAGTGGGGCATGGAAACGACTTCTGCTCAGACACAGTTTACACCATCCATGCTGGGAGGGAGAGGCCTGCGCTCTGTCCTTGTCTTCATGCCACATTCAGTATGTCAGCAGTGGGAACATTTTATTTCTCTTTACCAGGAATCCTTTAGGCATGTCTGTGGCAGAAGCGGGGCAGCCTTTTTAGGGGAGAGAGAAGCATTTTCCCCCCTGCCCCCTGGCCCAGTCCTCCCCTGGTTAGCATTGTATGTATTCCCACTCTTACAATATCCCACAATGTGAATATTAAATACTGAGAATCAGAGTTTATGGTAACCCATTCCAGTTGAATTAGGCTTACTATATTTCTGAAACTATCATCCAACTTATTGTGAAACTTGGGAGCCAATTGTTAATTCTGTTCAGTTGTAATTTTACCTTGAAAATATCAAAGGATCCTGCGAGCTACTACGACCAACACTATTTCAATCAAGCCAGCTGCAAGCACTGATCACCATCTCATACTAAAGTGTATAGTGCCATATTAAAACAAACCTTAGTGCTGCGCTAAATAATATCATATAAAATAATCAAAAATTAATGAATAATAACAACTGCTAAAACCTCAGTTGTGACAAATGTGTGCTATACTATAAATAACATGTGAATTATTTATACTTGTGATATAATCAGATGCTTCTTTAAAAACATAAAGTCCACAACTATGCAAATTTTAGGTAAATATATTGTGATGATCCTTCCCGTCACCGACATCCGTTTTGTACAGGGTGCTCACTCTTCCTTCTTCTTTCGTACAGTTAATGAACACATCCACGTGCCACCACGATGAGTCCTCCCCCCTTTAAGTGTTGGGTTCTCACCTCAAATGATGAGCTCGGTCTAATAACGCCTTTTTGCCTCTCCTTAACCTGGGGATGAGCATCCAGTTAGCCCCAATACGTACTGCTTGTTTTCTCACTCCACTCCTTCACAGCACTGTTGCAATACCACATACGAAGAAAGAATTCATTAGTGCTTTTACCCTTAAAAGCATATATTTATTAAAAACAATAGTATGGGTACTCACATTTTGCTGGTGCTTCCAGCGCACCAGTCTAAACATACAATATCCTCCAACAGCAGTTTCATTCACTCCTGGGAGCTGGTTCTGCCTAGCCGCCGGGTGCTGTCACTGTCCTTGCCCCTCCCCTACGCGTATCGACACAGGGTCACATGTCTTCATCAGGAGGATATTACATTATATTATTTAGCGCAGCACTAAGGTTTGTTTTATTATATGATTTTACCTTGTCATGGGTTGGGGGGTTGAGTAGATTGTACTGGCTGTTGTTAAGTGTTTGTATGTTAAATGAAACTTAAATAACAATTTCTATAAAAGTTACTACCTCCATTGTCCAATCCCCCAGTACTCACATGTGGCCTGCCACATGTTGGGCACATTTGAGAGTGACGGCGGGATGCTGGGTACTGGGACACTCTCTGTGTTTCTGCACCTGACACTGAAATTAAACCAGTAGAAGTATAGTCGTTGACATCATCAGGGTGAGAGTGGTATGGAACAGTGTGAACCAGTAAGTAAATGCTGAGTGGGCTGCCACTGGCCACCAATGTGGAGTGGGGGTTTACAAAACTTTACCTGACCACCAATGTGGAGCGAGGGTTAACAACTCTTCCACAGACCACCAATGCAGAGGGGAGGTTAAGAGGACTAACAACATTGCCACTGATCTCCCATGGGGGGGGGGGGGACACTGCCATTGGCCATCAATACAGGGAGGGGTTAACTGCATTCCCATTGACCATCAAGGCAGGAAAGAGGCTAGAGGGAATTAACAGCTTTGCCACTGACCACCAATACAGGGGATTTTAAATAGTACTACCACTGACCAACAATGTGGGGCTTAATACTGCAGCCACTGACACCAAAGCTAGGGGTTATTATTGCCGTTGCTGACATATATGCTGGGAGTTATTATTGCTGTCATTGGCACCAATGCTGGAGGTTATTATTGTGGCAACTGATACCAAACTTGAGGTCATTACTTGGGCCTCTGGCACCAGTGTTGGTGGTTGATATTGCAGCCACTGACACCAATGCTGGGAGTTATTATTACTACCACTGACACCAACAATGGGGGTAAATTTACTTCCGATTTGTATATTCAGTGTGTGCAAAAATACTGCAAGACCAAAACTTTCAGGTGTTGAGATGCGGTACAGCCCCTTCATTTTAAATGGGCTACCTAACTTGTCCCTGTGTGCTTCCAATGCATGTAAACAAGCTGCTATTGTCTAATCCTTGGTTGGAGTAGTACCTGGAACAGACTGTAATTCTTAGTTGCCGTTTAGGCAGCAGAGAGGTCCAAAACTTGCCTCTGTTTTTGGCAGGGGTCTCAGGATCACAAGACAGAATTACAAATTCTTAAAGTGGTATTAAATCCAAAGTTAACATTAATTATATTGCAGCTTACCAATTCTTATATGTGAAGGCTGCATTTATTTTCTAGCTCTGGTGACTACCAGAGATTCCCAAACTTTAGAGGGATTTCCTCTCACTTCCTGTTTTGGCTATGGGAGAGGAAGAAGTATCCCCAGCAAAGTAAGGGGAAACCTTATAATGGGGACACTAGTTCTGATGACCTGGGGGTCCCCAAGGAATTCCCTTAATTTGCAAAGATTTCCTCTCACTTCCTGTTTGTGTATTGGAAGTGAAGGGAAATCCCTGCAATAGGAAACAGATGTCGGAAAAAAAAAAAAAAAACAGGGGTTATAACACTCCCTTACGCTATCCAAAATTTAAAAAAACAAGTTTTGCCTATAGTTCTACTTTAAGCTAAACCTTTCTGACAGAAATCTCTTTTAGCACGGAAGCAAAAAGAAAAAAAAATATCCTTATCCATTAAAAAGGTTAAAGAAGTGTTTCTTTGGTCAAAGTAAAATCATATATTCATTCCCATATTGTATTTCAAATATTTCTATCTTACTCCTAGTAATCTCAATAATCTTGAAGGTGCATTTACTTCCATATATTACCAAAAGTATTGGCATCCCAGTCTTACTCCGTAGGGTTCTATATTGAGTTGCCCCCCCCCCCCCCTGCAGCTATAACAGCTTCAATTCTTCTGGGAAGGCTGTCCACAAGGTTTAGGAGTGTGTCTATAGGAATTTTTGACCATTCTTCCAGAAGCACACTTGTGAGGTCAGGCACTGATGTTGGATAAGCAGGTCTGGCTCGCAGTCTCTGCTCTAATTCATCCCAAATGTGTTCTATCAGGTTAATGTCAGGACTTTCTTACTTTGTGCACTGGTCCAAATCTTTTGGTGGAAGGGAGATTATGGTGTGGGGTTGTTTTTCAGGGCCTGGGCTTGGCCCCTTAGTTCCAGTGAAGGGAACTCTTAAGGCGCCAGCATACCAAGACATTTTGGACAATTTCATGCTCTGAACTTTGTGGGAACAGCTTGGTGATGGCCCCTTTCTGTTCCAACATTACTGCGCACCAGTGGACAAAGCAAGGTCCAAAAAGACATGGATGAGTGAGTTTGAGGTGGGGGAACTTGACTGGCCTGCACAGTGTCCTGACCTCAACTCGATAGAACACCTTTGGGATGAATTAGAGCAGAGACTGTGAGCCAGGCCTTCTCAACCAACATCTGTGCCTGACCTCACGAATGTGCTTCTTGAAGAATGGTCAAACATTCCCATAGACACACTCCTCAATCTTGTGGACCGCCTTCCTAGAAGAGGTGAAGCTGTTATTGCTGCAAAGGATGTCCCAACTCAATATTGAATGCTACGGACTAAGAATGGGATGTGTTGTAGAATTTCATATTAACCAATTTATTTCATATTATTCATACTCATTTGCATATGTTATTAATATAATGATTATTACCATCATTAAATATTAAGATTTGTATTATTATTATATTAGTAGTAGTGCAATTATCATCAATTATATTATTAATCAATATTATAGCAATTATTATTTATTAATGTATACTATAATATTTCATAATATAGAAAGCTACATCTAAAAGTTGAACTCTAGATGACCTTTCTGCTTCATACTGGTATTTTTTATAGGACAGTCACAAGTTTACTGGGTGAAAGTTTACTAGTATAAAGGTCAGACAGTTTCAGACATTGGTGTCTGAAACTGCAGATGTCCATTATTTATTTAGTTATGGTAATTACATTAACCACTTACCGCGTACCCCTAAGTGACGTACCCCTATGGCTTTTCCGGCGGTAACGACCGATGCGGCTCGGGAGCCGCTCGATCATTACCCTGGTGAGCGGGAGGGAATGTCCCCCCCCTCCCACCGCCTTCCGCAGCTCTGCCTGGGTCTCCCATCCAACCGGGAGACCCGAGCAACCAGCCGGCATGTCCGCCGGCTGGAAGGAGTCCCGATGTAACCCGGATGCGGCTTCGATTGGGTCTCCGATGACGTAACCCGGAGGCGGCGTCCATGACGTCACGTCCGGGTTACTCTGCTGCTAAAGGCAGAAGATTCAAAAAGTGACTGTATTCAAAAATGCAGTTTTCGGCGTTTTGAATACATGGAAGTGTAGTGGAGGGGTCTAGGGTCTTTTAGACCCTCGATCCCTCCATAAAGAGTACCTGTCACTGTCTATTACTGTCACAAGGAATGTTTACATTGCTTGTGACAGCAATAAAAGTGATCAGATTTTTTTTTTAAAAACCTGTGTTAAAATTAAAAAAAAATAAAATAAATAGGAAAAAAAAAATGTTTTGCCTCCTCCATCGCCGTTAGCTCGCGCACAAAAGAAAAAGTATATGGAAGTCGAGCCGCGAATGAAATCGCTGTTCAAACCACACATGTGAGGTATCGCCGAGATCGCCAGAGCGTGAGCAATAATTAAAAAAAAAGAGCTACACTCTAACTCTAAACTGGTAACCCTTAAAAAAAATGTTTAAACGTCGCCTATGGAGACTTCTATTGACCATAGTTTGTCGCCATTCCACGGGTGTGAGCAATTTTGAACCGTAAAATGTTGGGTATCTATTTACTCGGCGTGACATCATCTTTCACAATATACAAACAAATGGGCTAACTTTACTGTTTCGTTTTTTTAAATGCAGTGAAATGTGATTTTTCGTAATTTTTCCCAAAAAATGGCGTTTGAAAGACCGCTACGCAAATACCGCGTGACAAAAAATATTGCAATGACCGCCATTTTATTCTCCAGAGTCTTTGCTAAAAAAATATAGAAAATGTTTGGGAGTTCTAAGTAATTTTCTAGCAAAAAATACTGATTTTAACTTGTAAACAAAAAGTTTCAAAAATAGGCCTGGGGCTTAAGTGGTTAACGTATATTTTGACAACCAATCATATTGTACCTTGTATTCTATGGTCAAAAATTGTTATAAGAAGGCTTGCGTGCCTTTCATTCATTGAACAAATAATGAATTTGTTCCCAGCTGCAGCTATTGTTATTAAGCCTCCCTTCTTTTTTTGGAAATGAATTGCCTGGTCTTTTGTTACTTTTCTACATCAGATGCTATTAAGGTTTGTGTGTGTAAAGGCAGGCATCCCAATACTTTTGGTAATATAGTATATATTCACTATGTCTTGTGAGTAGGCACTGCTGTGTCACACATTTCACAGAGCCTGCCTTCTAAACTGTTGCAGTGTTGAGAGGAGGAATTTCAGGAGGCGGAGTCAGTACAGGAATCACTGCTTGCAAGCAGCAAGGTACCATGGGATATGTAGTCCTTAAAAGTGGAACAGCAGAGGAGAAGCTGCAAAGTGTGCAAGAAATCCAGGAACTTGTGGAAACTGATGACCAGCAGACAGGCAGAAATTACAACATGAAAGAAGTAAGCTTTTATTGGATTGTTAAAAATAACTATTTTCTATTTTTTATTTTGTTATTACAATTCTGATGTTATAAATTAAAGTGTATGCTGTGACCATAGATCTCATTTAAACGTATGTTTTCAATACGTTACAACCATACACCTAATTATTATTTTACAGAACAAAACATGAAACAACATAAGACATAAAATCCCACAGGGTATAAACTGTTTTTTCCCTTATTTTATCTTTAGATTTCACGTTTAATTCTGTAACACGCTTTTCAGCATTACAAACAGCAACTTCAGCTGCTCTGAGGATGAATTCCATGTTTTTTATGAATCACAGAAGTCGTTCAGTGCACAGTGGTTTGATACAAGTGAACACCTATAATCTAATTTGCCAAGGAAGGAACGTTGGAGAGGAGACCTCTAGAGCAGAGTGCAGGGGGAAGATCTCCAGTCTGAAGAGGCAGGCAGGAGGTGTATAAGAACTAGCTATCACTTTGGGAAGCTGAACTCCGATCTGCAGCTACATCTATCCCTGTGGAATACATTTTTTTTCTGTGGTGAGCATGATTAATACGGCAGCTTGCTGTTTTTAAGAAGTACTCGTATTCATTGACCGGTATGTAATATAAATTTAAACTTTTCGGTTGTCTTTAGTGCTTCCATCTGCTTGGGATATTTACTTTGATTCCCTAGACAATCAAAAGCAGCAATTTGGGTTACGGATTAAACAGCACACTAACTTTACTTGGAATTAACACTCTGACATTTAGAATGGAGGGTATTTGAAAAACTGATCGTCCATACACATCGTGCAATATATATGATTTTGAGGACAGGAAAATAAGATTATCAAGAGACATTTCTGTATTTTTTTTCTTTTTTTTCTTCTTTTTTTTCCCTTCTTTTTTTTATTCTTTTTGCAATATTGTCTATTATTTTCTAATCTGGAGACATTTGAAGAGGCAAGTTCCAATTGGGAAGATGTCTAACACTTTACAAAATATTTGGACTGTGATTTGCATTGTTGGATTCTTCTGGCATTTCACCAATGGAAGCTTTGTGAAGAATCACCTCCGATCAAGTTTTATTCAGAGGAAGCTAAGCGGAAGAGAGAAGCGTGAGATGCAGAAGGAGATCCTCTCCATACTGGGGCTACCTGGGAGACCCAGACCCGCAAGCGGTGGTCAGTTCCCATCTTCAGCACCTCTGTTCATGCTGGACCTCTACCATGCTATGTGCAGCGAGGAAGAGGAGGATGGAGCACAAGGAGTATCGCGAGCACTCTTTACCACTTTAAGCACCCAAAGCCCTCCCTTGGGAGCAGTAATCAGTGAAGCTGACACCGTCATGAGTTTTGTGAATATGGGTAAGATGTAAATTTTTGTTTTTCTATCCAAAACTAAATATTTCAGTGGGCATAGTCATTCTGCTAAAATTTCTGTTTTTAATATGAGTTTTTACCTGAGATTTTGGGGATAGAGAGGGGGGCTCCTTTGTGCTATAATGCATAATAAACATATTTGGAACAGTTTCTTTTAATTAATTTTACCATGCATTTTCTATATATATATATATATATATATATATATATACTTTTTTTTTTTTTACAAGAACGAGGGTTCTTCCTGATTCTTTCTTCGGTACAACTATCAAAGTGCAGTTAAAGGAAACCGACACAAAGAGAGATATGTAGACTTCCACTACTAAACTCCTTCTGAAATTGCAACCTACTTGTTTCTTACTTTCAGGTTTTCTCTGTCACTGATCTGGATTTAACTAGGCATTAAAATCAGTGAATTCAGAACTTCTGCAAACTAGATCTAGGTTAGTGACTCAGAAACAATCAGTGCCAATGAATCAGCCAGTCAATGAGCATTTTCCAGAACAGAGGTCAACATTGACAGCTGCCATATATCTCTCACAACTGGTTTATTTTACATGTATTTGTGGTATCATTCATCCCTACAGAAGAGTTCCATGCAGGAAACCAAAGCTTGCCTGTAGCAAGCTTGAAGACACATTGGTAAGTACTGTACCACCGGAAACAAATGTACAGTACTTTCCATACACTTTGGTGCTGTTTTTATAGTGTGCAGACATTCCTGCTGTGGCCATGATTTAGCTGATGTAGATGTGACTAATATACAGGGTTGAATTGATATTTCTTGCCCACCTAGGTTTTCTGTCCTGTGTTGCCCCCTTTTATTCCAGTCAACTGAATAGAGTTTAGAGGCTGGAAATAAGTTAGTTTGCCCATTCTGGGACAGTACAGCTTGATCCTACATATGAAATAATAGGAAAAACTGTCAGTTTATTATTTTGTTAATTGGATTCCAATGGATGTACAAATCTATAGTGTGTGGACTATGAGTACAGTACTTTAAGAACTGTTATAACTATGCAGGGACATCAACAGTAGGGACCCAGTCAGGTTGTACTTTTGGGTAGGATTGCAGTCTGCAGCTTTCTATAGTACGAGAGAATGTGTAAAACAGCAGAGACGTATGGGTGGGTATGTGCCTCCTTCTCTGCCAGTCCTGCTGCCCTAGGCAATGACCTATGTGGAAATATCCTAATATAGGTGTTTTTCCCCAGCATATTATAGCCTATTCAAAGCAAACAGTTAACATTAGGTAAGGTTGTTTAATTTAGCATATAGCTATAAAAGACACTATAATCTATGGCTTCTAGGAACTGTATAAAGTTAAAAATACCCAATAAAGGCCATACACTGATGTGTTTGGTATAAAAAACAGCAAACAATGGTAACATTAATTAGAACAAATAATATATTTTTTTCAATATGACTATCAGCTGATGATTAATTAATATTTATTGAAGTAAAAAACAGGTCAAATTTTCATATAGTGTTAAAATGTGCGGGTACCAAATTTGAAAAGAGTAATACAATTTCTGGACAATATTAAAGGAGAAGTTTGGGTTTACTAAAAATAATATACGTATTCACTTCAATGCTGCAGCCATAAGAGTGACACTGCAGCTGTCCCACATCAGCATTAAGACCAAGAGCTGAGCAATCACATGGCCGCTGATCATCAGCTCTCGGTCTGCTTGCAGTAACTGCCAGTCACTGCTCTCCGTTCAGCTCTTTAAGCACTCATTGGAGTGCTAGACTGGGGAGGGGACAGGTGCAGCTCGCTTTGGTTGTCAGCCACACACTAAAAGGCAGAGCCAGCTATCAGGCAGTTGGGTAGATACCAACAATATTGTCAGGATCCTACCCAAGCCTGGCACAACTCTTCCCCTCTATCAGCTGACTCAAGGTCAAAGGAGTGCAATAGTAAATGTTCATATTTTACCCTAAAGAAAAATACAGCCAAGAAAAGGTCTTTTAGGCATAGCTTGATTACAATTTTATTTTTAGCATGAGCAGAATGTAATTTTTGGTAATGAAAAAAGTTATTGAGTTTTTCTTCAAAGGTCTAAACTCACTTGGGTATGATTGGGTAATAAAAAATTTAATACAGTTTCCCCTTATTTAGTAAGTGAATATACACTTTGCAAAAGTGACTAGCCTTTAGTAAATAAACCCTATTGCGCTATAAATTATGTATTTGCATTATACCAGTTTGCTTGCTGTTTTCTTTTTTTTTTTTTTAAATCTGGTAATAGCAAAATACGTATAGAAGTAGAGGTAAAATAGATGTTTATTGGGTTTTTTTAACCCACAACACAGAAGATATCACGTTGATTGACCTGAAGTGCCGGTTCACACTTATGCGCTTGCGCTTGCAATGCGAATTTGCAGTGCGAGTTTCCCTTGTGTTTTTCAATAGTACCAGCGTGATTGTAATAAAAATTTTATTGCGTTGATTATGTTAATTAAGCTCAGGAGGGGTGGAGCTGAGGGGAAAATCAAACAAAAAATAAGAATTCGCACATAAGAATTCGCACATATCTGAACTGATTATGCGAGTCCAGACCGATTTACATTGATGTCTATGGAGACTAAATTCGCAACGCAACGCTGTAAACTCGCACAAGACCCTTTTTATCATCGCATCACATTCGCATCTGGATCGCAACGCATAGATGTGAATGAGCGTCACGAATTCAATGAATTTTGTAAATGCATGCGATTGGAGACTATTTAGAACGCATCGCATTCGCAGTACAAGCGCATAAGTGTGAACCGGCACGAAAAGTGTATGATTTTGGATTTTTCTGTGCCTAAAGTTACTTCATTTTGTTTTTTAATTACTATTTGCATGTTTATATTATTTGCTTTAATGACATACTGTTCATATATGAATTTATACTTTTTTAAAACAATGTATACCCATTTTAGTATAATTATAATTGCTTTATACTGTACAGTATAAGGTTTCTTTTTCTTGATGAGCAGATAAAGGGGCAGTTAAAACAATGCGGCAATGTAGTACAAACATCTCCCTGCAGTGTAAAATTGTCTTGTAGTTAGGAAATGCTGGACAGCTCTACTCAAATTGTCAGAAACAAAACCTAGTGTTCAATGTCTAAAGTAAGGTCTAAAGATAAAAAGTAGTATCTAAAAATAAAAAGGTATACGTGAAAATATGTAAGCTGTCACTATTGAGCTTTTAAAAATGCCAGTTATCTGCATGCTGATTAGCAGTTTTAAAGTCACTCAGACTTTTTAATTAATGCTTGTTTCAGAGACTCAGAAACTACTGAAACAGGAACAGCCAGGGAACTGGTATTT
This sequence comes from Pelophylax lessonae, assembly GCF_965119305.1. Lineage (NCBI taxonomy): Eukaryota > Metazoa > Chordata > Amphibia > Anura > Ranidae > Pelophylax > Pelophylax lessonae. The sequence continues at coordinate 374,720,667 of NC_138769.1, read as the reverse complement.
TATGAAGGAATTGCAGCCTCCATATTAATAAAAGGACAAGACTTCCTAAACTCCGGAATTGCAAGAAAAAAAAAAAATTACCCTTGCAGTGGGGTCCTGTATACTGCAAGGGTAAATGCTTGTGATGTATAGTGGGTCGTGGAAAAGGCAGAATTATTGACTTTATTCCCCATTCCAGCAGGGTTGGCGCCATCCTTTTCTCCCAAAGCTCGAGGCTGCAATGCAGATCCCTCTGCGTTATCACATACAATGCAGGGCTATTACAGTGCAGGGCAAACATGTGATTGTGTTCACATGTGGCTTTGAGAGAGTGCTGCAAGGACCCGGTTGCACAGATAAAGGGAACCTATGGGAGCCAGGAATAAAGTATTACTAATCACTGTATCCCATAGACTGAAGGAACATTTACTCTTGCAGTATTGAGGGCCCAACTGCAATGGTATTTTTTTTTCCAGCCCGGAGTTCAGCTTTAAAGTGCCTGATGTATTAGCCCATGTAGTGTCTGTGGGGTTTTAGAGCCTATATCATAAGCTATGTAAAGGGCAAATTTGGTAATGTGTAATTAAAGGTAAAACATTTTTTTTGGATAGAGTGTTAGGAGGTTAGAACCCCAGTCAAGTTTTTATTGTTGTTTGTGTCCCTGTTCGAGAAATTTACTCCATCTAAATGTCACCCGGAAGAAAAGTAAAGGTATGTTCTTCTCATAGTGTGTCAAAACTGTCAGTGTGTGAGTGGGCACAGACACAACACAGTCCACATGACTCCTAATGATCTCAAATTATGGTGTCCAATCGAATCAATACATTTATAAATCCTTTCCAGTTTAACGGTTCTGAAAGAAATTATTTACCTTTAGCCCATATTTCTTTGTGCTCATTGAAGGACATTCATAACACAGTTGCATATCAAATCATGTGCAATTTGCCTGCAATTGATGGGTGAGGTTTTGCACGATCAAGTGACCAAATAATGACTGTATACCTATGTTCTCCTTTGTTCCACAACTGCAAGTACTTATTTAGAGTTAAATTCAGCATCTCAGCTTCCTCAGAACTTAGAAGTGCTACGGAGCATTTTTTAGACACATGCAGATACACAATATTGTCAAAAGTATTGGGCCTGCTTTTACACGCACATTAACTTTAATGGCATCCCAGTCTTAGTCCGTAGGGTTTATTATTGAGTTGGCCCACCCTTTGCAGCTATAACAGTTTCAACTCTACTGGGAAGGCTGCCCACAAGTTTTAGGAGTGTGTTTATGGAAATGTGGCGTGCTGACGTCACCACTTGATACCCGGAAGTCGGGCGGCGGTGTTTTCTAGATCCTGCCGATACAAACGCTGTTCGTTTACATACATGTGAGTGTTTTACCATTTAAAATAAATGTGCATCCATACATACTTCACTATGGTGGCTATTATTCTTTCATGACCATTGTTGGATTGTTGATTGCCCGGGTCTATATGCTGCGGTGTCTGTCATCTTGCTGGTCTGCTGGTCTGAGGGGAGTCATCCTGCTGGTCTGAGTGGAGTTGCCAAGGGTCCTGGTTTGAGCTGGTTGGATATACTCTCATGAGTGATATATGCCTGATTACAGCCATCATCTGGTAAGCGCATTAGCGTGATTTAATTCCCAGCACGGTGGAAAGAATATTATTTAGTGGTGGAGGATTCTGTCCTTGAACACTATTTATTCACCTTTGGACTTTTTATTTATTCCTTTATGGACTTTGTGTTTTACTGTTTTTATTGCATTAATCCGGAGTCATTTTTATTGATTTGTTGAATGCACTATTTTTTTGATTAGTCACCAATTTTTTGATTAGTCACCAATTTGATAAATTATTGCTATCTCTTAGAGATAATTTTCACTTTATTGTTTAATTACATATATAATTTGGCGCAGCTTTACCCCCTTTTTATTTGTTTATGGGAATGTTCAACCATTCTTACAAAATCACATTTGGGAAGTCAGGCACTGATGTTGGACGAGAAAGTATGAGCCCTAATTCACCCCAAAGGTGTGTCTATCGAGTTGAGGTGAGGACTCTGTGTAGGCCAGTCAACTTCCTCCACCCCAAACACGCTCATCCGTGTCTTTGTAGACCTTGCTTGGGGATCATGGTATGGGGTTGTTTTTAGGGGTTTGGCTTGGCCCCTTACTTCCATTGAAGGGAACTCTTAAGTTGTCAGCATACCAAGACATTTTGGACAATTTCATGCATCCAACTTTGTGGGAACAGTTTGGGGGTGGCCCCTTCCTGTTCCAACATGACTGCGCACCAGTGCATAGACATCTGTGCAAGAAGCCACACCTGAAGTCGCACTGACATACGGCTTTAAAAAGATGAAGTCACACACTTTTAAAGCTGCATTCAGTGTGAACGAGGGGTAACTGTCAAAAAGACAGTTTTGATAGATGTCCTAAATGTTAGCTGTGATCTGATGTACCAACGACCCTATATACTATATGTATGCAAAACAAACCACTAACCCAAATTCTTTTGGAAGTAACATTAGATTGAATCAACATTTATGTGATATACTGTGATTATATTAAATCCATCATCATTAATGGTTTGTTTTGCATTTTCAATACATGTTCGTATTGTCTTTTCTCCAGTTCTCATAAATTGGCTAAAAATGTAAATATTGCACGTTGCGTGCCAAAGGGAATTCCATATTTAATGTCACTTAGTTAGTTAATGTCAAGTTAGTTTGGGCAAGCTGTTTAGGAATTAAGAGTCACTGGATGTGCTGTAATAGACTGTAATAGCTGTAGCTACATGCAGTAAATTGTGCTTTATGGACTACTTCCCGTCTGCTGCTGAGTATGAAGTGAGTCAGGTTTAGTGCCCCTCCGCTATTCAGGAGAAGACTTGTACTGTATATTTATCATCAATGAATATAAGACTTTCTCTTATTCAAAACTTTACTGTATGTAGCTAACACTACCCAGTAGCAGCATTGTTCTGTAATGGAAATGATTTGGGCCACCTTGGCCCAAACAATTAAAGTGACATCAAACATGGAATTCTACTTTAAATTAATGTTATTAAAAGAAGCATAAGAAAAAATCAGTCACTCACTGCCATCATCCATATTGTATACAAAAAGGAAATTGGAAATATCGGCCTATACTGGCCAGACGAGTGCTTTTATACTTTTATTACAAAATTGCTTTAAAATTACATGTATATGTATTTTTAAGCAATTTTAAAATAAAAGTATTTTTTTACATACATTGTGCACTCCTTTTTGGTCAGTATAGTCCAACTTTTCCAATTTCCTTTTTTTGTTATAAAAATAATTAACATAAAGAATAAAAGCCTCCCGAAGTAACATACAGACAATAAAAACAGGGGCATATATGCAATGTTATATACAAGGTTTAATTTCTATGGGGGTTCCAGTCAAGAACTGCATTTTATAATTGAATGCACGCAGCTGCATTCAAAATCGAAAATACAGCAGTTGACATGTAAAAGACCGCATTTTACTTGCTTTGCTTGCAGTTCAAACACACCTTGACAGGACATGCAGAGACCAAAAAATGTATCGCAACACGTCATGTGCCATGTGTGCTGCTCATTTAAAGTCTATAGACTCTTGCTGACCTACATTTGACATTTGACAGGGAAACAATACCTGTCCTAAAACTAGCTATCCACGTCCTATAAAATATATATATATATATATATATATATATATATATATATATATATATATATATATATATATATATATATACACTGCTCAAAAAAAATTAAAGGATCACTATTTAATCAGAGAATATAATCAAGTAAACTCAACTCCTGGGATATTGATTTGGTCAGTTATGTAGCAGAGGGGGTTGTTAATCAGTTTCAGTTGTTTTGATGTTAATGAAATTAACAACAGGTGGACTAGATGGACAACACTGAGACAACCTCCAAGACAGGAATGATTTTACAGGTAAAGGCCACTGACATTTTTTCTCATCTTTTTCTGACTGTTTTCACTAGTTTTGCATTTGGCTAGGTTTAGTGTCACTACTGGTAGGATGAGGTGATACCTGGACCCTATAGAGGTTGCACAGGCAGTCCAACTCCTCCAGGATGGCAAATCATTAGATGCCATTGCCAGAAGGTTTGCTGTGTGTCCCAGTACAGTCTCAAGAGCATGGAGGAGATTCTAGGAGATTTCTAGGTAGTTACTCTAGGAGAGCTGGACAGGGCCGTAGAAGGTCCTTAACCCATCAGCAGGACCAGTATCTGCTCCTTTGTGCAAGGAGTAAGAGGGTGAGCACTGCCAAAGCCCTACAAAATGACCTCAAGCAGGCTACTGATGTGAATGTCTCTGACCAAACAATTAGAAACAGATTTCATGAGGGTGGCCTGAGGGCCTGATGTCCTCTAATGGGCCCTGTGCTCACTGCCCGGCACCGTGGAGCTCGACTGGCATTTGCCATTGAACACCAGAATTGGCAGGTCCGCCACTGGCCCCCTGTGCTTTTCACAGATGAGAGCAGGTTCATCCTGAGCACATGTGACAGACCTGAAAGGGTCTGGAGAAACCATGGAGAATGTTATGCTGCCTGTAACATCGATAAGCATGACCGGTTTGGTGGTGGGTCAGTGATGGTCTGGGGAGGCAAATCCATGGAGGGACGCACAGACCTCTACAGGCTAAACAATGGCACCCTGACTGCCATTAGGTATCGGGATGAAATCCTTTGACCCGTTGTTATACTCTACGCTGGTGCAGTGGGTCCTGGGTTCCTCCTGGTGCATGACAATGGCTGCCCTCATGTGGCGAGAGTATGCAGCCAGTTCCTAGAGGATGAAGAAATGAATACCATTGAATGGCTCCCTCGCTCGTCTGACCTAATCCAATAGAACACCTCTGGAAAATTATGTTTCAGTCCATCCGACGCCGCCAGGTTGCACCTCAGTCTGTTCAGGAGCTCAGTGATGCCCTGGTCCAGATCTGGGAGGAAATACCCCAGGACACCATCCATCGTCTCATTAGAAGCATGCTCCGACGTTGTCAGGCATGCATACAAGCACGTGGGGACCGTACAAACTACTGAATACCATTTTGAGTTGCTGCAATGAAATATCAGCAAAATGGACTAGCCTGCTGCAACATTTTTTCACTTTGATCTTCGGGGTGTCTTTGAATTCAGCCCTCTTTAGGGTGATAATTTTCATTTCCATCAAATGATGTGACATCCTTTCATTCCTAACACATTACCTAGTACATATCAGTATAGATATCCAGCGTGATATTTTTCCCCATTGAGATCTCATGTGTTTTCAAAATGTTCCTTTAATTTTTTTGAGCAGTGTTTATTAATATGCACAAACACATATGTTTTACCCAATTCCAACCTTTCTTTTCATTTTCATCCCTGCCTTATAACTGACCCCTTCATAAACTTTACATACAGTATCGCACAAAAGGGAGTACACCTTTTACATTTTTGCAAATATTTTATTATATCTTTTCATGTGACAACACTGAAGAAATTACACTTTACTACAATGTAAAGTAGTGAGTGTACAGCTTGTATAACTGTGTAAATTTGCTGTCCCCTCAAAATAACTGAACACACAGCCAATAATGTTTAAACCGCTGGCAACAAAAGTGAGTACACCCCTAAGTCAAAATGTCCACATTTGGCCCAATTAGCCATTTTCCCTCCCCAGTGTCATGTGACTCGTTAGTGTTACAAGGTCTCAGGTGTGAATGGGGAGAAGGTGTGTTAAATTTGGTGTTATCGCTCTCACTCTCTCATAATAGTCATTGGAAGTTCAATATGGCACCTCATGGCAAAGAATTCTCTGAGGATCTGAAAAAAGGATTGTTGCTCTACATAAAGATGGCCTAGGGTATAAGAAGATTGCCAAGACCCTGAAACTGAGCTGCAGCACGGTGGCCAAGACCATACAGCGGCTTAACAGGACAGGTTCCACTCAGAACAGGCCTCACCATGTTCAACCAAAGCAGCTGAGTGCACCTGCTCAGCTTCATATTCAGAGATTTTCTTTGGTAAATAGACATATGAGTGCTGCCAGCATTGCTGCAGAAGTTGAAAGGATGGTGGGGTCAGCCTGTCAGTGCTCAGACCATACGCCGCACACTGATCTGCATGGCTGTCATCCCAGAAGGAAGCCTCTTCTAAAGATGATGCACAAGAAAGTCTGCAGTTTGCTGAAGACAGGCAGACTAAGGACACGGATTACTGGAACCATGTCCTGTGGTCTGATGAGACCAAGATAAACTTATTTGGTTTAGATGGTGTCAAGTGTGTGTGGCGGCAACCAGGTGAGGAGTACAAAGACAAGTGTGTTTGCCTACAGTCAAGCATGATGGTGGGAGTCTCATGGTCTGGGGCTGCATGAGTACTGCTGGCACTGGGGAGCTACAGTTCATTGAGGGAACCATGACTGCCAACATGTACTGCAACATACTGAAACAGAGCAGGATCCTAAGCCTTTGGAGACTGGGCCACAGGGCAGTATTCCAGCAAGATAACGACCCCAAACACACCTCCAAGACAACCACTGCCTTGCTAAAGAAGCTGAGGGTAAAGGTGATGGACTGGCCAAGCATGTCTCCAGACCTAAACCCTATTGAGCATGTGTGAGGCATCCTCAAACGGAAGGTGGAGTAGCAAAGTGTAATTTCTTCAGTGTTGTTACATGAAAAGATATAATAATATATTTACAAAAATGTGAGGGGTGTACACACTTTTGTGAGATACTGTACTTATTTATTTAGGCTTCATTCATGATCCGAATCGTTGCAATTCTGCCTACGATTCCTCATAGTTGTACAACTCAAAACACGCGTTTGGGCGCCATTATCTCATAATGGCACCCCCAATGTGATGCAAATCTACCGCAATTGTCACGTAACAGGATTGCACGGTAATCATAGCAAACTGTGCCTTTCAAAATCATGTGAAGCTTGTCATCTGAAAAGCAGCAGAAGCTTCTTTTTGGGCAACAAAGGTTCATAGGGTAGCCCATGCAAGTAAATGGGCTGGCCCTATGTGACACGCAAAATCGCGTGCAAATTGCTTAACAATGTCCAGAGCAGGAGCGCTTGTTCTTGCTACGCAAAAGTGTGAATTAAGCCTTAGGAACAAATCACAAGCATTAACGCAATACACACATGTGTTGTGATGCAATTAATTTGGATGGTAATGAAGTCCCAATGCCCATGCGATGGAGCACAACCCAACACTGTTGTGATTCAGGAAAAAATCCTGCATGTAAATTTTTTGTCAATCTGTTTTGGTGCTTTTGAAGCTCATTCAAATTGAATGGTTGACTAATCACAGATTGGGGATGGCTGTCTAATCTTAGAATAGGAAATTAAATGAATATTCCCAAATGAATGATATAGTCTCCCTGAAATAAAGCCAAAGCCAGGGAAGTTTAATGCATATCCATGCATGTTAAATTAAAATGATCGTGCATATTTAGGCAGTCATGACTTTTGACCACTATCTTATGTCTTTGGTTAGGTTTATTGTTTTATCCCCTCACCCTGAATTTTGATCCAGTTCTCACATACTAATAAAAGCACAGTTGTAAAATGAATACATAGATCTGATTTTAACTGCAGGTAATAAAAAGAGACATAATATGCACACATGTTGCTAAAGGGACTCAGTGAGTAGGTGTAGCTTTATTGCAACAGAACTAGTGTGTGGTACATGTGTCAGGGTGTAACTGCTTTAGGCTTAATTACATTTTGCTTCATGTTGGATTCACTTTAAGGCGGGGATCACACTATTACATTGAGGATAATACGTTCTTCCTTTTGAATGGCCCTCCACAGTGAGGCAATGCAATACCGTGTGTTGTGTCCCAGAAAAGGATCGGGTGCCGTTTTGGCAGCATTGTGGTGCATTGAGAGCCCATTCAAAATAAATGAGCCACCTTAATGCAACCCATGTTAATGTGTAATGTAACCTGCATTAGATGTGTATGTATGTGCACCTATGTGAACCCAGCCTAAATATTCATCTTAGCTTATGATTAGATAAGTGTTTCTGCAATGTCATATTGTAGCAATCTTAAAAAACAGAAAAGCATCAGAAAAGCCATGTACAACCCTATCAGGGCAATATACACACATAACAAATATATATATACATACATATATATATATATATATATATATATATATATATGTATATGCCTTTACACACACATGAACTTTAATGACATCCCAGTCCTTAGTCCGTAGGGTTCAATATTGAGTTGGCCCAACCTTTGCAGCTATAAAAACTTCAACTCTTCTGGGAAGGCTGTCCACACGGTTTAGGAGTGTGTCTATGGGAATGTTTGACCATTCGTCTAGAAGCACATTTCTGAGGCCAGGCCCTCATGTGGACGAGAAGGCCTGGCTCACAGTCTGTGTTCTAATTAATTCCAAAGATGTTCTGTCGGGTTAAGGCCAGGACTCTGTGCAGGCTAGTCAAGCTCCTGCACCCCAAACTCGCTCAACCATGTCTTTATGGACCTTGCTTTGTGCACTGGTGCGCAGTCATGTTTGAATAGGAAGGGGCCACCCCCAAACTGTTGCCACAAAGTTGAGAGCATGAAATTGTCCAAAATGTCTTGGTATGCTGATGCCTTAGGAGTTCCCTTTACTGGAACTAAGAGGCCAAGCCCAACCCCTGAAAAACAACCCCAAACCATAATCCCCCCTCCATCAAATGATTTGGACCAGTGCACAAAGCAAGGTCCATAAAGACATGGATGAGCGAGTTTGGGGTGGAGGAACTTGACTGGCCTGCACAGAGTCCTCACCTCAACCTGAAAGAACACCTTTGGGATGAATTACAGCACAGACTGCGAGCCAGGCCTTCTCGTTCAACATCAGTGCTTGACCTCATAAATGCGCTTCTGAAGAATGGTCAAACATTCCCATAGACACACTCCTAAACCTTGTGGACAGCCTTCCCAGAAGAGTTGAAGCTGTTACAGCTGCAAAGGGTGGGCCAACTCAATATTGAACCCTACGGACTAAGACTGGGATGCCATTAAAGTTTATGTGTGTGTGGCAGGCATCACAATACCTTTGGTAACATAGTGTGTGTATATATACATATATATATATATTTATTTACAGTATATATATATATATATATATATATATTATATTTACCTGTGTCCTTTATGCAAAATAGAAACACTAGCAACATCTCTTGGCATGCTTAACCTATAATTTTCTTGTGGTGGCTTTGGTTGCTTCTCTAAAGAAGAGGTAACCACAATTCACCCACCCACATTCTTCCTGGCCTACTGCATGCAACAAAACTGGAAAGTCATGCTGATACAACAGCTGGAGAGAGAAAAGGGACATTTATAATATCATATGCTGAAGTTTTCGTTTAGTTGAGACCCATTAAGGATTGGTGAAAACTGATAAGTGGATAATATGGCATTCAGATCTCTCCTCTGAATTGTCAAGTAAAGGAAAAGTTTTGCTCCTAAGTTTTGCTCAGGTGAGGACAGAGACATACCAAGTGTATACCAACCTCAGGTACATTCAGCTGAGGTTTACGCTAATGTTTATAAGTGCAGGCACCACTGGGTATATTTATTTCTGGTGCCAATGTTACTCGGTAAAGCTAGCAGAACCTGTCCAGCAGAAGTGTCTTTTATCACTCTCAGATTAGTAAATGAAGACACAAATAATACATTTAGCTGTGTGCTACTGCCCACCAAGGTAAAGGGGCCCTTTTACCAATCAGCATTGAGAAAAGGGATTATTTTGGTATCCCAACATGACAACAGACCAGGTACAGGCAACCTTGGCACTCCAGCTGTGGCGAAACTGCAAATTCCATGAGGCACTGAAAGACTGGAGCTTTCATATTGCCCGCTGTGCTTTGTCCATAGTGCAGCGCAGTGTACCCGCCGTTTTCATGCGAGTTAGTTGCCCTTTCCCATAGTCTTCTATTATGTCTCATGGTTTTAGCTCGCTTTCTGAAATTGCACCAAAAGTCCTGTATGTAGCCAAATGGCAGCAGATCAGTGTGAAGCCGCCCTCTGGAAGTCACAGGTATGACTCCTAGAAGCAGAAGCATGATGAGATTTGTAGTTTCACTACAGCAGTACTGCTGAAGTTGCCTTCCCCTGTATTGGACCATGGGCAAATTGTTTGTTCAGACTAGTTGATTTATTATTATCAGCTGCCCAGAGGTTCACAAAAGGACTCTCATAGAATGGACAATTTGATAGTTTTTAATGCCACCTATTTACTTATTTTGACGTAACATATCTTACATATATATTTATTGAGTTTTATAAAAAAAAAAAAAAAAAAAAACAACAACAACAATACAGAAATAGAAAAGAAAACTCTAACTAATACAGAGAAAAAACCCTGAGCTGTTTCTCAATGCTTCAGAAGTCATACCAGTGTAGTAGTACAGATGTTACATCAAATACAGTGGGTCATATCAAACAGAAAGTCATAATGCAAAGCATGGAAATGCAATTAGCAACTGTCTGGAGTAACAGAGGCAAGTGTAAGGGGGTTAGAAAGCCACAGATCCCAAACAGCATTGAACAAATTAGGCTTCTTCCGAAGCTCGTAGGTGAGCTTATAAAATGGAAGGATATTGTTAAAGTGGAAGTTTACCCTAAAACTAAAATCTCTAAATCTACTTGCATCCACAATCTAAGACTAACCTATCTAACCCTGTAAAGTAAAAATCGCTATACATACCTTTTCTGTAGCTGCTCCGGTCTCCAGTGGCCAAAGCTGTGTGCAGGAGACAGCTGACAACGGCTGGGAAATTAATGGGAAGTGACGTTCCCCTATAGACTTACTATGGAGCTTTCATTGTTATCGGTTGCCTCTTCTGCACACTGCTACACAGAGAAGTCGCTGCTAACAGCTCAGCGTGGGATCGAATCGGAGCGACTTCAGAAAAGGTATGTATAGCGATTTCTTCTTTACAGGGATAGATAGGTTAGTCTTAGATCGTGGATGCAAGTAGATTTACAGATTTTAGTTTTAGCCTGAACTTCTACTTACATTAATTGTAGCCACATGGGTATAGTGGGGACAGTGACACCTTTCCTCATAAGTAGGTGGGTCTTTTTAGCATAAAAATATAATATTTACAGTAAGCTTCCCATATTTGGAATTGGACAGGTCTCCAAAAAATACCAAGGAGTTTTTAGGGTGGGAAATATTAGACAGACCCAAGGTTGAGAAGAGGAAGGTGTTGACCTCAGACCAACAGGCCTGGACAACTGGGCAGGTCCAATAGCAATGGAGGAAGTCAGCTATGTCTCCGCAACCTCTAAAGCAGGAAGCACATGGGCACACACTCATTTTATGTAGATGTACAAGGTTAAAGTGACTATGGTGGAACAGTTTAAGTTGGATGACCCTATCTGAAGATGAGATGACCAAGGATTTGAATGTTCCTTTTAAACTCTGACCATTCTGAGTCTGTAATGTGTAGGTCGAATGGCAGCCATTTTCAATGGGCCACTGAGCATCTATCATTAGCATCAGTAGTAGGAGCAGAGTAATACAAGGATATAAATCTGGTGGTATCAGATCTATGCAGTAGCTTTTTAAGAGGAGTAACTTCTATTGAGCTTGATAAGGAGCCAAATGGAGCTCTAATGGCCCGGCAGGGTTTGTAGTAAAAAAACCAACATTTTTGGCCAGGAGTTTAAATTCTTCATGTAACTGATCGAATGACTTTAAACGAAGTGGAGTATATACCGTATGTGACAAATACATAAATATGGAATCGCGATCATAAAACTAATACAGCGGCTGACATAACAATCAATACAATTTGTTCCAGAAAGTGCAAATCAAAATTTGGCATAGTATAATAAAAATGGCATTAAAATAAACTCTGAGTTTAAAGGTGAGTCCATATAAAACCACGAGAGAGTGATCAGTCCCAAAGTGATGAAAAATTGACATTTTCATCCAAACGATAAAATTCTTAAGGTATCATGTCACCAAAGTGATCATCATCATATGTATAATAAACACGCTTACCAAAAAGGATTGACTCTTTCAGCCAAGATGAATCGATTGCCCACGTGCAATAATAAGATCCTTCACTTGGGATATATAACCCCTCCTCTGTATCCAATTAGACCATCATGATAGACACATCCTCCAACTAGTGCAACTCTGCCATTTGATACAAAGAGAGCCAAAAGAGACACAAAATGTAAAACCAAAATATAAAGTTTAATAAAAAAAGTACTAACTACTCACATTGATAAAAAGGATAAGCGTTTATCATTCATGCATCGTTCTGGGGGCTTAGACAGGCTGCTTCATTGAATCGTAGTGCGTTTAGTGAGATTTACAAGGCGTAGCTTGTAGGATCTACAATCTACGTTTATGGAGCCAGTCAGGATGAGTGTTGGGGGAAGGAGTATTAACATAGGCGTGCTCCACCTGAAGCACAGCCAACTCAAGCTTCTCAGTGACTATATGGTTATTCTTAGGCAAGATATCTGTTATGGACATGAAAGGTCTTCGAAGAATTGATTTAAAAGCCTCCCACTCTGAGGAGGGGGAAGCAGTATCAGTATTAAGTCACCAGTAGTCAGCTATATCCTTAGCTCATTTACCAAGCACAACCTGGTCCTCCAGCCATTGAGAATGCAGATGCCACACACCCCTACCCAACCGGGGGGGGGGGGGCAAAAGGTGGAGAGTCACTTCTGAAGGAGTGTGATCTGAAATGCTTCTGAGGAGGTATGTAGCATCAACTATCAATGGAAGGGTCTGGGGGGGGGGGGGTAGCGAGGGCCAGGTCAATGCTGGACATACTGTTGAAGGTGTCTGGATCACAAGAGAACTACCAAGTATCTGGGTGCTTCCACCTCCATTCTTCAGTAAGTATGCATTTCATGAGAAACAATAAGTATCCAAACTCTAAGCAGACGTAACATATATAATGCTTATTAACACATCCTGCAATAATTGTCCCACATCAATGTCTTTTGATGATTAACATACAATAAAGTTGTTTGATAACTAAGGCTGATCATACATTATACAACTCTCTTGTACAATTTTCCTTTAGATTTGCCACAACAATATAATATGAGGTCAAACCTAAAGACTTTCAATTTGTATGCAATCAGGTAGGCCCTTTGTACTACATAGTAGAAGGTAAATCTAGAGGAAAATGAATAAGAAAATTGTATAATGTATGGCCATCTTAACTTTTTTGTTTTCTATGAATCTTTATAAGTTCTGTTCTTGATCCTGAAGCCCAGAGGCTTTGTAGAGCTTTCAACAGAATAAAGCCTCCAGTTATAGGTCCACAACTTACCTGTTAACCGGTGCTCACTCAATAGTTTAAACTGCCCACAGGCCTTTATCTATGTGAGCTGACTGTTGCCCAGAGCTTTCTCTGTCTCTACTTTGGGAGCCTGCTGCTAGGAGAAAAAGCTGACTGGAGACAGACAAAGCTTACAAATAATAAATAGTGACTCACACACAACCTTCCCCCCTTCAGGTCACAAGGAATTGGTAGGTGTTTTAAAAAAATTAATAAAAGCCACAATACTCACCTTAATTTGTAGTCTTGCGACAGCTGGCTTCCCAGTCTTTCATGGAATATTGATGGGTAACTCCAGCAGCAGTAACGTCACCGTCGGTCCTTGGGGCTTGCGCTGATTGCATAGCAGGGGTTATGTTTTTTTTAAAGAGCTGAAGTCCAGCATACAGACTGGCTTCTGTTGACTTGACACTTCCAGAACCAATGGGGAGGAAGATTGTGGGACTGCAGATTAAGGTATTTATGGGTTGGGGTACTGGGTTGCTTGTGATGGCAGGGATAATATATATTTTTTGTCAAGTGGACCTAGTTAAGTTCTTGGATGGTTTTGTTAAACAATTTGTAGATTTATAGACATTTTCAACAGAATAGATAAAACTTGATGAAGGCAGAAATGCGGTAGTTTATCTCCGAAATTGTGCTAGCACCACTTGCTAATCCATATAAATCAGTTATTTTTATGGTCTGCATATCCTGGCAGAATGCTCAATCCATTTGTTGCACTTATTTTTGGACGTCTTACATATGATGTGGTTCATCACTCCAGAGTACCTTTTAATTTAGTGTCTGAAAGAAAGAAAGCTGGGACTAGTAATTACAGATGATGTGTCATTTATAGTAAGCAAAAGCCTACAAAGTAAGCTTACAATAAAAACTGGACCACATTTCAGTGAAAATCTATTTTGCTGACATTGTGTGGGAGGCAAAATACAGTGTAGCAGGATCATTAAACAATCAACATTAAAGTTGGAACAAAGTGTGACAATGGGAAGCTTTGTTGCTCTCTATTTCCCAGCGGCCTCTAATATTCATGTTTGGCACAAACATATGAGCCTTGAGCAGAACTAAGGAAACACCATCCTAATTTAACATCTGGACCTCTGAATATACCTCTGCTGTTCTTTTGCAAAAAAAGCTCACCTGAAATAAACTTCTGTTTACTAAGCTATAGTGCCTTTCAAGTTTTTCTAGGTCTTAACCACTTTACCACCGGAGGATTTTGCTGTCTTACGTCCAGGCCACTTTTTGTGATTCGGCGCTGTGCGACTTTAACTGACAATTGCGCGGTCGTGTGATGCCGTACCCAAACAAAATTTACGTCCTTTTTTTCCCACAAACAGAGCTTTCTTTTGGTGGTATTTGATCACCTGATAAAATAATAATCCTCAGTGACCGCCCAAACTGTGTGACTATCTCCGCGCTTTAGGATGCACCAGCACCTGCTGGAAATAAAATGATAACCCTGAAGCTGCTACTTGAACAAATATAAATATTTGGTAACAATGTTAATGGAATGATAGTAGCGCTGAAACACTATATAAGAGTTCCTGAAATAGACAGTGGATGTCAACTAAATATACAGTGTGGTAAAAACTTAGTCCTCACAGTCTTTAATTGACTAATACCATAAGTCTATTAACGGGTGAATATAAACATCAATCCTCCTTCCAGATCTTCAATAAACATAAAAGTCCAATGTTATTGACGGTAGTTGTTGGGTAAGTATTGCAAAACTCCCGTGTAATCTGGTCGGGTCACCACAAATCCACCACCAAGTGCAGGGGGACAATAAGAAATGGCCACTCACCGGATAAATATGCTCACCTACTCTCATAAGTGAGCACCACTCGCATAATGATCACAGATCCACATGTCACCATAGGATAGATTGAATCAAGCAAGAGATGGTTCCCAATCCAGTATAGTGTCCCTTTTTCTGCCAATGTCTGATGTTGAAGGTTATGCAGGCTTTTATGAACATTGCAGGGAACCTCAAATGACTTTTCAAGTGGAAGCCTGGAGCAGCCTCTTTTTCATTGCGTGTAAATTTTATAAAGCTTGAAGAAGGTAGGGTAGTGGTAGGGATAATTGTGCTTTTACTATAGGTCTTCTTTGAAATAGATCACAAGGAACAGTTTCTTACAGAAGTTCTTCACTGTTTTTTTCCAGAAGTTCTCTGAACAGGCAAGATCCCTGGCCAAACAACAAGGATTGCAGTTCTTTCCAAAGGAGCAGTTGGCCAGGTGTTGTTCCGTTGAGTGTCGTTGAAATTTCCTGATATAATGTTTTCAGAATGTTAACAGAAACAGTTCCAAGCATCTGGACCAGAAGAGTCACTGGATAGATGGGGACTCTGTAGATCTGCAAACAGGAGGTTTTGAATTGATTATGGCAGATACTTCTGCCAGAAACGTAGGAACATCAATGTCCAGCATTTGGGGTTTATGAAGTCTACAAAGTTATACTGTCTTGTATGAACATTCCGTGGTGGATTGGATGCTGATTTGGAGTGGACCCTTCACTGGTGATCGTTTCTATACCTCATGCTTGGTGGACCTTCCTTAACAGGGGGTCTAAAATTCTGGAAAAAAACAGTGAAGAACTTCTGTAAGAAACTGTTCCTTGTGATCTATTTCAAAGAAGACCTCAATTGTCCTATCAGGCTTAAAGACTCCTAACCCTCTGTCTGAACATGTCTGGACATGCCTGGACAGTGCTGATTGGCCCTGTGCTGATCACATGCACCCTCCCAAGAAAAAAAAAAATCACTAGCAATCCATACCAAACTGTGCAGCCTGACTCCATATAGACTGTAAATATTAGGTCATTTTTTGGAGTCCATAAAAGAAGGAGATGCTCAGAGAAGACAGGATTAAACAGCCTTACTACACAATGCAGAGTATTAATCCCTTATGTTCCACACTAAGGGGTATAACAAGCATGCTTTACTGCATATACCGACTGATTTTACTGTTGTGGGTTTAGTAACACCTAATCATTCACCTGGGGTGGAATCTTTTTTGTTAACATAGTGTTCCATATTTCAATATGCCCCCATCCACAGACCACGTTACCCACCACCACACATTTGTGGCAAAGAGACCCTTGTCCTCTCAAAATTGAAATAAGCTGCTTTGTCAATGCAGGTGTCTGGAAGCTGGCAGTGGGTTATATGGGGAATGAGAATGACAAGGGTGTTAGCAAAGTGGCAGTGGGGTGCTAGGTGTGATGAACATGAGGATGACAGGGGGTAATGTATTAGGAATGTTGCAGTGGGGTGCCAGGTGTGAAGAGGATGCGGATGACAGGGAGTACGCTGTTAGCAAAGTTGTAGTGGGGTGCCAGGTGTAAAGAAGATAAGGATGACAAGGGGTTAGTGTGTTAGGAAGGTTGTAGTGGGGTGCCAGGTGGGAGGAGGATGAGGATGACAGGGGTAAAGTGTTAGCAAGGTGGCAGGGGGATGCCAGGTGTGATGAGGATAACAGGGGGTAGTGTGTTAGGAAGGTTGCAGTGGGGTGCCAGGTGGGAGGAGGATGGGGATGACAGTGGGGTAGTGTGTTAGGAAGGTTGCAGTGGGGTGCCAGGTGGGAGGAGGATGAGGATGACAGGGGGTAGTGTGTTAGCAAAGTGGCAGTGGGGTGGAATGAGGATGACTGGGGGTAGTGTGTTAGCGAAGTGGCAGTTTGGATGCCAGGTGAAATGAGGATGAGAGAGAGAGAGAGAGAGAGAGAACGAGAAAAGGCACAGAAAGAGAGAAAGAAGGATCACAAATGTTAAAAAAGAAAACATAACACATTTGTGGCATGATCTGTATTATTTATGAATTTAGAAATCGTGAAATATTTTTTTTTTTTAAAGTTTAGAAAAATCTATGACCTTAATATGCACGTCTGCAGACTGTAACTGATGCTGTGGAGAGGTAAAAAAAGAACAATGCAAAAACATGTACAGTGGCATTATCTTGTTTCGTGGAATCACTGCCTCTTGAAATCCACTACAGCCTATGTTCTTTTTGGGAGACGGATCATCCATCAATCGAGATGTGACATCCCACCCACTATGTTCTTTCTTAGTTACTGGGCATGGAGGAGGAAGGAGGGACTGGGCTGTCATTTAGCATCTGTATACACGCCCACATGTGTGATGTCAATACTATGTGACCTGACCAAGTCAGCTCAAGTAGGAAATGTTCTCTCCAGTAATGGAGACCAAACTGAGCATGTGCAGCCGGACTACCCGGACTACCCTGACTGTATCTTATCTGGACTTGTCCAGAGTGACATTGCAGGAGGGAGAGGATCTGTGCATACAGAATCAAAGAGCCTTTTTTGCAGAGGATTAATCACTTAAGTTCCATAATGAGTATAACATGCATGATATTCTGCATTTACAGACAGATTTTACTGCTGTGGGTTTAGTAACACTTTAACAACACTTTAAAAAAAAAAATGGCAGTTTCTGCTATGTATTTAGGAACAGGGCAATACATTTGCCTTATAATATACCTAACATACCCATTGTGGCTATATACCCACATGTATTCTTTTAGAAATACGTTGAACTACTCAAATTCCATTACTTGGTGATCTAAGGCTAGTCATGCAAACACATTTTTCAGATTCCTCCAATAATGCCATACAGAGTAGATGTATGAATACCCTGCTGCAGCTATTGTATTCTGACATAAATCACCGCCGGCTGTCAAATACCTGAACAGAGGTTGCATTTGACAAGATGCATCTGCTGTTCAGCCATCAATTTTCTGCATGGCTCCTCAGTTCATTAGTAGCTGGACGGAAGTCAGGCATGATCGGCTTTATTTGACTGGAGGAGTCATTCACTTGCTTGTCCTCCATTCACAGAACCCTTTGCCTTTTTGGGAAAGAATGTTACAAGCTTGATGAATAGAAGAGGCGGGTGAGCTGATCAACTGTTTCCCAATCTCAGCGGGTGATGTTAACCCTAGAATTGCTGGGAAATCGGAGCTGTGAGGAGGACTTGGCATCCGTGGGGGATTTTTTAAAATCTGTGTCTATGGTGCTGCATAGCAAAAAAACTTTAACCAAATTTCTGCTACAGAAGGGTGGAGGAATGCTGGGTAGGCTAGGCTTGTACAAGCTGAGAGGCATGTGAGCTGTCTGCAGACAGTTCCCATCCTGTATGCCAGGTCTGACCTGGAGGGGATCTGTGGCACTTTGTATATCGAAAAATTTCCAAAACCCCTTTGTTAATTAGAAGCAGACCTTGTGCTCTAATAGCTTAGTTAATGTCTCACACGCCACAAACTCCAGTTTCCTGGGCTAGGATAATGGCGCAGGAACCTTTGGTAATTCCCCAGAATGTGTATATTTTTAACAGAAATTCAATATTTTACAGGTTTGAGTGCAACAAAACACTTTTAGTAGTTAAATACAGTATTACATTTTGTAATAAATGTTTGTAGACCAAAAAGGGACATTTGAGGTGCAATGAGAAGGAATCTGGTACCAAAACAGAAACATTCCCTACTGTTCTGGAAATATTATGGATAGGAAACTCCTATCATATTGAGTAGTGGTTCCAAATGGATAATAACTACTGCAGTAGGGAACAGACACAAAAAGATAAAATGAAGGACATTTTAGTTTTAAGCTTCATCTGTTCCCATGAAATTTAGGTCAATGCATCCTCTGGCTTGGTTTCCACGTCTACCCCAACCGGAGTAGAAGAAGGAACATGTAGCAGCATCGTTATCATCATCTGCTAGTAGTTACCTCCATAATTACTATGGGAAACCTGCTAATTCTAGCTGAATTAGGTTTATTTTAGACAGTGTAATGTAAGCTGAGACAGCTTTCTGCCTTTAGTACAGCTCCAATATTTATCGTTATACAATTAGCAATTCACTTACAGTATGTTTCTAATTTATTGCCTTTCGAAAACATACAGCAACATCCATTGCCGTTGATTTTCACATGTGTTGTGCTACTGTTCTCCGAAGGATCCCATTCAATTGACTTTAGAAATGCAGGAACACAACATAGTAATGCGAATTGGTCTTAAAAAATAGAATACATTTTCAGTTGTCTACATGTCAATGTGTCTGGTGTTAACAAGTCCTTTTAGTAAATATTCCTCTTGGAGGATTATTCTTATTACAAACTCAGCATGTCCCCCCAGTGTCTGCCTTTGAGTGAAGCACAGATGTTCAAACTAAAGTGACATTGTTACAAATCTTTAAACCCCCATGAATCATTTCCCTCCTGGGGCATCCTGCCTGCTCACTGTGTACTCACTTATTTGTGATGTTTCATCTGTTTATATAAAGAACAGTGGCTTGGCACAACTAGGCATCATGTGTGTACCGACGTCTTTGAATAATCATTCCTAATTATGGCTTTTGTTTTTTTATGATATAAAGATTAGTTTCATCTGCTTTTTTATTATACTGCAGGGAAGAAGGTCAAAAGAAAAAAAAACAATTACATTCAAAAACCTGCATAATTATTTAACCATTCAATTAATTTATAAAGCTTAGGTGAATTCATTATCTGATCTAGCACAGGAAAGCATTGTAACAGAAGGTACTCACATTTCTCAATCCATCACACATTCAAAAAAATAGGACCATTTTCTATGGCAATATGTGTGAAAAATACAGGTTGAGCAACATAAGCATGACAATTTTTATTATATTTATTCTGAACAAATATTAAAGTGGTAGCAAACTCACCCTGAGCAATTTTCCACATTTAACCACTTACATAGGTGTGCGCAGCCTAATACATTAGGGTGTGCACCCCAAAGCTCAAATATATATGCGTGCGCATGTGTATATATATACTGCTGGTGTCAGTAGGGCAGAATTTGTTGACAGTAGGGCAGTGGACGGTGTCAGTAGTTTTCATTTTTATTATTTTATTTTCTATTATTGGTAACAATTTTATTTTTTAAATTATTTAAAAAAAATAAAAATTAGGAGCCCTGTTAGAGGGCTTTGGTGAAATATCAGGGGTCTAAACAGGGTGGATCTGCAGCACACCCGGCACACTCTGTGCACACACCTATGACCGCTTGCCGACCAGCCGCCGCAGTTATACGGTGGCAGGTCAGAAGGTATCTGTACGGCGGTCCGCGGGAGCGATCCTGGGGGCACTCGCCAGTGGGGAAGCCAATCCATGGGGCCGACGGCTGCAAATGCCTCTGGGCACCTGCGATCGCCCCCCGTGAAGAGAGGATGGCGGTCTGCTGTTCTAAACACAGCAGACCGTTGTTCTCTCTGGAATCAATGCAGAGCTCCTGTGTTCCTCCTATTTAGTGAACACAGGTCTCTGTATTGATTTTACAAGCCCATCCCCCTCACAGTTAGAAAACACACCCTAGGATCACATTTAACCCTTTGATCACCCCTGGGTTAACTCCTTCCCTATGTCAAGTAGTAGAATCCTCCTGCGCTTGAGTGAAATATGACGGAGGGAAGGAAGATACTTCAGACTCGGGTGGATAAAGCCTATAGTCTTGCTGCCCCCTCAGGACCAAGGGCATCCAGAACCAACTGGGAAAAAGACAAAAGAAAAGGGGCGCACCGACCCAGTGCACCACCACCAAAACCATTCTATAAAATATTAAAAAGTATGCAATATACTCACAAAGCAGGTGTGAACGTACACACATCAACATATTGTACATAAAATCTCCAAGGCAGCCAAGGCCCCATACGAAGCTGAATGGCATGCAGTGCGCCGCATTGGGGCTGCTGTGGCTGGGCTGATGCGTTTCAGGGGCGAGCCCCCTTCCTCAGAGCCAGAAAAGTTGCTGCAAATAACTAAAAATGACATAAATCTTTCCCCTAGTAGATGCGATAACTTTTGCACAAACCAACCAAAATACGCTTATTGGGATTTTTTTTTACCAAAAATATGTAGCAGAATACAAACTGGCCTAAAATGCTGAAAAATTTCGATTTTTACATTTTTGGGGGGGATAGTTATATAGCAGAAAGTGAAAAATATTGTTTTTTTTTTTTTCAGAATTGTCGCTCTTTTTTTGTTTATAGCGCAAAAAATAAAAGTCGCACTGGTGATCAAATACCACCAAAAGAAAGCTCTATTTATGGGGAAAAAAGGATATCAATTTTTTTTAGGTACAGTGTCGCACAACCGGGCAATTGTCCGTTAAAATAACGTAGTGTTGAATCGCAAAAAATGGCCTGGTCATTAAGGGGGAAAATTATCCAGTCCAAAAGTGGTTAAATAATAAATATGCTCTACAAATCACTGTCTCTATATTTCTTCTAACCTGGTTAGTTTTCTTGCAATCTGCTTCTGTTCATTTCTATGACATCATTGGCACATGCGCATAATGTCCCCTGTTCATGGCACAATTATTGTGCCGTTAGTCTATTCAGTATTATGCCTTGGCTCTGTCATGTCTTCTCTGCGAAATTTATCTGCAATCCCATGAGAGTACAGGCCCATTCAGGGTTTACACGCCATATGACTTGCAACATCATAGTGGATGTACACATTGGTGCACAGCACGGGACCGTTTGCCGGACAGGATTGTCAAAGTAATCCAGATCAAAAACTAGGCTTGGCTAAAAAAAAAAAAAAAAAGTTACTGGGCATGTGCGAGATTATGGCAAGGAGAAACAGAAAAGGCAGAAGCCCACACCGCTGCTGCATCAGAAGACAGTACCCAACATGGCACCGACTTGGAAACAAGAAAATAAGAAACACACAGAAGAACAGTAAGAAACATCCAAAGGAGTCAATAATTGTTCAGAATGTAATGGAAAGCTTTATCGTACTGGCTTCATTGAGAAGGAGCACACCGGGGCAGAGTTTACTACTACTTTAAAGTAAAACTATAGGCGACATTTTATTAATTTTGTATAGAGCAACAGGGGGTTATATCTCCTGTCAGATTTTTTTTTTCGCCATCTGTGCCCCATTGCAGAAATTTCAGTTCTCTTCCTGTCCCATAGCCAAACAGGAGAGGAAATACCTGGAACTTAAGGGGATCCCGTAGGGACCCCCAGATCACCAGAACAAGTGTTCCCATTGGAAGATTCCCCTCAAATACTTTTCGGAGGACAACCCAGGTTTTGGGATTTTCTTTTACTTTCCCTTTCAATGATACAGTAATGGTAATCATGACAAATAGAGAGGATGAATTGCCTTGGCGGGGGCACAGACAACAATAAAAACTGACAAGTGTTTTGAGCCCTTTCCACACTATCCAAAACTAAAAAAAAACCTTTAGATATATTTTAACCCTCCTCTTGTGTTAGGGTCAGAACTGACCCGTTTTCAGGTTTTGAATGTCTATAAGTATCACATAAATTTGTTTATTGCATCAAGATTTTTTTACTTTGTCAGGAACCTCTATTTAAACAATGTAATAGAAAAATAATCCTTTTCACTAAATTATAAAATACTGTGGTGAAAATTAAGACGTTCATGGTGTTAGGGTCAATTCTGACCCAGTTATAATATAGGATTTTAGGACACTAATAAGTTCCAAAACTGAAATCATAAACACTCTCTCTGCTTAGTAACAGTGACAGCCAATCCCCTCTCAACCCTGTGAGCTGTAGTTAGGGAGGGGCCTATCTCTTTTCCTGCTTGTCTGCTTCTTTAAATAAAGTGAAGAAACATAGGACAAATTCATTTCAGAGTTGCTGACTTTATTTTACCATTTTTTAAATTTGAAAATGAGAGGTATGCTATCAAAAGAAAGGTCTAGGGGTCACACCAAAAATATTAAAACCAATCTTTTCAAGGATAAAGAAGCCTAACAAGGTAACCAAGAGGTAAGAAACAAATTTGATGATAAATAATTATTCAGAGGGTATTTTATGGCTGATTTAAAACACGGGTCAAAACTGACCCTAAACATCATGGATAGTAATGGAATTCTAACATAAGAGGAGAGTTAAATCAATTTTATATTATAAGTCAAGAAATTCTAAATAAATAAATAAATAAAAGTTTTATACTGGATAAAATTTCATATTTTAATTTATGTATGTATGTATTTTATTATTATTTACTTTAATATGGTCTTATTTAATATTAAAATACTGGAATATTATTAATAATCTAGTATTTTATACTGTATATGTGAATTGTTTTCTGAAACTTTGAAATACAACTCTATATTTCAGACTGTTTCATGTTTACAGTAGATGGATTGAAATTCAGCCAGTTTAGCAGGGACCATCTGAATTTCAATCTATGTGTGGCCTTTCCTGTTTGACAGAAGTCCATCGTTAGATAAACTTCTGTCCATTGGGAATGATGGAAAACTTTTCTTGGAATTGGTGAATGAAAAAATTACAAGCTCCATCTTCCACTGCAGCAGAGGAACTTGTAGTATTCAATAAAGCATAACATGTTGTGACATTGTAGTCTATTGATACTTCCTTCAGCCCTGTATCTGAAGGTCTTTACTTTTATTACAGATCTGTGCTGGGATCAAGAGCATTGCACCCGCAATCCATTGATCGCAGTTGCAATGATTTACAGGGTCATATGAAAAAAAAAATAATAATAATTGCACATTTTTGCAGCATGAAAAATAGGGTCATTTATTATTTTTACTTATGAAAAATACAGTATTCTCCACCTCAAAACAAAAAAAGGGTAGGTTGTAAAACAAACCATGTACCCTGAAACGTCTCTACTGTTAAGAAATAAGGGGGTAGGCATAGGTATCTCTTCCTCAAATTGGCACCAGCATATGTGGAATGGCTCAATGAACTTACATAACACCAATATTGCACCATCTATAGAAAATATATATGAAAAAATGGTGTAAAATATATATTGCGTTCAAAGGGCATAGCACAGGAGGCGTACATCAGCCCATAAAGGCTGTGCTGGCCCTTTAATGATCAAAACTGGTGAAGTAAAGATGCTCACCTCACATGATATAATCCTAAATGGGGGTAGCTAGGGTTAAAGTATTGGTTGGATACTTGGATTGGATTATATGACTGTGACCAGTCAGAGTAAAACATATCCAGCTAGAAAGTTATCACTTGTATCAACAGTGGAACACTTGTAGAGCACTAAATTCCCAAAAAGGCTTTCCCAGAATGTGAGAATCTGCAAAAGTAAAAAGCCATCAAGTAACCAACAAAGCATCTTAGCTGTTCATAAAATGTATGCAGTAAGATTAACACAGGTATAGAGTCAGGGATAGAAAAAGCCAGATACAGAGCCAAGCGAAACACTCCACATACCAATGTCGCCATGGGTCATTACAAGCCAGCCCTACACATGTAAGAAATAGGTGGTGTATGACCTTACATAAGACCCACAACTGCACCTTATATGTGCGTCCCGGTCGGGGCGTCCATGCCAACGGCAATGGCGTCTCCCAACCCGGCCAAACTGAAGTGCACATGGCCGTATCCCACAACGCACATGCGCACAGTATCTTGACTTGTGGTTCACTCAGTCGTAAAAATTGTTTATCTATTATAAAATGTACTTATTGTTGATATCTTTTTTTCATCTAGAATAATCAAATGAGCTCCTGAAGAAGCGTAAAATTGCGTAACATGTCGAGCTTCTATCATTGATGCTGACCAATCCAAACTGTGTTGGCTATCACCATAGGGCCCTGGGCTACCAGTTGACCCTAGCTAGTGTTAGCATGTGGTTTGGTCAGTTATTCAATTACACCTGTCTGATTTTATTTGGTTTTATCGATGTGAAATTTGTTTTTTTTTTAATAAACTTTTATGGATTTTACATATATGTGCCTAAAAAGTCCATGTTTCTGCAATATATACATAATCTAGTCAAACAGGATGTTCCATCTATCTTTGCACCCATGGTACCACCCTGTTTTGGTTTATCCTCTATTTAAGGTAGCTAGTAAGTGTGCTTGGAAATCTTTGCTTGTTTGTGACGTCCCCCTTAATGTAAAGGCCAGTTAAAGGTTGGGGTGGTTGACATTTTTTTGTACAGTTAGATAACGATCAGCCTCCTCAATCCAGTGTCCATAATCAGATCCCACTGCTTCCTCTCCTTCCATGATCATCTTCTCACTTACGCTGGTACTTGATCAACCATCTTTTTATTCCAAAAATAGTCAAATGAATGCAGTATACCAATTTAGATAATAAAGCTGAAGATAAGGTATGCTACCTTTTACATAGTTACATTGGACCAGGAAGTTAGTGGAGATTACTGTAGTAGCAGAGCCTATTTTCAGTGAATTCCAGCTTCCAAAGGGATCCCACAGGTTTTGGACATACAACCCCAAGCCCAAAAAAGTTGGGATATTGTATAATATCTACATAAAAACTAAATGCAGTGATTTGTAAAACTCTTAAACCCATATTTTATTCACAATAGAAAATAGAAAACATATTACAGATTAAAAATTTTTGGTGTATCTTGAAATGAAAAATACCACAAAGACCCAGGGGTGTTGAGTAGTTAGAATCCTATATCAGGCAAGAACGGGACAAAATTCCTCTCCCAAACCTCCAGCAACTGCTCCCTGCAGTTCCAGGATGTTTGCAGATTATTGTTAAAAAAGATGCTACATGGTAAACATGGCTCTGACCACACTTTTATGAGATGTTTTACTGCCATCAATAAATATTAACTTATTTTTTTCTTAAAATGGTATATTTTCTGAATTTAAATATTTGATATGTTTTATATTCTATTGTGAATAAAATATGGGTTCATGAGAAATCATTGCATCCTGTTTTTTTATGTAGATTTTATACAGCTTCCCAACTTTTATGGAATTAGGGTTGTATATATTCACATTGGTTCAAGATATGTTACTATGTAAAAAGCGCCATACATAAACATCAGCTTAAGACCCCGTTCACACTGGGGCGACCTGTCAGGTGACCTGGTCGCCTGACAGGTCGCCGTAGGTCGCCTGCCATAGAGAAGCTGTGGACCCGTTCTAATAGGAGCGACACAAGTCACTCCAACTTAGAAAAAGGGTCCGGAGCTTCTTTGGGGTGACCTGGAGCGACCTGCATTGACTTCAATGTTATGAAGTCCGTGCCGGCCGCTCCGAGGTCGCAGTGCGAGCTGCGCGCCGCGACCTGTGAGGTCGCCCCGGCAAGTCGGATCGCCCCAGTGTGAACGGGGTCTTAAAATATAATTTGCTGGTCCTGCCTTGGTCTGTTTGATTATATTTGTTGTCAAACATAGCTATAAAGTTGTTGTGTATGTGCAGCGTTGACCCACTTCCTTTATTATCATTCATCTATTCTGGTTCATCTATGTCTAACCATATACCCTAGGTATATAACACATACTGTAGTCTTAGAATAAAAATACTAAGGTGGTGCTCAAGCAGAGGTTAAAACCACTACTTAACCTTTGTGGGTAAGGCTGCTAAAAAATTGATGTCCTTAGGCTATATGACTCATAACTTCTCTCTCACAATAGTGGCTTTTGCCAACATGAATTCTTACCAACAGGTCACTTCTACCTTGCTCTGCTTCAACAAGAGCTTGGCATTGGAGAAGGAATAGAAAAAAATAGACAAACTAGACTTCCCAAAGTATTGTAAATGCATTCTTCTTTCCATTAAATAAAGAAAACCTGTATTACAGGTGTAAGCAGAAATGTCTTCCATTCTAATTATTTTAGCATTCTGTCTGATAAGATGCAAGTACATGTAGACTAAGGAACAATGAAAAAGTAACACATGGAGCTCATTCACGTCAAAGCACTGAAAACCATAGATGAAAATGACTAAAGCCAAGTTCACACTACTAGTAGACTTTTTTTGTTCAACCCAGCAGGGCTGAATGAAAATAAACCCTACAGCTCAGGAGGAGCCGCTGTACTAACTATCGGATGTTAGTACAGCGATCTCCACTGCTATTCTGCTATGTTCTGACAGGGAGACGCCCCACCCCACCAGAACACTCTGGTCAGTGCTCTCAGCCATTGGCTAATTAGCAGGCCTTTTTCGGTCTTCCCCCATTGGTAGAAGCCAGCCGCAGTAGTGCAGTTTAAATGGCCCAAATGTTGTCCAGGTTCTATTGAACCAGCCGATGCCACCCGACAGTTGTCCCGGATGTACTAGGCTTAAGGGTTTTCAGAGTTTAGTTAAAGGTTGTGCAAGACTTTCTTTGTAAAGCACATCCCAACTGCTGCATGGTAACAATGCACTTTATGTAACTGCAAAGAACTGAAATGAGCTATTAAATAAAATAAGGTAGCTCTTGTATGCACCTATCATGTGATGCACCACTATGCTAAGCTGTTTGGATACGAACAAGTTATTAGAAAAGGAACTGATGGTGCAAGTTTTGCAGAGGCTACAAAATGTACATAATCCCACTAAACTACATGTGTTGCAACTATCATCACTCCAGACTGATGCAATGTGACATTGCTCTGAGTTAAAGCACTTAGTGTAGAACCCTATTCCTTTATGGATAGAGTGAGGAAGGGTTATAATGTCTGTCAGCTTTTCTTTTACTGAGATTGTATTGAAATTTTTAAATATAACAAGAGAAGTAAGTAGACAGAAAGTAGCAATACGCTTTGTACAAATATTGCTCTTCAAGTGCAAAATGATAGCGGCAACAGCCTTATTCTGTAATAGGACATGGATAAGGCTAGGCTTAAGGAACATCAAATTGTAAGAGTAAGTTGAGCATCTAAGACATAAATGTCATTTGTTCACAAAACATGCCAAAAGGACTCAAGATGACGGTGCTTCCTCGCATATTATACTATTTTAGGTCCCTTCCGGTTGCAGTTCCACCCATATTTTTCAGGAAGTTGCAATCTCTGATCTTTAAATTTATCTGGAACAAGGGTGGCTGTCGAGCAGCTCGCTCCACTTTGTATTTGTCTAAATGCTGAGGCAGGCTGGGAGTTCCCCATTTTTTGTCCGATAATATAGAGTAGCACAATTGGTCCAGCTATACCAAATCTTTGCCGAGATATACAAACCTGATTGGGTCTGATTGGAGGTACAAGCTAGCCCGACTCTACCTCTGGACCTGATCACGTTGCTTCCTGCGAAAAAGTGTCGAGTGGTGTTGAGCTCCTCCTTATCCCACACCTTACGTTTGTGGGACACAGCATGTAAGTTATACTCTTTAAAATCTCCCCACTCACCAGTGGCCCCTCTTTTCAATAATCCTCATTTCCTACCAGACCAACAGATACATATGTTTACATGGTGGGTCAACAAGAGTCTGCACAGAATAGTGCATTTAATAGACCATAAGGGGATAAGACAACCTAGCAATTTCAATGAAACCGTATCGATGCCACCTACGGAGGCTTATCATCTGTGCCAAATTATCCCATTTATGCGAACCCTAACAAAGCAGCAGGTAGGACCCTTTTTGAGAACAGGTACATAGGTGGGCCTGAGCTAAAGGGGGGGGGGGGGATTAGAGCTATATGTCCTGTTCAAAAACCAGGATAAAAAACCTTTGTACCAAACTGCATGGGAATCTGATCTATGAGAGACAATTGAAGAGGAGGTGTGGATCAAATGGTTGACCATGGTGCACAAGGGCTTACTTAACACTTCCCTGGTGGAGGCCAATTATAAAGTGCTGTTGCGCTAGTACTTTGTCCCAACAAGGCGGGCGAAAATTTACCCTGGTACCTCGTCCCTATGTTTTCGGAGATGTGGACAAGAAGGTGATATGTTTCATGTCTGGTGGTCATGTCCGAAGGTCCGACGCTTCTGGATTAGGATATTTAATTTGGTCCACTCAGTAACAGGACAGAACATCCCAAGAGGCGCCAAAACAGTGCTGTTTGCTGACCTGTCAGAAGAGATCCTTAGATATCTTCAAACACTTATATTTCTTCTCTTTCTAGTAGCTAAAATAACCATAGCGCGAGCGTGGAAATCACCCGTGATTGATGTCACATTGGTGAAACATAAAATATCTTGGATTATGATCAATGAAAAATTGACCAGCATTTGCAGAGATAAGCGTGGAACCCCTGGAATGCATATCTCCAAGCTCCCTATACACTGGGCCACTTTGCAAGTGGATGCCCGGGCTAAGGGGACCTTGTTTACTCTGATCTTCTTCTACTTTTCTCTTTTCTTTCCCTTTTTTTATTTTTTGTTTCTTGCTTCACTGTTTTTGGTTCTGTCATACCATATTGATAAATGTTTTGGTAGGATGCTAAAGGGGGACCGTACAGCTTCCCCAATTGGGTTGAGGTATTATGATCTATTCTTGATGCTAATGTTATACTTCATCATGTTCTGGAAATATGTGTGACCGACAACTTGCTGTAATGTCACTTGATAATTATTACTATTTGTTGATTTTTTGGGTATCTAGTGATTGATACCTATGAGCTTAAAGCCTTAGAGAAATGGTCATGCTAACAAGTAGACCCGGATTGCTAGGCCTGAAATTTTGTGTAGTAGCTCTTCTATACAGCCGATCAGGGCCTCTGATAACTTTGGTAAATGCATCCTCTTTCTGACGATTACCTGATAAAGTTCAAGTATACTTTTTTGTACTGTGTTTAAA
Organism: Pelophylax lessonae; assembly: GCF_965119305.1. Classification (NCBI taxonomy): domain Eukaryota; kingdom Metazoa; phylum Chordata; class Amphibia; order Anura; family Ranidae; genus Pelophylax; species Pelophylax lessonae. Next base: position 374,690,818 of record NC_138769.1, on the reverse strand, counting down.
ATTTTAATAAAAATGATTGGAAATCAAAAATGCCAAAAGGACAATCAAATCAATATCATGCAGTCTAAGCCACCGATGTGTCTGTCAGCTTTTCATTGCTGTAGGTATACATTCATTATTTGTTAATGTGGACCGTTGTCACTGGGACAAAAAATAAGGTGAACATTTCATTGTAAATGGTAGATTTCCCCAAGGGAAAGGAGGAAATCTACCAATGAGGACAACTGTTCTAGTGACAAACATCAGAGGTGGGATTTCTCAATATTTTATGGAGATTTCCCATTACTCTCTGTTTTGCCTCTGGAACAGGAAGCAAAGGAATTTCTTCCCAGAGGGGAAACAGACAGCAGTGAAAACCAATTTGAATCTAGAAACTATCCATACTCTGTCTAAAACTAAAAACAAAAGGATCAGCAATCATGTGATATATGTCACAGTGGCAACAGGATTGGAAGCTGCATATAACTGAGATGTATAGCTGGAAACACATCATCCAAAGCAAATGCATTTATTGATGCAGGTGGAGTACAGATATACAGTACAACCGCTAATGCGTTTCCGCTACAAAGTCTAGCCATGATTGTGCTTAAGTGTTAGGAAGACACTGGGGTATGATTTACTAAAATTGGAGAGAGCAAACCCTGGTGCAGCTCTGCAAAGAAACCAATCAGCTTCCAAGTTTTTTTTTTTTTGTCAAAGCTTCATTGAACAAGCTGAAGTTAGAAGCTGATTGGCTACTATGCACAGCTGCACCAGATTTTGCACTCTCTAGTTTTAGTAAATTTTCCTAGTCGTCAGTCAGAGCACCATTTACTCACCTTTTCCAGGGAATTCAGATGGGCGTTTCTTCCTTATAAATAATTTGAAGCTGGTCCTACTGGCTAATGATCTTTGGCCCAGACCAAGAGCTGTGTTTGACAGCTCGGGCCATAGCTCATAAACATCGGCCGCCCAATGACACTTATGTGTAGTGTGTGGGCATTACCACTTGCCGACCCACCACAGTACATTTACATGATTGCAACTGCTGCAGTTTAGGAGTGTCCAGCACGCACCTCCTGTAGCTGCTGTGTATCCGGGTATCATGCGATCTCTATGATTGGTCATAGTGATGACATGATAACAATATTTAAAAAATTGAATGAAAAATTATTATTATTTTTTTTTACATACTATCAACAGTCAGTTATCCCTGATCACCGCCACACCAGTCATATGATGATGCTGAACTGGTGACAGTGTGTAAAAAAAAAATTGTGAAACAAACACAAAATTTTATTTGATTTCTTAATCTTCCAAAAAATTGTGACAAAAAACTACAACTTCAAAAAACTCACCATGCCTCTTGTTAAATGCATCAAACTGTCAACTTTCCAAAAAGGGGTAAATTGGGTGGTAATTGTACTGTCCTAGCATTTTAGAGCCTCAAGAAATGTCATAGCACATCAGGATTGATACATTTTTAAATATATATATACCACAGTTTGTAGACGCTATAACTTTCACACAAACCAATTTATATACACTTATTGACTTTATTCGATATGTTTTATAACAGAACGTAAAAAAAATATATTTTTTATTTTTCAAAAATATTGGTCTTTTTTCATTTATATAATAGAATTAAACAGTGGTTATAAATTACCACCAAAAGAAAGCTCTATTTGTGTGAAAAAATGCTATGAATTACATTTCTATATAGTGGTGCATGACCACACAATTACCAGTTAAAGTAGCGTAGTGCCGAATAGAAAAAAATGGCCTGGTCATGAAGGAGGTAAATACCTTCCAGAGCTTAAGTGGTTAAAGCCAACCCTTTTCCGCTGCACATAAGTGTATGCTGGTCATAAAGGGAATAAAGAGGAACTTCAATCGCCCCTCCTTTTCTACACCACCATTTTGAATATCCCATGTGTGTGCAGGTATGCCAAAAGGTCACTGCCAGGTTTTTGAGACCAACCAGAGACCTGGTGCACATCTGCCTACACGTGAGAGGTTTCCCATACATATGCAGACAATTCTGATATCTGGGACCTTGGTACCAGTGCTGTTTGAGCGCATGCTGTCTGAGCGCATGATGTGCCACAGGTCTCTGCCATCGGCACACATATGGAATCCTAAAATGTGCATGTGTCCAACTAGTAAAACTAGAATAAAAAGCACTTCCTTCAATCTTGCCATGCAAGAGCGACATATGCCCATGTAAGTCATTCTTGCCTAGATGAGAAAACAAAAAGCGCTGGTCTGCAGAAACTATTAAAAAATGTGTTAATCTTATCTAACTGTGGACTAGGGAGAGTGGAGGAACCAGGATGGGCGAAGGTCTGCTTCAAGAATAAGAGCTTGTTATTGAATAAGGTGATTTTGTTTCTTAGTTCTTCCTACTCAAATTTGCAGCTAGTTCCTCCATATGTAAATATTTGGCAAGATGACTATATTAAAACCGCATAAAGAGATCTCAAAAGTAAACTAATTACCTTATTCACAAGGGAGGAAATACCCTCAGGGCTTTACATACATTTGGAGCTCCTGTTTAGGTTCCACAAATTAACATAATTTGTCCCAGTTTAGTTCTATTCACATTTCATAGCTGAACATGGCAGAGCCACTGCTTTACGTTACCAATAAGCAAACATTTGTAAGGTGAGGCATACATCAGAAAGCACGTATTGTACATACGGTAAACTTGGAAATTCACAAGCTCTATTTATATACTCCTAAATGTTCAAATGTAATAGTTTGTCACACAAGATTACAAAGTGGCGTACAACATAATCACTTCCATCCTGTCATCGTACAGCTGTCCCGTTGAACAATGCCATGCCAGAGCCACACATGTTCTTCATATCCTTCTGAGGTTCTGTTTGTCTGTGGGTGAATTTACAGTGAACAGTGCTAAGTGTTTTTTGACATGCATTTGTGATTACATTTTGGAAACATAATAATAATTGCATTGCAATTATTTTTCAGACTTTACCCAGGCAATGTTATGTGGCCAGAATCCCCTCTTAGACCAACATTACTGCAAAAACTTTGAAAAACAGTAGAATGACACAAAAAAAAAAAAATAATGTCCTTTTGGTTTGCAAAAATTATTTTTATATAGACAGGCAATATACAGTTTTTAGTAAGGAAAAGTCTATGGTTTCAGTACTCTGTATATGTGTTAAGGAAGATATCAATAGCAGTGTTCATATTGTCTATATGAATATGAGCTTTCAGGCAAAATCTGACCTTGCTCAAATTAGCAATACTGAATGAACAAAATAACAACTTTCACAACATACCTATATAGGAACCAGAAATTTTAGTATCCGATTCCACAATACAAAACAAATGAGAAAAGGAGACACAATCCAGGGACTGCCCTTCTCTCAGTGCAGAAACACAGGTACCTACATAATATAATCATCACCACATACAAAGTGTATTCCAAATCCACCTTTAAGTGAACTGAGTTTGTTTCTAAGATATTTATTAAGGGCCCCCCCTGTTTGGAATATGTTTTGATGTGCCCTATACTTTAACTACCATGCTATCTTTATGGTGTCTTACTTACATTGGATCTGGTTGGTTCCCCATTAGGAAGCTGGCCCTTTTAAAGATTCTTTGTACAAGACTATTGGCTGTTTATTGAACGTACCTGAATGTTCCCGCTGAGAGGCAGTAGCTTTACCTTGGCTTAATCATTTGTACCTCTATGGGCAACATACACATGCTAAAAAATTCCAGTCTACTCTACTGACTGTTATTACTCCATTAAATATTAGCAGTAGGTTCAAGTGTACTGTTCTGTCACATGTGCTTCTAAAGAAGGATTTCTGAGAAGTGTTGAGTCCACATGTGAACTATAATCAAAATCTTTGCATGGTTTGAACCCCTATATAGAGGGTAAACCTTATTGTTGTATAATAGATTTTTAATGGTACATAATAATATTGATTTTATGGTCTTCAGTTTCTCTTCTATATGTCCACGACTACATATTCAGTTCATAGTTGTACACTCTTGGTGAGTGCCTGTGACAGGTCCAGCAACTGTAATAACCCTTACAGGACTAAAAGATTACTGCTGCGGCGGTATGGAGGGTAGCAGAGGGTGGAAGATATAAACTAAGACAGTAGCCACCAGCACAAGGGGGGTAAAGCAAACAGTTCTGTACTAGGCCCCATCAGTTTAGCAGGGGGCAAAGGGACAGAGGGGACTCTTTAAATACCCTTGCACAGTAATCTCCTAGGCCATGGCTCCCAGCAATTGTAATTGTAAAAGGTTCTCTGGGTCCCACCAGTTCATCTGAAGGGGATGACTCTTTACCCATTTTCGGGAACAAGCAAAGTAATCCTTACCTTCTGAGAATTAAATTATAGTTCTGGCCTCTTCTTCTACAACATCAATCCAACGGGATAGGCTGGAACTATAACTTAAATGTCGGAAGCTGCAGCACAGAGAATTACTATAGCTGATCCCAAAAAAATGAGTGACTAGTCTCCTGTCCATACTTTATTTATTTACTGGGGGCAGCAGCTGGGGGGATTACTGTACAAGCACAATATGGTATTCAAAGAGAGGGACTGGCAGGCTGTAGATTTCTAATGGTGGCCCAGCCTCCCTTCACTATTCAAAAAATCAGATCCACTGATTTATGTTCAACAATTGACTGTTTTGTATAGAAGATAGGACATACTTATTTAGAAATTATTTATTTTTTTATACAGTATATATATATATATATATATATATATATATATATATACATACACAGTATCTCACAAAAGTGAGACCACCCCTCACATTTTCATGTGACAACACTGAAGAAATTACACTTTGCTACAATAATAACTCAACACACAGCCATTAATGTCTAAACAGTTGGCAAGAAAAGTGAGTACACCCCTAAGTGCAAATTTCCAAATTGGGCCCAATTATCCACCCCCCGATGTCATGAGACTCGTTAGTGTTACAAGGTCCCAGGTGTGAATTGGGAGTGTTAAATTTGGTGTTATCGCTCTCACTCTCCAATACTGGTCACTGGAAGTTCAACATGGCACTTCTTGGCAAAGAACTCTCTGGGGATCTGAAAAAAAAGAATTGTTGCTCTACATAAAGATGGCCTAGGCTAAAAGAAGATTGCCAAGACCCTGAAACTGAGATGCAGCACTGGGGCCAAGACCATACAGCGGTTTAACAGGACAGGTTCCACTCAGAACAGGCTCCACTCAGAACAGGCCTCACCATGGTCGACCAAAGAAGTTGAGTGCACATGCTCAGTGTCATATCCAGAGGTTGTCTTTGGGAAATAGATGTATGAGTGCTGCCAGCATTGCTGCAGAGGTTGAAGGGGTGGGGGGTCAGCCTGTCAGTGCTCAGGCTATACGCAGCACACTGCATCAAATTGGTCTGCATGGATGTCGTCCCAGAAGGAAGCCTCTTCTAAAGATGATGCATAAGAAAGCCCGCAAACAGTTTGCTGAAGACAAGCAGACTAAGGACATGGATTACAGGAACCATGTCTTATGGTTTGATGAGACTAAGGCCTCTTTCACACGGTCCGCCTCCGTAGGCGGATCCGTGTTGCTAGGCGGGGATCGATCCGCGATCCCCGCTGAGCCGGCGGATGACAGCTCCGTCTCCGCTTGCAGTGCGGAGAGGGAGGTGTCTCAGCACCCGCTGCCCTCTATGGGGGATCGGATGAGAGCGGACCGCTTGTCCGCTCTCATCAGATCCGCTCCGCTCCAATTACTGAACGGATGGAAAAATAGGGTTTCCATCCGTCCAGATTTCAGCACAGGATCGGATGCGGATGGCAGCGGGTGTCAGCGGAGGTATCTCCGCTGACACCCGCTGCCCCATAGAGCTGCATGGAGGATCCGATCAGATCCGCCTAAAAAACTGACAGGCGGATCTGATCGGACCGCCCGTGTGAAAGAGCCCTAAGATAAACTTATTTGGTTAAGATGGTGACAAGCGTGTGTGGTGGCAAAGGGGTGAGGAGTACAAAGGCAAGTGTGTCTTGCCTACAGTCAAGCATGGTGGTGGGAGTGTCATTGCCTGGGGCTGCATGAGTGCTGCTGGCATTGGGAAGTGTGAGGGATTAGCTCGGTGGTAGGCGTGGATGACCCCTTTGGGGGTGCGTTTTCACAGAGAGATAGCCGATTAGAGGTTGAAAACAAGACTGATTTATTCATGCAATTTACTTAACACAATTGCAAGCATCAAAACAGCCAAAATAAAATAAAAGACAAAATAAATCCTTGCCTCTGTGGGCGGCTACCTTCTCACGCTGGAACCTACCTAAGAAGTCTTTCCAACCTACTGTTGGGCCGACACTGCTGATCCTACAGCAGACACTCAAATGTCCATTTGTTTGCTTTTCACACAGCACAAACATTGTCCATTGAACATGTCCCTTTGTTTTCTTTCACACAGCACATGTTCATTTATAACAGGATCCTTTACTCTTCAGATTCTTCATATTGAACACAGTTCATTTAACAGGTCCCTTTACTCTTCAGATTCTTCATATTGAACACAGTTCATTTAACAGGTCCCTTTACTCTTCACACTCTTCACATGGAACACTTTGTCTTCTCACCTTTTAGACGTCTTCACTCGTGGTTACCCTCCTTAGCTTCACATCGCTTTAGGGGGTCTTCTCCCATGCTCACCAGCTTGTCGGGAGGCACACATCCGACTGTCCCCCTCTCCCAGCCCACACGGCGACAGGCGGCAGCAGTCCTTCTCCCATGCCCACACGGCGTCGGGAGGTACACGTATGTCTGTCCTCCTCTTCCCAGCTCACACAGCGACAGGAGGCAGCACTCAATAGATTTTCTCTGGACAAATTATAGAGGCCTTGATCTCCTCATTCTGAACAGCTGAATGGTTTTCAACTTCCTGCTGGCTCTCTCTGCAGCCAACACCCTATAGTATCAGTGAACTTTCAAAGCAGGTGGGAATGTGTCTCCTCTCAGTGACTACATTCCCAGATTTACCTGACTTCCTGTCACATACCCCCCCCTCTTGTTTCAACCCTAGGGTTGGGACACATATTTCCAGGCACGCATGTGTCAGGCACTGCTGACTCACTGATAAGCCTCCTATTATCCTCAAGCTTCCGGATGAAACTGTTTTGTCATCTTCATTGACAGATTTCTCATAAATGCCACACAGTTTGTCTCTAATCTCATATACACATTCTTCAACTGCATTTTTGGCATCATTTTGCTCCTTCTCGTTTCTGTCATCTTCATTGACAGCTTTCTCATAAATGTCAGACAGCTTGTCCCTCATAACCGTCTGTCCAATCCACCATGGAGGACCGTGATCCATAGGCAACTCAATTGGGCTAGTCTTAATGTCTTCAACATTCTTAAGACGCCTCTCTCTGCAATCCATAAATGTTTTCCACAAAACTTTGAGAACCTTTGCTTCACTAAGCTTTGTTCCAAGTAGGGACTCTTGACATCCCTCTGTGACTTGAGTTGCCTCTCCATACAGCTGTACACAATCATTGACTTTTTGTTGTAAAAGGGAATGATCTTCCTTCTTGAGCTTTGCTTGCTCTAAGATGCTGTGCAGAGGATTTTCCAATTGAGACAACAGGCTGTCACACATTTCTTCAAAGTGACCCCTGTTCCTTTTCCCAGAGATATCAATATCATTCAAACATTTCATATTCATAGGCAGATCTGAAGCATTTGCACTCATCAACTTCTTAAACTTTTCGCCCTCCTGAGCGAGTCGCAGTAAAGGCCTACTATTTGATTTGATATTCAGTTTATATTTCTTGCCAAACTCTTCACAGAAGTAGCCAACCAGAACATCATCAACTTTCCTTCCACCAACATATGGGTCAAAGGCAACAACACAGTTGAACCCAGCGATCTGGGTGGTATCCATTATAGACCTCCTCTCTGCATCAGTGAAGAAGCATGGAACTGCAACACATTCTTTTACAGGTTTCTTCAATGCACTTTCTGCTGAACTATTTGACCGCTCAAGGTCACCTAGTTCTTTTTCTCTATCTGAATTCCACATGGAATGCATCTCAAGATCACGATCAAACTTCTGCCACCCGTCTTTCACCAGTTCCATTTTGGAAACACTCCCTGAAAGGCACTTATTCATTTGCTTCACGTTTTCACCAACAGCCTTAGTTTTCCCCACTAGGTTTTCAGCCTGAACTGAGAAATCATCACATTTCTTACTCAGCTCCTTTGTTTGCTGAAGTTCTAATGATACATTTTCCAATGCTTGAAGTTTTTGAAGGAACGGTTTATTCCAAAGGGGTGATTCAAGCCACATGTCGTCACATTTCTGAGGCTCACTCAGGACAGACCCCAAAACACTGATCCTTTTAAAAACTGCATCAGGCACACTATCCCCTCTTTGGGACAGATCCTCTGTTGCCTGGAATTCCTCTTCCAGTTCCTGCAACGGAATCTTCATCTCTTCTACTTGCTGTTCTAAGGCTCGCTTAGACTTTTCTAGCTCCTGAACGCTTTTCACAACATCATCCTTGGAGCTGACCAATTCTTCCATTTCTGTACGCAGCTGTTTAACACTTTCTAGTTCAGCCTTACACTCTAGAGCTTCCTCCAAAGAGCGAGCCAAGAACAGGGCTTTGCTCTCGTTATCACGCACCTCCGTTTCTGCACGTGCGCGTTCTTCTGCATATTTTGCAGACACAGTCTTCTCTTCACCAAGCATCTGATCAAACTTCTTTTTCACATCTTCAACACACTGTAATGAACCAACGCTTTCTTCCATGCGTTTTTTCATATCCGCTATCTGAGCTTGCAATGTTGCGACTTGCTCTGATAGGTTTTTCTTTGCTTCCGCCTCCTCTTTTAATTGTTCCAGGAAGCCATTTTTCTCATCTTCCATTTGTTTGAGCTTTGTGCTAAAACTCAGCCTTTGACACCTCTCTTCCTGTAAGAGTTCCTGCGTGTCTTGCAGCTGCGATTCCAAGATAGAAAAATCTTCCGCAATTTCTCTAGATTTGCTGTCTGCTTGAGAAAGCTGATTTATAACATTGTCCAACTCAACCTGCAGTCGGTTTGCCTTCTCTGACAGCTTAGCACACAATCGGTCACCTTCTGACACCTTGACTTGCGATTCCAGAAGCTGTGCCTCTACTTTTTCCCTCTTATGTTCACAATCTCCTTTTCCCTGCATAAGAGCCTTCACCTCATTGGCTAGTTTCTGGGAATGAGATTGTAATTCTGCCACACAGGCTTCTTTCTCCTTTAACTGCTGCTGGAAACGTTGGGCTTCACCTTTCCAACTTTCACAGTCTGCACGTAATTCATCTACCACATTGCTCAAAGTGGTGAGCTCATACACAGTACTCAGTAATTTAGCCTCTCTTTCACTTTTCTCGTTGTCGCTGAGAGACAATGTCGTTTTCAGAGCGACATTCTGTTCCTGCGACTCCTGCAGGTCTATTTTTGTAACTTCCAAACACTGAAGACTTTTTTCCAGCTGATTACGCAACTCCAACATATCAACCATACTTTGCTTCTGCAAAGTCTGAATTTCACTTTCCTTTTCCATGAGGATGGTATCTTTCTCCATTATAGTCTCTCTGCGTTTTTGCAACTCGACCAAAAGAAGAGCAGTGGATTCTTCCCACTGTGACACATGAGACTTGAGTAGTTCATTCATTTCCTGCAAGTTTCTATGCTCCATTTTAAGCAATTCCAAGGCTTGTTCCTTTTCTTCCATTTTCTGTTGCAAGGCATCCAACTCAGCCCTGCACACATACTCGGTTTCCTCCAAACCGATGGCCTCCATTGGCTGCTGGCGTCTCTGTTTCCAGCCTGCCATGCTCTCTTGATGAGCCTTTTGTTGAGCTGCAAAGCTCTGCTGAAAATCCGCATTTGCCTGCTGTTGAGCTGCATTTGCTTGCTGTTGAGCTGCATTTGATATAATCAGATGTTTCAACATCTCCTCCATTTTGAGTTTACTTTTCATCTGAGCACACTGCGTCTCCATAGCGGTTTCATCAGTGTTGCTAGGGACAACAACCTTCCTCTTTAGTAGACTCTCTTTAGGCATGGATGGGGCTGGTTCAGACGGCAACATCCCCTCCATCCATAGAATCCGGTCTCTCATTTCATCTATCTTTGCATTCTTCAGGCGTTTTGAACGCCCCATCTTCAATAACTCCACAAACAAATTTTTCACAGTCCAGCAAAAATTTTTCAGACCACTGTCTCTTTAACACATGTAGTTTTTCTCTCTCTCTTGCAAGATCTCTTTTCCTGCACACACAGTTTGTGCAGTCACTTGCACCAGACACAACAAAGTTCATCAAATAATTTTGAGACCGCTGTCTCTTTAAAACACTTTTTTTTTTCTGTCAGGATCTTCTCTCCTGCACACATAGATTGTGCAATCTCATGCACCAGATAAAGTTCATCAAACATTTGCACTTCCTTGCAGGGATCTCTGCTTATGCCCACTGCATACCTCCACCATATGTGAGGGATTAGCTCGGTGGTAGGCGTGGATGACCCCTTTGGGGGTGCGTTTTCACAGAGAGATAGCCGATTAGAGGTTGAAAACAAGACTGATTTATTCATGCAATTTACTTAACACAATTGCAAGCATCAAAACAGCCAAAATAAAATAAAAGACAAAATAAATCCTTGCCTCTGTGGGCGGCTACCTTCTCACGCTGGAACCTACCTAAGAAGTCTTTCCAACCTACTGTTGGGCCGACACTGCTGATCCTACAGCAGACACTCAAATGTCCATTTGTTTGCTTTTCACACAGCACAAACATTGTCCATTGAACATGTCCCTTTGTTTTCTTTCACACAGCACATGTTCATTTATAACAGGATCCTTTACTCTTCAGATTCTTCATATTGAACACAGTTCATTTAACAGGTCCCTTTACTCTTCAGATTCTTCATATTGAACACAGTTCATTTAACAGGTCCCTTTACTCTTCACACTCTTCACATGGAACACTTTGTCTTCTCACCTTTTAGACGTCTTCACTCGTGGTTACCCTCCTTAGCTTCACATCGCTTTAGGGGGTCTTCTCCCATGCTCACCAGCTTGTCGGGAGGCACACATCCGACTGTCCCCCTCTCCCAGCCCACACGGCGACAGGCGGCAGCAGTCCTTCTCCCATGCCCACACGGCGTCGGGAGGTACACGTATGTCTGTCCTCCTCTTCCCAGCTCACACAGCGACAGGAGGCAGCACTCAATAGATTTTCTCTGGACAAATTATAGAGGCCTTGATCTCCTCATTCTGAACAGCTGAATGGTTTTCAACTTCCTGCTGGCTCTCTCTGCAGCCAACACCCTATAGTATCAGTGAACTTTCAAAGCAGGTGGGAATGTGTCTCCTCTCAGTGACTACATTCCCAGATTTACCTGACTTCCTGTCACAGAAGCTACAGTTCATTGAGGGAACCATGAATGCCAACATGTACTGTGACATACTGAAGCAGAGCATGATCCCCTCCCTTCAGAGAGAGGGCTGCAAGGCAGTATTCCAACATGATAATGACCCCAAACACACCTCCAAGGCAACCACTGCCTTTCTAAAGAAGTTGAGGGTAAAGGTGATGGACTTGCCAAGCATGTCTCCATACCTAAACCCTATTGAGTGTAGCACCCTTGTCTTAATGCAGGGTTGCTATTGAAATTTAGTTGCTGGGCAGTAACTGGCTTGGCTGTAATTATACTGTGATCAATTAAACTTCCTCTTTTAATCTGGGTTTGACTGCGTTTCTCCCTTCCATCAGAAGGGGGCACTGTTGCCTCTGACACTAGAGTGAGAATTACAGTTAAACAAACTGTAAATATCCATGTCTCTCTCAGCCAATTACAGTATGGCTGCGGCATTCTGGGAGACAGTATTTAACGGAGGGGAGGTCCAATAATTGTTCTCTTCCCGCCCGGACCCCCTTCGGGGAGGGTGTGTGCTATTGTGCTGCTGCTGACTAGGCCTGAAGCCTGGGGCCTAGTCACATGCCTGGGATTCTGCTGAGGAGAGCCAGCGACCCACATTGAAAAGAACATCCACAGACATCCAGTAACCTGTGTGAGTAATCTGCCGGTTTCATATGAAAGACAGCTGTCCAGCCAGTACAGACCACAAAAGAGATTGAATCTCGTGGAGAGGAGTTGCCTCCCAGATCAATCTGAAGCTTTATGGATACTGAATGAATCTCAAGTTCTGTTATCCTGTACCGCTGTCTAAGTACCTGTCTTTTTGTAATCGGAGTCTGCCAAATTGACTGTTCGCTAAGGGTGTCCTGAGCCCTACCCCTCTCTCCCCCAGTTTATTCTTGTCCTGTTGAGAAGAAATAAACTATTTGTTACTTCAGCATAAAAGTGACTGGCGCCCATCGTTTCTTTTACCTGCATCACTACCCACCATGCCGGACAATCCACACCCACAGGAGGTATGTAGGCCCTCTCTGCCTCTGAGGGTCATCACTAGGCCCTAGGGGGTTCTGGGGGTCCGCTACATGAGCATATGTGGGGCATCCTCAATCGGAAGGCGGAGGAGCGCAAGGTCTCTAACATCCACCAGCTCCGTGATGTCATCATGGAGGAGTGGAAGAGGACTCCAGTGGCAACCTGTGAAGCTCTGGTGTACCCCATGCCCAAGAGGGTTAAGGCAGTGCTGGAAAATAAGGGTGGTCACACAAAATATTGACACTTTGGGCCCAATTTGGAAATTTTCACTTAGGGGTGTACTAATTTTTGTTGCCAGCAGTTTAGACATTAATGGTTGTGTGTTAATTTACTTTGAGGGAACAACAAATTTACACTGTTATACAAGCTGTACACTCATTATTTTACATTGTAGCAAAGTGTCATTTTTCAGTGTTTTCACATGAAAAGATATAATAAAATATTTACAAAAATGTGAGGGTTGCACTCACTTTTGTGAGATACTGTATATATACTGTATATTAGGGGAGAATTGTCAGAGAGAAAACCTATATAAAGCTCACATCTCAGTTTAGAGGTTAAGCTGGGCTAAGTCCTGTTCTTGTTTCCTGCCCCTAGATTCACTACACAAGCTCATTTCTCCAATACAAAGAATGTTCTGTTATGTTTCTTGCCTGCCTCTGCTTCCTAAGTGCTGTGTTGGAGCAGGGCACCACTTCATACAAGCAGATTTTCTCAAAAAAGCAGCAGCTGAAAACTGCACGTTGCAAACTCATGCCATCAAAAAAAATTGGTGGATAAGAAAGATGTCCATTAAAAAGGCCATACATTGTTAGAAAAAAATATGTTACTGAAGTACATACATGCAATATACACTTTTATTTATTACAGGTACTTATATGGCACCATCAATTTACACAGCGCTTTATTTATATATTGTACATTCACATCAGTATGTGCCCTCAAGGAGCTTACAATCTAAGGTCCCTAACTCACATACACATACAAAGGCCAATTTAGACAGGAGCCAATTAACCTACCAGCATGTCTTTGGAGTGCAAGAGGAAACCCATACAGGTACAGGGAGAACATGCAAACTCCAGACAGGTAGTATCATAGTTGAGATTTAAACCAATGACCCTAGTGCTGCTAAGCAGAAGAGCTAACCACTTAGCCACAATGCTGCCTCTTTCTTTGCTGCTAAGAACCAGGATATTACTTATGAAAATCCATCAGTAACCTACATTGTATAAAACAGACCTTGTAGTTTACGGCGGCCTTTTTTGACCAGGGTGCCTTCAGGTGTCTTCAGGGGTGCCTTGGTAAAATACCTAGAAATTGCCCAAAAACTGTAGACAAGTCAGCTGGTGGATCAAACCTGCCTATTAGTTACACAAAGCCACAGGTTTTCATTGTGCACCATTACAACCTTCTAGCCGCCAGAGTATTAACAACCAATGATGTCATCGGTTGATGTCACTGGTCTACTGCAACAAACTTTTACAATGTAAAACATAGTCCCCCCCCCATCTAAAATCATTAGGCCACAGTAAAAACAACTGCCCCCCAAAAAGGGAAAACTAAAAAAAATACTTGCCTTGGACCCCAGCATCCAGCCTCTTCACACAGGAGAAGGTGACATGACTCTCTCATGGAATCTAGGCCTTGAAAAGACAAAATTCATCAGGCAGAGTACATTGCATCTCACAGAGCCAAGAGGGTTTGCAATACATTAGCTGATATCGATAGTGCTGTGGGCACTTGGTTAGAGGCAAATGTAAGTAGGATAACTGCACTTGCTTTCACTTTATCACGTACCTGGAGGTGAGCCTGATATAGTGAGGAAGGCCTCTCTTACCCTCTGACTCAGGGCCCCTGATAGTGTAGACAGGAGGCACCGGAGTGTAGAGTAGCACGAGTGCCTGATGGTTGCTGGAAGCGGACAGGTGGCCACAGGCAAGGATTGCCAGGGGAGTCCGGTGAGCAGGAAGATGAGCAGACAGCAGGTGCTGGAGACAGTAGCCAGGATAGCAGGAGAAGCCGGCGAACCTTCTCAGGCAGGATGGACGGATCTGGGGAAGACAAGAGCATGGTAAGACAAGCCGGGTCAGTAGCCAATCGGTAATGTAAAAGCCAGTGGTAGCAGGCAGAAGTGGAGGTCACAGGACAAGCCGAGGTCGGTGCAGGCGGAGAGCAGAGGATGGTCAGGACAACCCGGGCCTGGAACTTGGAAGCAGGATACAGGTTTGCAGGTAGCAGGTAGCCAAGGCTGAAGACAAAGCAGCACTGAAGCTGAGCAAAGACTGGGTTTAAATAGCCCATTTGGCGCCAGCATCTATCGCACGTTGCGTAGTCGTGAACGTGAGTGCGCGGCCGTGCGAGTTTGTGCATGCGCATTCGCCATTGCCAAGTCTCTGCGGGTTTTAACAGGAGCACGTCTTTGCATGTGAACAGCAAACCTCTTCTTACACACTTTGATTACTGTATATCTCTTTATTGAAGTGCGGGATAAAACCTAAAGCTCACCATGCACATTACAATCTGGCTGTACAAATTTGTTTATACAATCAATTATATTTTTACCAAAACTATGTAATGCAAGGATCCAGCTAAACTAACTAGTCAATCCTTATGCAATCAGGCAAGCATTTACACTACATAGCTGTCGATCAAGATTGCACAGTCAGGTTGTAACTTGTATGATTGTAACTGGATTGATACATGTCTGGAAAGCTGTTACTTTTCTCTAGTGGGAATGTAACTGATAAGGAGAGAGCCCTGCTGGATACCAACCTTTGCCAATGTCTAACTGGGACTAACTGGTAGTGATATAAATGATGGGTTTCTGTCTGATTTGAGAATCTTGGTGAAGACTGAAGTATTTTGTGGGGAGCACAGAAATATTAACTGGAATGAAGAAGATATCATGGACTTGAATTAATTTATTGCAAAACTTATGACACTTGGATGTGCTAATGGTTAGTAAAGTTAACACTATATTGTTTATTCTTACACACTGGGGTATGTTGGAATCTAATATTAGCCTGATCAGTTATAGAGGGTGTCTCACTTATAGTGTTGCAGATATTTTGACTCCAATTGTTGTAATAGTGACTTATCCCTTGCTGAGACCTATTCCTGGCCTGCACTGGGGACAATCGTCATCAGATAGCTGAACTCACCAGACACCTTTTGTTTCCATCCATGTAGGTTTTATTGCAAGCAGTAGTTATAGCAGACAACAAAATGTGGCAGATTATTGAAGATGGTATCTGTAGGTCAAAACATGGTAATGTGTTCCAGGATGCGAGCAGATTGTATGAAGGATTAGACAGATGTGGCCATCTCTATTCCCACAAGCATAAAGAAGCAGGAACAGGAAATACATCATACATGGGAGGGGACACAAGGGAACACAGAAGAGAGAGACAGAAAGGCAAGTGCAACAACCAAAATAACCACAAGATGGCAGTATAATGACCAAATATATAGACATTACCACAACTATGCAATATATTATATCTTACATATTGGTGTAACAGCACAGCAGATATTAACATATTTCATTTCTTTACAGGATCCAGGGAAAAAAAAGAGGATGTAAAATCTCATTGGAATTCACTACTATTAAGAGCAGGAGTTAATTCTAGTGAGATTTGAGATTCTCCACTTCCCCATGATCGAGAATAAACTGAGTAACAGGAACTAAGTTTTTTTTCTCTATTCAGGGAGAAAAAAGGAGAGTGGCCACACACAGGGCCAAAAATACAAACTTCTATGTGGGGACATTATAAAGAGTAAATATATGTTCACTGTAAACATAGTAGGGTTTCTAAAATGATAATGCAACTAGATTGCTCGTCCATTTTAGATACAAATAGTGTTAACAAGTGTGATCTGCCATGTTGGGTAGAATAGTCAAATTACTTTTATTGTAATTTTAAGACTAATATGGTTACTTCTGACTAGATATACCTCCCAATAAGTCTGATAGTGAGATCTCTTTGCATTTGTTCCCAGGTCTGCATACCTGCTTAAGCAATTATAAGGGAGACTAAGGGCTCATTCAAATGGGCAGCTAGAGGATGTAAAAGAAGGCGATTGAGCCATGGTTCTACATACCCTTGGTTGTTCACCTTAACACAGAAATGCAACCACTCAGGACTGCACGCATGCTGCAGCAAAAAATAAACATCATGTCACATTTGGTGGGTGGTACTGCCACCAAACATGACCTATTCAAGTGCAATGCAATGTGCAATGCACAGTTGTGGCAAGGTGGATCGGCATTTTGAGGGGTAAAATGGGTTGTGAGGAGGCAACATATTGCCTTCTCACTGGTTGTCAAATGCCTCCTGAAAAATGATCATCTTTTAGAGGGTAGGCAATAACAGCTGCATGTGTGAACTGTGTTACTCTCCCTGTCAAATGTATTATTTAATTTATATTAACACTATAACAGGATGAGTGGCAGGGTTTCCAACTAACAGTAAATTTACTGGCAGTTTATAAAAATCACAGTGACTTTTACAACTGTCTGTAAATATCAGGGGCTGATAATTTGTCATGATATGCTGTGTTGACTTCTGTAAGTGTAAACCATAAAGATGACTTGTTATGTGTATGGTCAGTGTTTCCATATGGTGTTTATACTGTTTGAATATTGATTGTCTTAGTTTTTAATAGGAGCTCTGTCATTTTTGAGGTTGTCAGTAAAAAATGTGCTTCATCAGTAAATTTCCCATGTTTTCTCAGTATAAAAATGTAGCGGGAGATTGGCAACCCTTATGAGTGGGAACACCTCATGGTAGCAAACTACCCTAAATTATTAGGTGGATTTTGAACCAGGGGCGGATCCAGAGTCTAGTCTCGGAAGGGGCACTGCCAGAAAATAAGTTGTTGCTTACAGAACTGTATTGCAAAACAAACTTTCCTCATACTTCTCTTTTAAGTGTATACCCAGCTAAAAGTGGAAAGGGGTTAAAGGGGGACGGTAAAACAGAATCTGTGCCTACTCGCTGTATACACTGCACACACATACCACAGTCATTGTACCACAAAATACTCCTAAGCACTGTGCCACAGGTAACTGTTTTATAGATACATATAAACCTCAGAATAAACGATAATTTTTTAAAAATTAAATGTTTCCATCACATATGCTTTACTTCTGAGCCTACCTATGCTACTGAGCCTACCTTAAAGAAGATCTTCATTAAAACTTGCAACTGTTGGAATAATAAACACTTTGGTCAGGGCTATGTAATGTACAACATACTGTGTAGAGTTCAGGGGTCAGGAGAAGTAAGTAACATACAAAACATCATAATGTATAGAGTACAGGGGCCATGAGTAATGTATAGAGTACAGGGGCCATGGGTAATGTATAGAGTACAGGGGCCATGGGTAATGTATAGAGTACAGGGGCCATGGGTAATGTATAGAGTACAGGGGCCATGAGTAATGTATAGAGTACAGGGGCCATGGGTAATGTATAGAGTACAGGGGCCATGGGTAATGTATAGAGTACAGGGGCCATGAGTAATGTATAGAGTACAGGGGCCATGGGTAATGTATAGAGTACAGGGGCCATGAGTAATGTATAGAGTACAGGGTCCATGAGTAATGTATAGAGTACAGGGGTCATGGGTAATGTATAGAGTACAGGGGCCATGGGTAATGTATAGAGTACATGGGCCATGAGTAATGTATAGAGTACAGGGGCCATGGGTAATGTATAGAGTACAGGGGCCATGAGTAATGTATAGAGTACAGGGGCCATGAGTAATATATAGAGTACAGGGGTCATGGGTAATGTATAGAGTACAGGGGCCATGGGTAATGTATAGAGTACAGGGGCCATGAGTAATGTATAGAGTACAGGGGCCATGGGTAATGTATAGAGTACAGGGGCCATGAGTAATGTATAGAGTACAGGGGCCATGAGTAATGTATAGAGTACAGGGGTCATGAGTAATGTATAGAGTACAGGGGCCATGAGAAATGTATAGAGTACAGGGGCCATGAGTAAAGCTCACCATACATGGTTCAGTATTTTTCATTCAGCCAGCTGAACAAAATAAACTGAATACATTTCCCCATCCACACATTCCAAGGTGAAAGGGGAAATCCTCCCTGTTGTGTCTGTATATTCTAAAAGCAGGATTCCCCCACTGTCAGAATACACTGATCAGCATTGCAGTCCCTGGCTGCATGTGCTGACTGAATACTGCAGGACTGTTTATCAGAAGGCAGTCTATCAGACAAAACAACAGATAGAGTGCTGCAGTCAGGACAAGCCCCCTTGTTTACATGAATGTCCCCCCTTACATCATAAATTCCCCTCCTCCTCTTTATCAGAGTCTTCCCCCTTACGTCAAAGACCCTTCCCCCTTATGTACCCAGAGTCACCCCCCTTACATTGGGGTCCCCAGAGTCACTCTCCCCCTTACTCCAGGGTCTCCAGAGCCACCCCCTTTACATTAAGATGCCCTGAGCCACGCCCCTTACATTAGGGTCCCCTGAGCCACCCTCCCATGCATCAGGGTCCCCAGAGAGCCCTCTCTTTATTACATAAGGGTCCCCAGAGCCCTCCTCCTTACATTAGGGTCCCCAGAGTTGCTCCTTGTTACATCAGGGTCCCCAGAGAGCCCCCTCTCCCTACATCAGGGTCCCCAGAGAGCCCCCCACTTACATATGGGTCCCTAGAGCCCCCCTCATTACATCAGAGTCCCCAGAGAGCCCCCCTTACACCAGGGTCCCCAGAGAGCCTCCTCCTTACATCAGGGTCCCCAGAGAGCCCCCTCCTTACATCAGGGTCCCCAGAGCCCCCCTCATTACATCAGGGTCCCCCAGAGCCCTCCTCCTTACATCAGGGTCCCCACAGAGCCCCCCTCCTTACATCAGGATCCCCACAGAGCCCCCTCCTAACATCAGGGTCCCCAGAGAGCTCCCCCTCACATCAGGGTCCCCACAGAGCCCCCCCCCCACACATCAGGGTTCCTACAGAGCCCCGCTCATATCAGGGTCCCCACAGAGCCCCACCTCACATCAGGGTCCCAACATAGCCCCCCCTCTCACATCAGGGTCCCCACAGAGCCCCCCCCCCCACATCAGGGTCCCCACAGAGCCCCCCCCCCACATCTGGGTCCTCACAGAGCTCCCCCTCACATCAGGGTCCCCACAGAGCGGGGTGGAGGCAACACTCCACTTGGCGCGCAGCAGAGGAGGAAGGAGGCTCCGCAGTGAATGCTGGGGCTTCGCTCTCCTCCTCCTCAGGTGACATCACTGGTTGCTAGACGTCGGGCGGCAATAGCAGCCAGTGCACCGCAGTACAGGCCAGTGGCATGGCGGTACTACAACAGAGGCTCTCGGCTCCACCGCCGCTGCTAGCCTGGGACTCGGACACCCACTGGGGGACTCACTGGTCTGGACTAGCCTGGAGTGAGTAATATTTTCAGGGGGGGGGGGCAATTGACCCACTTGAACACTTATTAATAGTAACACCTCATTTTCCTGGGTTTATTGATGGTCATTGTTATAAGACATTAAAGTATAACTAAAGGCATTGGATAGAGTGGAGATGGATTAGAACACTTGTCAGTTGTTATTGCTGCCTGTGCCCCTGTTAGGGAGATTTACCCTCTCTATGTCTCCTGTTTACCATTATCATTGAAAGTGAAAGTAAAAGAAAATCCCAAATTTTAGGTTGTCCCCGGAAAATTAAAAGAGGGGAAATCTTCCAATGGAGACACTAGTTCGGATGACCTGGGGGTCCCAAGAGATTCTTTTAATTTGCAGGGATTTCCTCTCACTTCCTGTTTGGCTATGAGACAGGAGGTGAAGGGAAATATCACCAATGGGACACAGATGGCAAAAATAAACCTTACAGGGGTTATATCACTCCCTTACTCTATCCTAAAATGAAAAAAAAAAAAAAAAAAAAAAAAAAAAGGTTTGCCTTTAGTTCTACTTTAATGTCTCAAGGGTCCTACTTGGGCTTGTTCTTTTTACTAGTGTTTCTCAACACAGTTTGAGCGATGTTTTCGAGATGTCTTCTATGTTGTGTAAATAGATCAAAAATGACAATAGCTGTTTCCTCAAAATTAAATCCTACACACTTGTACTGCAAGGGTACTTGAAGACTAGAGCTGAGAAACGCTGCTCTACCTCACTGGTAAGATAATTGGTGTTTTTTGCAAAGGCTTCTTATGTATGCAGCTGTGTTCCTACCTGGTGGAGAGAAAAATATACAGTAGCAGTAGCAGCAGCACCTGGGGAACATATTTAAACCAGATTGATTTATACACACATACTCTTATATTGTTACAGTTGAACACGATAGAGATATCTTCCATCAGAAGCCATACTGGAAAGAGTTCAAGTTTGACATGACACAGGTTCCTACTGGAGAAACTGTGACTGCGGCTGAGTTTCGCCTTTTCAAGACTCGTAGCTTCTCACGGCATTTCAACAGAACACTTCACATCAGCGTTTATGAGATTCACCGAGACCATGCACATCGGTATGTGATTTATAAATGAGTGATCTTAACTGTGATAGTGTCCTCATAGAAGTTTGTCAATTTCCAAACTGCTTGGAACTAGTGAGGTTGTATGACACCTGTGTTCAATGGAGTGTCTTAGGAGTTAAAGCATATGTAGACAGATTTGTCACAACTTTATGACCATTGATAGGTTAAGTGAATAACACTGATTGTTACAATGCCATTTAAAAGCAGGTCGGATATATTAAGTAGAAAGTAAACATGTTGCCCCTGAAGTTGATGTGTTGAAAGCAGAAAAACATGGTCATCACAGTTTGTTGTGCATGTGGCTGCGTAGCTGCAGACTGTTGCTGACCCATGTACACAGCCAAAAGAACCTATACATGAGCATCAGAATTGGACAACGGAGCAATGGAAGTACATGGTCTGGTCTGATTAATCACATATTCTTTTACATCATGTGGATGGGTGAATGTGTGCGCATTGTTTAGCAGGGTAAGACATGGCACCAGAATGTAGTATGGGAAGAAGGCAAGCCAACAGAGGCAGCGTGATTCTTTGGGCAATGTTCTGCTGGGAAACCTTGGCTACTGCCGTTCATGTGTCTGTAATGTGACACATACCACCTACCTAAGCAGCCGTTGCTGACCAAGTACACCCCTTCATTGAAATAGTATTCCCTGCTGACAGCAGTGGCCTCTTCAGCAGGATAATGTGCCTTGCTACATCAACAAGTCCAATCCATGGAGGCCCCACTGCACAACTTACAGGACTTGAACGATCTTCTACTGAGGGGATGTTGCCAGATACCACAGAGTACCTTTAGAGTTCTAGTGGTGTCCATGCCTCGACGGGTCAAGGCTGTTTTGGCAGGAAAAAGGGAACTTAGTCGTTATTTGGTGGGCAGTCATAAAGTTATAGCTGATTGGTGTATAGCCAAAACATTTTTTTTTAACTTGGGTAGAGCAGAAAAAGGCAAAAAGCCTTGTCAGCTTATTTTGGGCCCTATTGGGGAGACTTTCCTTCACTTCCTATTTCAGAGGCAACAGGAAGTAAAAATATCTCTGCAAAGTGAGTAAAAGCCAATTGGAGCAGGTGTCCTTGTTACACGATTTACCTGCACCTTTGGTTCTGGTGACAATTGTAAAGCATTGAAGTAGGTCATCAAAACAAATAGAAAGGGAAAATCTACCAAGTAGGGATGCAGACAACATTAAAAAACCCTGACAGGTGTTCTAAACCTTCCTGCTCTATTCAATACTATAGAAAAAAAACTTTTTTGGCTATACAGTAAACCCCCCTCCATTGCGGGGGTTACGTTCCGGACCCAGCCGTGAAAAGTGAAAATCCGCGAAATAGAAAAACCCTATTAAAATGCATTGTAGGCATGTTTTTTATTGTCACTGTACGTGTAAAAGCATTTTAAGGTCTTTAAACACACTTTTAAAACAATAGAAACTCATTTAAACACATAAAAGATACTGAGAGGCATAGCAAGAGCTATGAAAAACACAAAAATATTTAATTTTTAATGATTTATATAGTAAAATAACATTACAAAAAAAAACGCAATATACCGGGACCGCAAAAACTGAACCGCGATGGAGCGGGGGTTTACTGTATATGAACATTAAGATTGGCTTTGTTTGTAACATTTAATGAAGAGTGATCCATAATATCCATCATTTGTCACTCTCTTTTATAGGCAGCCTGAATTAACTTTACTGGACCATGAGAGCATACAGGCCGGGGATGAAGGCTGGTTGGTTTTCGATGTCACAGCTGCTAGTAATCACTGGTTGCTTAATGCCAAGTATAATGCAGGACTACGTCTTTATGTGGAGAACGATGAGGGTAAGACACAACCACACCAATGGCTATTTGGCCTGTGATATGTAAGCTGTCATAGCACATTCTCATGTGAGCACCAATCATGTGGGCTCAATCTATTTTGTTTTGGACATTCCTGCATTTGCCATACTTTGAAAGATTTATCATTTTTATCACAGGTTGAACTGGATGGACTGGTGTCTTTTTTAGCCTTACCAACTATGTACATTTTTTTAGTGTATCTCAACCCAGCATAGGAGTATTTTTAATGTAGGCATGCACAGCTGGAAGGCAATCGACTAACCATACAACCACAAGAAAATGTTTCCCTTTAAAAAGATATTGGCATGGATACTAAATATCTAAAAGCAATCTAGAGATTATTGCAAGTAATAAAACATTAATACTGTAACGCCTGTATCTCACTTGAAATCAGAACTCCATTTTTTAATAAATCTTCCCCTCCCCCCTAGTTTCCAAAAGGATTCTTTTTTTTTTTTTTTTTTGCACCACTCACCTTCAACACACTAGATTTCTGCTTCTTACTTACCCACTTCTGGGTTGAATTTAGCCCCTTGAGCTTAAGCTGTCATGAACACATACCCTAGGGCTGCAATATGGCACCCACTTAGGTTTACAGTGTTAATGCACTGAATGTTGCAGACAAAGTGTGGAATAATTCATGATGTCAACGGAATGATAAAGAAGGCAGCTAAAATGAAGTAGGGTTTTTTTTTTTTTAAATAGATGCAGGGGGAGATTCAGGAAAGGGGTTGGCAGGGGGTCACTATGTGGCTGGAGATCTTCTTTAAAAGCAAAAACTAAAATGTGCACCACTTTTGTATGTCTACAGTAGTCAGGTCCATAAATATTGGGACATTGACACAATTCAAATCTTTTTGGCTCTTTATACCACCACAATGGATTTGAAATGAAACAAATGTGCTTTAACTGCAGACTTTCAGCTTTAATTTGAGGGTATTTACAACATCCAAATCAGGTGAATGGTGTAGGAATTACAACAGTTTGTATATGTGCCTCCCACTTTTTAAGGGACCAAAAGTAATGGGACAGATTAACAGTCATAAATCAAACTTTCACTTTTTAATACTTGGTTGCAAATCCTTTGCAGTCAATTACAGCCTGAAGTCTGGAGTGCATAGACATCACCAGATGCTGGGTTTCATCCCTGGTGATGCTCTGCCAGGCCTCTACTGCAACTGTCTTCAGTTCCTGCTTGTTCTTGGGGCATTTTCCCTTCAGTTTTGTCTTCAGCAAGTGAAATGCATCCTCAATCGGATTCAGGTCAGGTGAAGGACTTGACTTGACACTCCCACGAGACTAGTCCGCCCTCCAGATGAGGCTGTCCAAGGTGAGGGAGGCGGCCTAAGAAGGCAGAATGACGTCACAAAAATATCGGCCAGTCTCTGGGCCGATACCGATATATCGGGGAAAGTGCATATCGGCCAACGATATATTGGCCTTGCCGATAATCGGTCTATACCTAATAATAATTCACACAGGGAGGTGCAATAAGGGTTATATTGAAGAAATTAAGGAACATCTCAGAACATGCCCGGGGGGAAGGCCACCCAGCCAGGCACACTCACAGTTCAGCAGCAGGAATGACAGATTCCTGCCAGAATGACAGGGTCTGTTGAGAGGGGACAGAGTGCAGCCTGGCTGTCAGGTACCAATCAGGGGAATGTCCAAAAGAGATGCAAACCTACGCTTACCCTAGTCATCAGGAACCTCTCCCTAGCACTGGTTCTGTCCCTCACAGGCAGGGTTGCTGTCCCTGCTCTGTAGACTTGCCAAAAAGCACACCAAGCCCGGGAGTCAGGGCTATATATAGGCCAAGATGGCTGATTGAGCCACATGGAGCACCAGCATCCAATAGGATAGCTCCCCTTGTGACCCAGGAAACCATAGAGGAACCTTGTTCCTCCTGACTTCCTTTCCCACAGCAGCGCCACTGTGGTGAGTGCCACCTGCTGGGGAGAAAACAGAATGCACCTGCCTACACATGTATGAGATCTAACTGTGCTGTAAAACGTGTCCCATAGCCCCCTGGGACATGTGACATGTCAACCTTGAAGAAGTGAGGTTTGAGGATATGGAAGTGGGCACCTGTCAAAAAGGTATGCACTCTCTGATGAAAAAAGAAAAAAACACACTGCAAATTTTTTAGATGCAGAGAAAGGGAGGAGGATGAACAACACGTTCATTTTTTAGTGTTCACTTGAAGTTCACTTCAAGTGTAATGTGCCAAATATATATGCAATAAGTGCAACTGTGGAATTGAATGAACATCAAAGCAATTGATATTCTAAATCTTAAATAATAAAAAGTATACAAAACAGTCCATATATTGACAAAAGCACTCAGAGAGAAACAGCACTAAAGTACAATTTAGAAATGAGTCTGGAAAAAAGGGAAAAGAGTATGTGCATAAAATATTAAGAACAAAGTGCAGAAGAAGTACAGAAGAGTGAGAGGGTGAACAAGGAAAGCAACCAGGTATGATGGTGGTGGGGGAGTTCTACTGCATGGAAAGAAAAAAAAAAGCCTGTTTTTAATAGCAATAGGTAAGTCCTCAAATGTCTCACTTCTTTTTCCTAACATTGGCTTCTCAGTGTGCTCCAACACATGTATTAATGTTAGAGAGACAAAACCTAAACCATACGCAGAAAGGGTTTTACAATTTCAGAAAAACAGTGTAAACCCTTTGAATTGTCTGGTAAGGGGGCATGTCTGTGATCTCCATTTATGGAACCCCTATAGTTCAGCTGTTGGCAAAGCTGTGAGGAGCAATTCTGAACACTCCATCCACTGGCTGCTTTTTTCAGTGCTTAGTCATTTCTTTCACAATGCATCCATTGAAAGTAATTATGATCATATTGTTAAAAAATATTTTTTTTTTTGGTTATGTAACAGGGCAGAGCATTGATCCAAGTCTGGCAGGCATCTTGGGAAGACGCGCACCACGCTCCAAGCAACCATTTATGGTTACATTTTTCCAGGCTAATAGAAATCAGATCAGATCTACAAGGGCAGTAAAGCAGTTGAAGAAACGACAACAGAAGAAGCACAGTGACTTACCACATCCCAATAAACTTCCCGGTGTATTTGGTAAGAACATGGGAAGGAAATGTTAGTAGTAGTAGTAGTATGTCAAGTGTCATATCCCAGCCCCGCCATAATTGTTATAAAAAAAAAATACACATTAGTCATAGGGACCATACCTCTGAAAATACACAATTCATGGTGAGTAAATAGGTTAGGTAAATATGTGGAATGGGATTTTTTTTTTAATTCTGCTAAATATATACATTTGACCTGTACACAGAGAATCATAAAATTAAAGTGACACGGGATAGGATATCCTTATTCTCCAAAAGACTGACAATTTAAAAAAAAAACAAAACAATTTTTATAGCTTGTTATAAAATTTTGCAAACAGGTAATTTTTCTCCTTCTCTGATGTGCGCTAATGAGGCTGCACTGATGGGCACTGATAGGTGGCACTGATAAGGCAGAACTGGTGGGCACTGATGAGGAGGCACTGATAGGTGGAACTGATGGGCACTAATAAGCAGCACTGACGGGCACTGAGAGGTGGCACTGATGGGCACTGGTGAGGAGGCACTGATAGGTGGCATTGATGAGGTGGCACTGGTGGGCACTAATGAGGCAGCACTGATAGGTGGCACTGATGGGCACTGATGGGCACTGATAGGTGGCACTGATGGGCAGTAATAGGAAGCACTGATAGGCAGCACTGATAGGTGACACTGATGAGGAGGCACTGATTGGCAGCACTGATGGGCACTGATAGGTGGCACTGATGAGCACCGATTGGCAGCACTGGTGGGTACTGATTGGCAGCACTGGTGGGACTGCACTGCTAATAAGGACACTCATAATCAGTGCCCTGATTATCAGTGCCGATGTCCCCTTAACACAAGCCGGTGATCGGCTCTCTTTCTCTCCTCACTCTGTCAGCATGAGGAAAGAAAAGGCTTGTGTTTACATCCTGTGATCAGTTGTCATTTGAAACAGCTGATCACATGGTAAAGAGCCGCTGTGATTTGCCCTTTACTTCAATGTTTGATCAGCTGATACCAAAGTACGCAATCACATCCAAGTATGCCCTCCCGGCAAAGGAAGCCTGCGCTGTAATCTTCTTTTGGCTATAGTGCAGGCAGAAAGTGATTAATGTCTCTATAATCTTTTTTTTTTTTTATGAAACAGTTTCTTACTGTATTTTTCTGCCTCCTTGTAATGTCCTTCATGAGCTCTTTAACCTCTCAATTTCTGCCTCACTTCTGTTTGGAATGAGCGGTACATGTTAACTGAGATCATGTACACTGTTCTATGCACTCTACACATTCCATAGTCCATAGTCTCTAGCCAATCTCAGGAGTGGCTATGTGAGGGTGATTATGTTTTTACTTACAGTGGAACCATGAAGAACACTCTAACAGGTAGTTGAATCACAGTAGCATACAAAAGGGAATTGGAGGGGGCTGAGATCAATAGATTGTACTTTTGTGGTTAACACTATATTTGAATAGATTTTTTTAAACCAGAGTTTAGTGTCACTTTATTTAAGGAACAGGAAAAAACCCTGTCTGCACCTTGTGTTTTTACCCGCATAAGGCAAATGTGCATTGATCATCTGGTTTCTTTGTTGCACTGTAAGCACAACCCATAGTAGAGTAAATTTTCACATTCCAGTGTCAGCAGTTTGTATTGAAACGTAAGGCATGCAGTGTCTGTAGTATAAGACCTGACACTTCCTATAAAGAAACTACATATCCCTGAATTTCTCAATCTAGTGCTGGTGCAGATGGGAGCTGTATCATTATTAGATCTGACACAGAACAAGACAGAGCATTCACAGCTCACTTGCAGTTTGGAGGGGATGCTTTACATCTCATTAGCTCTCCCACATTTGTAAGCCAACACAGAGGCAATGGCGGCACATGCATTAGATGCTGTATGACCTTTGACAGGTAGTTGTTTTGTCCCTGTGGTGCATAGGAAAAATCCAGCTGAAGCAGTTAATGGACATAGGAGACATGATTAGCCATGATACTGCAGCCACGACACGTGAGCCCATCATTAAGAGGTAAGGCAAACAAACAGCACAGGAAAAAAAAACTACATCCAGTTGATCCAGGGAATATCCGATTGCCTCTTTGGGGGGGAACAGGAAGGATTTTTTTCCCTGCTGGAGCAAATTGGATCATGCTTTTTTTGGTGTTTTCTTTGCCTTCCTCTGGATTAACTGTGGGTATTGGATAGTATATGCTGTTGGTTAAACTGAAAAAACTTTTGTCTTTTTTCAAACAGATTAACTACACTATATTACCAAATGTATTGAGATGTCTGCCTTTACATGCACATGAACTTTAATGTCATCCCAGGTCTTAGTCCGTAGGGTTCTATATTAATTTGGGCCAACCTTTGCAGCTATAACAGCTTCAAATCTTCTGGGAAGGCTGTCCACAAGGTTTAGGAGTGTGTCTATGGGAATGTTTGACCATTCTTCCAAAAGCACATTTGTGAGGTCAGGCACTGTTGTTGGATGAGAAGGCCTGGCTCGCAGTCTCTGCTCTAATTCATCCCAAATGTGTTCTATCAGGTTAATGTCAGGACTCGCTTGTTTTGTTCACTGGTCCAAATCTTTTTGTGGAAGGGGGATTATGGTGTGAGGTTGTTTTTGAGGGACTGGGATTGGTCCCTTAGTTCCAGTGAAAAGAAATCTTAAGGCCTCAGCATACCAAGACATTTTGGACAATTTCATGCTCCCAACTTTGTGGGAACAGTTTGGGGATGGTCCCTTCCTGTTCCAACATGACTGTGCATCAGTGCACAAAACGAAGTTCATAAAGACATGGATGAGCGAGTTTGGGGTGGGGGAACTTGACTGGCCTGCACAGTGTCCTGACCTCAACCCAATAGAACACTGTTAGGATGAATTAGAGCGGAGCCTGTAAGCCAGGCCTTCTCGCCCAACATCAGTGCCTGACTTCACAAATGCGCTTCTGGAAGAATGGTCAAACACTCTCATAGACGCACTCCTAAACCTTGTGGACAGCCTTCCCAGAAGAGTTGAAGCTGGTATAACTGTAAACGGTGGACCAACTCAATTTTGAACCCTATGGACTAAGACTGAGATGCCATTAAAGGTTATGCGTATAAAGGCAGGCGTCCCAATACTTTTGGTAATGTAGTGTATGTAACTATGCAAATATATGTAACACCAATACCTAGTTAAAACAACAAAGACATTTGAAATTCTTTAACACACACACACATCCAAAGTCCATACCAGACCCTTATCCGAGCATGCAGCCCGCCAGGTCAGGAAAGGGGAGGGGATGTGCGAGTGGCACCACCCCCTCCTGGACCATATCAGTTCACACGCCCTCAACATGGGGAGGTGGGTGCTTTGGGGAAGGGGGGGCTCTGCACCCCCCCCACCCCAAAGCACCTTGTTCCCTTGTTAATGGGGACAAGGGCCTCTTCCTGACAACCATGGGCGGTGGTTGTGGGGGGTCTGCGGGCAGGAGACGTTTTGGGATTTGGATGCCCCCTGTAACAAGGGGGCCCCCAGATCCTGGCCTCCACTATGTGAATGAGTATGGGATACATTGTAACCCTACTCATTCATCCCAAAAAAGGCAGTGTAGTGTAAATAATGACAAAAGACGGTTTTGAGAAGTCCTTTATTAAAAATCTTCCTCCGATCTTCTCCCTCTGGTCTTCTTCCCCTGATCTTCTCCCTGTGGTCTTCTCCCTGTGGTCTTCTCCCTTTAATCTTCTCCCTCTTGTCTGCTCCGCTGCGTGTGGCCACCCAGTGACGTTACCCGGAGACCCCCCCGCCCCCTTGTGTCATCACGCATTGTCATCAAAGGGCCTTGTAAGGAACCTGGGGGTACCCCATGCCATTTTTTTTTTTCATTTTGGCGTGGAGTTCCCCTCAAGATCCACAGAGTGCAAGTTGCACCACAAGTCGGATCATCATGATCTGACTTGGATGTGACTTCCATGAGGAACCATTGATTTTCACATTAAAAAAAAAAAATAAATATGACGTGGCTTAACGCTGTGTAAGCAACGTTTAGCAGCGTCAGATGTTTTTACAGCTGTAACGCTGGTCCCCAGAACGCACTGACCTTGGCTTTTTTTTTGCAGCTTGAAAACGCCTATGCCACTTACAACTTCAAAACGTCTGTGTGTGCATGAGGCCATAAAATAACATGGAGGCGCGTTTTAAGCTGCAAAGAAAAACGTCTGACACTCCTAAAAGCAGCTGCAAAAACGCCCTGTATGCATGAGGCCTGAAAGTGTACATTCCCCTTTTACTTCTATTTCACTCCCATTTGCTATTACTATATTTTTTGTTACACTTTCTTTCCCCATAGTTTCGTGCAATGATAAACGCTCAGCATGCGTCTGTTAGGAAACTAGAATGAACTAAACCATCATGACTTAACATTTTATTATCTACTTTAGGAAAATCTATTCTCTTGTTTTTCTAAATGTATAAATGTCAGTGTAATAAAAAAAAGGCCCCACCCCTTCCAATAGGGCCACATCCCATCCTCAATTTGTTGTAATGGGTGTAAATTCTCCCCTCAGAACATAAATCACAGTCACAGCCTTGTGCACTTGGAAAACAGCCATACAGCCTAGCCAGGTCAGTGACCTCAGTTTTCTCCACCGCAATTAAACCATGCCGCTTAGTCATCAACCTATTACTGGGCAATGAAAAAGAAGTAGCAGACTACTGAGCTGACCACTCCTTCCCCTTCTGTATTCATGTTCAAACTCTTTACATGGAGGAGCACTATGCAAAGCAACAGAATCTCTTTTCTGGCTCCGATTTCTAACCCTTCCTTCCCTCTTTCTGGGTAAGTGCTGCTGTACAGAGGACTACAGGACATTGATATCAGAAAAGATGGGTATTTCATCTAATTCTATGTAAAAAAAATATTTAAAACACACTTCAAAATGTATATTCATAATACTTTCTTTTAAACTACACAAACCCTTTTTGCAACATACAAAAAACGAGAGATTATCATTTTGGTTTCTCTGTCCTATAAGTGTGATGTTTATTTTTCAATGAGGCTTGATAAATTGTGCCCTTGAGTTAGAGCGAGGAACCGTGGAGCATGTTTTGATAACTAAAGCAATATAAATAACTGTACATCCAAGATCTAGGCAAAAAGTAACATAAATATACAAAAACTGCTTACAAGTATAAACCCGTTTACAAAAATCTTTACAATGCAATCTGGGTGTGTGTGACTTAAAAAATAGTTTTTATCCTAGTGTTTATTTATGGTCGATCACTTGAGTATAAACTTCTTTTGTGTAGCTAAAGTATATTTACACTAGATTTCTATGCTACTTTCAGTTCACTTCACTTTTTAGTTTGATAAGCACATCTAAAAAAAAAAAATTCTTTAAAGTGTTACTAAACCCACAACAGTAAAATCAGTCTGTATATGCAGTAAAGCATGCTTGTTATACTCACTGTGAAACCCAAGGGGTTAATCCTTTGCATTGTATAAAAAAAGGCTGTTTGATCCTGTAACGGAACCTTAACCCACATTGTTACTTGTGGGCTTCCGTCAGTATACGGCTTCCTCCCAGTCATGAACATAGATATCAGATTTTCTAGCCGCCCCCATACAAAGCTAGCCGACAACTTAGCTTGTACTGGAATCTTCTCCTTTATTGAACAGTTTCACACTCAATTTATACATACATGAGCACATCCCCCTCCTGATCAGATTACCACACACAGGTCAGGGGTTGCCTGATTACATTATTAAATGCAGATGAAATTGTATACAGAAATAGAAATAACATGAACTAATTATCTAGCCATCTGGACAGAACAATATGTGAGTTCATTAACATTTAACAATGGAACAGACAGGCTTAACAGAATACACGTCTCACCTCAATACACAAACAATAGGGAGAGCCTGTCTCTGACATTGAAGTTCAATACACATTATCATAAGTAAACACAGAACCCATTTGAAGCAATCCAAACCATTAAGTATCTGTCTTTCACTCCCAGTGATGGTGAGTATCGTCACAGATCCTGTCTTCTCTGATCCTCCCCTTCTTCCACTGTCCCCAGTCCATCTCCTGATAAGCTAGAGCCTTTGGAGTCACTCTGCACATGCTCAGTTTGGTGTGTATTGCTAGAGATTCTTTTTTTCTTGGTAGGTTTCATGTGATTAGCACAGGGCCAATCAGTACTGTCCATAAAGAGGATCAGGGGTTATGCAGCCTCATAGGACAGTCAGAGGAGAATGAAAACTCCTCCTACAAGCTTTAACCAGCGCTTGGTTGGACACTGATAGAAGTCATAAGGCTGCTATATACTGCTGATAAGAAAAGTTATTTAGCAGTTTATATTTAATAAAATAATTGCATTTCCATGTTCTGTGTATGGTGGGAGACCAGATATAGTGAATGCAGGGTCCTGGGTTTAGTAACGCATTAATGTAAAACAAGGATGATTTTGTGAAGCAGAAGGTGCGGTATGCTTAGATTGAAGCAACGGTTGCATGTCATTGACTTGAATGCAGCAGCAGGTTTGCTGGGAGAGGGACAAAGGCGCATCAAGCCCAAGTGGGGGATTGGGGGTTCTAAAAGTGAGATGTCGCAAGTTAACATGGGGGTAGCTCTATAACAGGATAATCTCTATGCAAGAAGGGGTGTGGTACTGAGGGGAAGAGTGAAGTATCAGGTGTTTGAGGTGGGCCTCTGAGGATGCAGGGGAAGCTGTATTACGGGGACGTAGCATTATGAGAGGGTAACTAGTAGCAGAAAAAATGGAAGGTGGTTGTTGAAAAGACCAATGCAGCAGAATGGGGAGTGATGATTGACATTGGTGCTGAAGAGAGCTGGGCGACAAGGGATGTGGTGGTAATGCAGGGAGATGGAGCTGGGGTAGAGGAGTGTAGTGTCAGATGTCTGGGGGGTTGACTCCCTGACATCCAGGGAGATGGATTCAGTGGCAAGGGTGCTGACTGCTAGGGGAGTAATGGGCAGAGTGTGTGTAAAAGAGAGGATGTGGACAGCAAGCACTCCAGGGTAATATGAGGGTGCTGGTAGTTAAGAGTGGACAGTGGTGGAGGAAGCAGTATCAGGGGTACCATAAAGGGTGGGGGGAGCTTGAGGGGTAGGAGTGCTGTATGTCAGAGGGTTATCATTGGCAGGAGTGCTGGGTTGAGTCAGAGGAGCATTAGCAGGCCTTCATCATTAGCTCTCCCCAGTTTTGCCCCTGCACCCCTGCACTAAGGGGAGGAGTGAAGTATTAAGTGTTTGAAGAGGGCCCCTGAGGAATTAAGAGAAGCTGCATCATGGGCATGTGGTGGAAAAGTTGGAAGAAGGGTGTTGCCAAAGGTGTATATAGAATTTCAGGACAGATTCAGCAGCATGAGGTGTGATGACTGCTGTGGGTGCTGAGGAGACCTGTATGACAAGAAATGTGGTTGTAATGCAGGGAGGTAGAGTTGGTGTAGAGGAGTGTAATGGAAAATGTTTGGTGGGTGTCTCCTTGACATCCAGGGAGAAGGATTCAGTGGCAAGGGTGCTGAATGCCAGGGGAGTACTGAGAGATGGGGGGGATGGGCTAGTTCCATGTGAACACTGAATATAGACACTGCAGATAATTATTTAAAAAAGACCATACCCACTGGAAATATACCTTATGTTGTACAATATGTCATTTCAGACCATGTACATGTTCCTGATGGCAGACAAGTATGCAAACGACATGAGCTATATGTCAGTTTTCGGGATTTAGGCTGGCTGGTAAGTTGCCCTTTTATGAAAACTTCTCTGGCCTGTTCTATGCATTTAAATGGATGGTTTACTTGAATATGTGTAGCTTAGATGCTTTTCCTCCCATTCTTTTCCTCTATCTCCACCGTTTCACTGCTTACATGAACTCACATGACATTACTTTTACATTTTCATATTGAAAGGACTTAATAGATATATTTAAAATCCAGTTGCAAAACATTCTAATATAAAAAATGTGTAGTAACCACGCTAATGGAAAATAATGGTAGCTGCAACTTTAAGTGTGACCACACCCTAAATAAAATGCAAATAATCAAGTCGCGCTAATCATTAGATAGACCAAATTAATGTCCATAAATCTAAAAAATTGATGAGATGAGAAATCCACCACCAGTAATCACGCTGCTTACCAGAACAGAAAAATGAGTGAACAAAGAGTGTACAATGAGGGGAGTAGAACCCAGTGGAGGAGGATGAAATCGTCATCGGTGACGAAACGGTGTAAGGTCACGGCGCACTGACGTAATTTCCTGGAGCGTCCGGCTAGTGTGGACGTGCGCAGCCGTCTGGCCGGCCTGCGGCTTATTCAAGCGATTGTACTATTCCTGCATGTATGTTAACCCTTTTATACAATAAATTAAGTTACGTTTTTACACTATGGCGCCTCTCTCCCTTTCATGTTGGTGATAATTATTGGGGCTTGCTTTCCTAGAGTATACCGTGTAGAGCACAAGTCATCTTCCCAACTTCAGGATACCATACAAGTGTTTTATGATTGCAGTCTGGTAAGGGGTGATTATATCGGTGGTGGATTGGTTATCTGTCTGTCAGTGTGACCTATAAGACTACCTTATTCATCTTTTGGTAAGGAGTACTCATAAGTGCCTCTCCTCCACTGGGTTCTACTCCCCTCATTGTACACTCTTTGCTCATTCATTTTTCTGTTCTGGTAAGCAGCGTGATTACTGGTGGTGGATTTCACTTATTCACAGTTTTTCATATCACACTGGTACAATAAGGATTTTTGTTTTTTCCTTTTCACTGGTGTTTGATTTTACTGGTTATTTTTTATAAATGCCAACTTATTATCTATATATATATATATATATATATATATGTGTTGTGGGGTTTTACGCTATGGCATTTTTTCTTTTCCTTGATTTATGATTCCACGCCACTTATTTTTGGGAGTCCAACCATGGATATCTACAGACAAGTTGTCAAGATCCCTGTTTTGGATTCCTTGCTTCACTCAGTTTGTGTTTTGGTAAGCACATTACCATTGGGAGTCTGGATTGACAGCATTTGATTCTACACATCACGTATAATTTCACAAATTATTGGACTGTTATGGACATTAATTTGGTCTATCATCAATGAATAACACGTCTTGATTACTGGTCCCTGATTTTCACACATTACTTTTTAATCTAATCCATTTTTTAGATTTATGGACATTAATTTGGTCTATCTAATGATTAGCGTGACTTGATTATTTGCAAAACATTCGAATGAACTAGAAAAATACTACTTAACTGTAATAGCACATACTGTAACAATTTATTTTTGCAAAATGACCATATACAGTAATCAAAAGTTGTTACCGGTGCTGAAACGGATTGCATCTTTAGCAAAGAGGGTGAAGTGTATGAAGCTACACTGAAGCTAGATGATACAACATATTTTTATCATTTGAACAGATTAAAAATGAAAATAGGTTATGTACCTTCTATTCCAACTGGAATTTAGTGGTCCTTACCCGCAAATCTGCATATACTATTAAAAACTTAAAAAAACAAATTCTTATAGCAGTCTCTGGATATGACTAGTATTTATTAGCAAAAAATATTTGTTAGTATACAATAAAGCAGTTTATTTTCCTGCAGATGTAGCTATCATTTTATCCTCATATAGAGTGCATCTTGTATGTAGCAAACAACCACTTCAAATGGTAGCAACAATGTGCAGATCTTCTAGTATAATGCTCCCTTGTATCAGGTTACTCACATGGACTAAGGCACCTGCATCTCTGACCTAACGAGGTTACTGTGGTGCAATCTAAGCTGTGTGCAGTAGGGTTATTGCTCACTAATTTC
The DNA here is from genome assembly GCF_965119305.1 of Pelophylax lessonae. Classification (NCBI taxonomy): domain Eukaryota; kingdom Metazoa; phylum Chordata; class Amphibia; order Anura; family Ranidae; genus Pelophylax; species Pelophylax lessonae. Next base: position 374,655,113 of record NC_138769.1, on the reverse strand, counting down.
AAAGGACATAATATGCCACAAACAGAATCTCCTGTGTCTGCAATAATACTATCAGCCAGCGCATCGCCTCCAGGTTGTCAAGTATGTTAGGACCTCTATAGCTCAGCACATCCACCTGTACATGGGTGGTATGTAGAGAGTGAACAAAACATAATGTGGATCATCCACTGACGTGTTTTATCTGGCAATTCCAGTCTTCAATAGGGTTTGCAAAGCATGCAGCTTGCTTAAGCCATTTTAATTTCTTGTTGATAGATCATCTGGTTAGATAATTGTACCCTGTACAAGGCCTAAATTACTGCCCTGCTCAATCAACGCCAACTTGGGTATGGAACTGCTTGGTTGGAAATTTGCCCACATTTATGTGATCAACCTACGATCGTATCAAATCACAACTGTGACCTGGTCCTAGGCGAGGCAAGAAAAGAAGAGTTCCTTTGGTATGAAGCTGCCAAGCCAATGATTTTTCTAGAGTATTCTGGATATGTAGAGTCTTTGCATAACCTTTGATCATGTGAGGCATTCTCTCTGCAATAAAGGAATCAAATGTAGCATGTTGTACCCTGTTCGGCTGTGGGTCTATGGCAGGGACTGTACCCGATTCTTTACTTCACCCAAGGATGCCTCCCAGTTGCTCAAGATTCTGCCCAGGTCATGAATGAACCACCACAGCTGTTTTTCCTGCTTTATCCATGCTTTACCTCTACGTGTTTCCTTATTGGTAGTTGATAAAATCTATGTCCCATGCCTACTTCAGGAAAGAAGGAGCTACCTGTTTCCCTGTGACTGCCGTTACGGTGCCGTGTATCCAAAGGTTCTCTGTACTGGGCCTTTTTATCATCATTTTGTTTACACCCCCTATTGGTTCATTACTATGTTCTGCTTCTGGATTCAAGCACACCATGGTTTTACTGATAGTGCAGGGGGGAAAGGGGAGGTATGGTTTTACTGTTTTTCTTGTTTTTGTTTTCTTTTTTGGCACCTCACTTTACAAGATGAATTTGCATACTTGTCTGTCTAATGTCTGTTGGCTGCTTTAGGCTCTATTGGCCGACTGCAACCCATTTTGTCTTCTCCTAGGTCCAGATGGGGTTCTTGTGGTTGGTTGTCATTATGGGAGATTTCAATCTTCCAGATATAAACTGGAAAACCAAAATAGCAAGTTCTACCAGGAGTACAGATATTCTAAATTCCCTACTGGGGTTGTCTCTGCAACAAGTGGTTGAGGAGCCAACCCGGAGGGAGGCCATTTTGTATCTGGTATTCACAAATGGGGATTCGGTATATGATGTCATTGTAGGCGAAACCTTGGGATCCAGTGATCACCAGTCAGTGTGGTTTAATATAAGAACTGTGAAAGAGTCACACCACACAAAAACAAAAGTTTTAGATTTTAGAAAAACAGACTTTTCAAAAATGAAATTAGTCATAAATGAGTCCTTATCAGACTGGAACGGATTACATGGAGTCCAGGAGAAATGGGACTACTTAAAAGGTGCATTATTGAAGGCAACAGTAAAAGCAAAAAAAGGAAGAGACCACTGTGGTACTCAGCAGAAGTGGCCCAAATCATTAAAAATAAAAAGCTAGCATTTTGTAATTATAAAAAAACCCAGAGCAATGAAGATAAGGAAATCTACAAGATTAGGCAGAAAGAGGCCAAGCAAGTTATAAGAACTTCTAAAGTGCAGGCAGAAGAAAAACTATCTCAGTCTATGAAAAAGGGGGATAAGACATTCTTCAGATATATAAATGAAAAAAGGAAATTAAAACAAGGAATAACTAAATTAAAAACAAAGGACGGAAGGTATGTAGAAGAGAATAAAGGGCTAGCCGACTGCCTTAATGAATACTTCTGTTCAGTTTTTACAGAAGAAAAAGAAGGAGAAGGACCTCCACTTGAAAGGATGACTAATGAATCGTTTGATGCATGTGTCTTTACAGAGGAAGACGTTCTAAGATTGCTGTCTAAAGTGAAGACAAATAAGTCACAGGGTCCTGATGAGATACACCCAAAATTATTAAAAGAGCTTAGTGGTGAGCTGGCAAAACCATTAACAGATTTATTTAACCAATCATTAGTAACAGGAGTCGTCCCGGAAGATTGGAAATTGGCAAATGTCGTGCCCATTCACAAGAAAGGTAGTAGGGAGGAATCGAGCAACTATAGACCAGTGAGTCTGACATCAATAGTAGGCAAATTAATGGAAACCCTATTAAAGGATAGGATTGCGGAACATCTTAAATCCCATGGATTGCAAGATGAAAAACAACATGGGTTTACTTCAGGGAGATCATGTCAAACAAATCTTATAGATTTTTTTGACTGGGTGACTAAAATAATAGACGGTGGAGGTGCAGTAGTCATTGCATATCTAGATTTTAGTAAGGCTTTTGACACTGTCCCACATAGAAGACTTATCAATAAACTGCAGTCATTGAGCATGGACTCCCATATTGTTGAGTGGATTAGGCAGTGGCTGAGTGACAGACAACAGAGGGTTGTAGTCAATGGAGAACATTCAGAACAAGGTCATGTTACCAGTGGGGTACCTCAGGGATCTGTACTGGGACCAATTTTGTTTAATATCTTCATAAGTGATATTGCAAAAGGCCTCGATGGTAAGGTTTGTCTTTTTGCTGATGACACAAAGATATGTAACAGGGTTGATGTTCCTGGAGGGAAACGCCAAATGGAAAAGGATTTAGGAAAACTAGAAGAATGGTCAGAACTCTGGCAACTGAAATTTAATGTGGATAAGTGCAAGATAATGCACCTGGGACGTAAAAACCCAAGGGCAGAATATAGAATATTTGACACAGTCCTGACCTCAGTATCTGAGGAAAGGGATTTAGGAGTAATTATTTCAGAAGACTTAAAGGTGGGAAGACAATGTAATAGAGCAGCACGAAATGCCAGCAGAATGCTTGGATGTATAGGGAGAGGTATAAGCAGTAGAAAGAGAGAAGTGCTTTTGCCGCTGTACAGAACACTGGTGAGACCTCACTTGGAGTATTGTGCGCAGTACTGGAGGCCATATCTCCAGAAGGATATAGATACTCTAGAGAGAGTTCAGAGAAGAGCTACTAAACTAGTACATGGATTGCAGGAAAAAACTTACCAGGAAAGGTTAAAGGACCTTAACATGTATAGCTTGGAAGAAAGAAGAGACAGAGGGGATATGATAGAAACTTTTAAATACATAAAGGGAATCAACTCGGTAAAGGAGGAGAGCATATTTAAAAGAAGAAAAACTACCACAAGAGGACACAGTTTTAAATTAGAGGGGCAAAGGTTTAAAAGTAATATGAGGAAGTATTACTTTACTGAGAGAGTAGTGGATGCATGGAATAACCTTCCTGCAGAAGTGGTAGCTGCAAATACAGTGAAGGAGTTTAAGCATGCATGGGATAGGCATAAGGCTATCCTTCATTTAAGATAGGGCCAGGGACTATTCATAGGATTCAGATATATTGGGCAGACTAGATGGGCCAAATGGTTCTTATCTGCCGACACATTCTATGTTTCTATGTTTCTATGTTTGTCTCATTAAAACCTTTTATGCTATTGTCCCCTTCAACTACATTTTCCTGAAATGTCCGGGGACATGCTAAAACCAAACCATCCTTGGAATTTACTTGATTGAAAACCTACTCTCCCCATATCTGTATTTTCCAGGATCTTGTCGGTAAGGTGCTCAGCCTTAAGAAACCTTGGGTGGGCCATTACTACCATGCAAATTCAATCCTCATATGCCAGAGGTGTGAGTGTCCTGATTCATAACCAAAGAAAATGGACACCGGTTGAGTAAACATAGAAATTATCTTTACTATGAACTTGCTTAAGGAAGGAAAGAAACAACAGTAATAATGATATTGAATAGTAAGCAGCTATGTATGGGTGAACAAGGAATAAAGGGCTATTAAAAGAACTTTAAAGATCAAACCTGTCTGCTTTCAGGGGACTCCTTTAAAGAGGTTGTAAACTCTTTTTTTATTTTCTTTTTTCTTACTTACCCTGCAAGAGAAACACATAATGAGCTAGTATGCGATGCATACTAGCTCATTATGAAATACTTACCTTAGAACGAGCCCCCGCCGTGCCGTCCGCTTAGCTGGATGACGGGCGACATGTCTAGTCGCCCGTCTTCCGGGATCGCGGCATCCGGCCATCTGATTGGCCGGAGGCGCGGTGACGTCACTCCCGCGCACGCGCGCGGGAGCCGACAGTCACGGCACGGAGTTCTGAATGAACGGCACGAGCGGCCGTTCCTTCAGTGCGCCTGCGCCAGTGACGTCACTGGATGCTTCTAAGGTAAATATCTCCTAAACGGTACATGTTTAGGAGATATTTACAGTACCTATAGGTAAGCCTTATTATAGGCTTACCTATAGGTACAAGTTGTAGAGGAGGGTTTACTTCCTCTTTAAGTGAAACGACCCAGAGAGCAGAGGTAAACACACAAAAGTAACAAACTATATGGTAGACATTACTTTAGTGAATTAATGGCCAACTCTACTTAAAGAGGAAGTAAACCCTCCTCTACAACTTGTACCTATAGGTAAGCCTATATTAAGGCTTACCTATAGGTACTGTAAATATCTCCTAAACATGCACCGTTTAGGAGATATTTACCTTACATGCAGCCAGTGACGTCACTGGCGCATGCGCTCTGAAGGAACGGCCGCTGGTGCCGTTTCTTCAGAGCCCCGTGCCGTGACCGTTGGCTCCCACGCGCGTGCGCGGGAGTGACTTCACCGCGGCTCCGGCCAACCAGATGCCGTGATCCCGGAAGACGGGCGACTGGACATGTCGCCCGTCATACAGGTAAGCGGGCGGCACGGCGGGAGCTCGTTCTTAGGTAAGTATTTCATAATGAACTAGTATGTAGTTTGTTCTAATGGGTTTACAACCTCTTTAAATTAGACATATGAGTCTAGGCAGGAGGAGGGCATTGAAATTAGTTTGTTCTCTATGTCAGTTCTCTCTCCACCACAGCATCACAGTCCCAACAGGCCTGTTCAAACACAATACCTGATTCAGTGCACTGAATTAATCCACAACCTGAACCCGCTCATATAATGACTAGAGTCCTAAATATAGATAGGGCCCTTCAGACTTTAGATGACGTTATGGTGGTGCATTTGTTTTCTTTCTTAAATGGAAAGAACAAAGTACATACAAAGAGAGCTTGGTAGATAGATAGGACTCGAATGGTGTGGGTAATCTTCAGTTAAATCAGACAGGTACTATCACTGCCAAACAGGGTGTAACAGCATCACAGATTCTCCTAATCAAGTGAGGCAGAGCAACAACAGAAGTTCAGTGCTCTGGCTTAAAGAGGATTGGGCAAGTGCCCTCTTACCATTCCTGTGTCCAGAGGCTCAAGGAGGAAATATCATAGGATCGATCCTCCATGCTTTCCCGACTGGCCACCTCCACATGGAAACACCACACGCTGACAGGGATGTTGAAAGATGCACCCAGGGTCCTCTCTGTAGCCCTGGATGTCAGCCGCCAACCTCTGAGCTGTAACCGGAACAATCACACAGACTCAGGACTGCAGCACCCCTCTCCAGTGTCCAGTCTTTCTTGTGGTAACTCTCCCTTCTCCCAGGTAGCCTCTGCTGCAAAATGCCTCCTCTGAGTTTATGGGCTGCTGGTTTCAGTAGTTTTTATCCTGGAGATTACAATGGGGCAGCATTGGTTGGGGACTACATATCCCAGAGTTCCTTGCAGTTTTTCAGTTCTCCCTGCTAAATAAAAAAAAATGAAAGGAACACTTTTTAATCAGAGTATAGCATCAAGTAAATTAAACTGGTGACTACTCGTTTGAATACTATTATTCTTACTCTGATTCATGGGGACCACTCTGGTTTTATGCCTATAAAAAGCACAGAAATAAACCTACTCAAATTATTTAATATTGTTGCAAACTCAGGATGTTTAAGTAATCCTGGATTCATGGCCTCTGTCAATGCTGAAGCCTGGGTGCAGTTATTGTATTCTAACCCCACAGCCCATGCGCAGACTAATGGTAAGCTATCCTCCCCCTTTGCCCTTCAAAGAGGAAAGGTTGGCCTCTATCACCTGGGCTGTTTTCCATTACCATTGAACCTTTGGCCATACTGTTAAGTTCTTCTGAGGTGGTAAAGCTATATCACTAGCTCTCTGTATGCAGATGACACTTTGCTGTATGTAAGGGATGCTACCATGTCCTGCAGCTCTTGAGGTTATTTATAGGTTTGAAAGAATTCTCCAGTATATTGGGACAAATCTGTGTTGTTTTCCCTGCACCCATCAGTGTTCCACTGATTCCTAACTCACCTCTCACCTGGGTCTCCCATTTCAAATATTTAGGGGGTCAGATCCATTGTGATCTTTCCTGCTACATATGCAAAAATTTAAACCCTGCCCTCTATCAACTGACTCAGAAATGCACTGTTTGGAAATCATTGCGGTTGACTCCGGGGGTTAACTCCGAGGATCAATCTTATCAAAATTGCTTTCCTTCCTCAATCTCTATATATATTTCAGCATACCCTGGTTCCTATTCCCAAAACTTTTTCACCAAATTGGATAAAACTATATTGCAGCTCCCACTCTCTCCTGGAGGATTAGCCCTTCTCTGCTTTAAAAAAATATTATTGGATTGCGGTGGTGATCGTGAGATGGTGGTTCTCCAAACCAGTTACCAATCTGGCGGTGACTCTAGAAGGTGTGTCACTAGGGTCTTAATCTCAGTAACCATGTCTTCTGCTCAGTAATCTTGTTTTCCGTGACCCCCACTCTAATCCAGATGTTACAACCCCCATACAGAATACAATTGTGGTTAGGAGACAAATGGGTAGATATGTTGGTGAGTTGACTACTATTTTCCTGCTACGTCTCTCTGGGGTAATCCAACTCTTCCTCATCTTTGCTCTATACCTGAACCTAGTGTTTGGGAGCATTATGATGGTAAAACCTTACATCATATCATACCGAAGGGTCGACTATTTATGTTTGATAGATTAAGGGCCCAATTCCATCTCCCTACCTGGATGTTTTTTAGGTTTCTTCAATTACGACATGCTCTTCCAGTAAAATTCCTTGTACCTGTTGTCCCTGCCTCCCACTCAAATGATTTTTGATTTCCAGCAATGCGGACTGGATCCTTTCATCCTTATATCTTAGGATCCCCACTAAGGATACCTTTAGTGCATCTCAATTGTTCTGCTCATTGCAGCGGGACATCCTGAGTTTAACTGATGCTAACTCGAGGAAGTAAAACAATACCTGACCCTTATGATCTCAGCCAGAGACAGGTTCATACAATTAAAATTCCTGCATCAAGTCTACTACACTCCCCAGAGGCTTTCTGTTGTTAATTTATTATACCCCACGGTTTATGACCACTATCCAAAGTGCCGATTGGCAGTTGGTACATTTATTCATATGGTTTGGACTTGTCCTTGTATACAGCAGTTCTAGGGTGATGTGGTAAGAGATCTTAATGCAGCTACTGGACTCATGCTTAGTGTGGATCCTACATTCCTGCTCTTGGATATCCCCATTAGGGATTATTCTTTTTCTATGCTGCCATCTGTACTAGGAAAACTATTTTTATCTAAATGGAAAGTTTCAGATTCCCCTACTATTCAATTGTGAAGAATTATTGTGAAAGCGTTTCTTCCCCTTAACCCATATATATGGGAAGAATTTTCCCTTAGAAATGTAAGATCTGGGCTGATTGGGTGGAAGCCAGGGGCCATACAATGTGATCTGGTGATGAGACTCTCCTTTACTTGTTGGTAGCTGACTGTTACCCTAGGTTTCAGTGTATATCAGAAGTCTGGTGCATTGAAGAACTTTTATTATTATCCCCATTTTCCCTTTTTATTGCTATCTACCTTATGTTCTGTTTCTCCTCCTCTCTTTCCCCTCCCCTCCTGCCCCCCGTATTCCTTTCTCCTCTTTCCCCTCTTCCCTTTCCTTTTATTACTTCTAGTACATGAATAATCCCTACGCTGATCATGCCTTGCCTTATATTTTGATGAACAGATGCTGGGTATCCTATCTAATCTGAATCTTCACATGTATGATATGGACCCTTATGTATCGAATTTTATGTCATTTCTAGACTTAGTTATGCATACCTTCTGCTTTATACCCACTTATATTCATTTAGCAAGTGCTACACATCACTTGTTTTTTTTTTTCTTTTTGAAAATGTAATATAGAATATCTGTTAAAAGAAAAAAAAATATCAGATTGGTGGGGCGTGTGAATAGAGGGAAAGAGCAGGTTTCTTCTACCTCCTTTCTTACGCTTTTTGGTTCTGCACCCTTGTCCTCAATCTTATCTAATAATTCTTTAACTTTGCTGCCTCTTTCCCCCCTCCCTTTTTTTTTCTTATTTTGTAGTTTCCTTCCCTTAACCTCCACTCAGGTTAGAACCACTGCCTTTAACCTAGCTTGACCTCTTCCCTTACTTACTGGACTTCCCAGAAAACTTTGACTATCTGCAGTTGGTATAGCCAAAGTCCTCTCTTTAACCCTCCCCCTATTTCACAAATACATTTATTAAGTTTGTGACTATTTTATTTTATTTCAGGTACTTATATAGCGCTGTCAATTTATGCAGCGCTTTACATATACATTGCACATTCACATCAGTCCCTGCCCTCAAGGAGCTTACAATCTAAGGTCCCTAACTCACATACATACACAGTAGGGCCAATTTTTTATACAGGATCCAATTAACCTACCAGCATGTCTTTGGAGTATGGAAAGAAACCGGAGTGTCTGGAGGAAACCCACGCAGGCACAGGGAGAACATGCAAACTCCAGGCAGGTAGTGTCATGGTTGGGATTTGAACCAGCAACCCTCTTGCTGCTAGGTGAATGTACTAAACACTACACCACTGTACCGCCCCTATTCGTGTTTCCCATACAGCTCCAGTCAAGGTCTGGGAAGAGTCTCATACTTTATTTTCTGTAAAATGCTGTCAAGTACTGTAAGTTTCATGGTATTTTTGGTTGGGTTGTTGGGACCCAGAAATCTGATACAGACAAAGATGGTGTACATACACACAACATTCTATTCCTTACAGTCCTGTTGATGACTCTCTAATATCTCACCTAGAGATTTCTCTGACTGAGTTTTTTCCTGATGTTAAATGCAATTGTATGATGTGTCTGTTGCTCATGCATGTAACTTCGCATTGTAATTCATTGGACCTGCTTACCAACAATAAAATGTTTATGGAACAAAAAAAAAAAAAAGGCATCAGACAGAGTAGGACCCACTCATAAAAGGTATGCCACATGCGTAGGCTAAGGAACTAAAGCATAGAAATTTCCTTATATCTCTATGTATGTTCAACATAAGAAATTGTAAGGATGCTAGTTCTCCAGCATCTACCAAAAACTAAAATATCCATCCAAATTGCTGGTGTAAGTAATAACTGTTCTATGAATGGCACCTATAGCCAGGCAGGTGGTGCTAGCATAAATAGCTCAGGGCTAAAAAGAAGATTGAAAAGCCTTGTGTGTCTGGGTTTGTAGCGTTTTACTTTGGCAGTACTGAGATTAGGCAGCTATTCTGGACAGAACGGAAGCACTGTATATATAGATAATTCCAATGTGTTGGAGCGGGAGATATGTAATTAGTATGATACAATTTTAGATGCTGGCTTAGGTTAGCCGAGTAGGGAGGTGTGGTGGTGATTTTGAACCAGAGTGAAGAGAGGGAATAGGGGTCTTTCAAATACTTCTATGAGAACCAGTCATTTCTTCTTAACCTCTACAAGCCATTCACTTTGATTTCTGCTGTACTGCCAAATAAGCAAACAGTATCTAACAATATTGAGTAATAATGTCAAACCTTCTGGTTTTCTAGGACTGGGTGATTGCTCCACAGGGGTACTCAGCATTTTATTGTGAAGGAGAATGCTCATTTCCACTTGACTCTTGTATGAATGCCACCAATCACGCCATCCTGCAGTCACTGGTAAGGAATAGTATTCTGAAGTATACAGGTGTGACCAAATAATTTTCCATATACAAGGTAAAAAATATACATTTGCCTCACGCTACTGAACTTGGCTACAAGTGTCACACTAAAAAACAGCCTCATGAATGATGCAGCCATCTATGACATAATTAGGAAACATTAAGCCCGTCCTAACCTATATAGTATTAGAAGAAGACCTTTAATATTCCCACCTCCACTACACATATTGGTCTCTCAACAATATCCTGCCCCCCAGAAAACACATCCCCACTTCCCAGTACCCATGCTGTGTATGAAATGGTCCCTCCAGGTACAGGGATTTCTAGGCTGTGTATGTACAATAACCTCTCAATTACCATTCTTCTATGCATTGGCATTAATGGCTCGGTGACCAGTCTGCACAGTGTTTTTAATAACCTAATTAACCAGTGTATAGAATCTAAGCTTTAGAGAGACTCTGCGATTAAATAAAAGGATTAATACTTACCTGTCACCAATCTTTGCTCTCCTGAAGAAATATGAGGCCAAAAATATCTTCAGCATCTGACACTTATGTGCTGTGTGCACAGGGCTTCCTTCTCCCAGCCCCTGTGTCATATAGAACACAGTAGTGACATACGACAATACTAAAGTAGGGATGTAGGGGTTTTAAATAAACTACATTTCTATGTGGTGGATCAGGGATCAAGCTCATAAATGTCAGATGTTGAATATTTTCTTGGGTGTTGTAACTCATCAAAGAGCATGTTGGCGTGGGTAGCTGGACGGGTAAGTATTAAACCTTTTCTATACAGCACCACAAGTTTTATTCTAGTGACAATCACTTGGATCCCTTAGTGTCCTGGTTTTGTGTACTTACTACTGAGTGATTGGTATATAATGGGTTATAATATTCAAAGAAAAAAATCTAAACTTTTGTGTTGGTAGGCCAAATAAGCTGCTGGCAAAAAAACTATTGAATAAAATAGTACATAACGTGCAAAAAATGGATTTGTCTCGCTGACATTTAAATTGTAATGCAATGTGATAAAAAATGTAAAAATAAATCCTATGTGTTAGAGAAAGTAAGTCCCATGTGATGAGCAAAACACAATTTCTCTTCCGTTCATTGACAGACACAGCTCCATATTCTTCACCATAAGGTTATGCTGCCTTCTACAGGAGTAGGACTAGGCAGACAACACGACACACAACACAACACAACACACACTGGTCCTGACGAAGCTTGCATCACGCACGCGAAACGCGTCAACGTCACACGCTGGGCCCCATACACCCACCAAGCCAAGCCTTAGCTTTCAATCTCTGCGGACATAGACATCGGCACTGCACCCGGGTTAACTTCCAGGTTGCGGAAAGAAGTGATGAGGCTCTGAGGGACGGCGCCTGCAGTCCGGAACCAGAGTGCATGAGGCGGCAGGAGATGGCAGGATACACAGTTGGGATACCGGAACAGTAGCAACAGAGGCATGGGGGTATGCAATACAAGCATGTGCTGGAGCATCTGCGGTACACCGAGGGGTTGGTAAGAGAGACTTTAGCCCTGTGAGGGCTCTGCATTTGCGGAAATTGACTGTGCTGTTACCAAAGTAATCATCTACGATACCGCCCTTCCCCTCTCGCTCTCTCCCCCCTCTACAACACAGCTGTTTATATCCTTTCTTTACTGTCCACATCTACAAAAGCCACTCCTTTAGCTGTCTGCTGACCCAGTTAATAACTATCAACTTAACCATGGCTTAACCTGCCCTTGTCACAAGGACTCTTTCTTTTTCAAGAGGATTTCCTTTGGTCCCTCATTTGAGTGACCTTGTGATATCGATCAGCACCACTTGTTTGCGGTCTGCAACACTGTTCACGAGCCCCTAGACCACGGGTGATATACCCCATTACGTGTATTACTGCAGTTTTTCATCTCATCCTGTCATATGGACTATTCCTGTTCATACAGGAGGAACAGGATGTGTTTTCTTCATCAGTGTACAAGATGTTTTGATGGCTGATTTCAAGAACATTTTTTGCTCCCTCCATGCGGTCTTTAATGTCCTAATTATATGAAGATATTGTCCTATATCCGCATTAATTTGAGAATTTTGCTATTGATATAGAATGCACTAAGAGTCCATTGTTCGGTAGTTGCATCACATTGTCTGTTATAGGACCTGCTTCTGCTATCAATGAGACTTGGTGAGAGTGGCTCTGAGTGGATGGATGGGGGCCCTTTGACGTGTGTGGTTGTGTGAGCGTGTGTGCATTTTGCCAGCAATTGCGGGTTGTTAGGTCTGTATCATCTGCTACATGTTAGCATATGATTTTTTATTGTCTTCAATATTGCTACCATTAAAGATTGTTTTTGTAATTGAAAACCAGAGTTGAGCCTTCTTTTTGCAACTAATTCCCAGGTGATTGTCTATAATCCCTAATTTTTCTTCTTGGTGAGACAACACACAAGCCTCAGCTGGCATAACCACCCTCTCTGCTTAGATATACTCAGTTTTTGTTTGCCTAGTTCAGGAGTAGGACCTAGTCTCCCTGCCTGACTCTAGGTCCTGGCTTTTTTGTCTATTTTATTGCTGTTTCTTTTTGGATTTCTTCCTGTTTTTTTCCTGTGGAGATCTAGCAACTGCCTGGCTGAGCGAGGGACCTGACTATTATTGTTCCAGTGGTCCCCTCAGCCTGGCCAGCGAGTGCATGCAGACTATAGCTCCGTGCTCGGTCAGCTGCGACATAGCCCCACAGGACTGGGGCTGGCCCGCGAGTTAAACGTCTCGCATGGTAGCATACGACTGGGTCTCGGCCTGAGTTGCAGTGTTCCTTCTGACTGACAGCTCCCCCACTTCAGTGATGAGGCAATTTCTGTCTTAGGAGTCTTACCTGCTTCTCTGGATCAGTAAGTAAGGGCCCACTCCTCTCCTTCCCTGGATTTGGTGTGGGGCGCAGGTACTCCGTGGGGTGGTTGGTCCCTCCAGGGTTCTCTCCCCCCTCCCCTTCCTGGGTGGTATTTAACTGGCTTGTCTGCCTGTGCTCATGGTGCGGAGGGTGGCTGGTGCCCAGGCTGTGGGTGTCCCCCCTTATCTTGGTGCCTGCTGGCCCCCCTGTCACCCTATGGGGTTGGTGGCTTTTTTGCGTCCCCTTGGGACAGCTGGTGGGCCTGGGGGGAGGGTGGCCCGGTATCCGCGGGTCCGAGTACCACGCAGTTGGCAGGCCAAAAATCTAGGCCGTGGCTTTGCAGCCTACTGGCTGGACTTTGCATGGGGCAGCCCGAGTTGTGGCAGCTAATGTAGCCATTGTACCCCGGGACATCCGTCTCCCCTCTGCTCCCCTGGCTGATCATGGGTCCCCTGCAGATCGCACTCACGTGGCAGGGTGGCCAAAAATTTAGGCTGCAGCTTTGCGGCCTACTGGGCCCCACGGCCAAATATTTAGGCCATGGCTTTGCGGCCCACTAGGCCACCCCCTTCTGGTAGGGCGGCCCTGGGGGGGAGAACAGGGTCCCAGGCAGGTTTTGCCTGGCAGGGTGCTGTGGGGCATCTGCCTTCCCCAGTGGCTATGTGGAGGTAGCCTGTCTGCAGGTCTTCCTGAATTAGTGGCGGGCGGCCCCCCTTAGGGGGTCCATTTTTGGCCTCCTATGTGGGCCTTCTTGGAAGAGCACCCATGGAGGACCCCCTTGCGGGGTTCCCTTGTTGGCCCCCCTTTTTTGCAGGCCTCAGTCAGCCCCTACCGTAGGGGGCTGTAATCACCGACCACCTGTGTGGGATAGGGATAGCGTTGGGCGTTGGCTTAGAGATTGCGCCCCCTCGCCCTCTCCTGTCTCATCAGATCCTGCATCTGGTTCGGTCGTGGCGGATGGGATCACCCTGCGGGGTCTGAGTCCATGTTTCTCTGACCCATCAGACACTGAGGATGATTCCTCCATGGCTGCTGCGCCACTCAAAAGAGGTAGATGCATTGATTGCATCAGTGCATGAGCCATTTATGTTGGAGGATGTAGCCAAGGCTGCTACGGACATATCTGTTGCATTTGTCACCCATAACCTGTCCCATGCGGTTTCGGTTTTCTCATATCCAGCTTATTTTTACAATTGTCTCTATAAGTGCTGGGTGCATCCAATACGACTCTTGATGGTTCCAAGACGCTTTGCTGTCCAGTATCCCTTGAGGAGTCGCTTCTGAAGAAGTGGACACCCCCCACCGGCGATGGGTTACCCTATTTCTAGGTTGACTATGGCAACCATGTTTCCGGTGGTAGAATCCTCGGATTTTAGGAATCCGGCTGACAGAGGGGCAGAATCTCTAAGGCTCGTTACATGTTTACTATGGCTGGTGCCTTATTTATGGCATGTTTCTTCTGGTGGCTCTGAACTGGCCTTGCCGGTCTCAGTACGCCGACCTGGTGTGACTGGTTGCCGATGTCCCCTGGAGGTTTCCTCCTATGGACGACCTGCTGTCTCAAGGGCCGATCTTGCATTCTGTTTTTCAGCCGCTGGCTTTGACGGCCTGGCTGTTTAGAGCCAGGTGCTCAAAGACAGGGGCTAGTCTGGCTCGGTGATTCCAAACCATGTTGAAGGTGAGGAAATCTACATTTCGAAAGCTTTATCATTGAATGTGGAAGACGTACATTTCCTGGTGTGAGGTTCGAGGAGTCCATCCTCATTCCTTTTTGATGGCTCAGAATCTTGCCTTTCTTCAATGGGGTTGAATCAGAAACTGCCTTTGAGCACCATGAAAGTCCAAGTGTCTGCCTTGGCAGCCTTTTTTCAAAGACCTTTGGCTTCCCATTCATTGGGGCGTACATAATTTCAGGGGGTTCATAATTTTACTTCGCCTGCAAGTTCTCCTCTGGCATCATGGGATTTTAACCTGGTTCTGTCAATTCTTCAAAAACCTCCCTTTGAAAACATACAGGAGATCCCTTTCCTTACGCTGTCACAAAAGGTTTTTTTTTTTGGTGGCTATCACCTCTGCTCACAGGGTGACGGAGTTAGCATTTTTTTCTTGTCGTTCCCTCTGGTGGTTTACAGGAATAAGGTGGCCCTGTCTTTTGTGTTGTCTGCCTGGTCCTACTCCTGTAGAGGACAGCATAACCCTATGGTGAAGAATATGGAACTGTGTCTGTCAATGAACTCAGAGAAAAGGATTTTACGGTGAGTACAAAAATCCTATTATTCCCCATGCACCCTTTGCTGAAGATGGCCCATTCGTTAATGATGGATGCTGCAATGATCACAGGCTAGGAACCATAAACGATCCAAGAGAAGAACTGTCATCAGCACACCAAGGATTCCGCAAGGAGGGTCCAAAGCTTTATTATGGTGGTCACATAGTACACAGAAGGCAACGTTTCGGAGGCACGCAGGTCCCCTTCATCAGGCATGTCAGCTAGGGGGGAAAAGCGCATTGAGACCTTGCTCTTAAATAAGAAGTCATGGCCTTTTAATGGAGCAATTCCCACCAGTAGTTGCAAGATCGCACTAACCAGAGAGGAGGAAAGGAGTATATGATTTCCATCTTTAGAGATAGTTATGCACATAGTGCTTTTGACTCTTTTTATTAAGAGTCCATTATTTCTGGTAAGGAGGCATTTTTTACCTTTTGGTGGAGGCGCACCTGGGTGACTCACCTGTTGGCTCGTTACTCACATCCATATTTAATGCACACATTGGTAGTCCATGTACAGTGGAGTTTTCACTTTGTAACTTTTTATGGGATGTCATAAATGGACTGCTAATCACATGGAACTTACTTTCTCTTACACATAGGATTTGTTTTTTAATTTTTGTCACGTTGCATTACAATATGATTGTCAGCGTGCCATTTTTTGCACATATAATATTCAAAAGCAAGATGTCCCCATTTTGACTGGGGGCTGTTTGGCAGTGCCTTGGCATTTGGCATTTACTATATTGCTTACTATTGACAATTCTGGACCCTGTGCATGTCCCCTTCAGTCTCATCTATAAAAGAGATTAGACTCTGGTCCATGGCCCCCTGACTAGTCTCTCTGATAAATACACACTTCCTCTTTTTCCTTACAAAGCAGAGCTATGATCTGGGAAATGTGCTGACAATCTTCCTCATTCCACTGCAGGAATCAACAACAACTGAATATAAATAATGTTATACTTAAAGTGGAATTCCAGACAAAACCTAACTAAGCTTAAACCTGCTCCCTACCCTGTAAATACTTACCTAATCTAAGGGTTCAGGAGATAGCAGGGACAATGGCTAAAATGCCTGGGCGGTGACATCATCCATAGACCTACTATGCAGCATTTGTTATTCACTGTCCCTCCTCTCCTCTGAAATGGTGCTGGGAGGCCATCACGTGACTGGACCAGAGCACCCTTAGATTAGGTAAGTATAAGCATCTTTCCTTTATGGTTAGTATAGGGCTTGGAACCGGAGTGGGAGAAGGTTTAAGCTTAATTAGATTGTGACCATACGCCTACTCTAATTGTGAAGGCACTTTAACCTACTGTACAGAGGGTATTTGAAGGGATTTATGTAGGTAGCGATATACAATATACAGTAATAATGTCCTAAATGTATGACATGATATGAATAGCATTCTTCCCTCTTTTTTGAGTGATGTTAATATTTTTTAATAAAAATGTTTTTGCTATAACATTTGTCATTAATATGTGAACGCGACACCAAAAAAAGTCCCATTGGTTAACTTAATCCATTGTATGGGTGTTAACCCTACAGTGACTGCTGCCTAGTACATGCGCATTAACCCCTCTGTGACCGGTTGGTAGTGCATATGGATTATTCTGTAGTGACCAGTCTGCAGTTTAATGCATTAGCTTCTTGACCAGTCCCTAAAGAAATACACATTAACCTGTTAGTAGTTTTTAGTGCATGTGCATTAATTCCTTGGTAGGAAGGCTCTATTATTGCAAGCGAGCACACATGCTACCACTTTTTTCACCATTTTCAGTTATTTAGGCTGCTTTCCTTAAATTCAACTGCTAGTGGTTAGTGATAGCATGGTGCTCTCCCTATGGTGCCATTAGTGAATATGGATAGCTTATGATCTGGTAGTTTGTGAACACAGCTGCCTCTAGATGACAGCTTGCTTTAACTGGCTGCACTGATTTGAGAGAGAACAGGGAGTTTGAAAGTCACACATATTCAGAAGAGACACGTACAAATTTCTATCATTGCTATCATTCTTCAAGGTGAAAACAAAGTACCTGGGAAAAAAGATTGTAACTACAATGAATGGTGCTTTTATATTAGGATCACACCAGTGGTGTATAAGTATTACTAATGCTATAAAGGGTTGTCTAGACTCACAAGGTAAACTACACCTTGTTAATCTGAAAGTGAAAGATAGAACAGCTGATATTTCGTATCAGAGATAAAGACTTCAGTACAAACTACAGTGCTGCTAGCTTTAATGTTTTTCCACACTTCACCCCCCTATAAAATTATTTGCACCTTTTCAACCAAGGAAAAAAATCTGGTTTTCCCTTTCACAGTTGGCCCTTGTCTATTCAGAAGGCAGGAATCTAAACATGACAGCTGGTATTTTTGGTCTGGAGTCACACTCTTAAAACCCTTCTTGTAGCTCTTGGCACCTAATGGGAAATTATAATTTTTGAATATATATATATATATATATATATATATATATATTTATATATATATATAGTTCAGTGTAACCCCTTCTTTTTCATTTCTATAAAAATACCTTTTTTTCATACATCTTTGGTCTGGTCACACGAGGTACATTCCTGGTCCTCTTTCTTCTCTTCATCCCACAGCAAGAAATTACATCAGACAATTAGTGACTGCCCCCTTTGAATAATGCCACATTCCTAGAAACAGTACAAATGCAAGAGATAATAAGTGGGATTTTAATGGCACCAAGAAAATATATTACAACCATAAAAAATGCAAAATGTTTATTATACATCATAATTAAAAACCGGTAAAAAGATTAAAAACATGTGAGTCCCTTGTACATATACGTCAAACATATAGATACATGTATACCCCAAAGAGCCACACTATGATTAAGAGGGGAAATGTACCCAACGCGTTTCAACTTTTGTCTTCTTCAGGGAGTAATGCAAAAAGGGTAGATTGTACAAGAAACCTATATGTTAACAAAATAGTATAGAATATAAATACAATATTTGTAATTAAACATAATAAGAGATAATGAATTGCATATACAAGGTAAACCCACAAACTTACAATGTTGATGACAAAGGTCAATCCACATATGGAGCATCCCAGAGACCCAAGGGACAACCAACCGCACCAGGGGGAAAGAGAGATAATTCAAGGGACAAACTGCAGCTAAGCAAAAAATAATGACTAGTTATTGAAAATAATAGAACCACTCCTGTTCATATTGGGATGTTACATCCTTTGTGTAAATTATCTGAGTGGTTCTATTATTTTCATTCATTGGTCATTATTTTTTGCTAAGCAGCAGCTTGTTCCTTAGCTACTCTCTCTCCCCCCGGTGCAGTTGGTGTCCCTTGGGTCTCTAGGGTGCTCCATATGTAGATTGACCTTTGTCATCAACATTGTAAGTTTGTGGATTTACTTTGTATTTGCTATTCATTATTTCGTATTTTGTTGAATTACAAATATTGCATTTACATTCTATTCTACTTTGTTAACATATTGTTATTTGTAGAATATACCCTTTTTGCATTACCCTCTGAAGAAGACAACAAACGCTGTAATGTGTCGGGGTACATTTCCCCACTCAATCATAGTGTGGCTCTTTGGGTTATACATGTATCTATATATGTGATGTATATGTACAAGGGACTCACATGATTTTAAATCTTTTTACCTGTTTTTTAATTATGATGTATAAAAACTTTTTGCATTTTTTTATGGTTGTAATATATTTTCTTGGTGCCATTAATCACTTAAGCCCCGGAGGATTTTCCTGCTCAAAGACCAGGGCCTATTTTGCGATTCGGCACTGCAAGAATTTAACGGACAATTGCGCGGTCGTGCGACGCTGTAACTTAACAAATTGACGTCCTTTTTTCACCTGTGCGATTTTTATTTTTTGCGCTATAAAAACAAATATTTTTCACATTTTTTATATGAAATTCTCAAAAAAAAAAAAAGGTAAAAATCTAAATTTTGTAACATTTTAGGCCAATTTGTTTTCTGCTACATATTTTTGGTAAAAAAAAATCGCAATAAGCGTATTTTGATTGGTTTGCGCAAAAGTTATTGCGTTTAATAACTACGGGAAAGATTTGTCATTTTTATTGTTTTTTTTTTTTTTACGAGAAATGGCGGCGATCTGCGATTTTTTTTTTTGCGGGACTGCGACATTGCGGCGGACAGATCGGATCCCTGACTGACATTTTTGACACTTTTGGGAGTACCAGTGACATTACTACAGTAATCAGTGCTATACATATGCACTGTTACTGTAAAAATGACACTGGCAGGGAAGGGGTTAACTTTATTAGAGATCCCGGGGTTAAGTGTGTCCTTTGGGGCGTGCTTCTAACTGCCAAGGGGTATGGCTTTTGATGTAACCACAGAGACATACGATCCTACATAGCGGGATTGTATGATCTCTGCTGTTACACCAGGGAGAATGACAGGCAGGGACAACCCCCCCCCCCCCCCCCCCCACACACACACACACACACACCTCTCCCCACCAAAGGCAGAGCAATAAAGGATCACGCAGAGCTGTATTCTGAATAGACAAGCTGTGTGCTCATCTCCTCCCCTCACTCACAAATTTTCTCTTATGTGTCTGGAAAACTTCCCAGAAGTGACTCATGCTGATAACAGGGGAATGAAGCACCAGAGAGAAACAAAACTTAGGGCTTTGGAGGGCAATAAGTAAACGCTACATATTTATGTGCCTAGTTCAAATTTAATGACTGGAGTTTACAACCACTTTAAACATAACCTCATTAAAAGCAGAGGATAGCACTACATACAAAATTATAATTACACATAAACTCTAAAGCAGTGCAATGTAATGAATGCAATATGTACCCATTACAGCCTAGGTCTAACTGTCAAAGACATTTTAAAGAGTATATATAGTAGAATGCTAGACTCTATATGCAAATGGGAAAATGTTTTTCACATGAGGTTGGGCAACCTAAGCCTAATTGCTTCCACCACTCGTACAACAGCTGCGTGCTGACTTCTATTTGGTTTAGAATAAAGTAGTTCACCTCTTTTAGGTTTTTATTGCTGTTTTTGTTACAGTTGGGGGGGGGGGGGGGATTTCCATCTTTTCTGTGATAAGATCAGCGAGTTGTTACTGTTAGATGTTTGCTGTTGTCCAAACCAAAGCGATTCAGCTCATTTCCTCTTCTAGTGACATTTTGACAGGAAATAATGAGAACCTTCCTATTTAACCATTCCCCGTTCTAAAAGAAAAAATAAATGTTAGGCTATAAGTAAATAAAGACAAAACTTTTTTTTGTGGAGAGAGATTAGAACACCTGTCAGGTTTTATTGCTGTGTGTGCCTCCAAGGGAGAATCACCCTCTCTATCTGTCCTATATACAGTTATCATTAAAAGTGAATGTAAAAGAAAATCCTAAATTTTGGGTTGTCCCCTTGAGGTGATTGTAGCTGTATTAGTGCACTTGTGACAGAGAAAAATTGAGTACTATCCATGATACTTTTTTTATTTGCACTAACATACAATTTTTCAGGACAAGCTTTCGGTGTATGTCCCCCTCATCAAGGTCCAAGCAGTACTGATTCCCAAAAGTTTTAGCAGAATGAAAAAAAAACAATCTCTGAGCCAAAGGAAAAAAAAGAGCGAAACACACAAAAAATAACGGCCTAAATTTAGATATGGGTTTCCTTAGTCATTATCCTACAGTTTTACGACCCCCTCTGTGACCATTACCCCCCCTGTCTATAACTCTCCCTCTGTCTTATCTCACTAACTATGCTAGTTTTATTACCATTGGGTTGTCCCCAGGAAGGTAATAGAGGGGAAATCTTCCAATGGGGACTCTAGTTCTGATGACCTGGGGGTCCCCCAAGAAGCAGGAGTTTTCTCTTACTTTCTGTTTGGCTATGGGACAGGAAGTGAAGAGAAATATCCGCAATGGGACACAGATGAGGAACAAAAATCAGACAAGGGTTATAACCCTCCCTTACTCCATCCAACATAAAAAAAAAGTATTGCTTTAAATTCTACTTTAAAGTACTCTGGTCAGCAATTAATACTCCAGGCACGAAAACATGTGTAAAGTAAAGCCTCCTAGAGGACTCTTCAAGTAGGACCACTGATTCTCAGGCTGCCCTAAACCGTTAGTTTCAAATGTTGGCCTGTTCAGGTTCTACACCCTGTTTGAAAAAAATAAAATAAAAGTCAGCAGCTTCAAATACTGTAGCTTCTAACTTTTACTTTCAATAATTTTTTTTGAGAAGTATATAGCAAAAAGTAACAGAGCAATCAAAATCCTGGTGCATATCATTGGAAACACAGTAAATTGACTAGAACATAATCATGTACATGTGCCAATTAAAGGCCAACCTTCAACTATCTAGGTAGCTGCTAACTTTTAATAAAAGGACACTTTCCTGTCCAGGGATTCAGCGCCGTCCTCACCTGGACTGGTTCTTCACTGGTCTTCAGGGCGCCTGCATGTTGACTGTGGGAAGCCGCCTGTGGCATCACAGCTGGCTTCCCACTGCAAATGCAATGCAACTGCACTTTGTAAATGGTCCAGCAGTCTTCTGGGACCTGTGACATGTCCCATAAAGTTGTGGGTGGAAGGTAGAACCTCCAGGGGAATTCCCTAGATTAAGGGTCTTTAAACTATGGCCCTCCAGTAGTTCAGGAATTCCCATCATGCCTAGTCCTGTCTGTGAATGTCAGAGTTTTACAATGCCTCATGGGATGTGTAGTTTTGCAACAGCTGGAGGGCCGTAGTTTGAGGATCCCTGGCCTAGATGATATGACTGGAAGTGGGAGCAGGTAGCAAGCAAAACCAGGCACCTGCTCCCTCCCTCCCTCCCTCCCTAAAAAAGGTCCACTGATTCTCAGGCTGCCCTAAGATATTAGTTTCGGTGGATTCGCCTAGGTCAGGCATGTCCAAAGTCCGGCCTGTGGGCCAATTGCGGCCCCCGGGCTGCTTTAATACGGCCCCACAGGTAATTTGGAAAAATACATTGGTATCATTCATGACTTTTTTTGCTGCCACCATTAATCATCGGTGGGTTCATATAGCGCATATATGTGGTTAACCCTTGTGTGACTGATTAGGGAGAACGCATGCTCCGAATTGAGATGAATACATTGTAAAATCTCAGTTAATGTCAATTGGTCTAAATCAGTTATCAATATATCTGAACACATGTATACTTGGTGTTATGTTCCTGTTCATATTTTTTTTTTCTTTATTTAACTTAAAAGTTGACAGACAACCTTTATTACCAATAATATGTAATGTACTTTACAATGTTCCTGACATATATTTCAGCTTCCTGAATTTTTTTTTCATCTGGCCTTCAGATATGAAAGGCGGAGCGATTTAACATCTGTTTAGATTTGTCATCCATGTGATGAAATGAAAAGTATGATGTTTTCAATAAACTTTGCATAAAATAGTTAGTTTGCATTTCATTTTAAGAAAAGAATGTCTGATAAAATGGTCGGCCCTCACGAATGATCATTTCATCAAATCTGGCCCTCTTTGAAAAAAGTTTGGACACCCCTGGCCGCGGTGATATGACCAGAAGTAGGAGCAGGTAGCAGGCAAAACCAGGCACCTGCTCTCTCCCTCCCTCCCTAAAAAAGGTCCACTGATTCTCAGGCTGCCCTAAGATGTTAGTTTTGGTGGATTCGCCTAGGTGATATGACCAGAAGTAGGAGCAGGTAGCAGGCAAAACCAGGCACATGCTCCCTCCCTCCCTAAAAAAAGGTCCACTGATTCTCAGGCTGCCCTAAACTGTTAGTTTCGGTGGAGTCGCCAAGGTGATATGACCGGAAGTAAGGAGCAGGTAGCAGGCAGAATCAGGGACCCACTGCCTCCCTCCCTAAAAAAACATCCAAAAGAAGAATGTGGGGGGATAAAGTAGAACTTCCCTTTAGGGTAAAGTTCCAATTTTAAAGCTTTTCAGAATAGAACTTCAAACAACGTTTTGGCTGAGATGTAAGACTCAGATGCTGCAAATTTGCACTGCGTGTTGGCAGTTAACTATGCCTCCAGATATAGATAATACCATTTTAGCCAAGTGAACTTTTTTTATGTGGTCTTGTTTGTCTCAACAGCTACCCTATTACAAGAACAGATAATTACTGCTGCTGACATTGGCATTATACTAATTTCCTGCCTAATTCTCCGGGGATCAATTTCCTACGTAGTTACAGCTCTAAAAATCCTAATCTCATATTTATCTGTTTACATTCTGTACACTGCAATACTTTTAGCAGCTGCCCAGATACAGAGTAGTGTTACCATTTAGACGCCATAACAGAATTGTGTAAAAATAATGCACTAAATCAGCTGCAACAGTAAAGTTTTACGTGTTTTTCTGTTAGGGGATTTAGATTAACATAAAATCTACAGAAAATAGGTGTAATTATTTCAAGTCATCCTAGAGCATTTCAGCTTTATTATACAGAATGGTGATCTCATTGTACTTAAGTTAGTAAATTAATCATTTTATCAAGTCATTACCCAACAAAAGAGGGGCCAGCATGCATCCCTGACAGTGATCCAGAGACATGCAGCCATCTCTTAAGCCTTTAACAGAGTAGCACTCAACTCAAGCTTTGAAAGAAGAAGTAATAAGGACTCCAATGTAAACTACTAACGAATTCTGCCAAAGAAAACATTCAAGAATGAACTGAAAGTATTCTAACTACCGAACTGAACCTTTTGCTGTGAAGAATCACTCTTTTATACGTTTTTTTTTTTTCGATCGTTTGGTTTTGTGTGTTTTTCTTAAATACGTCAACATCTGCTCTATTTGTTTATGCTTTGTTTCACTTTAGTTATAGTAAATATATAAGGAGTATTTGGCAGTAACCGGTATTTTCCTTGCCAGGTTCACCTTATGAAGCCAGAAAGTGTTCCTAAAGCTTGCTGTGCTCCAACAAAGCTCTCAGCCACCTCAGTGCTGTATTATGACAATAACAACAATGTCATCCTAAAAAAGCATCGGAACATGGTGGTTAAGTCTTGTGGATGCCACTGATCAAGATGAAAGATGGGGATATGAACTTAAGGAAATATGAAGCATATTTATGCATTTTACTGACATAATACTGGAAAGATTATTGCCAATCTTTTTTTTTGTTTTTATAAAAGCTACAGTTGGTAATGTTTAAACGTATCGAACATTTGGATTGTTCAAAAAACTGAAACGTTGTTTGGTAAACCACAAATGATCAAGTCTAGACCATAAATTAAGGAAATCTTAGTGCCTTCTTGGCACAATTGCATTTATTTACTGTAGTAGCATTGTCATGATTATTTTAAAGAGCTAATGTGTTCTGGTATCAAGTATTTCTCCCAATACATCTTATAACTTAGCAGGATCAGGTTCCTCTATGGCCTATTGTAGTCATAGTTTGGGACCTGTGTATTTGTCCCAATACATATTATAACTTGGCAGGATCAGGTTTCTATATGGCCTATAGTGGTCGTAGTTTGGGACCTGTTGCTCCACTGGCAAACACTGTTGTGTACCTAAAAAAAATTAGCATTGCCATTTTTCGATTAAAACTGCATTTAATTTGTTCTATGCAAATCAGATAAAACTGAATGTTCTCAGGCTATAATCCCTGCAGATTGAATATGTGAATAGGGAAAATATTGCACAATAGCCACTAGATGGCGATGATGAGCATACTTATTTCCTATGATACTCCATGTGTAATCTAATGGCCATAATGTGGTATTTTCTCAATTCACAAATTCAGTTGCATGAGAACATTTGATTATGCCTCAATTATTTAAATATATATAAAAACCTTTAGGTACACAGAAAAAAAGCTTTCTTACCACTAAAGGTTATTATCCTAAACAGGCAGGGGTCTCCAAACTACGGCCCTCCAGTTGTTCAGGAACTAAAATTCCCATCATGCCTAGTCATGTCTGTGAGCGTCAGCGTTTTACAATGCCTCATGAGACGTGTAGTTCCGTAACAGCTAGAGGGCCGTACTTTGGAGATCCCTGCAAGGGGGTGATTTACTAAAACTGTAGAGTACAAAATTTGGTGCAGCTCTGCATAGAAACCAATAAACTTCCAGTTTATTTTGTCAAAAAGATGAAGCTAGAAGCTGATTGGCTACCATGCACAGCTGCTCCAGATTTTGCACTCTCCAGTTTTAGTAAATCAACCCCTAAATGTCCAGGAGCTGATCGATATAGACTAGAGTAAAAATACATTTTTACCACAGCAATCAGTCAGATTCTTTGTTTCACTTGTTCACTGAATTAAAGGTTAAAATTGGTTTGTTAACTGCACAACAGCTCAATTGTTTACTGCATAAAGCAGTTGCCATTGATTTTAATGTAGTATGTTAATAACATAGCAAATATGCCAAGGTTTTATTTTGCTTGATGGCTGCATCACAGTGATCCTTGGGCTAGACAACATCTCACACCATCTCCTCTGCCAATACCAATGCTGTCTTGATGTTCCTTTAGAATCAATAGGGATTCTAAGTGTGGGAAGAGGCTTCTGTTTTTTTTGGTTTAGAATGTGACAGTAATGTAGTAGTTGGGTACAGTGTAAGATTTTCACATAGATATTGGTGTTACAAATGCAAGAGTTAAAAAAAGGAAAAAACATTCTAGTGTATGTGCTAGCCACTCCATCCAGCAGGGAGTTTTTAAGTGTATTTCCACTTTTGCAGTCAAATTTTTTTATTTTATTTTGAAAATGTGTTTATTAAGGTTTTTTTCACATACAAAAGAAACAAAAAAACAACATGACAAAAATAAACAAAACAAAACAAAAAATGAGAAGCGTGTGCTTCCCACGCAAGGGTGCTGGAATAACAGTATCACATACATAACCGTTGTATGCATGGATAGCACATGGATTTGTTAATGTGGTTGTGTGGGTGTGATTAGAGAAAGTCGCTACATCAAACAGAAATGTAGAATGCAAAATAACATCATCGCTGAGTGAGAATGAACATTCCGTATGTGGCACCATCCTAGCTAAGGTATGAGAAAATCAAGGAAAACGTACTCATGACAGTCTAAAGAACAGTGCCAGTGATGCCGTGGTGGGATCAGCTAACCATTTAGATCATACTCTTTCATATTTTGTAGGACAACTTCTATTCACATACAGTGCCTTGAAAAAGTATTCATACCCCAGGCAAAGTCCAGACCTAAATTAAATTGAGAATCTGTGGAAATGCAATCTGACAAAACTTGAGCTATTTTGCAAAGAAGAATGGGCAAAAATGTCACTCTAGATTAGTGGTCGACCGATATCCGTTTTTTATTGCCGATACCGATATTTTGGCCATCGCATATCGGTATTGGCCGATATTTTCGTACATTAAAAATGTTTCTTTCATTTCTTTTAAGGTACTGGAGGGATGTGGGGGTCTAAAAGAATCCAAACCCCTCTTCTGCACTTAAAAGCATTCAAAACGCCAAGTTTGGTTGTTTTGAATGCTGTCATTTTTTTTAATTTGGCGCCAAGTACCCGGAAGTGATGTCATGACATCACTTCCGGGTTTTTACATGGAGACCTGATCAGAGCCAAATGCGGCTTTGATTGGGTCTTCTCTTCGGCGGCCGTGCAGGATGGTTGCCCGGGTCTCCCAGTGGGACAGGAGACCCGGGCAAGCCGCGGAGGGCGGCAGGATGGGGGACGTCCTCTCCCGCTCCTTGTAATGACAGCCGAGCGGCTTCTCAGTCGCATTGGTTGTCATTACAAGACAGCCAACCGTCGGCTATGGACGCCGGTACCTGGGGGATGCCTCTAGCTGCAGGCATCACTCCAGTACAGCACTTTCCTGAAATATTGGCAATATCAGTAACCTCAGGGGCCGATTCCGATATATCGGGGAAAGTGCAGATCGGCCGTCGATATATCGGCTTTGCCGATAATCGGTCGATCCCTACTCTAGATGTGCAAAGCTGGCAGAGACATACCCAAAAAGACGTGCAGCTGTAATTACAGCGAAAGGTGGCTCTACAAAGTATTGATTCAGGTGGCTGAATACAAATGCATGCCACACTTTTCACAGATTTATTAGTAAAAGATTTTGAAAAATGTTTATCATTTTCCTTCCACTTCACAATTATGTGCCACTTTGTGTTGGTCTATCACATAAAATCCTAATAAAATACATTTACGTTTTTTGGTTGTAACATGACAAAATGTGGAAAATTGCAAAGGGTGAGAATACTTTTTCAAGGCATTGTAAGAATCCTTATTAACCACTTAACGACTGCCCACCGCAGATATACTGCAGCAGGCAGCCGCTGCTGGGCAAAGGGACGTACGGGTACGTCACTCGATCAGCCGCCTGGGGGGGGGGGGGCTCGCGCCACCGGAGGCACGCTCCCGCCCGCGCTCATTCACAGACATCCCCACGCGAGTGACTGGCGGCTCCGATGTCCGCCGGCCACTCGCAATCTCCTGCTGGAGAGGGAGAAAGGCAGGCGGCTGATGTAAACACAGCCGTCTGTCATTCTCCCTGGTGTAACTGCAGACATCATACGATCCTGCTATGTAGGATCGTATGTCTCTGTGGTTACATCACAAGCCTCTCCCCCCCATAGTTAGAATCATGCCCCTAGGGATACATTTAACCCACTGTTTACCAATAAAGTTAACCCCTTCACTGCCAGTGTCATTTTTACAGTAACAGTGCATATGTATAGCACTGATTACTGTAGTAATGTCCCTGGTACCCCCAAAAGTGTAAAAAATATCAGTCAAGGGTCTGATCTGTCCGCTGTAATGTCGCAGTCCCGCAAAAAAAAAATCGCAGATCGCCGCCATTACTAGTTAAAAAAAAAAACAATAAAAATGACATAAATCTTTCCCGTAGTTAGTAAATGCAATAACTTTTGTGCAAACCAATCAAAATACGCTTATTGCGTTTTTTTTTACCAAAAATATGTAGCAGAAAACAAATTGGCCTAAAATGTTAAAAAATTTAGATTTTTACATTTTTGGAGGGGGGGAATTTCATATAAAAAAAATGTGAAAAATATTGTTCAAAATTGTCGTTTTTTGTTTATAGCGCAAAAAGTAAAAATCGCACAGGTGATCAAATACCACCAAAAGAAAGCTCTGTTTGTGGGAAAAAAAGGACGTCAATTTCATTTGGGTACAGCGTCGCACAACCACGGAATTGTCCGTTAAAATCACGCAGTGCCGAATCGCAAAATAGGCCCTGGTCTTTGAGCAGCCAAATCCTCCGGGGCTTAAGTGGTTAAGTGGAAGACTATTGTTTACTAAGCTTTTCCAAAAGGGGATAAAAGTACCTGCTTTTTCCAATATAGAACAGTTAAATTTAGGAAAACCTCACTATATGTTTGTTATATGTTTCCATTAACAAAGCATGCCTAAGAACATATTGTATACCTTTTAGATATTTTTCAGAAGGTGGTATGATGATTGACTGAAAGGTTTTTTGAAAAATGTTAGAGTGAGCCTGTCCTAGGTTTGTGCTCAGTAACCTACAATGCAAGAAGCTCAGCCTCTACACCTTTAACCCTTTGTTAGTACAGACAAAGTTCAAATCTAGTTACAATTGATAATGAAGATCTGCCTACAGCCTAAAGCCCCGTACACACGATCAGATTATCGAACGATCTGTCGTCCGCTTTTTGTGGCATGCTAGTCTGATGTGGAAAGTGCAGAGGTTATTTTCATACGAATTTTCCCGTATGACAGAATTCTACTTCAGAAGTGATGTCATGTGTTGGATTGCTTTGTATGTGTTCTTTCGTCTCTGAGCATGCCTAGTCTTGCTCTTAAGATTTTTTTCCGTCGAAATCTGTACTAATGAGACGAAAATCGAACGTTGTATTACGGACAACAAAAATTTTATAGTCTGTACATCAGGATTTTGTCAGCCGAAAAGTTGGAGTTGGCTGTCGAAAGCACCATACTAACAATCCGAAAATCGGCAGATCGGTCGTCGGACAAATTTTCTCTACAGATTTTCTTATCGTGTGTACGGGCCTTAATGCAGTTCAGACAGGTTAAAGTGGTTCAAAGCTATGTGCATGAGAGCAGCAGCTCTCCGGAGTCTCTCTTTTCCGTCATTGACTCACACAGCAGTTGGAGCCACTGGCTCCCTCTGCTATCAATCACAGCCAGTGAGCCAATGAGGAGAGAGAGTAGGGGGTTACGCCGAGCTGCGCTTTGTGTGCGAATGTCCTTTCACCGGAGCGCAGCTCAGGAGCTAGCCTGCTCAAGTGCCCCCATAGCAACAAGCCTCCTGTTAGGGGCACTCAGCGGGGGAGGAACCAGGAGTGCTGGGGGACCCAAAAAGTACAGGATCTGGGGGCTCCTCTGTGCAAAACCATTGCACAGAATAGGTAAGTATAACATGTTTGTTATTTGGTTTTGTTTTTTTTTAATCACACCCTTTAGAATTACTTTAATTATGGTAAATAGTGCTTCCCAGCCCCTCATAATCAAAGAGAACTGCCTAAGATTTTCTCCCTGCGGGAGTGTCCAGAATAGATCATCTAAAGGTGAGCTGCGATTTTTAAATATTGTTTTTAAGGTATACTACATGAACGGGGGCATGTAACAGTAGGTGATATTCCAATTTGGATGCAATAGTGGAAATACACTTTAAGTGGTAAGAGGATTTAACAGAATACATTTTACTTATTTATTAATTAGCCTCAAATTAAATAAAACAAGAACAAATCCTACATAATATCACTCTGCATTATTAAAGAATTCTGGTGATAATTAGTGTTATTAGATAATACTTGCTGAATTGTTCATTGGTTTCATATAAAGTACATGTACTGGAAACTTTGGTGGAGCAATCTCTGTATCCCAGCTACACCAATATGCCATAGCCATTGAAAAGGAGAGGAGTGGTCTTCCTCTGTTGGTTATTTATTTCATATTACATTGTGAACATTGCATTATTGATACTCTTGTTGTTACGAGATAAACAACCCTACAAGGAGGCTCCAAAAAACAGAAGAAGTCAGTGTGCAATTCAATTCACCAACAGCTATAAATAACCAAAATATCAGTATTGTGTGGACTAACTTGATTTTGTCCTCGGACCCAGTTACTATCGAAAAAGCAACAGATTCAAATATATCATGTATTTTACATGTCATTAGCACTAAAGTATTTATTACATTGTATATTGTAAGATAAGATAATTTATTTTCAGAAAGACATTGTCTCTGGCAAACTTACTGCTACATAAATATATAACAAGTATTCAGTGTTGGTGTGTATTTGTTTATATGTGTTTTTCCCAATTGATTTTTCCACTCATTTTGATGCAGGAAGACATCCATACCTGATGGAGATATCTCTTGCTGGGAGACAGCAAAATAAATACTGGCCCCTCTATTTAAGCATCTCTTGTAATACAAACCCGATTCCAAAAAAGTTGGGACACTGTACTAATTGTGAATAAAAACAGAATGCAATGATGTGGAAGTTTCAAATTTCAATATTTTTTTCAGAGTACAACATAGATGACATATCAAATGTTTAAACTGAGAAAATGTATAATTTTAAGGGGAAAAAAAGTCGATTTAAAATTTCATGGCATCAACACATCTTAAAAAAAGTTGGGACAAGGCCATGTTTACCACTGTGTAGAATCCCCTCTTCTTTTTATAACAGTCTGCAAACATCTGGGGACTGAGGAGACAAGTTACTCAAGTTTAGGAATATGAATGTTGTCCCATTCTTGTCTAATACAGGCTTCTAGTTGCTATACTGTCTTAGGTCTTCTTTGTCACACCTTCCTCTTTATGATGCGCCAAATGTTTTCTATGGGTGAAAGATCTGGACTGCAGGCTGGCCATTTCAGTACCCGGATCCTTCTTCTACACAGCCATGATGTTGTAATTGATGCAGTATGTGGTCTGGCATTGTCATGTTGGAAAATGCAAGGTCTTCCCTGAAAGAGACGACGTCTGGATGGGAGCATATGTTGTTCTAGAACTTGGAAATACCTTTCAGCATTGATGGTGCCTTTCTAGATGTGTAAGCTGCCCATGCCACATGCACTCATGCAACCCCATACCATCAGAGATGCAGGCTTCTGAACCAAGCGCTGAAAACAACTTGGGTTGTCCTTGTCCTCTTTAGTCCGGATGAAATGGCGTCCCAGTTTTCCAAAATTTTGATTCGTCTGACCACAGAACAGTTTTCCACTTTGCCACAGTCCATTTTAAATGAGCCTTGGCCCAGAGAAAATGCCTGCACTTCTGGATCATATTTAGATATGGCTTATTTTTTGGCCAATAGAGTTTTAGCCGGCAACGGCGAATGACACGGTGGATTGTGTTCACCAACGTTTTCTGGAAGTATTCCTGAGCCCACGTTGTGATTTCCATTACAGTAGCATTCCAGTATGTGGTGCAGTGCCGTCTAAGGGACCGAAGATCACGGGCATCCAGTAGGGTTTTCCGGCCTTGACCCTTACGCACAAAGATTGTTCCAGATTCTCTGAATCTTTGGATGATAATATGCACTGTAGATGATGATAACTTCAAACTCTTTGCTGTACAGTGTCCCAACTTTTTTGGAATCGGGTTTGTAATTGGGATGTGTAGAATTTACCACCAATGCGATAGTGAACACTTGAAAGTGTTATTTTGCTCACAGATTTTCATTTGGAAATTAAAGTATTTAGTGATTTTCCCTATAACAGTTTCTTAGTATGGTGGACCTCATGTATGGCCCTCGACATCACCAAACAGCAGCACATAGAATTCAGTGCATATTCAGTGCCAGAGAGAGCAGAAACACAACAAGATATAGTCAGACTAATGGTATGATACAGGAGATGGTCAGAAACTGTGAACATAATGCAAAACAAGGTCAGTGACTGCGGTCGGAATACAAGAGATGACCAGACACTGCAGACATTATACAATAAATGCCCAGAGATTGCAGACAGGATACAAGAGATGGCCAGAGATTGCAGACAGGATACAAGAGATGGTAAGAGACTGCAGAGAGGATACACGAGATGGTAAAATACTGCAGATATAATACAAGGAGTGTCTAGAGACTACAGACATGATGCAAGAGATAGCCAGACTGCAGACAGGATGCAAAAGATGGTAAGAGACTGCGGACATGATACAAGAAGTAGCCAGAGACGGCAGACAGGATACAAGAGATGGCAAGGGACTGTGCGCATGATACAAGAAATAGCCAGAGACCGTAGACAGGATACAAGAGATGGTAAGAGACTGTGCGCATGATACAAGAAGTAGCCAGAGACCGTAGACAGGATACAAGAGATGGTAAGAGAAAGTGGACATGATACAAGAAGCAGCCAGAAACTAAGAGCAGGATACTAGAGATAGTAAGAGACTATGGACATAATACAAGAAGTGGCCAGAGACTGCAGACATGAAACAAGAGATGGCCAGAGACTGCAGACATGATGCAAGAGATGGCCAGAGACTGCAGACATGATGCAAGAGATGGCCAGAGATTGCAGACAGGATAAAAGAGATGGTAAGAGACTGTGGACAGGATACAAGATATAGTAAAAGACTGCAGACATGATACAAGAGATAGCCATACTTCAGACAGGATACAAGAGATGGTAAGAGACTGCTGACATGATACAAGAAGTAGCCAGAGACTGTGGACAGGATACAAGAAGCAGCCAGAGACTAAGAACATGGTACAAGACATGGTAAGAGACTGTGGACATGATACAAGAAGTATCCAGAGACTGCAGACACGATACAAGAGATGGTAAGAGTCTGTGGACATGATACAACAAGTGGCCAGAGACTGCAGACATGGCACAAGCGATAGCCAGAGACTGATGACATGATACAAGAGATGGCCAGAGACTGCAGACATGGCACAAGAGATGGCCAGAGACTGATGACATGATACAAGAGATGGCCAGAGACTGCAGATCGGATACAAGAGATGGTCAGAGACTAAAGACAGGATATAAGAGATGGTAAGAGACTGAGGACATCATACAAGAAATGGTTTAGAAACTGGACATAATACAGGAGATGGTCAGGGACTGCAGACATAAAACCAGAGGTGGTCAGAGACTGTGGATATAATACAAGAGATCAGAGATTGCAGACATGGTAGGGTAGATTGTCTGAGACTGCAGACAAGATACATTAGATGGTCAGAGACTGCAGACATGGTTTAGGAGATGGTCAGAAACTGCAGACATAATACAAGAGATGGTCATAGAAATGGGTATGCTATAAGAGTTGTTGGAGACTAAGGACATGCTTTAAGTGACAGTCATATAGACTGGAGACATTACATAAGACTGCTAGAAATCACTGCTATATAACAGGGTAATAGGAAAATTAGC
This sequence comes from Pelophylax lessonae, assembly GCF_965119305.1. Lineage (NCBI taxonomy): Eukaryota > Metazoa > Chordata > Amphibia > Anura > Ranidae > Pelophylax > Pelophylax lessonae. The sequence continues at coordinate 374,621,616 of NC_138769.1, read as the reverse complement.
GTCTGCAGGGGCCCCGAAGGCTGCAGGTTGGGCACCATACTTCTTTAGTACGGGGAACAAGTCTTTCACCATTTCTATACCACAAAAGAATATCAGCTAAAATTAAGTTTTCCCTGGTATAAGGCCAACACCAGGAGTGTTTACCCAGTTTGGGCCTGGCCAATCTTGCACATGTATAGGTTGTTCTATAGTATGAGTGGGCAGTAGTCGTATCCTCCAATCCAACTTATAGGCATCATTTTGGGTACTATTTACACAGGCCACCAAGGCAGATACCACTTAAAAGTATACAATTAAATGATATGTGTTTAAACATAAAACAGTGAATTATTTCTTCTAAGTGTACCTTTTATGACACTAACATAAAACATACGCAGCCTTTGCAGCCACAGCTGTCAAGTAAGCACTTATTTAACTGCACACCACCCATGTTAACATTAGGGCAGCACAGTCTCACACTGGAGTTTATTATTGCCAATGCCATTTGTTACTGTTATGAAGCAATAAACAGGATAGCTGTTTGAGCATTACTGTTTAAAGTGGAAGAAAATAAACACACGGCTTTCTTTATCTTTCAGTGTATATTTACATTTTTTTTTTTGTTTCAAGCCTCATGTTTTCCTTTCCACAAGTCATCAGGTCATTCCTCCTCAACCATCAGCTGGCTTTCACATCCTGAAGTCCTGGCCCAGTGTTTTTGCTGGTTTGTGATCTGAGTCTATAAAGGTTTGCCGTTTAAGTGGGCTAGAATAACAAGGCCCGTCCTTAATGCCCTGCCAAGTGGAAATTTAAACGCCTTGTTTTTTTTTTCTACCTGTTACTGTATGCTCTCATTTAGAAGTACTTGGTTCAGCGGGTCACCTTGTTCAGCCGCTGAGAACAGCCATTCATGCAGGCGCTGGGTAAACACCCATGAAGCATGAGGTGAAATCGATACAGAACACAGCTTGTTAGCCATGAAAATGGTAACAAAAAGATGCAAAGCAGCATAAACACACACACACACACACACTGTGCTCGAGTTTCTACACTGCACAAGCATTGAAGTACTGTACTACCTGGAATACGATACATTAACCAAACATCACCTCTTCAACTTCTGTATACATAAACTTCAAGGGAAGCAGAGGCATCTCAATTACTGGAATGCTTAAAGAGAACCATTCATAAAAGAAACATGGGGGCTGCCTTTACAGACTTCTCATTCTGCAAATTCTAGTCGCATTGCTATCCCACTAACCATCCAGCTTCAATACTTTGAGCTAGTAACCCAGAAAAAGTGCCTAGATAAGAATTTATGACTTTCCTGGTCGTTCTGGGTCAGTGGCACAAAATAAATCTCTAATAAGGGAACATGTAGGCTGCCACCGATGATCATTCCTTATAAAAATGCTAGTTGACTCCATGGTGTTGATTTATTGGGCTCAACGCTTTATGCTTCAGTGAATGGCAACATAAAAAAAAAACCCCTGAGAACTCTGACTCCACCTGAAGCCTGTTACACCCGGGTCAGTTTTGGATAGAGTATTTGCCCTGGTGCTCATTGTCACTAGAAGAGAAAATAATGGAATATCCAAAATGTTAGCATTTTCAACCCGGTCAGCAGGTGGTGACATCTGATGCAGCGATGTGCTAACATGAATAGATACCAAGGTGGGAATATAAACCAAACCAGTGTATGGCCAGTGTATGGGCATCAACGTTCATCATTACATCAAACTTATGTTACCCCTTGGGTTTCTGTGCATGCTACCTACAATATTTGCAATACAGTATCTATGTTTTTAATACAGCAATCTCTTCTATATATGATGATGGTTTCTTCCAATAAAGATTGTTTTTTACCCTATATGTACTTTGATTATTGGTCTAATGACGGTATCCCCTTTAAAAGTCCCCCTGCCCCTCCTTGTTCCTATTTTTTAATGAATTTTGGGACGTGGATACCTTTACTTCAATATCCATCTAGGATATATATTTCTGTTTGGAGCTTGTCTTTCTTTTATCATAGGAACCAAAATGGATAAAACTTCCTACATGCACAATCAAGTTGGACCACCTAGGGTCATCAACAACTGCGACTGCCTGTGAATGCACAACAACTTTGCTGCCCTCTTCGCGGTACAGGGACACTGAACTGAAAATAAAAAATAGGAAGAGGAGGGCATGTTCTTTGAAACACATCAGCTGTGCCTATCTGACTGACACACGTTTGGTGGTACATTGTGTTTAATGACTGTGATCATTCTCTTTGTGAGTAATGCAGTGTTTTACTACTATTTATGAAAGTTTTTTTAAATTTTTTTTACAATAATGCACTAGGCTGGTGCGCCTTCTTCTTATATTTCTTTTTTGAAGCTCCATCTGTCATTCAGCACAAAGCCCAGAATCTTTACATTGGGAAGTATGGTGCCATCAGACCACTTCCTTTCAGTACAGAGGCTGTGACTGAGCTTTCTAACCCTGTCCCCTTACTCCCTGAGGCAGTAGATCACTGCTATACTGGTCTATTGCTTGCTGATAGAAGCCAGCAATAGATTCTATTTTCTATTAGAAGTGATCTGCTGCTTCACAGCTGCTTGAGCAGGTCTGAATGTGGTTTCCACTGACCAGATCCAGACCGTCTATTAAAAAAAAATGTAAGCAACAATAGATAAATAAATATTCAAATGATATATTTATCTATATCCTAAAAATAAATATATTCCCATCTCATATTAGGCCCTGGGTCCAATTAGTGCTGTCAGATGATCTGGATGACATTTGCGTTCACTGAGCAAGCATCAAATGCTTACACAAGTGAATGCAATGTCATTTGAAGTTTTAGAAATGCTGTGAAAAAGTCACTGTTGTGCCAATTTGTGCCCTCAGCAACCTGACAATCTTACTGTAATTTACGGGAGTCATTTTTTTCTGACAAATGCATCACCTCCCACCTTTTTTTAAAAATTGGTTTCCTCTTATCGTTCTTTCTGTCCCTCTTAATGTTAATTTACAGTTACTTCAGCCTTTGGTAGAACCGACCTATGTCTCTTGCTGCGAACAATCCTCCAACGAGGTTGTTAGAGAGCGACAAGGTCAAATCAGCATAACTCTTGGAGTTGGCACTCTACTCTGAGTAATGTTTACCCACTTTCTATGGGTTTGCTTCTCAAGGTGGTAACCTTGTTCTAGACCACCCAAATATCAATTTTATATGACTTTATATCTTTTATGCATCAGCTATATTGCAATTAGATTTTGTGTATTGCTCTGGTTGTATCTTCTTTGTCACACCAACCCTGACACTTGGTATGTTTAAATCGTTTACATGGATGTTGTAACCTTCTGATCCTTCAATAAAGCTTTTATGGAATAAAACAATGTAGTGTTGAAAGGGGAATATTGTTCTCCTAAAGTAACATGGTATGTTCCTTTGAGCTCTATTATTCACCTATATTACATAAAAGTCAACTGATATTTTAATTAGCAAACTTTGTTGGCATTCATAAAGTATTAAGACCCCCTTCACTTTTTTCAATTTTATGTTGCAGCCTGATACAGTGGTTTAAATTATTTTTTTTTAATACATTAATCTACACTCAGTACCCCATAATGACAAAGTGAAAAAATTATTTTAGAAAGGTTTGCAAAAGTATGAAAAAGGAAAAAACGGAAATATCACATTGGCACAAGTATCTAAACCCTTTGCAACACTTGAAATTTTCAGGTGCCTCCCTTTTCTTGATGGTTGCGGAGATGTTTTTACACCTTGGAGTCCACCTGTGGTAAAATAATTTGATTGGACATGGTTTGGAAAGTCACACACCTCTCTAAAGGGCCTCACAACTGACAATGCATACTGTATCAGAGCAAAAGCCATGAGGTTAAAGAACTGCCTGCAGAGCTCAGAGACAGGATTGTTGCAAGGCACAGATCTGGGGCGGGCTACGAAAAAATTCTGCTGCACTGAATGCTCCCAAGAGCACAGGGGCCTGCATAATTCCCAAATGGAAGAAGTTTGGCACAATCAGAACTCTTCCAGGAGCTGGTCCCCCATCCAAACTGAGCAACTGGAGGCAAAATGCCTTAGGAAGAGGTGGCCAAGAACCCGATGATCACTCTGATTGAACTCCAGAGTTACTGTGTGGAAATGGGACAAAGTTCCAGAAGGACATCCAACACTGCAGCCCTCCACTTATCTGGGCTTTTTGGCAGAGTGGCTAGATGGAAGCCTCTCCTCAGTTTAAAACACATGAAAGCCCGCTTGTAATTTGCAAAAAACAAATCATCTAAAAAGGACTCTCAGACTGAGGAACAAGATTCGCTGCCCTGATGAAACCAAGATTGAACGGTTTGGCCCTAATTCTAAATGTTATATCTTGAGGAAACCAGGCACTGCTCATCTGCCCAATGTCATTCCAACAGTGAAAGCATGGTGGTGGCAGTATCATGCTGTTTGGGTGTTTTTCAGCAGCAGGGACTGGGAGACTGGTCAGGGTTGAGGGAAAGCTGAATGGAGCAAAGTACGGAAATATCATCAATGAAAACCTGTTCCACAGCGCTCAGGACCACAGACTGGGCTGAAGGTTCACTTTCCAACATGACAACAATCCTAAGTACATAGCCAAGAAAACACAGGAGTGGCTTAGGGACAACTCTGTGAATGTCCTAGAGTTGGCCAGCCAGATCCCCGAATCGAACCCTAATAAACATCTCTGGAGAGACCTGAAAATGGTTGTCCGACGGTGCCCATCTAACCTGACTGAGCTGGAGAGGATTTACTGCAGAAGAATGGAGTCATACCCAAAAAGACTTGAGTCTCTAATTGCTGCCAAAGGTGCTTCAACAAATCTATTGCAGCAGCAATTAAAAATTACAAAAACAAACAATGTAGATTGAAAGAGTGAAGTTTCGCTTTCAAGCACAACTTAAGGTTCTTACGACAGTCCAAACAAGTACCAAATCCAGTTACTGTGTCATGCACACGCAATAAACAAAAACCTTTACTTCACCTTGCCTGAGGGAGCCAAATCCTCCTTTATTTGTGCCTCACATGCTCTAACTTCCAGTGAGAACGTTCTCACAACAGTGGCAGTGCTACAAATCCAGAAAGTAGTGAGCAGGACTGCTGATAACTACTACCACTGCATAATTTTCCATCTCACTGAAGTGCATGAAGGCACAGGCTATAGGAGCATGGCGGCTGCTCTGAATTCAGGGCCAGTGCCACACCATTCGGAAACAGCAGTAGAAGGCTCTGCCAAGTAATTCCTGTTGCCTTTTGTGTGCCCCCCCCTCCCCCATATAAATGAGTTTCATCTGAAAGTAGTACAGTCTTAGTCGCCCTTTATTTTATAAAAATAAATCAACACACCAAGTTAGAAAACAATATTTATTTAAGCATAGAAAATGTACAAATTGACCAGTGGGGAGATGAAGTCTTCTCGTCATGACGTGGGTAAGTCCCAAACAGATGGGTCCTATCAAGCTCATTTAGCCTCGAAGCTCATTTTTAAACAATGTCATACATATTCTCCACAATCTGAAATAATGACTTTCTGTTTAGGTTTTCCATCCTTGCTTCCTTGTGCCTTTGAAATGACAAATCCATTACACAAGCATTAGTAGATTTAACCTAAAACATGGGTAAATCTTCCATGATAAAATAATAATAATAAAAAAAAAAAAAAAAAAAATCACAAAATACAAAATTACAAAATATAAAATTTTAAAAGTACGAATATTCACCTCAATCTGACGCACCACATCTATTCCCTCCATCACTTCTCCAAACACTACATGTTTCCCATCAAGCCAATCCGTCTTGTCACATGTGATGTAGAATTGGGACCCATTTGTATTGGGACCAGAATTTGCCATAGAAAGCAAACCTGTCAAAAAAATAAAAACAAAAAAAGTCAGTCAATCTTGTCCTTTTTCCCTTTGTACACTATTAAACTCTTCAATACTGGGCACTTTCACCTCCTCTTGACCAGGCCAATTTTCATTTTTTTTTGAGACCGATAGAGCTTTCTTTTAGTGCTTTTTAATCAAAAGAAAAAAAAAAAAAAAAAAAGGGGGGTTTCTTAGTTTCTGTTAAATTTTGCACATAAGGTAATGTTTCTTCTTCACTGATGTGCGCTGATGAGGTTGCACTGATAGGTGGCACCAATGGGGCTGCACTGATAATCAGAGACAGTGTGTGAGAAAAAGACTGCCAATCACTGGGAAGTTTGTTTACATTTGATCAGCTTTGATTGGACACAAATGATTACATGGTAAAGGGCTGCTGTAATTGGTCCTTTCCCACGATCTGTTATCAGCTGTGTCCAAAGAACACAGCAGTCACAGAGCGCACCCGATGTGCACCCCAGAGGGTGCTTGGGAGATATAGTTTGAGTACATTCATGGACCTCCCAGAACTGGAGAGCTGGGCTGTAGCCATCTTTCAGCTATAGCATGGTAGGAAGTGATTGTAAACCTTTGCATTTTTATAATAATTATATATTATAAATATAATTTGTTCAAATAAACACGTCATACTTACCTGCTCTGTGTAATGGTTTTGAACAGAGCAGCCACAAATCTCTAATCTGGGGTCCCCTGCGAGCGCTCCTGGCTCCACTTCTTCTGCAAGTGACCCCATAGGAAGCTTCTATGTAGGCATTTGCGTGGTCTCGATCCCCAGCCATACTGCCTGGATCCAATGGCTACACATAATAGCTCCCACTGCTATCAGTCTGCCCAGTAGGGTGGGAGAGAGACACTGCGCTCGGGGAAAGTGCTTGATCAAGTTCAGGCTCAGGAAAGTATACAGAGAAATTTTTACTAGAGAATGTTCACACAGTTTATTCATAAACAGCATTGAGGTTGGGATCAGTAGTTCCTTATCAGTTTTTGCAGATGACACAAAACTTGGCAGGGCAATAACTGCACAGCATGAAGCAGATATCCTACAGAATGACCTTGGACAAAATAACAGAGTGGGCAACGATATGGCAAATGAGGTTTAATGTGGAGAAGTGTAAGGTTTTGCACTTGGGAACTAAAAACATAAAAGCACATACACTTTTGGGGGGGGGAACCTTTGGGGGAATCAAAAATGGAGAAAGATCTGGGAGTCTTGGTAGAGGATAGACTAAGCAATAACATGCAATGTCAAGTGGCAGCTGCCAAAGCCGGCAGAATATTAGCATGCATAAAGAAAGGGATGTATTCCAGAGATAAAACTATAATCCTTCCACTTTATAAAACTCTGGTCCGACCACATCTGGAGTATTCTGTCCAGTTCTGGTCGCCAGGCCTCAGGAGGGATGTGTTGGAGCTGGAGCTGGAGAAAGTCCAGAGAAGGGCAACTAAACTAATTAGGGGATTGGAGGACCTTAATTATGAAGAGCATCTGCAATCGCTTGATTTATGCTCCCTGGAGAAGAGACGCCTGTGAGGGGACATGATAGCAATTTATAAATACCTGAATGGTGATTTCAGCATAGAAAAAAAGCAATTCAGTCGAAAGGATTGCATGAGCATGAGGATTACAAGAAGCGTTTTAACCTCAGGCAATGCAGGGGGTTCTTTACTGTTAGGGCTACAAGATTGTGGAATTCTCTACCACAAGAAGTAGTTTCTGCGGGAAGTATGGCTACTTTCAAAAGACTTTTGGACGTACATCTCAAGGATCAGAACATGCAGAGGTATGAAAGATGATTACGGCCATACACACCTACACAGGTTGAACTGGATGCACTATTGTCTTTATTCAACCTCAACTACAATGCAACTATGTAACTATGTATGTAACACAGTGAGGCACTTAGATTTTTCCCAGCCAATCCCATATTCTTCCCATTTAATACGCACAGTACAATGTAAGAATTCCTTTGAATATTTTGGAAATAATGAGGCACAAGCTGAAATTCACTTTTCATTTCAATACCCACCATTTCTACAACACAAAAATCTAAACATTTACAAAAGGTTATCTTTTTTTTTTCTTTTACTTTGTCTACATGCTAGTTATCACTTTAAATAAGTAAACTGCAAAGCACTGCTGGTAAATATGCTTATATACCTGGTCCTGTGTGTTTTAGAATAAAGTTCTCATCATCAAACTTCCTTCCATAAATGGATTTCCCTCCTGTCCCATTGTGGTTTGTAAAGTCTCCTGCCTGACACATGAACTGTGGGATGACTCTGTGGAAGCTGCTGCCCTTGAAACCAAATCCTTTTTCATGAGTGCAGAGACAGCGGAAGTTTTCTGCATAGTGGAAAAATAATGTACCTACTTAGTACAACGATAAGAATTCAATGTCACAAAGTTTTCAAAAAGAACAAAAACGTTCTATCTTTATGCACACACCCATCTATACATGCATTTTCACAACAAACAAAAGTACTTGTGTCAATACTTCAACAGGTTCATGTGCACTTTTTCTAGAAACCCGAAGAGTGCTCCAAATTAAAAAAAAAAAAATCACATTTTTTTAATAGGCAAGGGGACACCTTTTGAAGCAGCAAACAACATGAAAAAGTGTATTTGCACATATGTATCCTATCATGTTACACATGCATTGTCCGTGTGTTTGCCTTTAAATAATACCCCTACCTTATTCTGCAGTTAGGGCATGCTCTATGTAGCTAGTCCTACGAGTGCAGTATTGTGCTGGGGCTAGACATGCCATGATTTTTTGACCTATCTTATGTTCATATGTGATGATCTGCACAAGTTTTGGATTAACTTTCTACAATCTGCAGGATGTCATTTGGATTGAGTCACTGTCTGCCAAGCCACTGGGACTAAGTTTTCTTTTTCTTTTCTTGTCTCCTTTCCTTTATATCCATGCTGCTGCTACACCTTTGGTATTTTAATCATTTGCTTGCAGTACCAATCAATGTCTAAAGCTATACAGCTTCCTCTCCTGTTTTTATCATCGGGTTACCTCCTGTTCTGGGCCAACAAAAAGGGATGAGAATCACACTCTGTTGTCTCTCGATATTTCTATGTTAGAGAAGAGATGAGCTGTAAGAAGCCAGCACTCGAATGGTCTGTGAACATCAGGAGGTAAAAGTTTTGGAGCGGTGCACTGGATCTTATGTTCCGAGTAAATGTCCCATATCAGAAGCTCTACCTTCAAATGTATTCGGGGTCAGAGACTGAGAAAGTATGAAAGCTGGAAGATCACCACCACCTAAGCACAGGAGTGTAGATGAAAGAAGGGTGCCTAAGCACAATCACATGAGAGTATGTGCTCTGCTGCTTCTAATTGGGAATTAAATAAAAAAAAATGCATTTTCTGTAACAATATCATAAAGGAACCAGTGTTATTAGACTACGACAGATACTGTGATACTCAAACAATAAATATGCTGTACATAATAAATTAAATAAAACTGAACAAAAACCACTGCAAGCCATATCCCCACAAAGAACATTTTTTTTCACAGAATATAAAATGACCAATGAAAACCTACTTCCATTAAAACTCCACCTTCCCAATATGCTGAGAGTTTTTCTTTGCAAACATTTTTGACAAGGATTGCTGATAAATTCGCTCCTCTGTCCAACTAAGGCGAAGCAAATTGATGTATATACAGTACAGTATATACAGTCATGACCAAAAATATTGGAACCCCTGCATTTCTGTCAGATAATGCACCACTTCGCACAGAAAATTGTTGCAATTACAAAGCTTTAGGCATTCTCATGTTCATTTCTTGTGTTTTGACACAAAAAAGTGGAGAAACAAAAAGCCAAATCTTGACACATTCCACGTAAAATTTAAAAATGGACTGGACAAAATGATTGGCACCTTCTCAAAACTGTAATAAATAATTGCATTCCAAGTTTGGGATCCCCTGTAATTTGTAATTAAACTCACCTATATCAATTAACAGGTGCTGACAATATAGAAATCACACTGGCAAGCAGTTAAAATGGTAAAACATTGACTCAACCTGTTGTGTCTCTGTGTGCCACACAGAGCATGGAGAAGAGAAAGAGCGGCACAGAATTGTCTGAGGATTTGAGAACAAAAATTTTGGGAAAGCATGGACAATGTCAAGGTTACAAGTCAATCTCCAGGGATCCTATTGTTCCTGTCTGTGGTCCACTGTGCGTAACATTTTAAGAAGTTTTACAGCCCATTGCACTGTAGCTTATCTTCCTGGACGTGGACGAAAAAGAAAAAAACTGAGCTTGCCAAAATTTACCTGAGGAAGCCAAAATCCTTTTGGGAGAATGTGCTAACCCAGTACAACTAATGCATTCAAACCTAAACAAATTTACTTCTACCTAGTGCATAATCAATAAACAGAACATTGGTTAAAGTTTCACAACTGGGTGTATGTGGTTATAATTCTGTCATTCCATACAACATTAAGTGTAAGTATTTATAGATTCAAAGAGTGGTGCAACATCAAATACTGAACAGTGAATTATTATAACCATTCCAATAGCTCATATAGGTTTCAAGGCCGACTTTCAAAACAGCAGTGGAGTGGATATTGATATTGCCCAATGATGGTCTACACATAAGGATGACTCGAGTAATCAGTAATGCCTGGTATACTCGGGAGCTTTTTTTCCCCCATTTCAACCCGCGGGCTGAAGGAAAAAAAAAAACCAAACAAACTGACAAATCGATGTATTAACACAAGCAATGTTAGTACAGTGATTTCCCCCGCCAAGCTATTTTGTTCTGACAGGGGGAATGCTCCCTGACAGAACACACTGATCAGCTCTCACAGCAATTGGCTGCAAGACCTGATCGATGCCGGTTTTCCAGCATGCCCATTCAATAAAAGGCTGCAGTTAAACCAGCTTCTGTCAGACAGGCTGAACCGGCAGGCCCGTGTGTACCAGCCTTCCCCATGGACATTAGCAAATCCAGATAGACATTCTGAAGGGTAAGTTCCACTGGATATTCACAGCTGTGGAATACAGTGTTTATAGGAGCCCAAAAAAAAAAAAAATCTTTTACAGAGGAAAACACCCTTCTCCTTTACCACAGAGATCCAGAAGTGTATTGTATACACAGATGGTTAGTGGAGATGAGATATCCAGGAAATATTATTTGTACTCCTCCACACAACCACTTCTAAGAGTTTTCATGTCGGTACACCAGGAATCCACAAGTCTATTTTGAGGTTGCAACCCTCATGTACACAAACACACACACTTTGTTCTTCCTACTCTCTTCTATTTTCATTTGCAATCCTTTGCCGCTCTCATAACGCATCTTTCTTGTCTCATAATTTCTGTTTTCTTCTCCCCTCTTCGCTTAACTACCCTCCAAAAGTGAGTTTTACTTATCATATCTTCTTTAGAATTGACTTCACCAACTTTTTTTTCTCACTAACTGCACTGCACAACTGTTGTGGGAATATATAGAATGGAACTTTTGATGTGGAAGACTGTTTCTTGTAAAGCCTAATGGAATTGTTAGGCTATGTGAGCTTCCTTAGATGCTATCATATTATACAAAAATATTTTTATATCTCAAACTCCATGTACATGGGAAAGGGGCGGAGGAAAAAAAATTAATTCAGGTGACATACAATAAAACAACTTGTTTATTATCCAGGAATAACGTCAATGCATTCCCAAATACATGGAACATAGTTGCATGGTATCATTGTCAAATGTCCATAAAGTGCACTGAGCGGTTCACATCCATCAGTTCCAATAGTATGGCCAGTTGAACACAGACAGTTCTAATTGTAGCCCTACTATCCCCCCCCCCCCCCCACAAACACTTACCTGCATCCTATATTGATCCAGCTCTGTGCCCGACTGTAGGTCTTCTCCCCTCTTCCTGCTGTCACAGGTTTCACTGAAAGCAGCGGCAGCCATAGGCTCCTGCTGCTGTCAGTCAAATGGCCGAGGCGTGAGTGCACCAGGTGCCCCCACAGCAGCCAGCTAGCTGAGGGGGCACCCTTAAGAAGGAGAGAGGGCCTGCAGAGGACCGCTAAAGAAGAGGTAAGGGACCGCCTAAACAATATTTTAATTATAAATAAAAAAAAAAAAAACACAAGCCATTAGAACCGATTTATTTAATGCCCAATATCCCTTTTGGGGGGTCACAGTGGATGTGGAGAAATGTCTAACCGGTATAGCCAGTCATATCTGGTTTCATCAGGAGGTCACCCCTGAAAGTCTGGGGAGTTTCCTCTTTTGTTACCAATTGCTTTGCCACATTTAGCTGTGCTACTGAATCCCAGCCAAACAGCCATCATGTACAGGTTCAATCTATTGGTGCACCCCAAAAACTGCCATAACAGCTTTGGCTGGTCCTGGTCTTTTTGCTACAACTTTACCATATTTCTAATATAGTCTATTTCTCATTACCCAGAGGAAGGTTTTACAAAAGGGAATAATGTGCATCTATAAGACATCTCATTCAGGAGCTTACCTACTGTCATTGGAACAATATCAGCACGCAGCAAAAACCGAACACGCCCAGCAGGCTTGTTTCCGATTTTGATGTCCATGTAAACTTGAGGATTGGCTCTAATTTTTTTGGGTGGCGGTTCTCCCTATATAAAAATTGCGTAAAGTAGCACATTCAAAAATTTTAATTCACAGCAACACATATTACATTTAAATATTTAAAGCTTTAAGAGAAAATGTAATGTAAATTTTGGCGAATAACTCCAAACATATGCTGAAAAAAGTAAACATTTTTGAAGGTAACCTTCAGTAAAAACCTCACCAATTAATCAGTAGATCCAGAGATATGGAAAGTTGAAAAAGCTGCAAATCTTGATATCCCCTATAAGGAACAGTTTGCCTGCAACACCCTCCTCTCCCCCACACATGCCTAAGTTCAGCGAGGTGGTCTTTCACATTACCAAGCAATGGGAGGCTTGGTGGAAAGAGGGGGTGGAGCCAAGCTCTACTAGATTGGAGGATCTATTGATGTCATCATTAGGTGTAGTTTTCACTGAAGGTAAAAAAGTTTTGCATTTAGATCACTGTATTCCAAATTAAAATTGTTCTAGTTTGTGAACTAAAATGTGAAGGAAATAATTAAAATAAAATGAAAAAAAATTATATAATGTATTAATCTCCAACTGTAACGTTAAAGTGTTACCTCCTGTGCTGTTGGTTTAGGTGCTTCTGTCCCCTCAGCCTCTTCATTCTCTTGTAGCGTTTTTCCCGAAAATTTCTTGAGCCAGTCATCATCAGACCACACTAAAAGCAATTTAGAGAATACAGCTAACGAAAGTCTTGTTCCAAATGAAAATGCAGGACAAAACAAGAAAAAAAAAAAAAAAACACACACAGATGTGCAACCAGCATCTGCATTTTACAAGCGTTTACTTCTAGTACAGGTTATAAAATTAAAATAGGACACGCATTCATAAAAAACAAACCTGCTTTAGAAGAACCTTCTTTTAATCGCATGGGTTTTGCCAAATTTACTCGTATTGTTCTTCCAAATAATTCTGATTCATTCTAGAAATAAAAGTCTTCATTAACAAATGAAATTGACATAGTATAAAGATACTGTATTTTGCAGCCACTGATTACTTTTATAAATACATATGAACTTTTCACTTGACATGGCTCTGTAAGTGAAACAACTGCCTCTTATAGAGATGCTTTGTTCAATGTATCCACTTTTAATAATACACATGCACACAGCACCATCTAGAGGCTAATGATAGGTATTATACCTTATATAGGCTGACAATAAACCATTAGAATTCTGGAAGATTCAGACAGTTGGTTGTCCTGCTTGCTTGATTTTTGTCAGAAGAGACAGGGTTAAAATCGGCTAAACAGCACCTGAAGTAGATTAGCTACAGACACTGAGGATATTCTGACAGTCAACGATAGCGGCTGTCAGAATGCATTAGTACAGCAGGGAAGGATTTGCCCATCCGTGCAATTTAAGTGGATGAAGGAATGTGTTATATTTCTTTTATACGGGCTATCTAAAAGGGTTTAGTTATTTTCCTTATTTAGCTTTTTTTTTTTTTGTTCTTTGAATCAGGTAGTTTTTATTAAACATATTTAGCTGCACACAATATAGCAGGTTTAAAAAAAAAAAAGAGTCATCAGTAGTGAAGTAATCTGTATAAAAGACACACTAAGAATCATTCTAGGCGGCAAGTTACAAACAATAACAATACAAGTGTAAGTGCCCATTTAAACCAGTTTGGGTTTCCCATAGAGCATTCAAAATGCATGCAGTTGCGATCTGCAGCGAGTGTCAATGTTGCGTTAACGACACCCCAAACGCAGGTTGCAAACACAGGAGTACCATGCGATCTGGTTGCAGTGTGTTTTTTTAAAGTAGTGCATGGTCTATTGCGATTCAGCCCATTCAAGATGAATGGGATCAAAGCACACTTAATGTGAATCATACAGGAAGGGGCAGCGAGTTCCTGTGTTACTCCTGTGTGAATCTGCTCAATCCACTGCTGTCTAGGAGTTTGAGAGGATAACCAAAAATGTGCTATCAGTTTACAGCAAAGTAGTATTGCCACTCCAATATGGCTAAAGGGTATAAACATTTCCTCATCTAAAGAACCCAAAAGGCACAGAACAGGATCTTGAGGTACAATAGTAAATATGGATAATATTGTAGTAATAACATCATTCCAATATCAAGCTCGCTTTGGACATCTCCAAAACATTTTTATTAAACCTCCTACATGGGGGGTTGGGGTGGGGATTTCTTCTACCACATCTATACAATTGAACTGGGGCCCTATATGCTCTATGCAAAATAATTAATTGGGACAGTTTCTATTTATATGAGTTTCTATCTATATGGGTGAATCTTATTTAAAGTGTCTGTAAACCAAAAAAAAAAAAGACAACATTGGATGAAGCATGTTATGCAGCACAGTGCATTGTGCTGTGTCATTTCTCATTTGGCCCCCTTTAACACCTGAAATACCTGGCTAATCCTGCCTGGCTATACCCTCCCCACAATATATCCTGGCTACTGAGCCCTGACACCGTGGTCAGTTTACGCACCTCTGTCATCTGCAGCCCTGCCCCCCCCCCCTTCCTGCTGGTATCATAACTTATTGTGGTTACTACAATCCAATCTGTTATATTAAATGCTGTGCATCACTGTAGGCATTTTCTAAAAAGTCTGCAGATAAATACCTTTTTTTTTTATTGTGCCGCTTAGCAGTTGCCTTGACCGGCCGTCTCCCTCCTCTCCTCCTCCTGGCTGACGTCAGCGGGGGATTCTCAGCCCTGCCCGCTTTTCTGTCAGACCTGGAGAGGAGAGAGACGGCTGGTCACGTGAGCGCCAATCTGCGTTATAAAATAAGGTATTTATCAGTGGATTTTTTTTTAGAAAACACATATAGTTTACATGTGGGTTAACAATCAATTTAACTTTAGTTACCATTTCTGAATGGCTCTCCAGCTTGTTTTAGGATGGGCAAAAGTCTAACAGTTGTTGCTGGTTCATTATAAAAATCAAGTTTAGAAAACTGACAGGCAGCAACTATCCTACCTGTGGCATTTCCAACAAAACCTGGAGCATCAGACTCCTACATACATGTATAGGGAAATCCGGTAAAAAAAAAAAAACAGTTCCTCTATGAAAATAAACATTGTACTTTAGTGGGTGTATCACAACTAGTCCTTCACCTACCAGACTAGCTTTTTACCATGCACTCGATTTTGTAACACTTTAGAGCAGCCATTCTCAACCAGGGTTCCATGGAAACCTAGGGTTCTGCCAGGGTTAGATAGGTCGGTTAGCCCACAGCTCAAGAAACCCTATCTGGTGGTCCCATTCATAGTTCCAAGTCCAACGCTACTTAGCAGAGCCAACTGCATTACTGCAAGGGTGTCTTTTCTGGCCACTAATCTTACCAGGGGTTACCTGAGATCTCAAAATTATTTCAAGAGTTTATCTGGGGTAAAAAGGTTGAGTAAAGCTGCTCTAGAGACAGTAATAAAAACAAAACTAAAAATCCAATACAAAAAAAAAAATCAATCATCATGTAAAATTTTCATTAACATTTCATTGAACATCAAGTGTAAAAAACATTTTTGAATACACATTTTTCAGAGAACACATCAGCCTACACATACAAATATGATGTTAGGTGTAATTTGTCTAGTTTAACTTGCTGCTGGAGCAATTTTCTTTATCAAGTGCTAAAATTCACATTTTGTACATAAACACATGGAAGTCCCAAAACATTATATATATTTTTTTAAAGTAGTGGATCACCAGAATTCAAAAGAAATTGAATTTTTTTATGTCACACAATATTTGTGCATTTATTAAACCTATACTTTCAGTACAAAAAAAAAAAAAAAAAAATACACAATGGGTTGTGATGGTCTGTTACAGTGGTGACAGCTTGGTCATTGTGCTGGGAGAATGCAGTAAACATGCTCTCAGTAGAAAAACATCAGCTGTTGTGGAACCATACGTAGGCGTTAAGGCCCCCACTGTCCTTGCCACCAGACATATGCATTAAAGATAAAAGGTTAAAGAATATTTGCCAACATAAC
Organism: Pelophylax lessonae; assembly: GCF_965119305.1. NCBI lineage: Eukaryota > Metazoa > Chordata > Amphibia > Anura > Ranidae > Pelophylax > Pelophylax lessonae. The sequence continues at coordinate 374,605,136 of NC_138769.1, read as the reverse complement.
AGTCTGCAGAGCATGCAGGTTTTTCTAGTATAGTCCAGCACTGCTATCTCAGTTGTTGACAATTGCTAACAAAATCTTTGGAGGTCCACTTCTAGAAGACAGAGAAGCATCTCCCTCTTAAGACTCATTCAGATGTGTGTATATTTCAGGTCTAATCACACTATAGGCTATTTAAGACATAGCAATAAGTTACTCTTTCAGAAAACCTGCAGCATCAGCTTTAATGTTGCCACCTGCTGGCTGCATACAGCAAATACACTGGCAGCAGCTCATATTTACCTATACAGAACTAAATATAAAAAATAGTCATAAAGATGATAAAATAATTACAAAAACACCATGCATTCCCTTTACATTATACATAAAGGGGGAGGGGGTACCTTTTCTTACTGTAGCGGCCTTTTTCAACCAGTGCTCCATTAAACCCTAGGGCTCTCTCACAGGTTGCTATGGGTTCCTTGAGCTGTGGCTGATTGACCTCCCATTTGGTGGTCCCTGCATAGTTCCAGGATCAAAGCCACTTGTGAAATCAAGTAGCATGACACCAATTATCCTTTTAAGAGTCTTGGGTTGCATTCTTCCCACCACCATAAGGAGCATTCTTTCTATTAACCATGGATAGAAGGGGCATTTTTACTACTGACCCCCAATTAATTGGTTTTAGTAAGAGTTCTCTGGGACCTGAAAACGGTTAACAAAGGCCTACCGTAAATGAGAGAAAATTCCTTCAAAGTGAACAGAACTTAGAGGTTTGCCCTCATTGAACTTTATATCCTGCTAGGATGACAATTTAGAATATTTGGATTTCCCCCCACTTTCCATCTGGGCACCAATTGTCACCAAAACTAAAATAATGGTGAACCTCCTCAGTGGGAATACAGACTGCAGTCAAAACTCGACATGACATCATGTGATCATGATCGCATGATCTTTACATACACTTTAGGTTGTATTCAAATGACAGGCCATGGCCAGACATCCCTCACGTGATACCGATTCAATTTTTAAATGGTTCCAAAGTGCAGCTGATAGAAAAATATTTTGTTATGTGCTCTGGATTTATTCAAAACAATGTTAAAGCCACAGTATTTTTAGAGTTAAGGGTCTGAATCTTAGAAAGGCAATCGGTGCTACCTAAACCACTAAAATGGCAGAAGTAGTCCATACCATGTTATCAATAGCTGCGGCAGCATCCTGCAATATAAAAAAGAAAAAAACTAAATCAAATACCATTCAGCGTAAAGTACAGAAATATGCCCAAGAACCCAATGACTAGTTCTTATACCACCATGCATGTACTAAAATTCTGTATTTTTTTCATTTTACATAAGATCTTGCTTTCAGGTTTTTCTTAGGGTGACTGACACTTGCAGTATACAATAAATGTACTGATTGCAGTGCCCCTACAATTCCATTAACAGCAATAAAGGTACACAACATACTTTATACCAGCGTTTTTCAACCTTTCCTCAGCCAAGGCGCCCTTTAGAATTGCAAACAATCCTGAGGCCCACCAGTCTGCAGGTGCATCTTTTTGCACGTTCCCCTCCGAGCACAACTCCACCAAATCCCCCCTCCTAGCACAACCCCCCCACCCAAATCACCCTCCCAGCACAACCCCCACCTTAACCCCCACCCCCCACACACACACACACAAATCACCATCCCAGCACAACCCCCCCCAGCACAAACTACTACAAATCTCCCCTCCTAGCACAACCCCCCCCCCCCCCCCCACCAAAATCACCCTCCCAGCACAACCCCCACCTTAACCCCCCCCCCCACACACACACACACACACAAATCACCCTCCCAGCACAAACTACTACAAATCTCCCCTCCTAGCACAACCCCCCCCCCCCAAATTCTCCTTCCAGTACAAACCCCCAAAGATCCTTGCTGCAATTCCCCCGCCAAAATCCCCCCTTTTTAGTTCAAACCACCACCCCCCCACTTCCAAAATTTCCTTACAGCAGAGATAGCCAGGAGGAGGTGTGAGTTGTGCTTTCTATCCTCCCTCCTGTAGCCCAGAAGCTAACAGAGGATCACTCAGATCAGGCTGTTACCACGGAACCCCTAAGGACTCCTCATGGTGCCCCGATTGAGAAACACATGTGCTAAGCTTATCCATGTGAAGCTTTAAATGTTTGAGAAATCGCTAAAAAGCACATGTACAGTATTTATAAAATACTTGCTCAGAATGTATGGTGCTAGGTGAAATATAGTGATAGTGATTTTGACGGGTTCCCTACCCAGAAAATATCAGTAGCTACTAAAGTAGGTGTGTAAAATAACAGATGCTCACTGACCTCTGGAAGCTCAAACTCCACAAAAGCAAATCCTCTGTGCTTCTCTAAAAAGAACAAGGTAATAAAACAATATTTTTAGGTTTTGTTTGAAACAGAAGAGCAAACTGAAATTCAAATACCCCCTAACTAAGGTGACTAAGAAAATATACAGGACCTTGCTTGCGGCGCTTCACTAAGGACCTGTTCACACCAGAACACGTTACGGGAAACCCACGATCGGTGTGCATTTTTGCACTGAATTCAAAACGTACTGCACTTGCCATCTGATCCATTTCTAGATTAGCCTTTTAAATGATTAAAATTTATGGGTTTTTGCATAAGTCTGTTTAAATGCCAGAGACTTCCTTTACAAGGTTTTGAAGAGTTGTCATAAATTTGATCCTTAGACCTGGTTCACACCTATGCAGGTTGTGGCTGATGACTTTTTTTCTCACTTGTTTTTGACGAGTTTTCCATGCGTTTCTATTGAAGTCTATGGAACCAATAACGCAATCTGCTGCAGGAAAGAAAAAAAAAAAAGTCTCTGACTCTTTCCAAAAAACGCACCAGTGAAAACTGCACAGATTTGAAAATGACCCATAGGAAACCATGTTAAATGGACTGTAGTGTTCCTGAAAACTTAAAAACACAATATAAAAACGCATAGGTGTGAACCAGGCCTAAAACTCGTTTTCTACACACAAAATTATCTATGCTTTATGGCAGGGGCAGGCAACCTCAGGACTCCAGCTGTGCTAAATCTACAAATCCCATCATGCCTGTAAAAAAATATGTCTCATGGGATTTGTAGTTTCACGACAGCTGAAGTGCTGCGGTCACCTTCCCCAATTCTATAGCATATTTATATAGTATTTAAAAGCAGAAGTAAATATAAAAAAATACCTACCTGCCGGCTCGCAGCATTTACTGGCATAAAAAACTGAGCTGCGTTTGTGCAGCTCAGCTTACATTGATGGCACAGTCTTTTTGCGCCGGGATGACTGACTTCAGCCCACAACAACTTCTTTAGCAAGAAACCAACATTCCACATTAATAACGATGCTACCAAAATGAGTGTGTGCTGTAAATTTCCTACGGCATGGCTCCTTTTTCTTCTTGCTGAGGGCTGCCATTTTGCTGAAGCCCAGATCCCCTGAACAGCAGTAAATAATAAAGCGGAAATAAACACATCGATTTAACTGTCACATTTGATTGGGTCCTCAACCAAACTGTCAAACTATCAAATGGCTGGTGTCAAAACGGATCACGTGCAGCACCATGCTAGTTGCAGATCAAACAGAAGCAGCTTCCTTGGCTGTAATATAGGAGGGTTTAATTCCGCTTAAAGGCTGTCAGCAGATCGGTCTCTACAAATTCAGCAGTGCTTAAAGATAGAGAGCAAAAGTTCCACTTTAAAGTATACTTAAAGCCTTTATTATGAGTGGTTAGAATCCCTGTCAGGTTTCTATTGCCCTTTGTGTCCCTATTGAAATTACTCATGCTCTCTATTGTCTCCAGTCCAAAAATTGTTGGGATATCCATATTTTGTAGTTATCATGGGAACAGGAGATGAGAGGAAACTTCCAAAGGATAAACTTTTTGGACGACCATGTAAGAGGGAATAACCCATTTGGAAAGACCTCCTCTCGCTTCCTGCTGTGTTTCTGGAAGTAAAGGGAAATGCTTCCACTGATACACAGGCAAAAAAATAAAATAAAATGCAGGTGCACCAGCCTAGTGCATTATACCAAATTTATTAAAAAGTTTTAATCACAATTACTTCTCACAAGCATATTAATAAAAGATCACCTATCGAGCCAGACATCCATAGCTCAAGAGTCCTGGACTCAGCAGTCTCCAGAACATAGGGAAACCGCATCAGGATCCCTGTTGGTTGATGCATTTCAAAGGAATCTCCTTCTTCATCAGAGCCAAACCTTGCGCAAAAGATACTTGTTGTTTGAGAAGAGATCTCAAAATCCAAAACATGGTCAACAGCTAACAGGCTTTGGACTGGAGATGGGAGAGTGTGCTGTGTCCTTTTAAAGCCTAGCTTCATCATTCCTTTCACATTAACCACTTTCCACCCGCGCTATAGCCAAAAGACGGCTACAGCACGGGCTTCCAGAGCCGGGAGGGCGTCAATAGATGTCCTCCCATGATGGAGCATGGGTGGCGGGCTCTGTGAATGTCGAGTCCTTTGGACTCGGTTGATCACAAAAATGGATAAAGGGCCAATCACAGCGGCCGGTCAGCTGACAGTTGATCACGGAAGCAGAAGCCAGTTATCGGATTTTTTTTCTTCTCGCAATCACCATGAGGAAAATAAAAGAAGCCGTAACTGGCTTTTGTTACAGGGACATCGGTCCTGATCTGTGCCTGCCAATGCGGCTATTCAGTGCCCACCAGTGCCACCTATCAGAGCCCATCAGTGCAGCCTCAACCATGCACATAAGTGAAAGAGAAAAATTAGCTATTTGCAAAACGTTATAACACAATATGAAATTTTTTTTTTTTTTTCCCTTCAAAATTTTTTGTCTTTTTTTGTTTCTATAGCATAAAAATAAAAAAACCCAGATGTGATTAAATACCACCAAAAGAAAGTTCCATTTGTGTGAAAAAAATAAAAATTTTGTTTGGGTACAATGTTGCATGACCGTATAATTGTCATTCAAAGTGCAACAGCGCTGAAAGCGGAAAATTGGCCTGGGCAGGAAGGGAGTATAAGTGCCCAGTAAGTAAGTGGTTAAAGGATAAGTTCACCTTTGGGAACTTGTTACACATTCCACCTGTTTTAAGGGTGAAAAATGTAACATGTTCCCAATGCTGCAGCCGCTGCCCTCTCTCCCTGTGGCAGCAGTATGGGTAGAAGTATCCAGAACTAGCTGTCACTTTTTTAAATTAGCAGAGCCGTGCAAGGCTCCGCCCACACGGGCGCATCATTCATTCACACAGCTGTGTGTGTGAATGAACTACAAGGCTCCGCCCACACGGGCACATCATTCATTCACACAGCTGTGTGTGTGTGTGAATGAACTACAAGCCCTGGCATCCATTGCGGTTGTCGGCTTGTATTTCCCAATGAATTACCACGGCGCTGTGGATCGCCTTGATAGTTCATTGATTTCTTTATGTCAGTGTATCTGCCTGCCCGAATGGGATGTATGGGTATACAGATATACTGACAGATCTGAAGGAGACCTGCATAGCACCATGCTTTACAGGCTTCAAAAGAAAAAATAAATAATAAATGCACATCTTTTCCCCTACAAAAAAATGTGCATTTATTTATTTTTTTTCTAAAAGGTGAACTAATCCTTTAAATAGTTTATTTTGGCCAAGAACTTTTTCCTTCACTAATTGCTTCAGGTGCTGTCTGAACTGTATGTGGCATCAGCTACATAACATATGCAGTGCTGTGTTCCAGAAGCAGCGCAGGGGCTTCCTGTTTGCTGTCAGAACCAACTCAAGTCAGGCTGAGCTCTTCTCCGCCATTCACAGGAAGCCTTGTATTTTTTTATCAAAGAAAAATAAGGACTTCCTGTGATTGGCTGAGGTGGAGAGATGGTTGGATAATCTCCCACCTCAGTCAATCAGAGGAAGGCTGGCATTTATTGATAAAAATACAAGGCTTCCTGTGAATGGCAGAGAAGTTCTCAGTAGGGTTGCCACCTCATCTCTTTTAACCAGGTCACATATGAATTACACAGGTTCTGAGGCTAATATAATGCAGATAAGGCACTAAGTGAGTTTAATTACCACCTTAATCAGCCACAGAACCTGTGTAATCCACGCGTGTCCTGGTTTAACCACTTAAGCCCCGGAAGATTTTACCCCCTTCCTGACCAGGGGGTATTTTGCGATTCGGCACTGCGTGACTAACGGACCATTGCACGGTCATGCAACGCTGTACCTAAACTAATTTGACGTCCTTTTTTCCCACAAACAGAGCTTTCTTTTGGTGGTATTTGATCACCTGTGCGATTTTTTGATCATGCACTATAAACAAAAAAAGAGCGACAATTTTGCAAATATAACTATTTTTCACATTTTTTTTATATGAAATTCCCCCCCCAAAAAAATGTAAAAATCTAAATTTAACATTTTCGGCCAATTTGTTTTATGCTACATATGTTTGGTAAAAAAAAAAAAAAATCGCAAAAAGCGTATTTTGATTGGTTTGCGCAAAAGTTAATCGCGCTTACTAACAAAGGGAAAGATTTCTAATTTTGTTGTTTTTTTTTTTTAATGCGTAATGGCGGCGATCTGCGATTTTTTTTTGCGGTACTGCGACATTGCGGCGGACAGATCGGACCCTTGACTGACATTTTTGACACTTTTGGGGTTACCAGTGACATTTCTACAGTAATCAGTGCTATACATATGCACGGTTACTGTAAAAATACACTGGTAGTGAAGGGGTTAACTTTATTTGAGAGGGAGGGGCTGTGTGTGTCCCTAGGGGCGTGATTCTAACTGTGATTGGCTGTGGCTTGAGGTGTAGGAACAATGGCTGTGGCTTGAGGTGTAGGAACAATGATCAACGGTCCTACATAGTAGAGCCGTGTGATCATCGTTTCTACACCGGGGAGAATGACAGGCGGCTTGTTTACATTAGCCGCCTGACTTTCTCCCTCTCCCCCGATGATCGCCGGCGGACATCGGGTCTGCCGGTCACACGGGGGGGGGGGGGGGGTCCGGGACCGAGCGGGAGCACGCCCCCGGCGGCGCGCGCTCGCTCCCCAGAGCCTCACAGGCTAGCGACGTAGACCTACGTCGCTCTGCCTGTGAGGGGCTGACTGCCGCAGTAAATATACTGCGAGCAGTCGGCAAGTGGTTAAAGGGATGAGGTGGTAACTGGATCTTGTTCCAGCAGCAGGTGGGAAGTCCTGAACACAGCAGATATAAAAGGTTAAAGCGGAGCTCCACCCATTTTTAATAGGTTGGAATACATAGATCTATGTAATCCCCTTTAAAACGGCTTTTAACAATGGAAACTTTTTTTTTTTTTTGCTAGTAAATACCTTAATTTCGGCTTTATTCCTCCTCTCCTCACTTCCTGGTCCGATCGGCGATGACGTCATTCGGCGATCCGCAGTGTCTGCTGGGATGTATTCAATTTCAGAAATCTCGCAGTAGCTGTATCTGTACTGAGCCGTGCCTCCTCCGCCCCGCCTCCTCTCATTGAGTTGCATTGTATGAATGTATTAAGGCCATTCTCTGTATTGCAATACAACTCAATGAGAGGAGGCGGGCGGAGGCGGGGCAGAGAACAGCCTTAATACATTCATACAATGCAACTCCATGAGAGGAGGCGGGGCGGAGGCGGGGCAGAGAACAGCCTTAATACATTCATACAATGCAACTCAATGAGAGGAGGCGGGGCGGAGGCAGGCACGGCTCAGTACAGATACAGCTACTGCGAGATTTCTGGAATAGAATACATCCCAGCAGACACTGCGGATCGCCGAATGATGTCATCGCCGATCGGACCCGGAAGTGAGGAGAGGAGGAATAAAGCCGAAATTAAGGTATTTACTAGCAAAAAAAAAAAAGTTTCCATTGGTAAAAGCCATTTTAAAGGGGATTACATAGATCTAAAGTTCCAAAAACGGGTGGAACTCCACTTTAAGTGCTTGGGAACAGTTATACCGCCCAACTTTCTGCAACGGGAATGAGGAACAATTATAAGCAAAAGTATGTAGGCATAGGACACACCCCCCCCCCCTTAAAAGGAGAATTATACAAAAATAAATGATTAGTTAAACCCACAAGTGCTTTATTACCCTATTTCTTTATATTGGCTTTTGAAATCTACAAATGCAGACATTTAGGAATTGGATAAAAGGTCTAGCACTGGGAAACATTTTGTGAAATATAAAAAGTGCATTTTATATACAGCTATATAGATCAGACCAAGATGAGGACAGAGGGACTTTGTTCTAAATAAGGGACAGTCCCCCGAAATCAGCGATGGTTGAGACCTATGTATATTATATAGGATTATATTATATGGTGCAAGGAATGTCCTGGGCAAAGTTTCCCTAGTTGATGACAGTATAGCGGTTTCATAAAGGCTGCCATGTTTAATACTACTTTAATCCTGTGTGTCCTCACTGCTTAATCCATTTGCTTTATACTTTCTCAAAGTCAGCCAGAATATGAGGCCTCACCTGTCTCATAGTCCAGAGGGATCTGTATGTCTGTGATGTCTCCAAATGGGATGAAGGCTGCATGCAGGATCTTCTCATCCACCTCCTCAGCCAGTCCTCCTGGGAATCAGAGGAAACAGCAATGAATAATGGTTAATCCCCCTCCCTCCTGTACAGAACATAGACTGACACAACACGTCCACAGCTTCCACATTACTACATTCAGTCATTCAACCCCTAGGCGTCCATAGCGCACTTCCTGTCAGCCAGCTCCCACACCAAGCTAGGCTGATAAACTCGTATATCATACGTAAAATAAAAGGCACTAACCAACATATAACACCCGCTTGGTGGCCGCCATATTGCCAGTGATGTGTTACCTTTACCCTCTGAACTCTGAGCAGCGGTAGGTCACGAGGTGCAGAATGTTGGCGAACACTAGAGGGAAGTAGGAAGCGCCGCACTGTCTCCGCTCTAGCTCCATGTTTCCGAAGACTCCCGCAGCACTGTGCATGCTTGTTGCAGCGATAATATGTAGTGACAACGCGGACAATACACAAGTAATCAAATATATGGAGTTGTAGACAAAAAATGCTAGCAGGCAGCAGTTTATTTTTCAGAATTGACGTGCATATAACTCTTCAACCAACATTTTGTCTGCATGCCTTTTGTTTTTCCTCATGTACTGTACCTAGGCATATTATGCACTCCCATGCATGACTTTTACCTATAGGTAAGTCTATGATAAGGCCTACCTATAGGTAATGTAAATAACTCCTAAACATGTACCGTTTAGGAGATATTTACTGTACATGCAGCCAGTGACATCATCGGGCCCATGGGCTCTCAAGGCTGTAAACGGCGGTAGGGTTGCCACATCCCTTTAAAGCCGAACACGTATTAACCACTTCTGGACCGGAAGGACTTGCCCCCTTATTGACCAGGCCATTTTTTGCTATTCGGAACTGCGTTATTTTAGCGGGAAATTGCACAGTCATGCGACGCTGTACCTAAACAAAATAGATTTCCCCCCCCCCCCACAATCAGAGCTTTCTTTTGGTGGTATTTGATCACTTGTGTGATTTTTATTTTTTGCCATTAAACAAAAAAAGAGCAATAATTCTGAAAAAAACAAACAAATATATATATATATATATATATATATATATATATATATATATTTCCCATTCTGCTACATAACACCCCCCCCCCCCCCCCCAATAAAAATAAAAAATTTTCATCATTTTAGGCCGAATTGTATTCTGCTACATATTTTTGGTAAAAAAAAAATCCCAACAAGCGTATTTTGATTGGTTTGCGCAAAAGTTATTGCGTCTACAATCTAGCAGAAAGATTTATGTCACTTATTTATTTATTTTTTACTAGTAATGGCGGCAATCTGCAATTTTTAGTGGGACTGTGACATTGCGGCGTACAGATCGGACCCCTAACTGACATTTTTGACACTTTTGGGGGGACCAGTGACATTACTATAGTAATCAGTGCTAACAATATGCACTGTTGCTGTAATAATGACACTGGCAGGTAAGGGGTTAACCCAGGGGCGATCACAGGGTTAAGTGTGAGCCTAGGGGAGTGTTTTCTAACTGTGGGGGGAGGGACTTGTGAAATGAACACAAAGACCTGTGATCCTATATGATTTGTCATTATTTCAGAGAGAACAACGGTCTGCTGTGTTTACAACAGCTTACCGTCCTTCTCTCTCAGCAGGGAGCGATCACGGGTGCCCGGCGGCAACTGCAGCTGCCAGCCCTGTGGATCAGCATCCCCGCTGCCTAGTGAGGGCGGGCACGTGCCTCCGTCGGCACAAACTCGCCCCCGCGAACCACCGTACCTGTATGCAGCCAAGCCAGCCTGACGCAGTATATCTGTGGCGGGCGGTCGGCAAGTGGTTAATTACACAGCTTCTGTGGTTGATTGGTTGGAAAAAAATAAAAGTCAGCAGCTACAAAAAGTATAGCTGCTGAATTTTAAAAAACAGCCACTCACCTGTCCCACGCCCCAGCTGTGAGCTCACCCCAGATGTCTTCTTGCTCTGTCCTCCCTAGGTGGCACCGGCATCTTCACTATGGGCACCCACTGCGCATGTGCGAGTCACCCTCGGCATCCTGACTGGTGAGTGCAGTCGTCTGGGACCTGTCAGTGTCCTGGAAGACTGCAGGAGGGAGGGAGGGAGGGAGGAGAACTTCCGTTGCTGAGCACAGCAGCGCTCGGAACAGAAGTGGGAGTAGGTACTTGTCAAAATCGGGTACCTGCTCCCTTCCCCCGCTCCTCAAAAGTGCCAATTGTGCAAGAGGAGCGAGGGGCGAGTCCTTAAATCGTAACTTCCCCTTTTGGATGGAGTTCCGCTTTAAACTAACTTAGTGTCTTATCTGCATTCAATTAGCCCCAGAACCTGTGTAATTTATATGTGTTTGGATTTAAAGGGATGAGATGGCAACCCTAACCAGCAGGTCCTGGGAGTGACGCCATCGCAGCTTCAGCCCCTCACACAGCCGGAGTCCACAAATCCAGAATGAAGACCTGGTGAAGAAGGAAAATCCCTGCCAGCGGTGACAGCGTGTCGCTGGAGGGCTTCGTTCTAAGGTAAGCTTTACATAATGTGCCAGTATGCAACCTTGCAGGTTTGCTTCACATAATGTGCCAGCATGCAACCATGCAGGCTTAAAAATGTTTTTAAAAAGTCGCAGATGGTTTACTACCGCTTTAAAATACTCTTATCTATGCTGGATCTTTTCACTAAGAGAAAAAGTCAGTGTAGAGAAGGTACATTTACAGGTGCATAGCATTTAGAAGCGCTTGTGCATAAAACGGAAAATTGTTATCAAATACTTACCGTAATTTTCCTTTCCTGATGGACTCCATGGCAGCATACATTTGGGTAGGCCCCGCCTCCTCTCCTACCTCATAGGACCCCACTCCCATAAATCTTTGCTCCCTTTCAGCATCAGTGTTCTGTAACTAGCCTACTCAGGAATTGGGAGGGGACTCCTGCTGCCATGGAGTTCATCAGGAAAGGAAAATTACGGTAAGTATTTGATAACAATTTTCCGTTTTCCTGACAGACTCCATGGCAGCATACGTTTGGGAAATAACTCGCTATACACTCCCGGGTGGGAAGATGCTGAACAAGAAACTTTAATTGGCACTGTCAACTGACAAGACTTGAACGCCAAAATTAACGGAAGACAAAGCAGCAGGTTCAAAACAATAATGGGAAAGAAAAGTATTAACGGAAGACCAAGATGCTGCCTTGCAGATCACGTCAGGTGCGACATGCTTGGAAGCTGCCCAAGACGTAGCGACGCTTCTTGTAGAGTGAGCTGTAATCGCCTCTGGAGGAGCCAAGCCCTTTGCTCTATACGCCCATTGGATAGCCTGAACGATCCACGCAGCCACTGCTCTGGACGATGCACGCATTCCTTTCTTTCTGCCATGTAGCAGAACGAAAAGGAAATCCGATTGGCGGAAGGAGGATGTGGCCTCCAAATATTTACTTAGAGTGTTGCCCACGTCTAGAGGATGGACTGAAGAATTCTCATCAGTTCTGAAGGTGGGAAGAACTATCTCAGCATTTTCGTGGAAGACAGCGGTCACTTTCGGATTTGACCCCAGCATAGGGATAAGGACCACCCTGTCTTGAAAAAAGGTCAAAAAAGGTTCTTTGTGACCCAAATTGTGTATCTCGGAGACCCTCTTAGCGGAGGAAATGGCCACCAAAAATGCTGTCTTCAACGTAAGTTCCTTGATAGACATGGAAGCAACATCCTTTGAAGAAAAAAAGTCCAAAACTAATGGAAGATCCCATTTTGGAAATCTCGGCCTTCTCTGAGGCCTAAGCCTGACTGCTCCCTTAAAAAATTGCTGAATCAGATGATGACTTGCCCACTGAATTCCGGTGAAGGCTGAAATGGCGGATACTTGCACCCGGAGAGAACTAACCGAGAGGGACAGATCCAGACCAGATTGCAAAAAACTTAAAATCTGCTGAACAGTAGGTGTACCTACTGGACCTGACCTCTGGGCCTGATGACTCACGAACCTGGCCCATATCCTCTCATATACCCTGTTGGTGCTAGGTCTTCTTGAACTCATGAGAGTCGGAATCACCTCCTCTGGACATCCGAGAGCTTCCAACCTCCCCCTCTCAAAAACCAAGCCCTGAGGTGCAGCCGTGCAGGGCATGGGTGCAGAGTAGGACCCTGAGATAGAAGGTCCGACCTGAGAGGTAGAGGGATTGGATCCCTGAAGCTCAGAAGGGACAGCAGGGGAAACCATGGCCTGTTGGGCCAGAAGGGGATTATTGCCACGATCTCTACTTCCTCCATCTTCAGTCTCCGCAGGAATTGGAGTCTTATTGGTACTGGCGGAAATGCATAAGCAGACTGGAAGTTCCACCTGTCCGTGAGAGCATCCACTCCGAAAGCTCGAGGATCTCTGAATCTCGTGTAGTACTTCCGAAGCTTCTTGTTGCGTGGACTCGCAAACAGATCCACTTCCGGTGAAATCCCCAGGGACAACACCCAGTTGAACACCTCCTGATGGAGGGACCACTCGTTGTTGTCTAGTTGGAAACGGGATAGGAAGTCTGCCTCCACATTCAACACTCCCGGAACAAAGACCGCTGAAAGATTGGCCAGATGATGCTGAGCCCATGTCATGATCTGCCTCTTGACATAAGCCACTGCCGTGGTGTTGTCCATCCTTAACAGCACTGAAGCCCCCTGCGTTAGATGGTAAAAAGCCTGGAGTGCTTTGAGGGCGGCTCGTAGTTCTAGAACGTTGGACACTACTCCGTGACCTGGGAAGTTCCATCTGCCTTGTGCCACTTCGGTCAGACAGTGGGCTCCCCAACCGGTACTGCTGGCATCAGAGGTTATCGTTATCCAGGAAATCGGAGCGATTGAGTGGCAGTTGGACAGATTTGTACGGCGTAACCACCAGGGAAGGCATCCCTTCATGAATGGAGTCAGGTGAATAACTTGTGACAGATTCTCCGTCGTCCACTGTTGGAGAAACCCCTTCTGGAAGGGTCTCAGCTTCCACATAGCCCACTTCACCATGGGCGAGGTGGCTACAAGCGTCCCTACTACCTTTAGACACTGACGAGCAGTGAGACGAGAGGCAGCGAGAGCGTGAGACACCCTGCTCTGGACTACAGGAATTTTCTCTTCTGGCAGGGAAATGGTGCACTTCACCGTGTTGAACAGTGCCCCGAGAAATACCAGCGACTGCGTAGGCACCAGATGGCTCTTTTCTAGATTCAGAATCCAACCGAATTCCTGAAGCGTAGATGTCACTTGCTCCAGATGTAAGAGTAACTGATGCTTGTCCTGGGACAGAAGGGGGAGATCGTCCAGATAATGATGCAATCTGATGCCTCTGGTCCTGATGAGAGCAACAACTGCCAGCAAGGTCTTCGAGAACGTGCGAGGCGAAGTTGAGAGCCCGAAGGGAAGACACGTAAATTGCATGTGAGCATGACCTACAGCAAACCGGAGGAACTGATGGTACTCTTTTGCCACAGGAACGTGGAAGTACGCGTCTTTTAGGTCGATCGATGCCAACCAATCTCCTGGGAGAATCGAATGTTGTATGGTGACTAGGGACTCCATTTTGAACCTTTCTTGATGGATCGACCTGTTGAGATAAGTGAGGTCTATTACCGGACGCCAGGTGCCGTTCTTCTTCTGGACGAGAAACCGAGGTGAATAGACTCCCAAACCTCGTTCTCCCTCGGGAACCGGCACAACAGCTTGCTGAACCAGTAAGGAGTCCACGTAGGCGAGAAGAATCTTCTTTTTTTCTGCCGAAGGAGGAAGTGAGGTTGCGACAAACCTGGGTTTGGGAACGTTGTCGAACGCCCACGAATGTCCCTGAGACACGATGTTTAACACCCAGGGATCCTGGATCGAGGCCGCCCAGACCTCCCAAAATTGGAGCAACCTGGCCCCTACCGGGAAGGCCTGGACGGGCCCAACCTCAAAAGGATTTGGTGGCCTCTCGGTCACCAGACGAAGAACCTTTAGAGCCTTTCTGGAAGGTGGATTGCCTTGACTTCCAACCTCTTCCGTAGGACTTGCCTGGTCTGTAGCTGCGAGCTTCCCTGGCACGATTGGTGGCTTGTCTTCTCGGAAAAGAGCGCTTCTGAGCGCCTGGACGTTTATCCTGAGGGAGGAAACCAGACTTTCCACCCGTGGCCCGAGTTATGGCTGCATCCAATTTGTTCCCAAAGAGGGAAGAACCCTCAAAGGGAATTCGGCACCATGCTTGTTTGGAAGCAGCATCAGCCACCCAAGGCCTAAGCCAAAGGGTGCGTTTAGCCGTAACCGAAGCCAGCATAACTCGAGCCAAAAGGCGAATGGTGTCTAGAGACGCCTCCCCCAGAAAACCCGCAGCCATCTTCAGCTCCCGGATTGGGGAGCTCTGGAGCACTTCTTCCGAAACTCCTCCAAGCGTGCCCTCGAGGGCATTAATCCAGACTTCCATGGCCTTTGAAATTGTAGCCAAAGCCAAAGCTGGCTTACAGGCCATGCCGGCCGAAAGATACGCTCGTTTAAGGTCAGCGTCGATCCTCCTGTACAACGGATCCCTAAAAGAGGCTGTATCCTCCATTGGAAGGGTGACATGCTTGACCAAACGCATCACAGCTGCATCCACACTTGGGGAAGATTCCAGGTACTTCACCTTTTCTTGTTTGAATGGATACAACTTCGCCATTTTTGTGGTCAGAGAATTCTTCCTTTCCACTCTGCTCCACTCTTCCGTAATTATGTCTCCCAACTCCCCTAAAAATGGAAAGTCCAAGCGCTCTTTGCATAGCTGCTTGAAATATTTTCGTTGTTTTGGGGAGGAGACAGCCAGATCTTCCCATTCAAGGGCTTCTCTCACCGCCTTTACTAGAGGGGAGACAAGGCTAAACTCAAAACCTGAACCGGAGTCATCTGAATCAGATTCGGACTCTGACGGAAGGATAGAAGGATGGCTGGGTTGAGAGGATTCAAAAGGATCCTGAACCAAAAGATCTCTTTCCGGAGAGCGGGATGGTCCTGCAGAAGTGCTTGGCTTTTGTAGCTCGGCTAAAGAGTCTTTGAGGACTCTGCGCACCACCTCCTCAATATGATGATCCGACTTCTCCCTTTCACCCGTGGCTTGGGTATAACAGGGTTTACACAGAGAAGAGCCGTCAGTTACTATGGTACTACAACCCCAGCATTTCTTCCCATGCGGGTGCTCTGAACGGCCATGATGTGTGGAACCAGAAGATTTGCCTTCACGTCCCCTATTATGGGGGGAGCTACGCCTGGACCTAGACGAGGAGTGCCGGTGATGCGACTTTGAATGTCTGTCTTCGCTGCGTGCGCTAGGCTGGTGGTCAGACCTGGAAGAGCTGGAGACAGACACATGTAGCGATATAAACGAGAAAAACACACAAAGATTCCCTCCCCTCCCCTAAATGTCCAGCACATACCTGGTATGAGCGGGCTGGCCACTAGGGGGCGGAGATGTGTCCATAATTGCTATAACAGATGGGCAAAGAAACTCTTCACAGCTGAGTAAAAAGGATACAAATATAACTTAGACCTTACCCCAAGTTAAAATAATGCCAAAAATGCCTTTAAAAGGAAAGAAATCATACCTTAGAACGCCAGTCAGAGTCTGGGGGAGGCTGTATAACGTGCCGACCTTCCCACCAGCTCTGACACACTAAGGAGTTTAAATATGCCGCCTCGCGGCCGCCGATCGCTACTGCGCATGCGCTAGTGACGTCACGCGTCACCCCCGCGCATGCGCACCGAGCCCAGAGACCGGCAGCAACTGCGCATGCGCAGAAGAGCCGCGCAACCCGGAAGCAGCGGCCGGAATCGCGGCCGTGGCGGGACCGGGAGCCACCGGACAGACACGCAAACTGACACAATAAGGAGGAATGAAATATGTGAGAAGCCGCAAACAGTAAGTAAAACAGCCCAACAACAAGATTAGCATTAGCATACACAGGAAGTGAAAATAAAAGAAAAAGGTCCCATCACAGGGCTTACCACCCTGCCCAAGCAGAGAAGGGTCCCAGAGGCACATCACCGGACTGTGTCTTCGGGCAAAATAAGGCCACCCGCGGCAGCAGGGCTCTCTCGGCCAGACCACAGCGATCCTGCTGAGGGTCTCTTCCATTGCCCCCTCCATACCCTGCTAATAGCCAGGGCTTATCGGAGTCTCCACGACCCAATCTGCTTCAAGGTATAGGACTTGAAAATAGTAGGAACATAACACCGTATGTATGAGGAGGACGAAAAAAGAACACTGATGCTGAAAGGGAGCAAAGATTTATGGGAGTGGGGTCCTATGAGGTAGGAGAGGAGGCGGGGCCTACCCAAACGTATGCTGCCATGGAGTCTGTCAGGAAATTCATTTTATTATAATACTCCTCTATTGTTGCCACTAGATTAAAGTTACATGCATATGCTTGCATTTACATTAGTATGTGTGCAAATTACACCAGTAACCTCTCTGAACATAGGTTTGGGGCATTATTTTGTGGGCTACATTCACATGGCTCTAACACAGCTGTATAAAAGTTAATAATAAACATTAGGCAAGGAAGGAAAGTTCCTATGTAAATCTGTTTTGTAATGTGTAAAAATGTTCCTGTTCTTTATTCAATGGTATAATGTATGTTCTCAGATGCAGATTTTTAGATTATGTGTTATGTATCTAAAGGCAGTGCATGCTTACGCACCAGTGTCAATGTCTTTATTGAAAACAATGCAGTTGCATTCAGATCCATGAATAAAAATGAAAAATACAAAAAAAATTGTAAATACATTTTTTTCTTTTCTTTTTTAACCACTTAAGCCCCGGAAGATTTTACCCCCTTCCTGACCAGGGGGTTTTTTGCGATTTTTTTACTGCGTGACTTTAACGGACAATTGCGCGGTCGATCGACGCTGTACCTAAACGAATTTCACGTCCTTTTTTTCCCCACAAACAGAGCTTTCTTTTGGTGGTAATTGATCACCTGTGCGATTTTTTGATCATGCGCTATATACAAAAAAAGAGCGTAATTTTTGCAAAAATAACAATATTTTTCACTTTTTTTTTATATGAAATTCCCCCCAAAAAAAATGTAAAAATCAAAATTTTTTAACATTTTCGGCCAAATTGTTTTACGCTACATATGTTTGGTAAAAAAAAAATTGCAAAAAGCGTATTTTGATTGGTTTGCGCAAAAGTTATCGCGTTTACTAACAAAGGGAAAGATTTTTGTCATTTTTGGTGTTTTTTTTTTAACGAGTAATGGCGGCGATCTGCGATTTTTTTTGCGGTACTACGACATTGCGGCGGACAGATCGGACCCTTGACTGACATATTTGACACTTTTGGGGGTACCAGTGACATTACTGCAGTAATCAGTGCTATATATATGCACTGTTACTGCAAAAATGACACTGGCAGGGAAGGGGTTAACTGTATTGGACAGGGAGGGGTTAAGTGTGTCCTAGGGGGCGTGATTCTTACTGTAGTGGGACAGGTCTCCTAGTGTAAAAACAAAGATCAATGGTTCTACATAGTAGAACCGTCTGATCTTCATTTTTACACAGGGGAGAATGACAGGCGGCTTGTTTACATAAGCCGCTCTGTCTTTCTCCCGCTGTACCGGCGATCGTAGTGTGACCGGCGGACATCGGGTCCGCCGGTCACACGCCCGCACTCCTCTGTGAACGAGCCGAGGCGGGCGCGCGCTCGCCCGCTATTGGCTCTAAAAGGAGTGACAGGCGAGCGACGTAGATCTACGTCACTCTGCCTGGCCGGGGCTGACTGCCCCAGTAAATATACTGTGAGCAGTCGGCAACCGGTTAAGGCCATGTGAATGAGGACTCATGCTGCTCTAAAATATGAATCTAAATACCACAATGCACATAGACACATTGGGGGAGATTTAATTAAACTAGTGCACACAGAATCTGGTGCAGCTGTGCATGGTAGTTAGTCTTCTAACTTCACCTTGTTCAATTAAGCTTTGACAATAAGGCCCCTTTCACACAAAAGATCCAATCGGGTTCAGCTATGTTTTTCAGCCAGACCCGATTGGACTCTCCATTCTCCTCCATGGGCAGTCTGATGTAAACAGACTCATGTTAGTTTACACCCAGCCACCCCTGGGTCTAATACGTTCCCTACTGGCTGATGAGGTCAGATTGGTGGGCAGTTGGGTGTAAATGGACAGCCAGGCTGTTTACATCTGGATGCCCATGCATAAGCAGAGCGGACATTAATCTGTCATCCGGCCACTCCGCTCAGCTGGGGATCAGCTGATGGATACCCTCCTGAACAAAACTGGATCTAGCCCATGTGAAAAGGGGCTTAAAACCTAGAAGCTGATTGGATACTAGGCATAGCTGCACCAGATTCTGTGTGCACTAGTTTAAGCCCAAGTTCACATTGGTCTGATTTGACATGCAATTTGACATGTCAAAGTGGAGCCAATTGCCGGCAATTGCATCCTCCGAATCGGTGCAAGGCTGCACCGATTCCCAAAAGTTACTTCTGTACCTCTTTTAGCAAGTTCGGGGGCGATTTCAATAGACATCTGGGCAGGAACCCGCACAGATATCTGTGAAATCACCCCTGAAGTTGGACTGAAATGCCGGCTTGAAATCTAGTTCAGCTGAATTTGCACCATTTAAAAATGGCCTCAGTGTAAACCTAGGCTTAGTAAATCTTCAATATTGGCTGAAATGGAGCAGTTCAGAGGCTTAAAAAAAAATGAAGATTGCTTCTAAAAGCAGCATTTTGAGTCCATGATGCGTGATTCTACACTGCCTGTAGTGCATGTGAACGTTAAACAGTGTCAGGACAATGTAACTCCAGTGCAAGAACACAGGATATACATTATCAGTGGTTACCTTGTTGGGCAAAAGAAGTGTTCCAGACCCTGCCACACAGTCCTAAAATTTTGCTCGCACACTGTACTGCGGAATCCAAAACACTTGGTTCTACACCAAGTAGCAGTGTGGTGTGGAGTGATCATATGCACAACAGTCACAGCAGGGTTGGATCTAATGGAGTGTTGTGGTGGACTGCACCGCTCTAAATTTTAGTTGTCCCCTCTAGGACCAGTTATGTTAGTATCAGGAAGTGGAGAGGCCCCAGTGATGCTGATCGACACGGCTGCTCTGTGCCCTGCCCCTATCTGCCACAACTTATTCCTTTCCATGTTGCAGGGGGGGTGGACCTGGATGCACTGCTATGGTGCGGCCTCTGATGTGAAGAGGGGAACTCTGACATGATAGGAGGACTTTGATGGTACAGGGCTGGCTCTGTTGTGACATCATCACCCAGTGCGGCTATCAGTGTCCTTCAGGCCAATAAATACAGTTTAGGACAGGGGTGCCTCCAGTGGCGGCCGGTCGATAGGGGGCACAGGGGCGCCACCCCCCCAATCATCTTCAAAGAAAAAAAAATTAAAGTTAAAAATGTAAAGTCCACTATGGGGCGCCGGACCTATTGCTGGCTATGGGGGGGGGGGGGGTGGGGGTTTGGCATCCCACATGGTGCCAGGCAGAGGCGCCGATTGGCGGCCGTTTTGGGTGTCATCGAGGCACAGAGCAATGCGCCCCGACACTCCCCACTAGTCCTGTCCTGGCTGTGATTGGTCCAGACTCCAGCCTGGACTAATCATTCAGGACATCCCGGCTGACGTCTTTGGGGGCGGTGCCGGTGCATGCGTCAGTCACTCACCATCCGACTCCATCACCTTCCCGCCGCCGTCAGAGCGAAGAGAGAGGAGCAGCGTGCCGTGGACGTCTCGCAGTCTGAGTGTGGAGTCACAGGACAGGAGTCGAGTCAGCGAGTCAGCCCAGGAGAGCAGGTAAGTGAACAGTGATTGAAGCCGCTGCAGTTCGATGCAATGCCCGTACCATGACCTGTGACATGCCTGTACCATGACCTGTGCCATGCCCTTACCATCCCCTGTACCATGACCTGTGACATGCCTATACCATCTCCTGTACCATGACCTGTGACATGCCTGTACCCTCACCTGTGCCATGCCCTTACCATGACCTGTGACATGCCCGTACCATGACCTGTGCCATGCCTGTACTATCACCTGAGCCATGCCCTTACCATGACCTGTGCCATGCCTATACCATCTCCTGTACCATGACCTGTGTCATGCCCTTACCATTACCTGTGCGCCATGCCTGTACCATGACCTGTGCCATGCCTATACCATCCCTGTAAAATCACCTGTGCCATGCCTATACCATCATCTGTGCCATGCCTGTACCATGACCTGTGCCATGCCTATACCATCTCCTGTACCATGACCTGACATGCCTGTACCATCATCTGTGCCAAGCCTGTACCATCACCTGTGCCATGCCCTCAAAGTCACGCAATTTTTACCGAGTTTTTTGCCGTGAAGCAATACCTATTACATTTTTCTTTTTGCGCCCCCCCCCCAAAAAAAATTTGGGCACCTCACTATTTTGCATACTTTGAAGTGGAATTCCTGTCCAATCATAACTTTTTTGAAAATGTTTTTTTGACAACAGCTGGGAATTCCAGAAGAAGTCCTGTCACCCAGAGGCTGCCATAGCCCAGCCGCTGTCGGTTCTCCCTCCTCTCCCCTGCAGCCAGTTGCTCATTGACATAGGAAGCCAGAATTGTGGGACCCTGTGACTGGAGCAGGCTGAAAAAAACAAGTATACAGATCTTTTTTTACATGGGGTAGACAAGATAGGTAGCGTGTCAATATAGTCCATAAATAGTCCAATGGATAAAATGGGTGGGCTGTAGGTAGTCAATGAATGCTCTGCACAAGGGCAAAGCTTCTCCTCTGGAGTAAAGCCAACTCAAAGATCCATGTGAAAAAAGAGAAACAGGAGAGCGCCTCTAAGTGCAGTATTTAATAAGCATAGGGCAGATTTGTCAAATAAAAACTCACATAATGAAAGGTAAAGCTTATCTCCGGTGAGGCTGTTTCAGCGGTGGGGAAATCCAGGTGTCCAAGCTGTGGGATGGAAAGCCATAATCCAGCGTCACTGTGGAGCAGGGGAACACACATAACTCACATACGTCGTGTTCCCCTGCTCCACGGTGACGTCACACGCCAGCTGGCATTGCCTTCCAACCAGTGGCCTGCACAGAAAAGATCCGGAACTTGCTCCTCTCTTTCCAGGGACAGCACGCTGGAATACGGCTTTCCATCCCACAGCTTGGACGCCTGGATTTCCTTGCCGCTGAAGCAGCCTCAAATGGGATGAGCTTAACCTTTCATTGTTATGTGAGTTTTTATTTGGTAAATCTGCCCTATGCTTATTAAATATTGCACTTAGAGGCGCTCTCCTGTTTCTCTGTTTTTTTACATGATTGAAAAAAAGGTTGAGAAAAGCTAGCTTTATACATGTGCTTCTCATCACAGCCACAAAGAGACTCAGGTAAGTAGTGGCACCTCTGCACTACACACATGTAATGTCAAACTTTACTTCCAGGTCATGACTACAGAAGTGCTCCAACTGAACAGAGAATGTTGCTTCCCTGCACCTGTCACATGCAAACATAGCCAGTGCCTACAGCGGGAGCTGAAGAGACAGGAAAACAGGGAGAGCTAGTTGGAGAGAATAAAACAAAGGTGTGTTTACAGTATGCCACTGTTACTTTTTTTAACTGCACTCACAGATCAGACAGGCTAGATCTGTTCCTGAGTCACAATATAGTCCCAGCATTAGCCAAGGCAGCATGAGGATATGCATTCAGGTAAGTATCAACTGAGCATCAATGCTTTATTTTTCTCCCACTGACACCAAGAATTTGAGCCTTTTTTTTACTCTCACCGACACCGATGATGGGACTTATTTTTCTCCTACTGACGACCATGATGGGACTTATTTTACTTCTACGGACACCAATGATGGGGCTTGTTCTATCTCCCTCACACCGATGTGAAATTTTTTTTTATACCACCCTGAGGATATCACATGTCTGTGACGTAACGTGTAGGAGAAGCTAGTGACGCGAAGCAATCCTACACACAGTCTGTCATCACCCACAAGTTGTCTCTCCGGCGAGGGGAGAGATCCTAAGCGTCGGCTGCATCTTGTGAGTAGTCCCTGCGATGAGAGTACTGGCTGTTTTTGAAAACTTGAACTGCAAGTTACCTACTGACCTGTCAGGGGAACAACGCACCAGAAGGTTAACCCTTACCTAGATGTAAGTGAGAAGTGTTTTTAACCACTTAAGCCCCGGAGGATTTTCCTGCTAAACGACCAGGGGGTATTTTGCGATTCGGCACTGCGTGATTTTAACAGACAATTGCGCGGTCGTGCGACGCTGTATCTAAACAAATTTGGCGTCCTTTTTTTCCCACAAACAGAGCTTTCTTTTGGTGGTATTTGATCACCCGTGCGATTTTTACTTTTTGCGCTATAAACAAAAAAAGAGCGTACATTTTGCAAAAATAACAATATTTTTCACATTTTTTTATATGAAATTCCCAAAAAAAAAAATGTAAAAATCAAAATTTTTTAAAATTTTCGGCCAATTTGTTTTATGCTACCTATGTTTGGTAAAAAAAAAATCGCAAAAAGCGTATTTTGATTGGTTTGCGCAAAAGTTATCGCGTTTACTAACAAAGGGAAAGATTTCTGTCATTTTTGGTGTTTTTTTTTTTAACGTGTAATGGCGGCGATCTGCGATTTTTTTTGCGGTACTGCGACATTGGGGCGGACAGATCGGACCCTTGACTGACATTTTTGACACTTTTGGGGTTACCAGTGACATTTCTACAGTAATCAGTGCTATATATATGCACTGTTACTGTAAAAATACACTGCTAGTAACTTTATTTGGGAGGGAGGGGCTGTGTGTGTCCCTAGGGGCGTGATTCTTACTGTGATTGGCTGTGGCTCTAGCTGTAAGGACACTGATCAACGGATCTACATACTAGATCCGAGTGATCAGTGTTTTTACAGCGAGGAGAATGACAGGTGGCTTGTTTACACAAGCTGCCTGACATTCTCCTTCTCCTCCGCCGATCCCCGAGTGACCGGCGGACATCGGGTCCGCTGGTCACACGCGCGGGGGGGGGTCCGTGACCACGCGGGAGCGCGCGCTCGCTCCCCAGAGCCTCACAGGCGAGCGACGTAGACCTACGTCACTCTGCCTGTGAGGGGCCGACTGCCGCAGTAAATATACTGTGAGCAGTCGGCAAGCGGTTAAGGAAATAAAGTCTTTAATACTTTAATTTGGACCTTTCTTCTTTCTTATATAAACTGAGCTGTTTGCTATATGAAGATAGCCCAATATCATAGGATATTTAAAGGCTTTGTCTTTTTATACTGAAGGTGAGGGCGCACTTTAGCCGCACACTTTGGTGAAAGATAATTCACCCATTTTTTTTTTTTTGTGGAACACTGCACAGTGTTTTTTACAGAGGTGGATTGTTTTTTTTCCAACTGATATCACTTCACTTACACAAGTAACAGCATGGTGGTTCATATGCACTGCACTGATTGATGAACCTTCTATGTCAATATTACACTATATGCTGTTTATTTATTTTTTTTTAAATCTGAGGAAAATACGTAGAGAGGAGAAGTCTCCCCACAGAGAGGAATCTCATCACAGTTTGTTACAAGCATTGACTCTAATTGTTAGAGCTGATAGCACCAGATTATCCAATCAATTAGTGGATGAACTTTTTACAGATTTTTTTCTTCAACTTTCCCTTTTGGCCTTTCAATATTATATATATTTTTTATCTTTGGACTTACATTTTTCAATTCGTTTTTTTTTTTTTTGCATCGTTTGCACATTTAGAAATTCACTGTAATTGGGAAGATTTTATATATTTGTGCTTTGTAAGTATTCAGCATTTGATTTTTACTTGCTTTTCTTTTATATATATTTTGTAGGTTTATCATATTGTTTATCTATTACACTTTTTGGTTTATCTTATTATTATTTTAGCTTCATCACACATCTGAATAGCGCACTACCCTTTGCTTTTATATTTCTCTTTGCAAGTATCTGAGTTGGTGAGTGCTGCAAGTTCATTTATAGGTGTGGTATTAGCCATCCCAGCAGTGCACCTGTTCTCATTTTACACTTTATTTATTTTATACCACCATCTACTATTTTTTTTACCTTACTGACACCAATGATGGGACTTTTTTTTATTCGCACTGATCGCAATGATGAGACTAATTTTACCACAACTTTCTCCTCAGTGTAGCTCTAGACCCTATTTTGGCTAAAGTACAGGAAAGGTAAAGGAGAAATGTGCAACACTAGAAGCCATGTCCGCTTTATTGGTCACACCCCAATGTGTCCACCAGGCAGAGAGTTCTGATCATCACATTTGCTTCACAAGTTCTTTAAGGTATCCCTTAATTATTTCCAAATGTTGGCAAATATGAAAAAGATAGAAAATGCCAGGTCAAAAAAAAAAAAAAAAAAAAACAGTGGAAAACATGGCTGCAATGACAAACTAAGAAGTTCACTATAATATTAATTTATGCATGGTTTCCTTGCACAATATGGAAGTTGCACCTGGGGACCTGCATGACTTGGTTCCGCTTTTGTCTGGCTTTACACCTACATGTTGCAATAATGCACCCCATTTGCATTTAGAATAGACCACCCCGCTGTTCCCCCCAAACGCTTGTTAAAGTAGTGTGTGTTGCATCAGAAAAAATTTGTAGGTTAATTTCTTTCTCCACTCTGGCACATCTGCAACCCATTCAAAATTATGGTTTGACTTAAACACGCTACTTTTTTTTTTTAATGTATCTTTTATTGAGAAATATATGTATTATTACAACCATAAATAAAAAGGGAGAAGAAAAAAAAGAAGAGGGGAGGTATGGCCTCCATATACGAGACCTATTTGAAGAGCATATAAATTGTCCCTACGCAAAAGTACAGATATGGCTGACTCCCATGAAATGTCCTAACAATTAAATACATAAACCACAAAAGGAGGCATCTTAGTGTTCATAGGTATTCAGTATTCAAGCGGATTGTTAGAACCCATCAGATCATATGTTTAAGCGGAGGCCTTTACAGAAAAAAGAAAGGGGGGGGGGAAAAGAAACAGGTTAATAAAAGTAAAGAAGGGAGGGGGTGGGAGAAGAGGGGGGGGGGGGGGGGGAGTCCCTTGGTGTACTTCAGTCATAACCTTCTATCCTGAAGAGGTACTAGCCAGGTGCGATGCGTATGAGCTGGATTGGATGAATGTTACCCACCCAGACCAAATCATCCGGGCCAGGGGTGCCTGGCCACGGAGGTCCATGGTCATATCCTCCAGATAATAAATATGGTCAACCGCACGCAGCCACTCCGGTATCGAAGGAACTGCGGGCTGCTTCCAGTATTTCGGGATTAAAGCTTTGGCTGCGTTTAAGAGGTGAGGAGTAATAGATTTACGATATTGTGTAAGTTGAGTTTTAGTGTTATGGAACAGAACTGTCAACGGATCTTTCGCGATCGGTGAACCCTGAATTATTTCAACTAAGGATAGTACTGTATTCCAAAATGGGCGGATCGCAGGGCAAAACCACCATATATGCGCGTGTGTGGCTCTGAGCCCGCATCCTCTCCAGCAGATATCCGAGAGAGATGGAAACATCTTCAGTAACTTGGCGGGGGAATAATGCCATCTAGTAAGACGTTTATAATTGGCTTCTGCCTTTCTGGCAGAGATTGCTGAACTATGGGTCATTTGTAAGATAACCTCCACATGTGTCGAAGAGAGAGAGTACAATTGAGGTCCAGCTCCCACTTTTTAATAAAGGGTGGAATAGAACTAGGAAGTAATGCTTCTAGAGCTTTATAAAACTGAGATAGCAGTCCTTTACCTAGTTCTGGACGTGAAAGAATTTGTTCAATCAGGTTCAAAGAGTGCATATGACGTAAAGGATGGGGTAGTGCTTTCACAAACTGCTGTAATTGGTAATATTTCCACGAATCCATGAATTTGATGCTGAACATCATAGTTTAGATAATGGCAGTATTCCCTCCGTCCCAGTTATATGATGGAGAAGAGTGGCTTTACCCTTAGAAAGCCATTGGGAAAAAGAAGGGTCCTTATGGCCGGCGGGAAGTATCTATGGCCAAGAATTGGCATTAGCGGTGAATTGTATGGTAACTTGTGGTGTTTATGAAGCCCGTCCCAGACACGGAGAACTGAACTGGAAAGGGGCGAAGCGGTATCGGCTAAGTTTCTAAATGTCGGAGGTATCCAGATTTGGGCATACAGCGAGGTATTTGCCAATTTCTCCTCCAACTGGACCCATAGCTTTTCCCCAGAAGAAAATTTCCAGTCGGCTATACGTACCAGGGAGGCGGCAGTCAAGTATCTCTCGAAATCTGGCCCCGCCAACCCACCCCGGTTTTTGTCTCGCATCAAAAGCGATAACGCCAGCCGAGGTTGTGAACGGCGCCACACGTATGTTCTTACCAAAGTGTTTAAGATCTTAATAAAATTCCCTGGCACACGCTACCTAACACACAAGAGCAGACAGGTGTCATCTTACCTTAAGGCCCGTCCACACGATAAGAAAATCTGTAGGGACAATTCGTCCGACGACTGATCTGCCGATTTTTGGATTGTTAGTATGGTGCTTTCGATAGCCAACTCCGACTTTTCGGCTGACAAAATCCTGATGTGCAGGCTATATATTTTTTGCCGTCCGTCAAAACAACGTTCGATTTTCGTCTCATTAGTACAGATTTCGACGGAAAAAAATCTTAAGAGCAAGACTAGGCATGCTCAGAGACGAAAGAACACATACAAAACAATCCAGCACAAGACATCACTTCTGAAGTAGAATTTTGTCGTACGGGACAATTCATATGAAAATAACCTCTTCGCTTTCCACATCAGACTAGCATGCCACAAAAAACGGACGACAGATCGTTCGATAATCTGATTGTGTGTATGGGGCTTTCACTGCAATCACAGGTTGCATGAAAGAAAGTTGTATGATTTCTCCATCAACACAGACAGTGCTGACAGGGATTATTGCTACTTTTTTGTGTTTGCCTTGCATTTTTAAGT
Source organism: Pelophylax lessonae (assembly GCF_965119305.1). Taxonomy (NCBI): domain Eukaryota; kingdom Metazoa; phylum Chordata; class Amphibia; order Anura; family Ranidae; genus Pelophylax; species Pelophylax lessonae. Next base: position 374,577,615 of record NC_138769.1, on the reverse strand, counting down.
GTGTTTTTTGGTTGTAATACTGTAATTTGTATTTAATTGTGTAGTGCAGGTGACCATTATTAGACTGCATGGGACCTGCTTTGTATTTCTGTGGACAGAAAAAGACAAGCAAAAGCAAGGGACGTGGTCAAAAAATAACGTAATTTTTGTAAAATCTTACCGTAAAATTCCTTTCTCTGAGTCCTCCGACAGTCGCCGCCCCTTCCCAAGTCTCCACCAATGGGTATTGACCTTTTCTCCGCAGGAGTAGCTAGGCAACAAGATTTGTTAATAACAAAAGCTTTTAGCATAGACACACCCCTAGGGGCTGTCCCCTTAGTCAATACCTCCCTGCACCAGCATTCCCAACTCAGTTTGGTAGCATAGCAGTAAGAGTACACAAAAACCCCAAAAGAGGGGCGGCGACTGTCGGAGGACTCAGAGAAAGGAATTTTACGGTAAGATTTTACGAAAATTCCGTTTTCTCTTAGGTCCTCCGACAGTCGCCGCCCCTTCCCAAGTCTTCACCAATGGGACGTCCCAAAGCAGTGTAGACCTGAGGGGTGGGAGACGCAGCCGCAGAAAAAGCAACGCAGTACCCACATCAGAGAAAGGAACCTTACACACAGTAAGAGAACCAACTGGGCAACAGGAAAATGTGCTCAACAGGAGCAACAACCCAGGAAAAAACAAGTAACCCAGGGGTAAAACACCCCAACAGCCAAGGACCCAAAAGACAAGGGTCCCTAAGGCACCGCCGCACTGAGAACTTTACGGCCAAAGGAGGCATCGGCCGATGCCTGAACGTCCACCTTATAGAACTTGGAGAAGGTGTGAACGGACGACCTAGTCGCAGCCTTACACACCTGGGCCACAGAAGCCTGATGCCGGAAAGCCCAAGACGTACTCAAAGACCTGGTAGAGTGCGCCTTTACATGAAAGGGAGGAACCCTCCCCTTCAAGGCATAGGCCTGCACAATGGTTTGTCTAATCCATTTGGCGATAGTCGCAGCCGACGCCGCCATGCCCTTCCGAGGTCCCTCAGGAAGGACAAAGAGGGACTCCGACTTGCGAAAAGGCTCAGTGGACGACAGGTAAACCCTGACCGCCCGGACAACATCCAAGGAATGTAAGGCAACCTCCTTAGGATGCTTCGGCTTCGCGCAGAGCGAAGGCAAGACAATTTCCTCATTAAGGTGGAAATCCGAGATCACTTTCGGCAGAAAGGACGGGTTAGGTCGCAGGACCACCTTATCCTTGTGGATCACCAAGTAGGGAGAGCTGCAGGACAAAGCCGCCAGCTCTTACACCCTGCAAGCCGACGTGATCGCCACCAAAAAGGCCACCTTTTTGGACAACAGAGGCAACGAGATCTCCCTGATCTTTTCAAAGGGAGCATGTTGCAATACGGACAGAACCAGGTTCAAGTCCCACGGAGGCAAAGGCTCCCTCCGTGGAGGGGCCAAATGGCGCACCCCTTGAACAAAGGTGCGGATCAACGAGTTTGACTCCACAGGGCGCTGAAAAAGGACGGCCAGCGCAGAAATCTGGCCTTTAATCGTGGCCAACGCCAAACGCTGGTCCACTCCAGTTTGGAGGAAAGCCAACACTCTGGACACCGAGTATGAGCGAGGGGAAAACCCCTTGGACTCACACCAGGCAAAGTATGCTTTCCAAGTGCGGTAGTAAATCTTTCCCGAAGAGGCTTTTCTAGCCTTGATCAAAGTGGGAATGACCTCAGGGGAGAGACCTCTGTCCTTCAGGACCTGGCTTTCAACAGCCAGGCCGTTAAAGCCAGCGACTGTAAAGCAGGATGGAATATCGGCCCTTGAGACAGAAGGTCTTTCCGAAGCGGCAGGCGCCACGGAGCGTCGACTGCCAGATTTACGAGGTCTGCGTACCAAGACCGGCGAGGCCAGTCCGGTGCCACCAGAATCACCGCGTGCAGTTCCGAGGCTAACCTGCGAAAAAGCCTGGACAGCAGCTGAATCGGTGGAAAGGCATACATCAGACGATACTGATGCCAAGGCGCCACTAACGCGCCTGAGGCATCTGCCTGAGGATCGCGCGTCCTTGCCACGAACCTTTCCACCTTGTTGTTTAGACGAGACGCGAACAGGTCCACATCTGGGGAACCCCACTTCGCGCACAACATCTGGAAGACATCCGGGTGAAGGGACCATTCTCCCTGGTCCAGGGTCTGGCGACTCAGATAATCCGCCTGCCAGTTCTCCACCCCCGGAATGTGAACTGCCGTTATCGCCGGGACGTGCGTCTCGGCCCAAGACAGAATGTCGGCCACTTCTCGAGCCGCTCGGGCACTCCTGGTGCCCCCTTGATGGTTGGTGTAGGCCACCGCGGTGGCATTGTCCGTCTGAACCCGAACCGGACGGCCCTGAAGCCGTTCCGACCATTGCAGAAGGCAAAGCTTTATCGCTCGCAATTCCAGAATGTTGATCGGAAGGGAGGACTCCTCCTCCGACCATGTCCCCTGGGCGGACAGATTGCCCAGGACACCACCCCAGCCCGTCAGGCTGGCATCTGTGGTGACCACCGTCCACAGCAATGGACGAAAAGACTTGCCACCCGACACTGCCGGGGACTGGAGCCACCACAGAAGACTCTGTCTGGTGCGGTGACTCAACGAGATCCGCAGATCCAAGGACTGCGGACTGCGGACGCCCGTCCCACTTGGCCAGAATCTCCGCCTGGAGACCCGCGTGTGAAACTGGGCAAAGGGGATCGCCTTGAAGGCTGAGACCATCAACCCCAGATATCTCATGCATGTCCGGAGGGACGAGCTTTGGTTGGCCCTGAGGGCCCCGACCTCGTCCTGAAGCGTCCGGAGTTTGTCCTCCGGAAGGAAAACCTTCGCCTGAACAGAGTCCAGAACCATCCCCAAATAGGGAAGGCGAACCAAAGGACACAGAGTCGACTTCGGAAAGTTTATGGTCCAACCGAACTCCTGCAGCGTCTGTACCGTGGTGGACAGGTCGGCCATCAGGCTCTGGCTGGCAGTTGACCGTATGAGGAGATCGTCCAGATACCCCAAGACCGCAATGCCCTGTGCCCGCAACAGGGCCTGTCCCTAGGGTCCCGAAAAACTGGGGTATCCTCAGAAGGAATCGCAGTAGCTTTGTTTAAAACGGCTACCGCATGATCCACCTGAGGCGCCACACACCAACGCTCGTCGGTGGATGGCGCAAATGGATAAAGCAGTTTAAACTTATTCGGCACCGTAAAGGGCTTCTTTAAATTGCGCCACTGCTCATTAACCGTATGGTGAAATTCAGCAGGGCAGGGAAAAACCTGCGCAGATTTGCGGGTCCTTTGCGTCCCAAAGGAGGACACCCTAGTAGGAGGAGCGGGCTCATCCTCCAAGTGCAAAGTATCCTTAATGGAGGCGATCAGTTCATCCATGAGTGCAAGCTCTTCAGGCGAGCCAGGGGGAGAAGTATCAACCCCTTCCACCTCCGCCTCCCCCTCAGACCCCACGGGGTCCAGAGATGAGCGAGACCCTGAGAAGGGCACGCCAGCCCCAGCAGCCACACCGCCCTCTGAATCAGAGGAAATGGATAACCTGGCCCTTTTTGCGGATCGTTCAGCCATCAGCATCTGCACCTGAGACACTAAGGATGCCACTACAGTGGCCAGATCAGCCCCCTCGGGGGGTGCAGCAGCCCCCTGGTCCCCCACCAGGGCGGGGGGAAAACTTGCTATCCTGAGAATCCATGCCCACAGCAATGAAAGCAAAAAAGGGTACTGTCCCTTTAACACCACGGCGAGCGCAGCCCACCGCACACTACTGCATGCACCGATCCCGCAGGGATAGAGAACACTGAGCAAGGAATGACAGGACAATGAAGGAAAAACCTGGAGAGAGCACAAACAGGCTGCTGCCACCGATCGCTGTCCCAGAGAAAAAGGAAGTGATGCAATAACCGGCTGACTTATATAGCCTATGAAGGCTCCGCAAAAATGGCCGCTCAGGCTGAGGGATTGAGGCTACAAGAAAATGGCGCCGACATGTGCTCGAGCGAGCGCGGCCCGCCAAAATGGCGGCAATCGGCGCCAAAACACAGTGCTGTACAGGACAGGGCCATCCATAGCAAGTACTGCAAAAAGAAATGGCGGGCCGCAATAGCGGTCGCCGCTCAGGCATGTCTGTCTAATCTGCCCCACAGAACTCACAGCAGAGTGGGAGGGCCCCCCCCCTCGCAGCCCACAAAGGCATGCATCCATACAGGGATCTGACAGGGAGCCCGCATAGCACACAGACATGAGGGTACACACAGCCACAGACTGACACCCACACAGATGGTCCCCACACAGAAGGTGCTTACCGTACCCGATGGCGTGGGGAGCCGTCTCAAGTGACAAACCGCTATCAGGATGACAGGGAGTGCCGCAGCCAGGACGCAGTGGACTGCAGCACAAGACCGCAGAATGGCGTCCAGTGAGGTAGCCACCTCACAGGCAGCATCCCTGCAGCGAATAGGGATGGGTCGTTCATAGCACCAGGGCGAACCATAGCTGAACGCTCAATGGCAGGCTGGGGATCCATCTGGCCCTCAGCCCTGGGATCCAGGGCGGCCAGTCCGAGACCCAGCTCCGCATGATCATCTTCATCCGAAGATCCCTAAACTAAAGCTGACAAAATAACAGCTAGTAAAGAAAGAAAAAATACTTGAAATAAAATCAAAAAAAGGGTAGAAGGCTGAGACTGAAGCCCCAGCACAGGAAAGCCTGCTACTCCTAAGCTAGGCAAGATCAAACTGAGTTGGGAATGCTGGTGCAGGGAGGTATTGACTAAGGGAACAGCCCCTAGGGGTGTGTCTATGCTAAAAGCTTTTGTTATTAACAAATCTTGTTGCCTAGCTATTCCTGCGGAGCAAAGGTCAATACCCATTGGTGAAGACTTTGGAAGGGGCGGCGACTGTCAGAGGACGTAAGAGAAAAACACATTTTTAGTAGATTGAGGTGTTCTATTTCGTTGTTTGTACCTTGCCCAGTGACAACTGACATAAATAGCTGTATTCATTAATGTAAGAGTTTTTAGGATACATCTCCTCTACCTCTGCCGCTACTCCTGCCAATTACAGACAACAAAACGACAGTCAGGGTACTGCTCATTGGAGCAGCTAAAGAACAAAAGGGAAGAAAGGTGTGCACTGCCAGGGGGTGACCCCTCCAATAGTGCACAATGTGGTTAGCAAAAAGGCAAGAATATAGGTGGTGAGTAAAGTGCAATGCTTTATTAGGCTAAAATCTCACCTAGTGGGCTACTTGAGCACATTGATGTATCAAGCAATATTTGTCCAGCACTGAGGCGCTGTTCACACCTGAGCGTTTTTCAGCTCGTAAAACGCTCATCTCTAAAGTCTCAAAACGCCCAACAAGCAAAATCCCATTAATTTCAATGACCCGTTCACATGTGAGCATTTTGTCGCCTGAAGCTCAAAAAAGTACATGAGCTTCTTTTTTAGATTGTCAGATTACAGGCATTTTTGTTAGATGTCAATGCTTGCCTTCAGGCTACGTTCACATGGAGGCGTTTTTCAGCTCCAAGGATCGGCTCAAAAAAACGCCCAACAAGACAAATTCTATTCCTTTCACTGGCCCCTGTTCACATCTGAGCGTTTCGACGCCTTGAGTAAAACACCCAACGCTTCAAAAAGTACATGAGCTACTTTTTGGGCAGATTACAGGCATTTTTTGCACATAGACTTCAATGCTAACGCTGGAAAGGTGATATAGAGCGTTATACAGGCTTTTTGTAGCTGCTAATCTGCTCAAACAGCATCTCTCTACCCCTTATCACGCCTCTGCTTTAGCACATGTTCTGCAAAATGGAGGACAGCACTTTACTTTGGAAAGCTGAAGGCTTCATTGCACTAGTGAGGACATATCCATGTGTGTACGATGCAAAGAATGTGCATTACAAGAATCGTGTGTATAGCCCCGTACACACGCACAGATTGTTGGCCGTAAATTGTCGGCCAACGTCCGATCTACCGATTTTCGGCTTGTTAGTATGATGCTTCCGACAACCAACTGGGAATTTTAAGCCGAAAAAAATCTGGTGTGCATGCTATAAAATTTTTGTTGGCCAACAAAGAACGGCCGATTGTTCCTCAGCCAGTACAGATTTCGGCAGACAAAAATCAGATGAGCAAGACTGGGCATGCTCAGAGAAGAAAAAATACACGGAAAGTAAACCAGCACATGACATCACTTCTGAAGTTGGTTTTTGTTGGCCAACAAAAGTCCAGTGCAAGTCTAGAGCACATTTCAACCAACAAACACTGGACAAAAGACGGCCGATCGGTTGGCCAACAATCTGTGCGTGTGTACGGGGCTTGTTGGAAGAACATTGCCCAGAACTGGCCACGCTGTCGCCGATTAGCGAACACAGGATGGAGCCAGTATTGTCAATCCCTCACTTCCTTCAGCATCAGAGGTGCAACTGATGCACAAAACAGAAATCTGTATTTGTCAGCCATTTTAACCACTTGCTGACCACTCACATTGAGCCTACTGCGGCAAAGTGGTTCGTTATCGTCCAGCAACATAGACCTACGTCACTGGACTCCTCCCCTTGAGGGCGGCGCGCGCGCGCCGCCGGAGACTCGCTCCCGCTGTATTCAGTCACAGCGGGAGTCAGGCCAGGGGAGGAGCGGCGGTGATCACCGCCGCTCTTCCCCAATCTTCGATGATCGAGTGTGGAGATCCGCCCGCTTGTGTAAACAAGCGGGCGGATCTCCTAAGTGACAGGCAGGGACAGATTGCAGGATTCAGCATAGCTGAACCTGCGATCTGTGCCTGTGTCACACAGTCCCCTCCCCCACACGTCAGTAAGCACCAGGCATACATTAACCCCTTGATCACCAATAAAAGTTAACCCCTTCCCTGCCAGTGTCATTTTTACAGTAACAGAGTATATTTATAGCACTGATTACTGTAGTAATGTCACTGGTACCCCCAAAAGCGTCAGAAATGTCAGTCAAGGGTCCGATCTGTCCGCCACAATGTCGCATGTCCCGCAAAAAAAAAAAAAAAAAAAATCACAGATCGCCGCCATTACTAGTTAAAAAAAAAACAATAAAAATGACATAAATTTCCCGTAGTTAGTAGCTGCGATAACTTTTGCGCAAACCAATCAAAATACGCTTATTGCGATTTTTTTTTTTTACTAAAAATATGTAGCAGAAAACAAAATTGGCCTAGAATGTTAAAAAAATGTAGATTTTTACATTTTTTGGGGGAATTTCATATAAAAAATGTGAAAGAATTTTTTCAAAATTGTCGCTTTTTTTGTTTATAGCGCAAAAAAAAAAAAAGCAAAATCGCACAGGTGATCAAATACCACCAAAAGAAAGCTCTATTTGTGGGGAAAAAAAGGACATCAATTTGGGTACAGCATCACACGACCACACAATTGTCCGTTAAAGTAACGCAGTGCCGAATCGCAAAATATGGCCTGGTCAGGAATGGTGTTAAAAATACGCTCATTGAGAATTTTTTTTGTCAAAGACATGTAGCTAAATAAATGTTGGCCTAAATATATGACACACATTGAATATATTGGATATTTTTTAACTGTCAGTAGAAAAATAGTTATTTTTTCAAATATGTCGCATTTTTTTATTATTATTGCAAAAAATTAAACGCACAGAGGTGATCAAATACCACCAAAAGAAAGCTCTGTGGGGAAAAAAGGACGCAAATTTCGTTTGGGTACGGCGTTGCATGACCGCGCAATTGTCAGTTAAAGTCGCACAGTGCCGAATCGCAAAAAGTGGCCTGGACGTAAAGCAGGAAAATCCTCCGGTGGTAAAGTGGTTAAAGACAAAAAGCAGGAGAGCACACAGTAACACAACCTCACACAGACACCAAACACCACCACAAAATCCTGAGGAGGTCCCCTTTTTATGCAAATGTAAAAAAACACGCTGCTTTTCATTGGTCACCTAAACTCGTATGACTACACAAAAACACCTGTAAAAAAACACTCCCATCATTGTAGCGGCTAGACTACACCAGCTACTACATTTTAAAGCAACAGCTGGTGCATTCCATACATATCAGTGCAGTGCATTATTCACTTTTTTTTTTTTTGAACAAACTTTAGTTAAAGTTCAAATAACCACCGCAATTTGCTGCTCTGACAAAAGTACTGCGCACACACTACTTTTTTTCAGCACACAACGCCCGCACCCTACTGCAGTAGTATGAACCAAGCATTTTGCTTTGTCATGTGGTGGGACTGTGCTGGAATAGCCACCCAACAATCCCCCTGCATCTGGCGAGAATGTACCATAAGGAATAATTATATTACATAGGAGTGGCTGTCAAAATGCAGCTGCTCCTGTGTAAATTGAAAGTCTGCAAGTGTAACTGAGTAAACACAATGCAATACTAGATTTAATAAATAAATCCCCGGGACCGGATGGCTTGCACCCGAGGGTTCTTAATGAGCTCAGCCAGGTGATTGCCAGACCATTATTCTTGATCTTTATGGATAGTTTACAGACGGGTATGGTGCCAGCTGATTGGAAAAAAGCCAACGTGGTACCAATATTTAAAAAGGGGCCGAGATATATCCCGGGTAACTACAGGCCGGTCAGCCTAACATCAGTAGTCTGCAAAATTTTGGAGGGGATGTTAAGGGACCACATACAAGACGTTAGTAATGACAACGGTATTATAAGTAGAAATCAGCATGGATTCATGAAAAATCGTTCGTGCCAAACCAATCTATTAACCTTCTACGATGAAGTGAGCTGCCACCTAGATAAAGGAAAGCCTGTGGATGTGGTGTATCTGGACTTTGCAAAGGCCTTTGACACCGTTCCCCACAAACGCTTACTGTACAAACTAAGGAAGGTAGGTATGGACCATAAGGTGAGTACCTGGATAGAGAACTGGCTCCCGGGGAGAGTACAGAGGGTGGTGATTAATGGGGAGTACTCGGATTGGGCGGGTGTGGAAAGTGGGGTCCCCCAGGGTTCTGTCCTGGGACCAATCCTGTTTAATTTATTCATAAATGATCTAGAGGAGGGGATATCTAGTACAATCTCAGTATTTGCAGATGATACTAAATTGGGCTTGCCAATATCTTCTATGCAGGATGTGGAAACCTTACAAGCGGACCTGAACAAAATAACGGGGTGGGCAACTACATGGCAGATGAGATTTAATGTTGAAAAATGTAAAGTAATGCACTTGGGGGCCAGAAACCAGAAAGCAAGCTACTCACTAGGGGGGGGAACCTCTGGGTGAGTCTAGGATGGAAAAGGACTTGGGGGTACTGGTAGACAACAAGCTTGGCGGTGGCATGCAATGCCAAGCCGCCGCAAGCAAAGCCAACAGAATACTGGGATGTATAAAAAAGAGGATTCACTCCAGAAATAAAGAGATCATTCTCCCACTCTACAAGACTCTGGTCAGGCCACATCTGGAGTATGCTGTCCAGTTCTGGGCACCGGTCTTCAGGAAGGATGTGCTGGAACTGGAGAAAGTCCAGAGAAGGGCAACAAAAATAATTAGGGGAATGGAGGACATCAGCTATGAGGAAAGACTACAAGCACTGAACCTATTCCCTCTGGAGAAGAGACGATTGAGGGGGGATATGATATCAATGTACAAATACTGTACTGGTGACCCGAGCATAAGGAACAAACTATTCAGAGAAAGGAGATGCAATAAGACACGTGGCCACTCACTAAAATTAGAGGAAAGGCGGTTTAACCTTAAAGTGCGTAAGGGGTTCTTCACTGTAAGAGCGGTAAGGATGTGGAATTCTCTTCCCCAAGCAGTCGTATCAGCAGGGAGCATTGATAGTTTCAAAAAACTATTAGATGGACACCTTAAAGCGGAGTTCCAGCCATTTCACTCACCTGTCCAACGGTCCAGTGATGCGGCCGCCCGAAGCCTCGATCCTTTCCCTCGGCGCCGGCATCACTGCTGTGGGCACCCGGCTGTGACAGTTTGGGGCTTCACAGCCGGGTACGCACTGCGCATGCGCGAGTTGCGCTACGCGCCGTGATTGGCCGGCAATCTTCTGGGACCTTTGACATGTCCCAGAAGATTGCAGGGAGGGAGGGGGAGAGGAGAACTTCCGCTCAGGGCGCCGCGGCGCTCAGAGCGGAAGTGGGAGCGGGTACCTGTCAAAACTAGGTACCCGCTCCCCCCCCCCCAAAAAATGACATGCCAAATGTGGCATGTCAGGGGGTTAGGACCACCTAAAGCGGAAGTTCCACTTTTGGGTGGAACTCCGCTTTAAAGACCACAACATACAGGGGTATACAATGTACGGTTAAAAGCGGACACACACACACATCATAGGTTGAACTGGATGGACTGATGTCTTTTCAACCTCACTAACTATGTAACTGTATTTACTTTATTATAGATTAGGCCCCTTTCACGCGGGGTAGACTTTGCTTTGATCAGCAGGGGATCTGTCTGCTGATCAGAACAGAGTGGGCAGATGACAGGTCCGTGTTTCTGCAGAGCAGACATAGACCAAGCCTGTTCTGCTCTATGGGCAGCCAGGTGTAAACAGACTCTGCTGTCCATTTACAACCAACTCCCTTCCAATCAGATCAACCTGAAAGAAGGATAACGGATCAGATCCCCTTCTGTTTTTGGTTAGCAGCCTGGATCGGAGGTAGGCAGGTGTAAACAGACAAAAGTCTATTTTCACCCACCAGTCCATAGGGGTGAATGGACTATCCGATTGGGTCGGACATGATTGGAACCGCAATGTAAAAGGGGCTTGAATGTACAACTGACCTGTAAACGACACCAGTATTTTTTTTTTTTTAACCCCTTATTAGTTCTTTATTAACCCTAATTAGTCCCCATTAACACCTTCCTCCCCTTTTTCCTCCCTATTTTTCTGATTTTTTTTTTTTCAAACAATGTGTAATTTTTGTTGTTTTCATTTGTTTTATCTTTTTCCAGATTTGCTTGATAGAATGTGCTCCTTATTTTTCCTAATTTGTCCTTATTTTAATTAGAATTTTGTACAGTAAATGAGTAATATACAATCCAGAGACATCTCATTGGGTATGGCTTATTGAACCCATAAATCTGTAAACAATCAGTAACATCACTCATTCAAGATAATGCTAAGTTGGTATTTGGGGTCTAATGTGTCCCAGGAAAACGTTTCTCATGCTGTAGTACCACCACTAACATCAACCCATGACAAGAGAGGATGGATCCATACTTTGCATGCAAAATTCTGACCTCACAATCTGCCTGTCCTGCAGAAATAAGATTTTTTTTTTCATATACCAAACTATTTTGATCATCACAATTCCAGTAATATTTAAGCAATTAAACGCCACCATGTTTGCATTGCTGTATATAATAAATTGAAGTTATTCGATTTGATGTTTGCCTTTTCATACCAAGTATTTTATTTGGGTTACTGAATGTAAGTTTAAAGCCTAATACACAGTTTTTTTTGGCTTGAACGAAAAAAAAACGTATCCCCGGTCAGGGTCACTGTACTAACGATCTGATGTTAGTACAGCAATCTCCCTCGCTGAGCCGTTGTGTTCTAAAAGGGAGATGCCCCCCCCCCCCCGCCAGAACACTGTTTTTCAGCATGCATGTCCGTTTGGCCTGCTTCTGTCCAACTGGCTGGCATGCACATGGGCCAAAATTGGATTTTTGACTTACCGTAAAATCCTTTTCTCTTAAGCTCATTGACAGATGCAGGACTCGATATCTTGATATCCGTACAGGAGTAGGACACTAGGCAGAAAAAAAGTTCTGCCTAAACCTATGGGCAGTCCCAGGGGGTATACCCTCTCTTCCTGCTATAGGATGCCAGTTATGTAACAAAGCAGAGTCAGAAAAAAAACCACACCAACCCAACTCCAAGAAGAGGGGCGGGTGCTGCATCTGTCAATGAGCTTAAGAGAAAAGGATTTTACAGTAAGTCAAAAATCCAGTTCTCTGTCACTCATTGACAGACGCAGGACTCATATCTTGATATCCGTATGGACGTCCCAAAGCAGTGCAATAATTGAGGGGTGGGATATCCGAAGAAAACATTCCATAAGGTCAAAAACAGCCAACCAGGAAACATAGGACTCATCGGAACAAAAGGATGAGACGCACCTGAAACCCAAAACAGAAACCCCGAGGCAGACCAAGGGTCCCCTCAAACAGCAGCCAGCAAAACCTTGCGGCCAAAAGGAGGCATCCGCAGATGCCAGCACATCAACCTTATAAAACTTTGTAAAAATGTATTAACAGACGACCAGGTAGCTGCCTTGCAAACCTGAAGCACAGACGAGTGCCCGAGTAGAGTGCGCCTTAACAGGGAAAGGAGGAACCTGACCCTTAACTGAATAAGCCTGCACCAGCGTCTGCCTGATCCATCTGGAGATAGTTGCAGCAGACGCAGGCAACCCTTTCCTAGGCCCATCCGTGATCACAAAGAGCGAATCAGACTTACGAAAAGAGGCAGTAGTGGCCAGGTACACCCCGATTGCCCGAACCATATCCAAGGTATGCAAATTCCTTAGGATGGCTGGGCTTAGGATACAGGGAAGGCAACACAATAGCATTTAAATGAAAACCAAAGACCACCTTAGGAAGGAAAGACGGATCCGCACGAAGAACCACTTTATCCCTATGAACCACCAGATAGGGGGGAGCGACAGGACAACGCAACCAGTTCCGACACCCTGCGCACAGAAGTATTAGCCACCAAAAAGGCCACCTTCTGGGATAAGGTAAGCAGGGGAATCTCCCTAATATTTTCAAAGGGAGGTTTTTGGAGAATCGACAGCACCAAATTTGGGTCCCAGGGCGGTAAGGGAGAGCGCACCGGAGGAACCAGGTGCCGCACCTCCTGGATGAAATTTCGCACCAGGGAATGAGTGGCCAGTGGCCTCTGGAAGAAAATTGCCAAGGCCGAGACCTGACCCTTGATAGTACTCAAAGCCAGCTTCTGCTCAACCCCCCATTGAAGGAAGGCCAAGACCCAAGCCACCAAGTAAGAATGTGGAGGAACCCCGAGGGACTCACACCACGCAATAGAAGACTTCCATGTACGATGATAGATCTTTCTAGAAGTCGCTTTCCTCGCTTTAAGCAGAGTAGGAAAACAGAAGCAGACCATCCCCTGTCCATCACCTGGATCGCAACAGCCAAGCCGTCAAAGCCAGCGACCGTAAAGCAGGATGAAAGATCGGCCCCTGAGACAGCAGATCCTCCCTGAGAGGAAGCCGCCATGGAGCGTCTGCGACCAGCCTGACCAAGTCGTCATACCAGGCGCGACAAGGCCAGTCCGGAGCCACAAGAATGAGCGGAATCCCTTCCGCTCTATCCTGCGAAGAAGTCTCGGCAGCAACTTGAGGAGGAAAGGCATACAGCACCTGATACTGCCCCCACAGGGTAACCAGCGTGTCTGTGGTGTCTGCCAGAGGATCTCGGGATCAGGCCACAAACCTCTGCAATTTCCTGTTGAGCCGGGACGCCAACAGATCCACATCCGGGGTGCCCCAACGAAGGCACAACTGGCAAAACACCTCCGGATGAAGAGACCATTCCCCTTGATCCAAGGTCTGTCGGCTGAGAAAATCCGCCTGCCAATTTTCCACGCCTGGAATGTGAACCGTGGAGAGAGCTGGAACAAAGCGTTCCGCCCAACGGAGGATGCTGGCCACTTCCAAGGCCGCAAGGACACTCTTGGTGCCTCCTTGGTGGTTGACATAAGCCACTGCCGTGGCATTGTCTGACTGAATCCACACTGGACAGCCCCGAAGACGCTCGGTCCAGTGAACCAGGCAAACCCTGATCACTCTCAGTTACAATACATTTATTGGCAACCTGGATTCTTCCAGGGATCAGATTCCCTGAGCAGAAAACCTGCCGAGAACCCCTCCCCACCCGGATAGACTGGCATCCGTGGTGACAATCGTCCAATAGATTGGAAGAAAGGATTTCCCTTGAATGAACATCGGAGACCAAAGCCACCATTATCAGGGACTCCGAGGTCCACTCGCTCAGCCGGATCTGATTGTCCAGGGAATCGGGATTCCTGTTCCATTTGAGAAGGATCTTCATTTGGAGGGTCCTCGTATGAAACTGAGCAGAAGGCACTGCCTCGAAAGACGCCACCATCAGTCCCAGAACCCTCATGCAGGTCCGAAGGGATGACCATTTGGTGGACAGCAACAGCTGAGTCGCTGTTCAAATTTTCTGGAGTTTTTCCGCAGGAAGAAACACCTTGGCCAAGGACGCATCCAAAGTCAGGCCCAGATAGTCCAGTCTCCTGGAGGGGACCAAGGATGACTTCTGCAGGTTCACAAGCCACCCGAACTCCGCCAGAGAGGTCATGGTGATCTCCAAATTTGACATCGGAGCCTGCGGAGATTTCGCACGGAGAAGGTCGTCCAGGTAGCCCAGGACCGATATCCCCCGTTGCAGCAACAGCGCCAGAACCAAAGCCAAAACCTTTGTGAAGACCCGGGGAGCAGAGGCGAGACCAAAGGGTAAAGGTAAGGGTATCTTTGATGTCTATGGAGGCCACCACCGTGCGAATGGACTCCATCTTGAACTTTTGCACTTGGACAAAACAATTTAGCACCTTTAAGTCCAGGATCGGACGCACCTACAAGGAACCGGAACTATTATACCCTGTTGTACCAAGTCCTGTACTGCCCCCAACAGAGCCTTTAGGCGATCGGGGGAGTCTCACATTGGTAGGGAAGAACCTTACCGGTAGAACCGATCGAAACTCGATCTTGTACCCCGACCGTATGACCTCGTGAACCCATTTGTCTTGAATCCTGGAGAGCCACGGATCCTGGAACCGGCAAAGACGTCCTCCCCACCCCTGACATGGGTGGGGGCGCACCTTCAGGCCGAGGCAGACTTGTCCTCCGGTCTGGAGGAACCAGATTTCTGCTTACCAGACCAGGGTCGCTTGGAACCCCCCCGAGGGGGCCTTGAAGGGCTTCGCCTTGTCGACCACTCCAGAGGAATGAAAACACTTGTGGGCTGAAAAGGAGGGTCCCCGTCTGCGACGAGGGTCCTTACCCTTGGCAGCCTGTGGGAGAAAGGTGCTCTTGCCCCCAGTGAGACCTTTGATAATATTGTCCAAGGTAGCACCACACAGCCGATCCCCCTGAAAGGAGAGATCATTCAAGGCTTTTTTAGAAGCCTGATCCGCCGACCAGCACTTTAGCCACAGCATGCGCCGGAGGACCACCGCCGAAAACGACAAACGCCCCAGCATTGGAGCAGTATCCAGTGCAGCGTCGCAAAAAAATTGCAGCCCCTTTACCATCTGGTCCAGCAGCTCTGACACAGCAGGGGGGAGGTTTCTCCCCCTCCAGGTTACAGCGTAGCAACTTGGTCCATTCCGTCAAAGTTTGCGAAACCAGGGCAATGGTAAACACCGGCCTGAAGGCAGACCCCGCCAGGGAGAACATAGTACGCGACACAGACTTCGCCCTACGATCAACCAGATCCCTAAAGGACGGGGAATCCTCCACCGGGATCACAGTAGCTTTATTCAGCCTGGAGACCGGTGGATCCACCGTAGGCAGCACCGTCCACTTTTTAATGAGGCACTCCTCAAACAGGTAGCGCCTAGCAATCCGCCTAGGCATCCCAGGTGGACGTTTCGGACGGACTCCCTCTTTCTAAAAATGGTATCGTCAAAGCATGCGGGCAAAGGAAAAACCTTTGTCACTCTGGAGGGCTTACAAGTGCCAAAGGCAACATGCGTATCCATCGAAGCTGCAGCTGCGTCCTCCAGCTTTAGGGTATCCCGGACAGACACAATCAGTGCGTCCACCAGCGCCTTGTCTTGCACGACAGCGGAGGCAGAAAGGTCATCCTCACTATCATAGGAGACAGGGCACGAAACAGCAGCCCCAGAGGGGAGACCTGTGTCAGCAGCAACTGGGTCAGATTCCGAATCTTAGGCATCAGATGAGGCAGGGGTAGGCGGAGGTCGTTTTTTAGCTCTGCACCCCTGAAAGGCCACCTCCACCCGGGACACAAATTACTCCAGGACTGCCGAAAGTGCATCAATAGTGAGCTGGGAACCGGAGGGCCCTGCGGCCACCTCGAGGGGATCAGGTGGGGACACATGTTCAGAGGGGTCCATGGTACACCAGAGGAACCCGCTAGCAAAATTTGACAAAACTGACAAAATGTTTTATTTTTTTTGTAAAAATGTCTCCCAGCGCTACAGCGTCCCCCAGTGGCCAGGCAGCGTGCCTAGAAACCCCCACCAGAGAGAGAGAGACCCCCCCAAGGCTCACCACCCACAGGGAGATGCACTAGAAGTCCTAAGATGTCCGCTTTTCAGCGTGCGTCCTCTCAAAGGGAAGGCCTGCAGAACGATGTGCCCGGGTCTAGGGAGGGGCTCCACCGCCTCCAGGAACTCCCTGCTCTGATGAAAAAACCGAGTTGGGTGTACCAAGATGGCTGCCGCCATGTAACGCACATGGAGGCCTCAAGAAAATGGCAGCACCGAGCGGCTGCGGCGGTAAAGGAGGCCTCCGGGGGCCCCCCTCCTAACTGACAGATAATCGACCAGCAGGTGGGCCCTGGGGAGCCAGGTAGGAACCCCCCCCGCACCACGGCCGTCCGCACCGGCGGGACACCCCCGCCCCCTTAGCGGCCTGCACGCAGATCCAGCCTCCACACATATCCCCATGCGACAGCGACCCCACCCAGGAGGGGGGAAAAGGGAGGGGGGAGGAAGGGGGGCACCATAGGTGGGGGGTGCACAGTGAAAAAGAGGGGAACCCGGAGAAACGGGGGTCCGACCGTCCCAGGGAGGGGCCCGCGTCCACCCCAGAACCCAACATGAGGAAAAGGGGGAAAAGTTTCTCACCATACCAGAACATGCGGGCGCCAAACTCTGACAGAACCCCTCGCCGCCGTAGTGGGGGGGGGGGGGGATGTCGGCCAATAGGAATGGGTATACCCTCTGGCACTGCCCATAGGTGTAGCCAGAACTTTTTTTCTGCCTAGTGTCCTACATCTGTAGGGGGCAGCAATACCCTAAGACAGGGCTTGACAAATTTTCCTTAGCTAGGAGCCAGCTAAAAAAGTTAAGAGCCAGTTTTTTTTTTTTAAACAACCAAGCTTTATTTCCAAAAAAATATAGTAAATTTACACAGACGACTAGAACCCCACTCCTCTATAGCGCAATCGGATGGAAACAGACTGTCTGTTTCCATCCAATGCCATCTGATCCGATCCACGGGATGGATAGAAAATAGAACCACCATCCGTCTGTTTTTGGCAGACAGGATCAGATGGCGGCAGATTACTGCTCCATAGAGGAGACTGAAGGGTCCCATCAGGTCTGCCTGAAAAACTGACAGGCATACTTTCAGACAGCCCGTGTAAAAGGGGCCTTCAGCTGTGGCATGGCGATGAGGAAAAAAAAAAAAAAAAAGTTATATATTATATAATATATGATTTTTTTTTTTATAATATAAAAAAATTAATAATAATAATGATAATAATAACCACACTCCCTGTCCACTTACCTTTTAAGCAAAGGGAGATGAAGCCTGCAAAAACTTCCCTCTCATCTCCTCTTGGGGAAGGAGATGGACAGGCAGGGGAAGCAGCCATTAGTTACTGCTTGTCAAACTCCCGGCCAAGAGGGCGCCAGTTCCCCGTTCCCTCACTGAAGAAGGCCGAAAAGCCGCGGCCTCAATTTTTGGACGGCGCGGTAGTCCGTGCACTCGGTGAGTGGTTGGCGGGGCGCAAAAGGGACAGGACACCTCTTGCAGTGCACCCCAGGCGCCAGGTCGCTAATTCTAGTCGCCAATGCAACCTGGCGCCCGGGGTTTGTCGAGCCCTGCTCTACGGATATCAAGATATGAGTCTTGCATCTGTCAACGAGCGACAGAGAAATATCTTTTTTATTGGACTGAGGTCTTCTGACATTCGGGCCATGTGTATGGGGCTTAAGGGTCCATGCACACAAGGCGACTGGAAAAAAAAAAAAAAATGGCAGGAACTCTGGCAGACAGAAAAAGCAGCATAAAAAAATGCTCATAATGGCTCGTATTGCATAAGAGTTTATGGGCATTTGCTTTTATAAGCTTTTTTTTTTCCAAAACATTCCCCTCTACTTATTTTTCACTATAATCAAAGTAAACTTGAAATGCCAAACATTCCTAAGTGCTACTCTTAAAAATGCGACTCCTGAAAACACCTATAGTATACATGGGCTAACAGAAGAGAGTTTTGCAAATGGGGGGGGGGGGGGGACTTGAAATGCCTGTAGACGGGAGGGACCCGATCTCGTTCTGTAGAGTCCGGAGATTGTCCTCCGGCAGAAAGACTTTTGCTTGGGCGGAATCCAGGACCATCCCCAAGTAATGGAGGCGAACAGAAGGGGACAAAGTCAACTTCTGAAAGTTGATGGTCCACCCGAACTCCTGGAGCGTCTGAACCGTGGTTGACAGATCGCGCAACAGACTCGGGATGGAACTCAATCTTAACAGGAGATCGTCCAAGTATCCCAAGATCGCAATTCCCTGCGCCCGCAACAGGGCCAGAAAAGGAGCCAACACTTTGGTAAACACCCTTGGAGCCGAAGCGAGACCGAAAGGTAACGCCACAAACTGATAGTGTTCCTCCGCGATTGCGAATCGGAGGTACCTCTGATGACCCTCGAATATGGGGATGTGCAAATACGCATCCTTGAGGTCGATTGAAGACAGGAAATCTCCCGGGCTCAGGGAGGCTACCACTGAAAGGAGGGATTCCATACGGAACTTTTGAACCCGCACGAAGCGGTTCAGAGCCTTCAAGTCCAGAATCGGACGTACCTTGCCCTCCTTTCTGGGCACTATGAACAGATTCGAGTAAAACCCCCGAAATCTGTCCCGATGCGGCACCGGGACGATCACCCCCTGGGCGAGGAGATCCTGAACCGCCCGTTGAAGATCTTGTAAACGATCTGGGGTCAAATGAAGATTTGAGGGAAAGAACCTGTCCGCTGGACGCGATAGGAATTCGATCTTGTATCCTGATCGATTTCCTGAACCCACCTGTCCTGAATCCGGAACAGCCAAGGTTCGGGAAAACCGCGCAGACGTCCCCCCACCCCTGGAACGGGTGAGGGCGCCCCTTCAGGTCGAGGCGGACTGGGCCACCGTGCCAGAGTGGGCGGCTTTGGACTTGCCCGCCCAAGGCTTCTTCTGGCCACCATGGCCCTTGAAGGATTTGCCCTTGTCCTGTGCTTTGAAGGCACGAAAGGACCCCTGATTTGGTTTAAAGGAAGGGCCCCACTTACCGCAGAAAAACTTACCCTTGGGAGCTTGGGGCAGCAGAGTGCTTTTGCCCCCAGTGACCCCCTTAACCAATTCGTCCAGGGAGTCCCCAAAAAGGCAATTCCCCGCATAAGGGATGTTGGACACCGTCTTCCTGGAAGTCTGGTCAGCTGACAAATACTGTACTGGCGACCCTAGCATAAGGAACAAACTATTCAGAGAAAGGAGATACAATAAGACACATGGCCACTCACTAAAACTAGAGGAAAGGCGGTTTAACCTTAAAGTGCGTAAGGGGTTCTTCACTGTAAGAGCGGTAAGGATGTGGAATTCTCTTCCACAAGCAGTCGTATCAGCAGGGAGCATTGATAGTTTCAAAAAACTACTAGATGGGCACCTTAGAGACCACAACATACAGGGGTATACAATGTACGGTTAAAAGCAAACACACACACACATCATAGGTTGAACTGGATAAACTGTCTTTTTTCAACCTCACTAACTATGCAACTATGACCAGCTCTTTAGCCATACCATACGACGGATTATCACTGCGAGAGCAGATAGTCGTGAGACCAAAGGGGCCTCATCCAAGGCCGCGTCACGCGTAAAGAACAGCCTGAATAATCTGGTCCACCATCTATAAAGTAGCAGGAGAGGCAGGATCAGCCACAAGGGTACGCAAGAAGTGCCCATCAAGTCAATCAAAATTGTTGGAGGTGGTTCAGGAAGCGGGGGGGGGGGATTTTGAGGGACTGTCCCTCATTTTGTCAAAGTCCCTCTTTCCTCCTCATTTGTCCCTCATTGTTGGTCTGATTTCTATAGTTGTAAATAAAATGCACTATGTATATATCCAAAGTGTTTTACAGTGCTAATCCTTTCATCCAATTTATACATTTCTGCATCTATAAATTCCAAAAGCCAATATAAAGGAATAGTAGTGGTAAAAAAACAAAACACTTGTGGGTTTAACTAATAATTTTTTGCATAATTCTCCTTTAAGGGGGCATGTCCTACACCAACATACATTTGCTAAAAGGTATCCCTCATTCCTATCACCACATCTTTACAAGTATTTACCAACTCACACAGATCTTGAGTGTTGCTTAAACATGCTATAAACCACACAATGACATTAAGGGTAATCAGCTAATTAGTTAAACCCCTTTTTTTTTTTTAATGATACATTTTTATAAGTATAAACCACACAAGTCTTTGCAAATTTACTTTTCTAGTAAGCATCCTAAATCATCCACCCTCCATGTTAAGGGCTGTGGCCTGGATTGAAGGGGTGTAGGGAAGAGAAGACTGTAGATAAACAAGAAAAACATAAGTAGGAGGATTTGTTTAATCTCTGTAGATCATGTGAGGTTGTTAATTTCACTGGGTATGCATGAGGATTTACAACCATTTTAAAGCGGATCTCCATATTTTAATAAAGTTTAACCACTTCTTGCAAAAGTGGCCCTTTAGCGCAAAATCTGTGATTTTGTAGATTGGTTGTAGGGGACACGCGTGCCACGCTCCCCTGCAACACAGCGGGAGTCTATCAGCGGGTCTGGCATCCGCGATGGCCGCCGGCCACCCGCTATCGTTCAGGAGGACAGAAAGGCGGTCTTTGTAAACCAGGTAGACCACCGTTCTGTCAAACAGGAAAAGAAAGATCTTATGTTCCTACTAAACAAGAATATAGATCTCTTCCTGCAATCTGTCCACCCCCCCCCCCCCCCAGCTAGAAAGCATTGCCTAGCAGCACACTTAACCCCTTGATCACCCCTGTTAACCTCTTCCCTGCCAGTGTCATTTACACAGTAAAAGTGCATATTTTTAGCACTGATCGCTGTACTGGTGTCACTGGTCCCCAAAAAGTGTTAGATTTGTCCGCCGCAATGTCGCAGTCCCGAAGAGGGGGGAAAAAAAATAAAATCGCTGATCGAAGTAATTACTAATAAAAGCAAAAAAATAAAAATAAGTCCATAAATCTATCCCATAGTTTTTAAACGTTATAACTTTTGCGCAAACCAAGCAATATACGCTTTTTGGGATTTTTTCACGAAAAATATGTAGCAGAATACAAATTGGCCTAAACTGCTAAAGAAATTTGATTTACATTTCTTTTATTGGATATGCAATATAGCAGAAAGTAAAAATATTCTTTCAAACTGGTCTTTGTTTGATTTTTGACTTACCGTAAAATCCATTTCTCTGATGTTCATTGACGGGCTTCAGATCTTCAAAACCGTTGCGTTATACTGCTCCCTACAGGAGTAGGACAGTATGCAGAAAAAAAAAAAAGTCTGGCAATGCCCATTGGCAGTCCTGGGGGGGGGGGGGGGAGGGGGGTATACTCTCTCCATCTATGCTATAGGCACTCAGTTTAGTTAAAAGCAGTTTCAGAAGAACTACAACTCCACAGAGGGATGGGTGCTGTGTTCGTCAAACCTCAAAGAAATTGATTTTTCAGTAAGTCAAAAATCCCATTTTCCCTTTCATTCATTGACGACAGCTTCAGATTTTCATAACCGTTGGGACGTCCTAAAGCAGTGTTAAACATGAGGTGTGGGAACAGCGAAAAAAAAACTCCCAAGGCTAAACAGTAGGCAACCAGGCAACAGAAGCTCAACCAAAACTGGAGCCCATCAACAATACACCCTCAACAGCAGCCTGCAAAACCTTGCGGTCAAAAGAAGCATCCGCAGATGCCAACACATACACTTTATAGAACGCTGTGAAAGTGTGCCTGGACGACCAAGTGGCCGCCTTGCAAACCTGAGTCACTGATGCCCGACGGAATGCCCAGGAGGCACTAAGCACTCGAGTAGAGTGCGCCTTAAAAGGGAAAGTAGAAACCTGACCCTTGATGGAATAGACCTGAATCGTTGTGTCTGAGGCCCATCTGAGCAAAGTCTGACTTCTTGAAAGACTCCGTAGCTCTCAGGACCACATCCAGGGCATGCAAGGCAATTTCCTTTGGATGTTTAGGACTGGCACACAGGGAAGGCAACACAATGTCTTTATTCAAATGAAAATCCAAATGAGGTAATCCGCCTGCCAGTTTTCCACCCCGTGAATGTGTACGGTGGAGAGGGCTGCAACAAACTGTTTTGCCCACCTTAGAATGCCTGTTATCTCCAGAGCCGCCAGGACACTTCTTGTGCCCCCTTGGTGATTGACATAAGCCACAGCTGTGGCATTGTATGATTGAATGCGCACTGGACAACCCTGAAGATGATCCGTCCAAATGGGCCAGACAGTCTGATTGCTCGGAGTTCCAAGACATGGATTGGTAGTCTGGACTCTTCTAGTGTCCAGATATCCCAAGCAGAATTTTTGCAGAGGATGCCTCCCCAGCCAGAAAGGCTGGCATCCGTGGTGACTAAGGTCCAATACAAGGGGAGGAAGGATTTGCCCAGCCGAAGCCACCGAATCAGGGAATCTTACGTTCCCCCGCTCAGCTGGATCGGATTGTCCAGAGACTGCAGATTCTTGTCCCATTTGGCCAGAATCTCCCTTGCTGGGAAATTATGTTTCTGTCCATCTGACGCAGCCAGGTTGCACCTCAGTCTGTTCAGGAGCTCAGTGATGCCCTGGTCCAGATCTGGGAGGAAATATCCCAGGACACCATCTGTTGTCTCATTAGGAACATGCCCCTACATTGTCAGGCATGCATACAAGAATGGGGGGGGGGGGGGCATACAAACTACTGAGTACCATTTTGATTTTCTGCCATGAAATTTCAGCAAAAAGGACAGGCCTGCTACTTCATTTTTTCACTTTGGTTTTCAGGGTGTCTGAATTCAGCCCGCTGTAGCTTGACAATTTTTAATTTCCATCGAACGATGTGGCATCCTTTCGTTCCTAACATTATCCAGTCCCTATCAGTATAGATAGCCAGCATATTTTTCCCCATTGAGATCAGCAGTATACAGTAGTCTTGGGACTTCTACAAGCTTTAATTATGCACTGATAGGAGTTTTCATACTGCACTGGCTGCCCTATCAGGATGCAGGACCCCTGACCCTCTGTCTAGACAGTGCTGATCACATGCACTCTCCCAAGACAAAGGGAAAAAAAAAAAAAAAAAAAAAAAAAAAAAAAAAAACAATCCACACCAAACGGAGCATGTGCACCCTGACTCCAGTACAGTGGGTACGGAAAGTAATCAGACCCCCTTAAATTTTTCACTCTGTTATATTACAGCCATTTGCTGAAATCATTTAAGTTCATTCTTCTTCCTCATGAATGTACACACAGCACCCCATACTGACAGAAAAACACAGAATTGTTGACATTGTTGCAGATTTATTAAAAAAGAAAAACTGAAATATCACATGGTCCTAAGTATTCAGACCCCTTGCTGTGACACTCATATTTAACTCAGGTGCTTTCCATTTCTTCTGATTATCCTTGAGATGGTTCTACACCTTCATTTGAATCCAGCTGTGTTTGATTATACTGATTGGACTTGATTAGGAAAGCCACACACCTGTCTATATAAGACCTTCCAGATCACAATGCATGTCAGAGCAAATGAGAATCATGAGGTCAAAAGGAACTGCCTGAAGAGCTCAGAGACAGAATTGTGGCAAGGCACAGATCTGGCCAAGGTTACAAAAAGATTTCTGCTGCACTTAAGGTTCCTAAGAGCACAGTGGCCTCCATAATCCTCAAATGGAAGACGTTTGGGACGACCAGAACCCTTCCTAGAGCTGGCCGTCCGGCCAAACTGAGCTATCGGGGGAGAAGAGCCTTGGTGAGAGAGGTAAAGAAGAACCCAAAGATCACTGTGGCTGAGCTCCAGAGATGCAGTCAGGAGATGGGAGAAAGTTGTAGAAAGTCAACCATCACTGCAGCCCTCCACCAGTCGGGGCTTTATGGCAGAGTGGCCCGACGGAAGCCTCTCCTCAGTGTAAGACACATGAAAGCCCGCATGGAGTTTGCTAAAAAACACCTGAAGGACTCCAAGATGGTGAGAAATAAGATTCTCTGGTCTGATGAGACCAAAATAGAACTTTTTGGCCTTAATTCTAAGCGGTATGTGTGGAGAAAACCAGGCACTGCTCATCACCTGTCCAATACAGTCCCAACAGTGAAGCATGGTGGTGGCAGCATCATGCTGTGGGGGTGTTTTTCAGCTGCAGGGACAGGACGACTGGTTGCAATCGAGGGAAAGATGAATGCGGCCAAGTACAGGGATATCCTGGACAAAAACCTTCTCCAGAGTGCTCTGGACCTCAGACTGGGCCGAAGGTTTACCTTCCAACAAGACAATGACCCTAAGCACACAGCTAAAATAACGAAGGAGTGGCTTCACAACAACTCCGTGACTGTTCTTGAATGGCCCAGCCAGAGCCCTGACTTAAACCCAATTGAGCATCTCTGGAGAGACCTAAAAATGGCTGTCCACCAACGTTTACCATCCAACCTGACAGAACTGGAGAGGATCTGCAAGGAGGAATGGCAGAGGATCCCCAAATCCAGGTGTGAAAGACTTGTTGCATCTTTCCCAAAAAGACTCCTGGCTGTATAAGATCAAAAGGGGGCTTCTACTAAATACTGAGCAAAGGGTCTGAATACTTAGGACCATGTGATATTTCAGTTTTTCTTTTTTAATAAATCTGCAACAATGTCAACAATTCTGTGTTTTTCTGTCAGTATGGGGTGCTATGTGTACATTCATGAGGAAGAAGAATGAACTTAAATGATTTTAGCAAATGGCTGCAATATAACAAAGAATGAAAAATGTAAGGGGGTCTGAATACTTTCCGTACCCACTGTAACTATCTTATCGGGACAGGTTTTGGAACCAATGCAAGAAGGGGAGGATCTGTGCATACAGGTTTAAACTGCTTTCTGCTTTTTTTACACAATGCAGAGGATTAACCCCTTAGGATCCACAGTGAGTATAATAAGCATGCTTTACTATACAGACCGATTTTACTGATGTGGGTTTAGTAACACTTTAATGCATTCTATACATTAAGGTAAAAAACCTTCTGTGCTGCAGCTCCCCCCAGACCTTCTCTTTACCTGAGCTCGATCCAGTGATGTATATGAGAGATGGGGTTCCAGCCGCTCTCTCCTCATTGCTTTCAGTGGGGGAACCCAATGAAGAGGAGGGGCCTGGAGCACCAGCAGGGCACCCTAGAACAGGAGGTTTGAGGCTGCTCTGTGCAAAACGATTTTACAGAGCAGGTAACTATAGGTATGTGTTATTGTTCTTTATTGGTCATATAAAATGGGTGTATAAAAATTGAGATGGCGTGGCACAGAGATGCTTATATTTTCCAGCATGGTCATGGGGTAGATTTTATATAACAAATAGAATGGCCACAGTAAGGAAAAGTAATGCAGAGGAGTTAAAAAAATAAAACAAAAAGTGGAAACATGTCCAGAAAGTGACTACCTGCAACAATGCAAATTCCAGCAATGCACATGTATACCAGCATACCTTTCATTAAAAAAAAAGTAGGTAGAATCCCTACAATTCATACCACTTATGTGTTTTACATTTCAAGAATCAGTCAGAAACATGCAATTTTTGAAATCTTTTATTACATCACTGAGAAACCATTTGGATGTTATATTCAAACCTCTCCATATTTAAAACGGCAAAATCCTTTGCAATCTGAAGAAAACTAGGATTTCCAGTGAAAGGATTCTAGAGGCGCTCACCTAAGAGGTGACTTATCATCCCAACAGCATAAAGCGACATAGTGCATAGTCCTCATGTTTAACAAACGAGACAGTATCTCTGGCAGAGATAAGCAGCATGTAAAGGAGACTCCTAGTGGAGATTTCCCAAACACTCCAAAATTCCGAGATTTGGCTTCTGTATTCCCTGCAATGAAATATAAAATTATCATGCACTCAATCACAAAAAAAAGCACAAAGAAGGTAGGTTATTCATTAGGGTGGTGATTTGCTTTAATGGTATTGGTGAATGAGCTCAGTCTGTGTGGAGGCTGCATCTGAAGAAAAACTAAGCCTATTCCAAAATCACACATCTTATACAAGGCTGATTTATGAAAACTGGAGTCAAAGCGGAATGGTTTCCTAAGACATATTCCTTGTTTTATTTTAAATCCGGACTTGGATTGTTACATAAATCACCAGTCCCATGAATATGCAACTGATTGAGAAAAGATAAATGCTGACGCATAAAGCAGTTTCTATATTCTCACAGATGTCATGAATTACTTTTAGCGCGCGAGACATCGAGATATCTATATATCACTACGTACTTAACACTGATATTATTTACTTTTACATCAGTGGGGTGAGATGAATAAACAGTTAATAAGCAAGCAAACTTACAGATTTGTCCTGCTTCAGGAGGTAGCAGCAACGATTACCACCTTCTGAGCAGCATCTTTCTTGGCTTGGTGAGCTTGCAAAACAGCAACTGCTTCCTCCACCTGATTAAGGTAAAAATTAAGCTATATGTATCACTAAGAACTGATGATCAAACAGCAAGTCATAGTTGTACCTATTGGTGATGTCAATACTACTGCACACAGCAGATTTCTATGTTTAACCACTTTAAAAACATGCCAATTCTGACATCTCATAAATGTAAAAAATTTTATTTTTTGCTAGAAAATGACTTGGAGCCTCCAAACATTATATATTTTTTTTAAGCAGAGGCCCTGGAGAATGAAATGGTGGTTGTCACAACTTTTTTTTAGGTAACCATATCTGTGCAGCCGTTTAAAATGCAAATTTTTGGGGGAAAAAAAAAAAAAATGGGATTTTTGATTGAGCCACAAACCTCTGCAATTTTCTGTTGACCTGAGAAGCCAACAGATCCACCTCCGGAATGCCCCATGGGAGACAACTGATGAAACACCTCTGGATGAATGGACCACTCCCCTTGGTCCAACGCCTGCCAACTGAGGTAATCCGCCTACCAGTTTTCCACCCCGGGAATGTTTATTGTGGAGATGTCTGGAAAGAACTGTTCTGCCCACCTTAGAATTCCGGCTACCTCCAGAGCCGCAAGGACACTTCTTGTGCCACCCTGGTGATTGACATAAGCCATGGCCGTGGCATTTTCTGATTGAATGCGCACTGGACATCGTTAAAGATGATCCGTCCAATGTTCCAGGCACAGTCCGATTGCTCGGACTTCCAAGGCATTGTTTGGTAGTCTGGACTCTTCCAGTGCCCAGATCCCCTGAGCACCTCCCCTGCCGGACAGGCTGGCATCTGTGTTGACCACTGTCCAATACAAGGGAGGAAGGATTTGCCCAGCCAAAGCGCCGGAGACCAAAGCCACCATATCAGGGACTCTTTCGTTCCCTGGCTCAGCCGGATCTGATTGTCCAGAGACTGCAGAGTCTTTTCCCATTTGGCCAGAATCTCCCTTTGCAGGGGCCTCGTATGGAACTGTGCAAAAGGAACCGCCTCAAAAAAAAGGTAGACCGCATCAGGCCCAGCACCTGCATGCAAGTGCGGAGGGATGACCATCTGCTGGACAGCAGGAGACGAAACGCAGCCTGCAGTTTCTGGAGTTTGTCCAGAGGAAGGAGCACTCTTGCTAAGGTCGAGTCCAGAGTCAGACCCAGATAGACCAACTTTGTGGACAGAACCAGAGCAGACTTCTGAAAATTCAGAATCCAGCTGAACTCCCTCAGAGTTAGTATAGTGATTTCCAGGTTTTCCACCAGAGCAGTAGGAGACTCCGCTCGCAGAAGGAGGTCGTCCAAATAGCCCAGCACCATGATCCATTGGTGTAACAATGCTAACACTTTTCGTGAAGACCCAAAGAGCAAAGGTTGAAACCAAAGGGTAATGCCATAAACTGATATTGCTCCCCTCCCACAGCAAAGTGGAAGAAGCGCTGGTGAGCAGCACATATTGGAATGTGAAGGTAAGCATCCTTGA
Organism: Pelophylax lessonae; assembly: GCF_965119305.1. Classification (NCBI taxonomy): domain Eukaryota; kingdom Metazoa; phylum Chordata; class Amphibia; order Anura; family Ranidae; genus Pelophylax; species Pelophylax lessonae. The sequence continues at coordinate 374,549,464 of NC_138769.1, read as the reverse complement.
TGTCAATAGAGGCAAGAAAATCCCCCTGATGCAGGGATGCCACCACTGTGCGAATGGACTCCATTCTGAACTTCTGCACCCACACAAAGCATTTCAGTGCCTTGAGGTCCAGGATTGGACACACTTTGCCTTCCTTCCTGGAAACTGTAAACAGATTTGAGTAAAAACCCTGAAAACGCTCTGATGTCAGAACCAGGACAATCACCCCTTGAAGTAACAGGTCTTGTACTGCCCCCCGAATCACTCAGGCTCTGGGGAGACAGAGGAGGCCGTGAGGGCTCTTTTTGCTAGCCTGTTGCCCAAAAACCACCTCCACCTGGGACATAAAGGACTCCAGAACCACCATCAGTGCACTGATGGATGGTTGGGACCCGGAGGGCCCACAGCCTCAGAGGGGATCAGGTGGGGAAATGTGCTCCAAAGACTCCATGAGTCAATAGGGGGTCCCCACAAGAAAAGGTGTAAAAACACTGCTAAGGGACACCCCCACCGCTCCAGCAGTACCACTCGGTCGCCAGTAATAGAGCACCTATTCGATCCTCAGCAGAGAGGCAGAGGACCCTACCAGACTCACCACCCAGCAGAAACAGGCACCTGCAGCCACCAGGATAATCTGCACTCCACTTGAGGCAATCAGGAAGTGAAAAGACCCAGGAGTCAGCACCAGGGGATGAGGAGGGGCTCCCACCACCAAAATCCCCACCCACAGGGCTCCACTGTCATGATCACCGCCATTTTCAATGGCAAACCACCACAAAATGGCCACTGGACTACACAAACATGGCCGCCGTGCATTGAGCACACAGGCTACAATAAACCCTCGAGGCTCCCAGGAGAGATCCCTAGGCCTCAGAAAAATGGGCCAGGCAGGAAGGGGGGCCCTCACCAGGTCGCCAGTGGCACACCCCCATCACCAGCACAGCATCCACCCGGGCTGTGGACCAGGCCACCCTATAGCCCCAGCGTCGGTAAAAGGGGGGGGGAGAAAGGGAAGAGGGGGGGGGAAAGGGAAGAGGGGGGGGGGGAGAAAGGGAAGAGGGGGGGGGGAGAAAGGGAAGAGGGGGGGGGAGAAAGGGAAGAGGGGGGGGAGAGAAAGGGAAGAGGGGGGGGGGGAGAGAAAGGGAAGAGGGGGGGAGAGAAAGGGAAGAGGGGGGGGGGGGGGAGAGAAAGGGAAGAGGGGGGGGGGAAAGGGAAGAGGGGGGGGGAGAAAGGGAAGAGGGGGGGGAGAAAGGGAAGAGGGGGGGGGGAGAAAGGGAAGAGGGGGGGGGAGAAAGGGAAGAGGGGGGGGGAGAAAGGGAAGAGGGGGGGGGGGGAGAAAGGGAAGAGGGGGGGGGGGAGAAAGGGAAGAGGGGGGGGGAGAAAGGGAAGAGGGGGGGGGGGAGAAAGGGAAGAGGGGGGGGAGAAAGGGAAGAGGGGGGGGGAGAAAGGGAAGAGGGGGGAAGAGAGGGGGCAACATGGCCCGTGGGGACCACCAGACCAATGAGGGGGGTACCTAACGGGAAAGATAGGAACCCAGGGGTCTGACTGTCCCATGGAGGGGTCATATGCAAATTCGCAAGTTAACTCGCAAGCCAGCCCACGTCTGGTGGGGCTATGTCGTGGCTGACCTAGCCCCACCGGATGGTGCTGCGGAGCCAAGGTCTGGGATGAACACTGGATCTAGATTATCCAGCCCGCCACCCAGTCCGGCAGTTGATTTTAGATCTCAGGGGAAAAAAAAAAAAAAAAAAAAAAAAAAACAAGAAAAAAAAATTCTATCCAAAAAGAAAAAATTGCCAGGACCACAGATCCCAGAAAGGAACTAGGTCCTTCCTGCTGACTATGCAGGAAAAAACTGAGTACCTATAGCAGAGAGAGGGAGTATACCCCCTAGGACTGCCCATAGGCATAGCCAGACTTTTTCCGCCTAGTGTCCTACTCCTGTAGGGGACAGTCTAACCCAATGGTTAAGAAAATCAGGAGCTGTGCCCGTCAAACGGAAAAAAAGGCATTTAAAAATTTTTTTTAATGACTTTTAGTGCATACAAAACACAATGCCTTGATTTTTTGGTAAAATATAAAAGACGTTACACCGAGTAGATATTAAGGTCACTTTAAAGCTGCGTATGCCCATGCAACCGCAACTACGGTACCTGAAAGTTTCCATATGTAACGCTTTAAAAACCTGTACAGGTGACTAGTTTAGAGTTATGCAGGAGGTCTGAAGCTAGAATTATTGTTCAAACTCTAATTGCAACGATACCTCACGTAGTGCGATCACCAATAACATGCGTATGGGTCCTATGTGCTCACCTTTTAAAATGTTATTACCTAAAAGGATAAGTTCACCTTTGTGAAAAAAAAAATATATATAATTTTTTTTTTTTTAAACGAGGAGTCTGCAAAGTATTGCACCCACATTCAGCAGATCATGGGTGCAATGCACGACCCCTGCAAACTGTGTAAGAGGTCTGCTCATACCTGGTAGGGACAGTTACACACTGACAGGAAGAAACCACCTAGAGTGCTCAACAGCGCCCTGGTAGGTCATTGAGAACTACAAGCCGACAGCTGCAAAGGCATGAATGACATGGGCAGAGCCTCGCACAGCCACTTACATTGCGACAGCGAGTATAGGGAGAAGATCCTCAACTCACTGTCACTAGAGGCAGTGGGTCAAGCAGAGGCTGCAGCAGTGAAAACATGCTACATGTTCCACCCTAAAAAAAGTGGAAAATGTAATATCTTCTCAAAGGTGAACTTATCCTTTAGTTTTTTTTACATTGTTGCTTTTAATTTTTTTTTTTTTATTGAGTTTTATTGCTATTAAAAGGGATGAACAAGAAAAACAAGCGATGGAAAGCAGGAGAGGTGACAGGACAAACTAGTTAAACAAGGACAGAGATGTGTCTTCTTTCCGATTCTCTACGTTCTCCCTCATTGGCAGCCTTTGAACTTCAGCACCGTAAAGCTTCTGTCAGCCTTCCTCTCTCTAGCTAAGCCAAGTCATACAATCAAGGATGTATATAATTTTATTTTAGAAAATGACATCGCTTTTGAGAATAAGAAGAGGGGGAAAGTTTCCAAAGAAGAAGTAACTTGCTCTGGGCTTTAACAAAATGATGGCCTTTAGCAAGAAGAAAACGCTGGAGAGAATATACAGCACATACTAATTTTGGTATCAATATTGTGGATTGTATGTTCTTTTGTTAAAGAACATGGTTATGGCTAAAGTTCCGCTTTAGGTCTCAAATGCAGAAGTATGAAGTTTAGCAGTTGTGAATTCTTTATGACTTCCCTTATTTACATGCTTGTTCCACATTAGTGTCTCAGTGTTGAAGCCAGAGGCAGCCAGGTAGGGGACATTAAGAATTTGGTTAGCCTCAGTAGTTTGCTCTATACTGTTTTCTCCTGAATTGGGACACACTTTGCCAGACCTCAGGAAAACAAAATAACTTGGACAAATTGTTGGAGTGCAATGTTAGAATATGGTCGAAAATTATAGGATTTGTGTTTTAAAAAGATACTATGTAGGTTGGAAAACACTGTTTGGATTTTTTGACAGAAAACAAAAGTAGGTTGTTCAGTAGACCACAAACACTTACTTTAGAGCGCAGAGACTCTGGGGATTCCAGCATATGTAGCAGCTCTGAATTGTCAATCTCCAGCAGCATTCCTGTAATCTTACCCGCCAATGAGGGATGCATGACTTGAATGAGAGGGAAGAGACGTTCTCCTACAATTAAGGAGAGACAAGAATTACATATACACACACACCAATATACAAAGCATTCCTGCAGACAACTGGGTGTCACTTGCCCAACATCTGTTTTTGTTCTTGGGGTGGAGCAGCAGCTAACATTGAGGCTGTAAGAGGCTCCTGTCCCTGTACATGGACTGCAGGTTGAGGTGTCTGCTAAGAAAAAAAAAAAAAAAAAGATTAAACAAATGAAGTGCACTTTTTTTGCAGGAAAAAAAAAGTTCTTTTTTTGGAGCCAAGAAAGCAGATTGCTGATGCCATGTGGGTCTCCTGGAGACTGTGTGCGCTGTCTGCACCGTACATCGCACATTCATGGAGCCCCACACAGCCACACTGTTTTCCAAAAGTGACAATACAGGGAACTTCTCCCCTTGCTACTGTCATAGGGAGAGAGAGAGAGAGAGAGAGAGCGCAACAGAACATGTTACATGTTTTACCATAAAAATGGGTGGAACATGTAACATCTTCCCAAAGGTGAACTTATCCTTTCATAAAATGCACTGAATTGTTATATCTACTACAAACAGTAGGGACAGCCAACTAATCAACATTTAAATTTCATATTTTCTTCTAAAATGTTCCAATTAAAAAATACAAATGTTAAGACATAGAAACATTTTTCCACGGGAAATGGGCATTTAACTATTGAAAACCAACAAATGCTAATGGTGCAAATACCTTCATTTCACTTGGTATTAGCGTCCTTTATAATAAAACCCATACTAGGAAAGACAGAAGCACTAGGAGCCAAAAAAGTGTAAAGACTAGTAACCATAAGGCGATTATCGGCTGTTTCAACAAAAACCAGCCGACATTCGGCCTGTGTGTACACCAGCCTGTCCCGACAGCCAGCCAGCTTCTGTCAAATGGGCACGCTGGAAAGCCAGCAACTGATCAGTGCTGGCAGCCAGAGGATGTGAGCGCTGACCACTGTTCTGGTGGGGGCAGTCCCCCTGGTAGAACACAATAGTTCAGCAGGGAGATCGATGTACTAGCATCCGATAGTTCAGCGAAGCGAGTGCCTTTTTTTCCATTTCGCTCACTGGGTTGAATAAAAAAAAAAAATAAGTGTGTACCAGGCTTAAGGATAGGAGTATATAATCAAAGCTTTTCCTAACAAAACTGCTATTCTAAATCATTGGTTCTTACTGGGTCATGAACATTTTGTCTATTTTGCATTGGTTATTTAGGACTGTTTAAAAAAAACAAAAAAAAAAAATCCAATTAAAAAAAAAAAAAAAAAACTTTATGCAATGAGTGTACAGTGAAGCTGTGTCCTTAAATGTGAAGGCTTTTTTAGACCTATTATACAAGACATAGTGGGGCACTGTGTAGAGCAACCTAAGTCCATATTGAGCACAGAGCTTAACATATATTCAGTAAAACAAACCTGAAGTGGTTGCACTCCAGGAAGTGGACATCGTGTATATTTGTACTGAGGCACAGGTCGGGATGGTGGAACAGTAACTGGCTGACGAGGTCCCATTGTCTGGGTAGCAGAAGAAACCCCTATGAAGAAAAGGAAGGAAATTAGAGGACTGCATTTCTTCAAAGATGGAAATAAAATCTTCTATGCTCACAAAGGCAAACTAAAGCAAAATAAAAGTGTGTTGCAAAGGTGTAGAGACGGAACACAAGGTGCAACATGCTCTATCTGGATTTCCTCTGCTATTATTTTCGCACAGAAAGCAACTCTTCCCCGCTCCACGGAACTGGGACAGGATAAGTTTATAGTGCTCTTAGAGAAAACACAGAAATGAACAGATTGCCTTACCAACTCTCTGGGCTACGCTGGAGATACCACGTGTGCCCTGAGAACTCGAAGGTGGGATATGGCGTATTGACTGGCGGGGACCACTCTGTCGCACTGTGTTAGGCATGGGCTGAAAGCCTGAAGAAAAAAGAAATGTAAAAAAAAAAAAAAAAAACCCCACACCAACATAAAACAAACTGGGGAAAAAAGTTAAATGTGCCGAGCTTGTGAGTAATGAACAGATCTATATGTTGTCTATCTGCTGAAATCTACCTCTATCTCTTTTACCTACAAAACCTCTATCACGTGTAGTCAAAATATTTTACAAATAAATGCTAAAGGTGTTAACACCCATGTTATTTTTATCCAACAAATAGAAATGGTAGCACAGTCACCTAGTGAACAAAGAGGACCTACTGTATATTATCTTCTTACAGTGATTACCGGGGAGAGAAAAAAAAAAAAAACGTATCCCATCAACAATTAGGTTTGTCAGTGACTTGCCCTGTAAGAATGCTTCTCAGGTGAGCGATCCATCTTTTGGGAATCACACAACTGCTTACCCTGAGGACGTCCTGCTTGCTGCCATCGTGGGCCAGGGCGCATTTGAGCTATATGATTGGGAGCATAGTATGCAGGTCTGCTTTGAGCCTGAAAAGAGAAATGCAATTACAGAAATGTAGGATGATGCACATTAAACCTATAAGGGTACATTCATATACCAAACTAACCTGTGGAACTGCTGGCACAAAGTACCCTCCAGGAGCTGGTTGAAATTGGCTAATTAGAGTATTGGCAGGCAGGGCCCTCATTCCAGCTATGCGTTGCATATACTGATTTGTAAGATGAGCTTTTCTTTCTTCCTTTCTTTGAGCCAACGCTACATAAAGAGGCTTTGAGCCTACAATTCTTCCATTCATTTCAGTGACTGCTTTAGTGGCTTCTTCAGGAGAGGAAAAGCAAACAAATCCAAATCCTTTGCTGCGTCCATCTTCCAGCATTACCTGAAAGAGAAAAAAACTCATATGATTGTAGTTAAACTCAAAAGGTAGGGCTTTTACGTGTTCAGAATTACTTGGTACATTTACACCAAGCGAAGGTTTGCATGTGGCAAAGGTGTAGAGACAGAACACAAAGTAAACCATGCTCCGTCTGGATTTCCTCAGCATTTCTTTTGCACTGGAAAACCTCCCCCTGCACTACACAGCAGGGACAGGATGAGTTAACAGTGCACATTTCATGACTGCCAAGGGGCTAAATTTACAGATGACATGAATAAAGCAAAATGCCCACCAATGGTTTCTATTCCACAGCAAAGAGCTCCTCATACCTTGGCACTTGTTATTGACCCAAACGGGGAAAATTCCTTCCGAAGCTTCTCATCATCGATTGTGTCATCCAGATTTTTAATATATAAATTTACACCCTGGGAAAAACAAAATAAACCAACTATTAACATGCATAAGGAATTGCATAGCTATAACAGATAAAAAATATTGTAGAATACAAGTTACCTACATCAAAAAACACTTATAGAATCAACTAGGAAGCTGGATGAATATCTGGAAATACAAATGTGATAAACCCAAAGGTGATCGTTTAGCAACAGGTGGAGTCTGAGTGAGTTTTGACAACACGGACTTCTGCTAGGTGTTGGGATACCAACTCTGTTCCTATCCAGTAGGGGACGTTTTGAGTGTTTTCAACGGCTCCCATTGTGTTATTAATACTACAAAATAAATGAGAGCCCTACAGGGACAGCAGGAGACTGTCACAGTGGCCACAGCAGGTCTACAGAGTCCAAAGCACACATCTAACCAGGAGATGTGGTTGAGGGCGTGGCTAAGCTGCACTTTGTATGTCAAAGGATGCAAACAGCCTGGCTGAGAAGGCGCCTGCACGGGTGCACCCTCAGAAGCAGAGAGCGCTGGCGGGGTCTCCAGATGGGGAGACAAGGGACTGCTCTGTGCAATACAATTGCACAGAGCAGTTAAGTATAACATGTTTAATGAAATCTTTTACTTCATGACAAACAATTTTACCTAAAGTTTGGAAAGCAAAATTTCTATTACACTGAAATGCGATTCTTTATAGAGCCTCAACTCCAGGAGAAAAAAAACAGAATTTTTGTAAAATCTTACCTGTAAAAATTCCTTTCTCTGAGTCCTCCGACAGTCACCGCCTCTTCATATTCGTCACAATGGGGTTATTGACCTTTGCTCTGTAGGAGTAGCTAGGCAACAGAATATGTTAATATCAAATCTTTTAGCATACCCCACCCCTAGGGGGTGGTCCCCTCAGTCAATACCCTCCTGCTTCCTGCATTCCTACCTCAGTTTCAGTAGTATAGCAGTAGAGTACATAAACAAACCCCAAAAGAGGGGCGGGGGCGGCGACTGTCGGAGGACTCAGAGAAAGGAATTTTACAGGTAAGATTTTACAAAAATTCAGTTTTCTCTTACGTCCTCCGACAGTCGCCGCCTCTTCATATTCGTCACAATGGGGACGTCCCAAAGCAGTGTAGACATGAGGGGTGGGAAAACAGCAGCGCCTAAAGCAACGCAATACCCACATCAGAGAAAGGAACCTTACCAAAGGAAGGAAACCAACTGGGCAACATGAAAAAATTTGCTCAACAGGAGCAACAACCCAGGAAAACAAATAACCTAGGGATAAAAACATCCCAACAGCCAAGGGTCCAAGAAAAAACAAGGAACCCTAAGGCACTGCCGCACAAAGAACCTTGCGCCAAAGGAAGCATCTGCCGATGCCTGAACATCCACTTTGTAGAATTTTGAGGTGTGAACGGACGACCAAGTCGCCGCCTTACACACCTGGGCCACAGAAGCCCGATGATGACAGGCCCAAGACGTACTCAGAGATCTTGTAGAGTGCGCCTTCACAGGCATGGGGGGGAACTTTCCCCTTCAAAGCATAGGCCTGTTCAATGACCTGTCTGATCCATTTGGCGATGATAGAAGCCGACGCTTCCGAGGCCCCTCTGGAAGGACAAATAGAGAATCCGTCTTGCGAAAGGATTCAGTCGATGACAGGTAAACCCTGATCGCCCGAACAACATCCAAGGAATGCAAAGCCACTTCCTTCGGATGTTTAGGCTTTGCACAAAGCGAAGGCAAGACAATGTCCTCATTGAGGTGAAATTCCGAAATCCTTTTCGGAAGGAAAGACGGGTTAGGTCGCAAGACCACCTTATCCAAGTGAACCACCAAATACGGAGATCTGCAGGACAAAGCAGCCAGCTCCAACACCCTACGAGCTGAGGTGATTGCCACCAAAAAGGCGACCTTCTTGGACAACATAGACAACGAGATCTCCCTGATTTTTTCAAAGGGAGCATGTTGCAACACGGACAGAACAAGATTCAAGTCCCATGGAGGCAAAGGCTCCCTCCTAGGAGGGACCAGATGCCGTACCCCTTGAACAAAGGTGCCAACCAAAGAATTAGACGTCACAGGGCGTTGAAAGAGAACGGCCAGAGCAGAAATCTGACCCTTAATCGTGGCCAATGCCAAACGCTGGTCCACGCCCGTTTGAAGAAAAGCCAACACTCTTGATACCGAGTATGAGCGAGGGGAATACCCCCTGGACTCACACCAAGCAAAATAGGCCTTCCAAGTACGGTAGTAAACCTTCCCCGAAGAGGACTTTCCAGCCTTGATCAAAGTGTGAATGACCTCAGGGGAGAGACCCCTATCCTTCAGGATCTCGGTTTCAACAGCCAGGCCGTCAAAGAAAGCGACTGTAAAGCAGGATGGAATATCGGCCCTTGAGACAGGAGATCTTCTCGAAGAGGCAGACGCCACGGAACGTCGACCGCCAGATTCACGAGGTCTGCGTACCAAGACCGGCGAGGCCAGTCTGGTGCCACCAGAATCACCGTTTTCGGTTCCGAGGCCAACCTGCGAAGGAACCTGGACAGCAGCTGAATCTGTGGAAAGGCATACAACAGGCGATACTGATGCCAGGGCGTCACCAACGCGTCCGAGGCGTCTGCCCGAGGATTGCGCGTCCTTGCCACGAACCTTTCCACCTTATTGTTCAGACGAGACGCGAACAGGTCCACAGCTGGGGACCCCCACTTCTCGCACAACATCAGGAAGACATCCGGGTGAAGGGACCATTCTCCCTGGTCCAGGGTCTGGCGGCTCAGATAATCCGCCTGCCAGTTCTCCACCCCCGGAATGTGAACAGCAGACATCGCCGGGACGTGCGTCTCGGCCCAAGATAGAATGTCGGCTACTTCCCGCGCTCCTCGGGCACTCCTGGTGCCCCCTTGGTGGTTGATGTAGGCCACCGCTGTGGCATTGTCCGTCTGCACCCGAACCGGACGGCCCTGCAGCCTGTCCGACCAACGCCGAAGGCAGAGATTTATCGCTCGCAATTCCAGAATGTTGATCGGAAGGAGGACTCCCCCTCCGACCAAGTTCCCTGGGCGGACAGAACGCCCAGAACACCACCCCAGCCCGACAGGCTGGCATCCGCGGTGATCACTGTCCACGAGAAAGGGCGAAAGGACTTGCCCCCCGACACCGCCGGGGACTGGAGCCACCACAGAAGGTCCCTTCTGGTGCGATGACTCAACAAAATCTGGAGATCCAGAGACTGCGGTCGTCCGTCCCACCTGGCCAGAATCTCCCTTTGGAGACCCCGCATGTGAAACTGGGCAAAGGGTATCGCCTCGAAAGCCGAGACCATCAATCCCAGACACCTCATGCACGTCCGGAGGGACGAGCACTGAACGTCCCTGAGGGACCCGACTTCTTCTTGACGCTTCCGGAGCTTGTCTTCCGGCAGGAAGACCTTCGCCTGAACAGAGTCCAGGATCATTCCCAGGTAAGGAAGACGAACCGACGGACACAGCGTCGACTTTGGAAAATTTATCGTCCAGCAAAACTCCTGTAGCGTCTGCATCGTGACGGACAGGTCGCTCACCAGACCCTGACTGGTCGCAGACCGAACCAGAATGTCGTCCAGATACCCCAGGACCGAGATGCCCTGGGCTCTCAAAGCCAGAACCGGCGCAAGCACCTTGGTGAAAACCCGCGGAGCCGAAGCGAGACCAAAGGGTAGCGCCACGAATTGGTAGTGATCCTCCGCAATGGCGAATCGAAGGTACTTCTGGTGACCCTCGAAAATGGGGATGTGAAGATACGCATCCTTCAGATCGATAGAGGCCATGAATTCCCCCGGAACCAGGGCAGCCACCACCGATCGCAGGGATTCCATGCGGAACTTGCGAACCCGCACAAAGCGGTTCTGAGCTTTCAAGTCCAGAATCGGACGTACCTTGCCCTCCTTTCTGGGCACAGTGAACAGATTGGAATAGAACCCCGAAATCTGTCCCTATGAGGCACCGGAACCACCACTCCCTGAGCCCGCAGGTCCCGCACCGCCAGGTGCAGATCCCGCAATCGCTCCAGAGACATCTGAAGATTTGAGGGAAAAAATCTGCCCGCCGGCCGAGAGAGAAACTCGATCTTGTATCCAGATCGAACGATTTCCTGAACCCACCCTGTCCCGAACGCGGGCCAGCCAGGGTTGAAGAAAACCGAGCAAACGTCCCCCCACCCCAGAACTGGGTGAGGGCGCCCCTTCAGGCCGCATTGTTATGGGCAGCGGAGCCGGACTGGCCGGACTTCTGCTTACCTGCCCACGGCTTTTTCTGGGAGCCTTGTCCCTTGAAGGGCTTGCCCTTATAGTGCGACCGAAAGGCACGAAAGGACCCCTGAGAGGGCCTAAACGAAGTATTCTTCTTACCGCGAACAAACTTAGTCTTGTGAGTCTGGGGCAAAAGAGTGCTCTTACCCCCAGAAATACACTTTATCAGAGTATCCAAAGATTCGCCAAAAAGGCGAGAGCCCGCGTAGGGCAAATTAGCCAAAGTCTTGCGAGAAGATTGGTCAACAGACCAACATTTCAGCCAGATCAGGCGACGGTTCAACACCGCCACACTCTGGAGACGCGCAGCCAAAGGGACCATATCCAAGTCCGCATCACACAAGTACATGACACCCTGATGAATCTGATCCACCATAGCCAATGTTGACGGCAAAGCAGAGTCAGTCACCAGGGTGCGCCTGAGCACCTGCGTCCAATCGGCAATAGCCTGGGCTGCCATAATGGAAGCAAAAATAGGCTTCAGCATAGAGCCCGCAACCGTATAAGAGTGACAGGCCAGAGACTCCAATCTCCTGTCCGTAGGGTCCCGGAACACCGGGGTATCCTCCGCAGGGATCGCAGTGGATTTATAAATCGCCACCGCGTGATCCACCTGAGGCGGGGCACACCAACGCTCATCAGTAGCCGGTGTAAAAGGATAACGCAGCTTGAACCTACTCGGCACAGCAAAAGGCTTCTTTATATTGCGCCAATGCTCCTCAACAGCACGCTGAAATTCCGTAGAGCAAGGAAAAACCTGCGACATTGTGCGTTTCCTTTGCGTCCCGTATGAGGACATCAAAACAGGAGGACATGGCTCATCCTCCAAATGCAGCGTTTGCTTGATAGAAGCAACCAACTCATCCATGAGTGCAAGCTCTTCAGACGAGCCAGGGGGAGAATTATCAACCCCTTCCACCTCAGCCTCCCCTTCAGACCCCGCAAGGTCTAGAGATGAGCGAGACCCTGAGAAGGGCACTCCAGCCATAGCATCCCCATCGCCCTCTGAATCAGAGGAAATTGACACTCTGGGCCTTTTTGTGGATCAATCAGCCACCAGCATCTGCACCTGAGCAGCTAAGTTAGCCACAATAGTAGCCAGATTAGCCCCCTCGGGGGAAGCAGCAGCCCCTTGGCCCCCTACCAAGGAGGGGGGAAACTTGCTTTCCTGAGAATCCATGCCCCAGTAGACTTAGGAAAAAAAGGAGTACTGCCCCTTTAAGATTGCGGCGAGCGTAGCCCACCGCACTCACAGAATACACTGACCCCCACAGGGATAGGAATACAAGGCAAGGAATACAGGAATATGGAAGGGTAAAACCTGGAGGGATCACACAGGCTGCTGCACCGATCGCTGTCCCAGAGGAAAAGGAATTGATGCAAGGACATGAGGCCGGATCGATCGCCGCCAAAATGGCGGCGCTTGGCGCCAAAAACGCCGCTCTTTCCACACAGGACCGGCCACCATAGCTTGCTGCAAAAAAATGGCGGACCGCAGCAGCAGACGCCGCACAGTATGCTCCAAAAACGTTGCACAAGCATGTCACACACAGCATACAGCATGTCTCACAGAACTCTCAGCCTGTTACACAGAGCAGAGCAGGAGAGCCCCCCCCCTCTTCAGCCCACAGAAAGGCAGCTCAACGTTTTTTCACAGACATGCAGGGTCCCACAGTCCCAGACTGACACCCAAAACAGACAGGTCCCCACACAGAATACACTTACCATCCGGATGGCGTGGGGAACCCGCACAGGCGATCAAACCGCTGCACTAGGGACAGGGAGAGTCGCAGCCAGGACGCAGTGGAACTGCGGTGCGAAACCGCAAAGGGCGTCCGGTGAGGTAGCCACCTCACCGCAGCATCCCTGCAGCGAACAGGGATGGGTCGTTCATATATGCCAGGGAAACCTGAGCTGAACGCTCGATGGCAGGCTGGGAAGCCACTGGCCCTGAACCCCGGATACCCAGGGAGCCCAGCCCGAGACCCAGCTCCGCATGATCATCTTCATCCGAAGAACTAAACTAATGCTGAAAAATAACAGCTAAGTAAAGAAGAGAAAACACTTGAAATAAAATCAAAAAGAGAGAATAGAGGCTGAGACTGAAATCCCAGCACAGGATAAGCCTGCTAACTCCTGAGCTAGACAATTGAAACTGAGGTAGGAATGCAGGAAGCAGGAGGGTATTGACTGAGGGGACCACCCCCTAGGGGTGGGGTATGCTAAAAGCTTTGATATTAACATATTCTGTTGCCTAGCTACTCCTACGGAGCAAAGGTCAATAACCCCATTGTGACGAATATGAAGAGGCGGCGACTGTCGGAGGACGCAAGAGAAAACTGATTTTGTCTACATACTTACCTGTGAAATCCATTAGGGTATTTCATGGGACACATCGCAGGCTATATACATTACTATCTGGGTTATGCGCCACTTATAGGTGAATGAACACTGACCGACCAAAAAAAGACAGGAATTCCCCCTCTAAATAACCCACTCATACAGGAAGTACTTCAGTTTTGTAGCAAGCAATGAACCCCCCCCCCCCCCCCCCAAAAAAAAAAAAAAAAAAAGAAGAGGGGAGGGACCGGTATCTAGTGATGTTCTCCAAGAAATTGATTTTACAGGCATGTACCGAAAAAAAAAAAAAAAAAATCTAAATTTTCTTTATTGTACATCATGGGACACAGAGCAGGCTATATATACACATTACTGTGTTGATGTCCCAGAGCAATCTCTTTGAGGAGAGGGAGACACCACAAGAAAAAAAAAAAAAAAAAAAAAAAAAACACCATCAGTCTATACAGCAGCCTGTAACACTACAGCCAAGAGCCGAATCCTCTGCCGCTCCAACATCCACTTGATAACATTATGTGAACATATGTACTGCAGACCAGGTGGCAGCCTTACAAATCTGAGCCATAGGTGCCCGATAGGAAAATGCCCAGGAGGCTACTATACCCCTGGTGGAATGAGCTCTTACCCTAAAGGGAGGAGCTTTACCCTTAAGTCCATAGGCCTGAACGATCAATTGGCAAATCAAATGGGAAATGGAGAAAGGTAGAATATCCCGATTTAAATGAAAAACCAGAAATTACCTTAGACAGAAAGAACAGAAAAGGTCACATCACCAACTTATCGTGGTAAAGGATTAAATATGGCTCTCTACAAGACTGAGCCGCCAATTCGAACACCCTTCTAGCCGAAGTAATTGCAAAGAGAAAACACTTGCTTCGGTGTCAAAAGAACTAATGGAATTTCCTGCATAGGTTCAAAGGGCTGTATGTAGCACTAACAAAACCAGAAGTCCCAAGGACACAGATAACTTGACAAGAGGTACCAACACAAGTTACATCCTGAAGAAAAGTCCAGACCAAAGAGTGTGAGGCTAAGCGTCTTTAGAAGAACAGATAAGACCGCAATTTTCCCCCCAATTGTTTCCAGGGCTAGTTTCATCTCTACGCCAGACTGAGGAAAGGATTCACCCAATCATGTATTTCCAAGGATGCCATCTTCAGGTTTCACACCAAGCAATTTGGGCCTTCCAGACCCAGTGATAACTCTTCCTGGTGACCGCCTTCCTCGCATTCAGAGTAGACACCATCGGCCCTGAAATGCCACCATCTTTTAGCACCCTGCCCTCAATAGCAATGCTGTAAAATTTAGGGACTGTAAATTAAGGTGGAATACAAGTCCTTGAGAGAGTAGATCAAGACGGACGAGTCCATGGTTCGTCTACCACCAATCTTACATCTCTGAAAACCAGGCACTCCGGGGCCACAAGAATGATCAAAGCCATACCTCCTTGAATCCTGTGCAAGTGTGACAGAAGAGAAATCGGGGGAAATGCATAAATTAGGGAGAAGTGGGTAGAAGGAACTACTAGAGCATCTACTCCCATCGCAAGAGGATCCCTTGCTCTGGACACAAACCGTTGCATCTTATTGAACCTGGATGCCAACAGATCTACATCGGGTGTCCCCCATCACTGGCAAATTTTCAAAATGCCTTGGGGAGAAGGGACTATTCTCCTGGGTGTATTTGCTGGCGGCTGAGCTAGTCCACCTTCCAGTTCTCTACACCCGGAATATAGACTGCAGACAGAACTGGCACATGCCTCTCCCCCAAAGTCGATGCATAGCTTACCTGAGCCCAACGGCTCTTGGTGCCGCCTTGGTGGTTGACATAAGCCACTGCTGTAGCATTGTCGGACTGAACCATTATCAGGCAATCCTGTGCTCTGTCTAGAACGTCAGAGGCAGGCACACTGCCCGCAGCTCTAGAACATTGATGGACAAACATTGTTCCGCAAGAGACCACCTTCCCTGGACTATGGAGTCTTCCAGAACTGCCCCCCAACCAGAGAGACTGGCATCAGTATTCACCATCTTCCTAACTACTGGAAGAAATTATTTCCCCTGCGTCAGATTCTGATCTACCAATCACTGAGGCTCAGCCAAACCCTGGGGGATAAAGAAATGCAACAATCTAGAGCTTGAACCCTTTGGTTGCAAAATGACAGAATGTTTGGTTGTAGAGGCCTGGAATGAGATTAGGTATAGGGAAATGCCTTGAATGAGAATACCATCCTCCCAAGCAGACTCATGCAGAGCCGAATGGAGGGGTGCTTTTTGCCCCTCACCTGTCCAACTTGAACCTTCAAGGCATTGGCCTTCCTTGCAGGCAGAAACACCTTTGCCTGGGCTGTGGTTAGAACTAGTCCCAAGTACTCCAGACACTGGATTGGTTCCAAAGCTGACTGACATTATGATCCAGCCCAGGCATTTCAAGAATTGAACCGTGAGATCTACATTCCATTTAAGGTCCTGTAGAGATTGATCCCTGAGCAGGTGGTCATCTAAACCCAACACCAAGATCCCTTGAGACCTTAGAAGTCCTAAAACTGGTGCCAGGATTTTTGTGAAGACTCGGGGAGCCCGAAAGGCAGTGCCACAAACTGCAAATGACGATCTATCGCCGAAACCTCTGATAAGCTTGAAAGATTAGCACATGCAGGTATGCATCCCCGATGTCAATGGATGCCAAAAAGTCTACCTGGAGCGAGGCCACCAACTAGCAGATTCCGTTCTAAAGAACCAAACTGAAAGATAAGGGTTCAAAGCCTTTAGGTCAAAAATAGGCCTTATGTCCCCGTTTGGTTTTGGAAACGTGAACAAGTTTGATTAGAATTCTGTAACCCTCTTGGCCGTTGGAACCTCTACAATCACCCCTTGAAGCCTCAAGCGGTCTAGTGCCTGAAACAGTAAGCGCTTTATTAGAGGCTCTGAGGGAATGCTGGACCTTAGAAAACACTGAGGAGGAGAGACTTGTAATTCCAGCCCGTACCCTTGAGACACCATTCACGTGACCCACTTGTCCTGTCAAAAGTCTCTTCAAAAGGAGGACTTGGCGCCAGCCTTCGAGTTCTTCTGGACCCAAGGTTTCTTTTGGGCCCGATTTTGAGGCCTGCTGCCTAAACTGCCTAGGGGCTGAAAAAGTTGAAGAGGCAGTCCCCGAGCTCTAATGACAGATGCTTGACCTTCCTCTTAATGGGAAGAAGAGCGTGCTTTCCCCTGGAAATTTTCTGGATATATTTATCCAGATCTTCACCAATCGTTCCCCATTAAAGGGAAAACCAGCCAACAACCTTTTGCAAAGGAAGTTCAGCCGACCAATTTTTTAACAAAATTCTGTGCATATGTACAGACAAGAGCTAAAAAAGGGAGACAAAGCCCAAGGTAAATCTGCCATATCCTCAGCAGAATCATCCTCCTGACTAGGCCTATTAGGCCGTTTGGTCTGATCCTTTAAGGCCTGACAAGCTCCAATTGCTGCAACTGCAGGCTGAATATAGGAACCAGCAAGAAAAATGAAAGCCTTTAATTGTGACTCCAATTTCGTATCAGCAGAGTCTTTAACTTGTCCAGGGGACAATGCACATGTCTTTAAACTCTTATTCAAGGAAGAGACTGCTGCATCCACAGCTGGTATGCTCCATTTCTTTACAAACTTGTCCTCCATAGGATAGAAGGAGAACCTCTTAGGAGGAACAAAAATTCTGTCTGGGTGCTCCCAATCAGAATACACCACTTGCTCTAATAGCGGGTGAAATGGAAAAAAAAGCCTGCGTGCTCTGAGGCGGCCCTAAAGACACCAAAGAGGAACACAGGGTCCCAGACTTCTTCTGGATGTAATTTAAATGCAGAACCATCTCCATCTCTGTAAGAGTGGATCAAAAGTCTTTGAAACTGGGAAGCTTGACAATTTAGGCATCTTCGGGCCCCGATTCCCCAGAAGCAGACTTCTCTGCCTGACCATCAGCTAGGTCATTGATTACTACATCATCCACCTCATCAATACATTCTTGTACCAACACAGGATTAGGAAAGGGGGGATCTCATGCCTTTTGCCACCCAGGTGACTGAAGCAATCATACCAGCAATTTTGTTTTCTAAACCAGCCAGAGCTGAGGATATATTGTCACTAGTAAACATATGCTGAGGCAGAGGCGCTGGTATTAGCCACAGTGCCAGACAGGCACAGAGGCTAAAACTGCCTGGTCGCCTCTGGTCTTTAAGGGGAAGCTATGACAGCAGAGCTCTGACTAGCCTCTTCAGGGGCTGCTGGTGGAACACATGTGCCTCTTGCTACCGCGCTCCCCCCACTCTGCTTTCTGCAAGAGTGCAATAGTAGCTGGGCTTGTGTGAACAAAAATAGCACAAATCTTTTAGCACAACATTCTCCCTGCAAGATTAATTCAGCATATATTACAGCCCCACAAAACACAACATAAAGTAAGGCTGCCACTTGCTAACACCCAGGCACCATCGTGCTCCCAAAAGGAATAGTCTGCTCCATGTTCCTTCATGCAGTTCCAGCCTCCCCGGCGTCAGGCACCACAGTGATCTGGCCGCCCACAGCTTCCTGATATCACTGCGCATGTGCAGCATCACCATGTGCATGCTCACGGAACCCACACTACTGCTCATGTGCAGTCCCAATGCACACACAGCATTCAGCCATCCAAATGGATCAGATAAACCAGTCCCCCAATTCCCAAATCGGCTTGGGACCATAAAAACTCAGAGAGCCTAACAACCGTGTCCATCACCTTTAAGACATTGGCAAAAACTGAGAGACTTCCTGTATGGAAGGGGTTATATAGAAGGGGACTTCCTGTATTTTTTTGGCCAGCTAGTGTTCATTCACCTATAGCTACTGCATAACCCAGATAGTAATGTATATAGCCTGTTCTTTGTCCAACTATGTACAATAACATTTTTTTTTTTTAAAAATGGGATTTTTGACTTGCTGTAAAATCCGTTTCTCAGATGTTCATTGACGGAAAACAGCTCCTGATATTCATAACCAATGGGTTATACTGTCCCCTACAGGAGTAGGACACTAGGCAGAAAATAATTCTGGCTACACCCATGGGCTGTCCCAGGGGGTATACTCCCTCTCTGCTATAGCCACTCAGTTTGTTACAAGCAGTGTCAGGAGAATTATAGCTCCACAGACAGGTGGGTGCTGTGTCCATCAATGAACAGAGAAATTAATTTTACGGTAAATCAAAAATCCCATTTTCTCTGTCGTTCATTGCCGGACACAGCTCCTGATTTTCTTAACCATAGGGACATCCCAAAGCAGTGTTAAACATGAGGGGTAGGAACAACAAAAAAATCCAAGGCTAAACATTAGCCAATCAGGCAACAGGAGTGCAAACAACTGGAGCCCACCTGAAAAAAAAAAAAAAAACACTCAGAGCATCAGGTCCTCCTGAACAGCAGCCTGTAAAACCTTTCGGTCAAAAGCAGCATCAGCAGATGCCGACACTACCACTTTATAAAACCTTGTAAAGTGTGCACAGACGACCAGGTGGCCGCCTTGCAAACCTGCATCACTGACGCCTGACAGAAAGCCCAGGAGACACTAAGCGCCCTATTAGAGTGCCCTTTGACAGGGAAAGGAGAAACCTGACCCGATGGAAAAGGCCTAAGCCTCCGTCTGATCCATCTGGAAATGGTCGAAGAGGAAGCGTGGAAAAGGATAACACCGCTCAGGCCAGTCAATGTCTACAATCCAAAGTGGGTGCTGAACCTCGGCTCGCCACCGGGAGAAGCATATATGAAGAAATTGCTCGCCCACCACCATGGGATCCAATGAAGAGAAAATTCCTTTATTCAAATAAATGGTACAAGGTACTGCAGGGTACTTTCCTACCCTGCTGTACCTTATTCCTTTTTTCACATAAATGGTACTTCTCTTCATTGGATACCGTGGTGGTGTGCGACCAATTTCTTCATATACGAAGAGGACGCGGACAACCCTTTTCAAGGTCCATCCGTGAGCACAGAGTAGAAAGACTTCGTAGCTGCCAGGTAAACCCTAACTGCACGGACCACATCCAAGGCATGCAAGGCCATTTCCTTCAGATGTTTAGGCCTGGGACACAGGGAAGGCAACACAATGTCTTAATTCAAATGAAAAGCAGAGACAACCTTTGGAAGGAACGACAGACAGGGGCGAAGAACAACCTTATCCCTGTGATTTACCAGGTAAGGTGAACGTCAGGATAACGCTGCCAGTTCTGAAACCCTGCGTGCAGAGGTGATAGCCACTAAAAAGGCCACCTTCTTGGACAGCGTAAGCAGGGGAATTTCCCGAATATTTTCAAAGGGAGGCTTCTGAAGTGCTGAAAGCACCAAATTAGGATCCCAAGGCAGCAACGGAGCACGCACTAGAGGAACCAAATGGTGGACACCCTGCAGAAGAGTACGGACCAGGGAGTGTGGGTAAAAGGTCATTCGAAGAAGACCCCAAAAGTCAAGACCTGGTCCTTGATGGTTCTCAAGGCCAATTTCTGTTCAACCCTCCTGTTAAAGGAAGGTCAAGAAACAAGCCACAAGAAGAGGAGCGAGGAAGAACCCCAAGAAAACACACCACGCAATATACATCTTCCACGTACGATAGTAGATCTTAGAGGTAGATTTCCTAGCTTTCAACAGTAGGAATCACTGACTCAGATAAACCCCTATCCTTCAGCACCTGGTGTTCAACAGCCAAGCCGTCAAAGCCAGCGTCTGTAAAGCAGGATGGAAGATCGGTCCTTGGGACAGCATATCCTCCCTCAAAGGAAACTGCCAAGGAAGGTCAGCAAACAGCCACACCAGATCGGCGTACCAAGCCTGGCCAGACCAGCCCGGAGCCGCTAACATGACCAGAATCCCTTCTGCCTTGATCCTGCATAGAAGTCTTGGAAGAAGCTTGAAAGGAGGGAAGGTGTAAATCAGACGACACTGACCCCACTGGGCCACTAGCGCGTCTGTGGCATCTGCCAGAGGATCCCTTGACCTCTGCACCTTCCTGTTGAGCCAAGACGCCAACAGATCCACCTTGGGAGTGCCCCACCAGAGAGACAGCTGATAACCACCTCCGAATGAAGGGACCACTCCCCGTGGTCAACGTCGCTGACTGAGTGAATCCACCTGCCAATTTTCCACCCTGGGAATGTGTACGGCAGAAAGGGCTAAAACGAACAGTTCTGCCCACCTTAGAATGCCTGCTACCTCCAGAGCCGCTAGGACACTTCTTGTGCCCCCTTGGTGGTTGACATAAGCCAGGGCCATGGCATTGTCCAATTGAATACGCACTGGATGACCCTGAAGACAATCTGTCCAATGATCCAGACACAGTCTGATTGCTCGGAGTTCCAAGACATTGATCAGGAGTCTGAACTCTTCCAGTGTCCAGATCCCCCGAGCAGAATTCTTGCCAAGGACACCTCCCCAGCCAGACAGGCAGAATCCGTGGTGACCATTGTCCAATACAAGGGGAGGAAGGAATTTCCCAGCCAAAGCACCAGAGAACGAAGCCACCACATCAGGGACTCCCGTCTCCCGACTCAGCCAGATCTGATTGTCCAGAGTCTGCGCAGTATAATTAGTCAGAATTTCCATTTGCTAAGACTTTGTATGGAACCGCCTCAAAAAAGGTAGACACCATTAGGCTCAGCACCCGCATGCAAGTCCGGAGGGATTACCATTTGTTGGACACCAGGAGGCAAATTGCAGCCTGCAATTTCTGGAGTTGGTCCAGAGGAAGAAGCACTCTGGCTAAAGCCGAGCCCAGAGTCAGGCCTAGATAGTCCAGCTTTGTGGACAGAACCAGAGCAGACATCTGAAAATTCAGAATCCAGCCGTACTCCCTTCCAGGTTCTCCACCAGAGAAGAGAGAGACTTCGCTCGCAGGAGATCGTCGTCCAAGTAGCCCAGTACCGCGATCCCCCTTTGGCATAGCTAGCACCGGAGCGAACACTTTTGTGAAGACCCAAGAAACAGATGCGAGACCAAAGGGTAATGCCACAAAACTGATAATGCTCCTCTCCCCCAGGAAAGTGGAGAAAATGCTGGTGACTGGCATATATTGAAATGTGAAGGTAGGCATCCTTGATATCGATAGAGGGGAGAAATCTCTGACGCAGGAATGCCACCTTGCGAATGGACTCCATTCTGAACTTCTGTACCTGCACAAAGCAGTTCAGCGCCTTGAGGTCCAGGATTGGACGCACTTTACCATCCTTCCAGGGAACTGTGAACAGGTTTGAGTCAAAACCCTGAAAATGTTCTGAGGTCGGAACCAGGACAATCATCCCTTGAAGGAAAAAGCCCTGCAAGCATTCTGGGGACAGGTGCAAGTTGGGAGGAAGTAGAGTGAAACTCGATCTTGTAGCCAGACCGAATGACTTCATGCACTTCGTCTTGCACCCGGGAAGTCCACAGGTCTGGAAACCAGGGAAGACATCCCCCCACCTCCGATACCAGTGAGGGCGCACCTTCATGCCTCTTCCCTGGGTCTGGAGAAGCCCTATCTTGGCTTGCCAGACCAGGTTTGTATCCTGCAGAAGAGGCCCTGAAAGGCTTCGAGCCCTTGTCAGTCGACCCTGAGGGACAAAAAAGCTTATGAGCTGAGAAGGAAGGCCCACATCTACGACGAGGTTTCCTTGCCCTTAGTAGACTGTGGAAGAAGTGTACTCTTCCCCCCCATGAATACTTTAATGATGTCATCCAGGGTAGCACCATACAGGCGATTTCCTTGAAAAGGAAGATCAGTCAAGGCCTTTTTTAAGTCTGATCCGCAGGCCAGCACTTGAGCCAAAAAAACAGCCGAGGGACCACTGCCAAAACAGAGGGAAGCCATCAGGGAAGCCGCATCCCAAGAGGCATCACAGAAACTGCAGCCCATTGACCAGCTGGTCCGGCAGCTTGGCAAAGGCAGGGGAGAGCTGTCCCCCCTCCAGGTCAGGATGTAGGAGCTTAGCCCACTCGGTCAGAGTTTGCGACACTAGGGGAGTGGTGAATACCAGCCTCATTGCCGAATCAGCCAGAGTGTACATAGTGCAGGCCACAGCTTCCGGTTAGCCAGATTCTTAAAGGCCGGGGACTCTTCAACTGGAATCAGGTTTGCCTTGGTTTAATCTGGAAACCGGAGGGTCCATCCCTGGTGGCAGTCAGTTCTTATCATAGGGGTAATGCCTAGTAAAGCACTTAGGGACCCCATGGGGATGCTTTGGTCGTCCCCACTCTTTAGCGGCAATTCTGACAAAATAGGCGGGGAAAGAAAATACCTTTGCCGCTTTGAATGGCTTGTGAGTGCCAAAGGGCATCTGCGCCTCCGTCGAAACTTCAGCTGCGTCACCCCTTATTCAGGGTCGAACGCATAGATACAATCAGTGCATCCATCAGCGCCTTTTCCTGCGGGGTCACAGACATGGAGGAATGATCTTCACTATCAGAGGTTGCCGACCCAGCAGGGTGACCCACGGTGGCCGAATCAGATTCAGGATCTGATGAGAGATGAGGCAGGGGCGCTTTTTGTTAGCCCGTCGCCTGAAAGCCACCTCCACCCAGGACACAAGGGACTACAGGGCCCCAGTCAGTGCATGGATGGATGGATGGTTGGGACCCGGAGGGCCCCGCAGCCTCAGAGAGGGTATCAGGTGGGGAAATGTGCTCCAAAGACTCCATGAATCACCAGGAGGAGCCCACAAAGTGTAAAACACTGCTAAGGGACAACCCCCCCACAATGCTGGCAGCACCACCCGGTCACTAGGCACAAAGCGAACCTCAGCAGAGAGGGAGAGGACCCCACCAGACTCACCATCCAGAAACAAGCGCCTGCAGCCACCAGGATAATTCACTACACGTGCGGCGATCAGGAAGTAAAATGATCCAGGAGTCGGCACCAGGGGATTAGGAGGAGCTCCCACTTTTATGGCTGCCGCTATTTCCATTGGCAAACCATGTATTGAAAAACACATTGCTAAAACATGGCCAGCGCGGCACTACGAGGCATACAAGGACCCAGGAGGGAGACCAGGCCTCAAGGACAGATCCAGGCAGAGCTCCCAATAGGTACAACCCCCCCCCACAAAATCGATTGTCCGGTTGCCGGCGGCGCACCCTTCCCTCCATAGCCAGTTGGCGCCCTGCCCCCATCCCGGGAAAGTAGCCAGACCTGCCAAATAGCCCCAGCGTGGGGGGGGTATGGGATGAGGGGCTTGGTAAGGTGGGGGCGCGCCTGCGGGACGTAGGGGTACCCGGGGGCCTAAGTCCACCCGTAAACCCTCCAGGGGGAGAAGGGGGGGCAGCTACTTACCATACCAGGAACCCCTCCAGACAGAACGCCTCTTTATCGCTGCGACTCGGGCCGAGACCCACACGTATGCGACCTCATAAGGAGTTTAACTCGCAGGCCGACCCCCGTTCAGTGGGGCTATGTCGCGACCGACCTAGCGCGGAGCTGAGGTCTGCACCCGCTCATTGGCCAGAGTGGGGTGACCACTGGATCTAGATTATCCAGCCCGTCGCTCAGTCGGGCAGTGATTGTAGATCTCAAAGGAAAAAAAATCCAGGCGAAAATATTTTCGATCTAAAAAAAGTTTTGCCAGGACCAAAGATCCAGGAAAGGAAATAGGTCCTTAAAGCAAAATTTGGTGCCTCAAGCCAAGGGGGTGGGACTTTAGGGGCTCAGTCAGGTAATAGGACATGTAGTAAATAAAAACTGTTGCAATTTATTGAAAATATAACATAATAATGCATACAATGATAATCATAATAATGTGTCAATGGGTTATAGACCCACGTGAGAAGGTGAGAAATAAGGTAGATAAGTGACAATGAATGGTGACTCTGATATAGATCTCTGTCTGTTCTTGCTCATATGTGTGAGCCGTTGGAAGTTTCAGATATACACTCTCTCTAACACGTTTCGGCCTGTATTGCCTTTATCAAGGAAGCGAGGGGGCCACCATATCTGAAAGATATATGGTAGGTACATGTCAGGAAATACGATGATTCGAAAAATAAGGAATTTTGTATAATGAGGTAAGTATACACATACTTGTGACTAAAAAGTCGGATCCCGGACCTTTCTATTTGTTCTCCCAAAACTATTCACACAGGATTTTGGAGGACTTGCCATCTGTGGTGTGAAGAAATTGTTGGTAAATAAAAATAAGAGTTTTATACGAGTAAAGAAGGGGGTGATATACCACAGACTTACATGAGAAATGTGGATACTTTGGTTCGTGTGGGAGGAGCCCTTCTTGGTTTGCCTGAAATGTTATAATAATGGCACATTATATCTGGAGTCAGAGGTAAATTTTAATAAATTCTTTCATGAACCGCTGTGTATAAGCTTAAGTCACTTACAGTTGTGGATGTAACGTGGGTATACCAGCAGGGGGAGCCCCGGTCTTGTATTCCGGTTATTCCCTGGTGAGTAAGGATGTGCAAGTGAGCCTAAGAAAAAAGGCATTTTAACACTTGAAAAGTGCATCCGACAATGCACAAATATAGCATTGTCGGATGGAGAACTTACTGTTTGTTGCAAAAGGAAAAGGGAGGGTATCCAATGGTAGCGCCACCTGGGCGTCCGTCACGTTCCCTCGGCTGGAGGGAAGTGGCGCCCTGTTGAAAATCCCCGGCTATTTATACCCACTGGCGCATGCGCATAGCGCATCGGGACGTCACGGCGCCGGCCCGGCTTCCGGGTCGGCGTGATGCGCCGGCTACGTCACTGGCTGGATGCGCGCGCAATCCATCCTGGCGTGCATCACGCCGACGCGGAAGCCGGGCCGGCGCCGTGACGTCCCGATGCGCATGCGCCAGTGGGTATAAATAGCGGGGGATTTTCAACAGGGCGCCACTTCCCTCCAGCCGAGGGAACGTGACGGACGCCCAGGACACGCTACCATTGGATACCCTCCCTTTTCCTTTTGCAACAGTAAGTTCTCCATCCGACAATGCTATATTTATGCATTGTCGGATGCACTTTTCAAGTGTTAAAATGCCTTTTTCTTAGGCTCACTTGCACATCCTTACTCACCAGGGAATAATCGGAATACAAGACCGGGGCTCCCCCTGCTGGTATACCCACGTTACATCCACAACTGTAAGTGACTTAAGCTTATACACAGCGGTTCATGAAAGAATTTATTAAAATTTACCTCTGACTCCAGATATAATGTGCCATTATTATAACATTTCAGGCAAACCAAGAAGGGCTCCTCCCACACGAACCAAAGTATCCACATTTCTCATGTAAGTCTGTGGTATATCACCCCTTCTTTACTCATATAAAACTCTATTTTTATTTACCAACAATTTCTTCACACCACAGATAGCAAGTCCTCCAAAATCCTGTGTGAATAGTTTTGGGAGAACAAATAGAAAGGTCCGGGATCCGACTTTTTAGTCACAAGTATGTGTATACTTACCTCATTATACAAAATTCCTTATTTTTCGAAGCATCGTATTTCCTGACATGTACCACCATATATCTTTCAGATATGGTGGCCCCCTCGCTTCCTTGATAAAGGCAATACAGGCCGAAACGCGTCGGAAGTTTCAGATATACACTCTAACGGCTCACACATATGAGCAAGAACAGACAGAGATCTATATCAGAGTCACCATTCATTATCATTGTATGCATTATTATGTTATATTTTCAATAAATTGCAACAGTTTTTATTTACTACATGTCCCATTACCTGACTGAGCCCCTAAAGTCCCACCCCCTTGGCTTGAGGCACCAGATTTTGCTTTAAGATTCATATCCGGGATGTTGGCTACACCTACACCTAAGGTATCAGGGATCAATATTTGATTTAGGAAATAGGTCCTTACTCCTGACTAAGCAGAAAAAAACTGAGTGGCTATAGCAGAGAGAGGGAGTGTACCTCCTGGGACTGCCCATGGGTGTAGCCAGAATTATTTTCTGCCTAGTGTCCTACTCCTGTAGTGGGCAGCATAAGCCAATTGTTATAAAAATCAGGAGCTGTGTCCGTCAGTGAACGAAATCGAAATTGGATTTGTGCTACATACTTACCAGTAAAATCAATTTCTTGAAGTACATGGGGCCCCTCCCCTCTTTTTGGGAATTTATTGCTTGATACAAAACTGAAGTACTTCCTGTAGAGGAGGGGTTATATGGGGAGGACTTCCTGTTTAATTGATCTGCCAGTGTCCATTTACCTATAGGTGGCGCATAACCTGCCGTATCCACAAAGACCAGAGTTTTAACTAGATTCTGACCCTGTCCCGAGTATGACAAGCCATTATACCATTATATTGATGTGCCTCACATTTTGGGTAAGGCTGTGCTGCAGTGGAATACGATGTATGACCACAAAAAGTCTTTTCCCAGAGGAATTAGACAAAGTGACATTCCCCTGCGCATGCCAGTAAGAATTTGTGGCCTGACCTTCCTATTATAGGCAAACTGCATGATGCAGTTCCCATGACCCTTTTTCAAAACTGTTTAAAAACGGTCTGAAAAAATTACCTTCCACTTTGACCAAAGCAACCATGTCAGGTACCAAGTACTGTTTTCCTAATGTGCTGGTAGAAAAACCTTTTCACTTATTACATGGTCCTTTAAACACTGATAAATGTCATCTGTGTCAATACTGAACATCGTCTCTTTTGCAATTAGCAGACATATATTCATACACAGATATTCACACACCTGATAGCGGCTTATTCTCTCCTGCTTCAACTGCTCAAATCGCCGTTTCAGCTCTGCTTGTCGCTCAACCTTTTTTTGCGCTCTGCCGACAAACATCACCTTTCCATTGACATCTTTTCCATTCATGTCATCCACGGCCTAGTACAAACAACAGTTTATTAGAGAAATCATAGACACAGGCCCCCACACTGGATAGCACAAGTTCTGTAGAGCTCCCGAGCACCTGGCACTCCCCTGCAAACATTCTCTGTCTGCCTGGTCCTCCAAGGGAGCTCTTACCTTATTTGCATCTTCATGTTTTTCAAAGCTGACAAAGCCAAACCCTTTGGACTTGCCACTGGGGTCAGTCATCACCTTAACGCTCAGAGTCTTGCCTACAGCCAAGAGACACCAGTTAACCACAGAGGTCACAGGGTCACAGCATGCAGGTGCACGGCACACGCATGATACCAGGTGCCCACATGCGGGAGCAGAGCCAAGGAGCTCATGAGTTTAATCACACGCTAAGCCAGAAGCAAGTGGCAACTTATTGGTATCAGAAATTCAGTTACCATATTTGCTGAAAGTCTCCTTTAGTCGCTCGTCATCCATATCTTCTCCAAAATTTTTGATGTAAACATTTGTGAATTCCTTGGCTTTGGCTCCAAGTTCTGCCTCCCTCTCCCGTCTGCATTTAAAACGCCCAACAAACCTGCAAAAAAAAACAAATATTTTGCACCATGTTTGTAAATGTAACAAACGTAACGTACAGTAACAGATGTTTCTAAACATCCTGGAAGAAACACTTGCAGTGATGCTTTGTTTAGGTATGGAAGAACATACTTCAGACTGAATTTAAAAGTCCACCCAAAAACCAGATCTACAGGAATATAGGGCTTTAAGTATTGCATACCAGCAGAAATTCACCATTAATAAATTCCCATTTTAAACACTTTATGCCCAAGCATCAATGCCAGTCATATCTTGACTGAAGCTAGTTTCCCTGTAAATCATTCCTTAGAGTAGACTAAACAGATGAAATGCAAAGGCCCACTAAAAACTCCTAGAAAAGTCCACATTCTACAATCCCTCACAGCACAACTCCTCTCACACTTTGCGGTCGTTCAGCAGCATGCCGTTCATCTTCTCAATTGCTCTGTCTGCAGCGTCTTGTGTCTCAAAGTGCACAAAAGCGTACCCCTTGGAGCCATTCTCATCACACACCACCTGTAGGAGAGTGGGTGTTAGAGGAGTCCTTGGTATTTATTGGTATTTATAATAAAAAAAAAAAAAAAAAAAGCATCCCAATAATAGTAGGCAAAAATGTCAAGATCAGAAACTAACCTTACATGAAAGAATGTTGCCAAACGCAGAAAAAGTGTCATAAAGTGCTTTGTTGTCTATTGATTTATCAAGGTTCTTTATAAAAACATTGCCCACGCCAGATTTTCTAAGTGATGGATCCCGCTGTGACCACATAATCCGGATAGGCTTTCCTTTTATCACATCAAAGTTCATAGTGTCCAGAGCCCGTTCAGCTGTAAACAAAAAAAAACAAACATCCTTTTAAGAATAAAAGTACATGTTTGGTTTGTGTGTTGCTTATGAGTTAGGACATTTAAACAGATTGCCTCCAGGTAAAACACTAAGAGCTGGTTCACACTGAGGCGACACGACTCCTTACTACTTCAGGGGCGACTTGTGCATTACCATGCACCACGACTTCAGAGCGACTTGCAGGGACTTCACATAATGGAAGTCTATGTAAGTCGCTCCGAGGTCGCCCCGAAGTAGTACAGGACCATTTTTCTAAGTCGGAGCGACTTGTGTCGCTCCTATTAAAAACGGGTCCTGTAGCGGTCAATGGACCGCGACTTGTAAGGCTGACAAGTCGCGCTAGTGTGAACCGACTCTAAATGTACAGTTGAAAAGAACTATTTTACCAGTCAAGATTCAAAATTCTGTTCCTATCATGGGAACCAATCGCTCCTTCAGGCACATCTTGGTAGCCCCTGTTCAGACTACACTGCATTTAAAGTGGAACTCCATAAACAACTATGTTGAAGATACGCTGTGAACTGTTACAGCTGCTTTGGATCTCAAGCAAACTTTCAAGCCATCTAACGGAGGCTAAGATGGCAGCTTCCTTGGCTGTAAAAGATTGGAGGGATTAAGTTTGGCTTTAAGCTATGCAGTTTGCTGTAACTGTGTTTATACTGTGACTAACAGTATTGCACGAAGCTATAAACTCCCTATGCAAGCAGGAGATTCAAAACAATTAGTTGCCAACGTTAATATATTTAACATCATAGGAGGAACCATAGAGCACTGCATGAGACACGGGACGTAAATGTACAATACCTGAATCTGGAGCCCAATACTAGATCTAAGATTACCTCTGCCAACAAGCAACAGGATAACATTAAAGCAGAAATCTAGGTCTTCCCTTTAGTCTTGTAGTCTCCTCTCCCGTACTGAAATGGCCTACTTTGAATTTACTGCATGCTCAGTTTCTCAGTGTGTGTTAGAACAGCAGCAAGTCATTTTCCGGCTCTAGAACACTGCATTATCTGGGATAGCAGAAACCAGGGAAGGGGAAAATGTAAGTGGATTATTAAACTACAGCTTTAATAAATACATTACCTAAATACAGACTGGGTGGGATTATGGGAAGCAGCATCGGTGGTAATAGGGCAAAGGAGAACTTCCCTCTATTATCACTGAATCTTGACGCACATCAAGTAGGTGTCTCTGCAATATTACAGTGCTGTAATACAGCATTAGCAGTGTGTCAACACACGGTGCAAGGTTTATCTGCAGAGCAAATGCAAGGTAAGTGCATTATTAACATCTGATTTGGGTAAACGGGATTGAGTGACATTCTTCAGGCATAAGTAGACGGACTGCAATAGCCTAAACTTTGGTTAGCAACACACACAAATGAATGGCAGCATGACAATGACACCCCTGAAGTAAAGCATCTCTAAGTTTGAAAATCCACCAGGCGAGGCTGTTCACATGTGGGTCCAAAGGCTTGGCTTGCAGATGTGGTGCATTGGTCCCATGCGAAAGTGGTAATAAACCCAAAAATGTAACATTGCAGCTTACCAATCAGATATGGTAGCTACATTCTGTTTTTTAGCCTTTTCCCCCTTTTTTTTTTACATGATGATCTGGCCATTAACACCTTCTTTATTAGAGTGTCTCCACTCTGGATGAAGGAGCACATGGGGGACCTGTGGACGGCAGCATTGTCAGCCTGAGGGGAGTTTTAGATGTACTACAAGATTTATACACACTGAAGCCAAATTACAGCTTACACATTATAAGCAGTTACAACAAACCGCTTTTTCAACCCTTTTGGGATAAAAGTTTTACATAAACAACACTAACAAGGTGCTTACAATGATCTGCTTTTAAGTGGTTTGTCTCATCCTGTAGCTGCTACATCTGCAGGACAGCTTGTTCTTTTGAAAAAAAAAAAAAGAGACTTAAGCTGGATACACACTATACAACTTTTTTTGTTCGATTTCCTTTAGATTTACCTTCAACCCTGTAGTGCAAGGGCCTGCATGATTGCACACACAAATTGAAAGTGTTTAGGTTTGACCCCATATTATATGGTTTTGGTAAATCTAGAGGAATAAATCTAAAGAAAATTGTATAGTGTGTATCCAGCTTTACTGGCCAGACCACTAGATGAAAGTAAAGGAAGAAGCCTAAAAAAGAAAACTAAATTACATCTAAGAATTGTAAGTGGCAATATAATGTTTAACACTGCTTTAAAGAAAAATGCTCCTAAAAATCTTGAGGCTGCAACTGCTGTTTGTTGGGTCTTACTTCTAAATTACTGACTATACTAGGAACAAGTATGCACAAATGAGTCATTTCAGTTAGGTACTAAAGACAAAGCACCAGTGTTAATTTCGTCGACTAAAACCGACTAAAACGTTTTCGTCGACTAACACAATTCAGATGACTAAAATATGACTAAAACTAAAATGGCATTTTAGTCAAAAGACTATAACTAAAACTAAATCGAAATTTGCTGCCAAAAATTAACACTGGTGCATGCTCAAAGCATAAATAATAACATATTAGATTTTTCACTCCAGGACCAGCAGTAGTATATAATGAGTTTGGAAATTGTAGAGAAATGCTTAAATAATGCATTACAAATTACAATTGAACCACAGCCATTTGATTATAGATGACTAAAATGAGTTTTAGTCGACTAAAATGTAGGGCGTTTTAGTCGACTAAAATATACTGGAGTTTTAGTCGACTAAATACGACTAAAACTAAAACACTTGCAGAAGACTAAAATAGGACTAAAACTAAAATGCCATTTTAGTCCTAAGACTAAGACTAAAACTAAATTGAAATTTGCTGCCAAAATTAACACTGCAAAGCACCATCCTCACAAAATGACAGCTAGCATTTTTCAGTCGAGAATTGGAAATGGCAGCCTACATATTTCTCTCAGGACCAATTTAAATAGCCAACACTGCTCAGACATTTTTTTTGCCATTCCCATGATGTACTTAACGTAGATCTCCAATGCCCATTACGAAAAAAGGAACAAGCCAATGAGTCCTGGAAGTGGCTTGGACTAGAATTTGAAACTAAACAAAGGAGAGTGCTATTTACACCCTGGGCTCACCTTTCACTGCTTGGCTTTGAGTCAGACATGTCAAACGCAAATAAAACAGGCCTAACTATGTGGAATTATTCTTCAAGTGGTCTCATTAAGACTACTGAGGCCATGCCTTCTTCAATCAAGAAAAACATATACATACACACACAGTAGTATAGTACCTTGGTAATTAGGTGCAATATACATTTTCGCAGGGAAAATGGCTTCATTTTCTGAAGTATCCAGCAGCATTATATTTAACCCCTTCACCCCTGGAAGGTTTTACCCCCTTAATGACCAAGCCATTTTTTACGATTCGGCACTGCATTACTTTCAACGAAAAGCCCACAAATAGAGCTTTCTTTTGGTGGTATTTGATCACCTCTGCGGTTTTTAGATTTTGCGCTATTAAAAAAAAAAAAAGAACGATCATTTTGAAAAGAAAAAAAAAACGCCATATTTTTTTACTTTCTGATATAAAACATTCCCAATAAAAAAATCAGTTTTGGCCAATTTGTATTCTGCTACATATTTTTGGTAAAAAAATCCCAAAAAGCGTATTTTATTTGGTTTGCACAAAAGTTATAGCGTTTACAAACTACAGGATAGATTTTTGGACTTAATTTTTTTGTTTTTATTAGTAATGGCGGCGCTCAGCGTTTTTTAGCGGGACTGCAAAATTGCGGCAGACAGATTGAACCCCTGACATTTGACACTTTTTCGGGACCAGTGACATTAATACAGTAATGAGTGCTAAATATTATGCACTGTTACTGTATGACACTGGCAGGGAAGGGATTAATACTGGGGGTGATCAAAGGGGTTAATGCATGCCCAAGCATGCTTGCTCACTGTGGGGGGGGGGGGGGGGGTTCTGTGACAGGCACAGAGAGATCGCTGTTTCAGCTTAGATGAAACTTCTGATCTCTCCTCGCCTGTGTGACAGAAGACTCGCCCGCTTTGTTTACATAAGCAGGCGGGTCTTCTGTCAGTTTATCTGACGATCGCGTGAGGCCGGCGGCAATCACCGCCGCTCCTCCCGCTGTGTCTAAACACAGCGGGAGCGCGGCTCCGGTGGCGCGAATTCTCATGCACAAAATCACGTAGTACCATGTGGTTTTGCGCAGCCGAGCCACCCTGCCGCAGTAATACTACGGTGGGCGGTCGGGCAAGAGGTTAAGGGTAGCCTGCCTTCATTTTTTACAAAGCAACAAGTTCAGTTTAACTTAGCCCTCAGTAGAATATTCCTACCTTACTTTTACTCCTCCGCCAGAAGTGACAGAAAATCCTGTCTAAACTAAAAGTCACAACTCCAACAGGGCTACTGAATCCCCATGTGGCAAAGCAGATTGGCCTAGCGTTGTCAGACGCAGCAAGTCACATGCTTCTCCATACAGAGAAATACTGTCATTTTCTTAGTTTGCTGCACCACTACTGTGATCAGTGTTAATTTTGGCAGCAAATTTCAATTTAGTTTTAGTCTTAGTCTTAGGACTAAAATGGCATTTTAGTTTTAGTCCCATTTTAGTCTTCTGCAAGTGTTTTAGTTTTAGTCGTATTTAGTCGACTAAAACTCCAGTATATTTTAGTCAACTAAAACGCCCTACATTTTAGTCGACTAAAACTAATTTTAGTCATCTATAATCAAATGGGTGTAGTTCAATTGTAATTTGTAATGCATTATTTAAGCATTTCTCTACAATTTCCAAACTCATTATATACTACTGCTGGTCCTGGAGTGAAAAATCTAATATGTTATTATTTATGCTTTGAGCATGCACCAGTGTTAATTTTTGGCAGCAAATTTCAATTTAGTTTTAGTTATAGTCTTTTGACTAAAATGCCATTTTAGTTTTAGTCATATTTTAGTCATCTGAATTGTGTTAGTCGACGAAAACGTTTTAGTCGGTTTTAGTCGACGAAATTAACACTGACTGTGATGCACTGCAGGCACTTCCTTTAGGTTTTTTTTATTGCATATTCACACTTATTTAAAAGCCTGTGCTTTCACTTCTTGTTTAAAAGTAACGAAGGATCTGATCATTTAACTAAAGAGCTAGGACTACTAATGTATAGGACATTTACAATATACTAAGCATATTAGAAATATGCAGGTCAGCCACAGTTTATATGCACACAGGTCAAGCTTGTGGGAGCAGCTGACATTCATGAGTTTATTTTTAGCTAGGTAGATTTATGGCCTGGTTACAGCTCAAGAGAACACCCGGAGGCTAATGCATATTATCAGTAACTAGCAAAAAAGCTCTAATGACTGAACAATATTAGCCTCAACATAATCTGTGTCCACTGCTAAAAACCTTTGGACTGGATTAATGCACAATATTTGAACACAGCTCTCCAGAATATTGGGTACAGAAAACTAAAGAACTAAGCGCGCACAAAAAAGGAAAAGATGCATTGGTTAAAGGTTAAAGATGTAGGTCAAGACCTGAAAACTGTATCAATGTTGATAGTTGACACAAATGGAACATTGTAATACAAAATAAAATTTTAAGGGAACCTGTCAGCATAGAAATACTAAAGCTGTGACTGCCGACTTGTTTGAGATGCTACATATGCTCTGGGGCTGTACAGTTAGTTCCCAAATGATAGGTTCTTTAGGTTTGTTACTAAACCTGGGACCCTGCAGTCAATATATCCGATCTCCCACAGTACACAGAACATGGAAATGCAATTTTAGTGACATTAAACTGCTAAATACCTTTTCTCATCAGCAGTATATAGCAGGCTTGTGACTTCTATCAGTGTGAGGTTAAAGCTTGTAGAAGGATTTATCATTATCCTCTGACTGTCCTATGAGGCTGCAGGATCCTGACCCTCTGTCTGGACAGTGATTGGTCCTGTGCTGATCACATGCACCCTCCCAATAAACACTCTCCAGCAATACACACCAAACTGAGAATGTGCAGAGTACCTGCAAGGCTCTGTACTATAAGAAGATGGTTTTGGGGACTGTGGAAGAATCAGGATCAAAGCCTTTTTACACATTGTGGTGGATTAACCCTTGAGGATTCACAGTGAGGATATATTCAAACTGATTTTACTGTTGTGGGTTTAGTAACACTAAGTTGAATTTGTAATTTGAACAGGTCAATTTTTTTTTAAGTGCGGCTCCAGCCAAAACAAATGTTTACGTTTTTTGTGGTTAGCATAGGGAAAGGTTAAAACCCCTGTATGGTTTGTTTTGCTGTCTGCACACGTTCAGAAGGTTTCACCCCAATTTCTGTCCCTGTGACAATTGGAATTTGAAAATTGTGGGTTGTTGTACCATTGAAAATGGTACGATTTGTACCAAAATTAAAAATATGCAAAATAAGTGTGCAAAATGCGACAATAAATTAAAATGTTTGTTCACCAATGCCAGAAGTCTGCCAATCAAAATAGGTGAGTTGGAAGCTCTGGTGCATGAGGAGAACTATGATTTTATTGACCACATCCCGCCCGCCCTATAGCAGATTGACGGCGGGATTGTGGTTGTATTATCCTGACCGGACGTCATGACGGCGGCAGGATAATACAGCTCTGCGTGCCCCCCGGCAGGCTCTTTACCATGTGACCAGCCGTGTCCAATCAGTGCCCATCATTGCCATCTATCAGTGTCGCCCACCAGTGCCCATTATTGTCCACCAGTGCCGCCTATCAGTGCCCATTAGTGCCGATCAGTGCCGCCTATCAGTGCCCACCAGTGCCGCCTATCAGTGCCCACCAATGCTGCATATCAGTGCCACCCCATCAGTGCAGGAAAAAAAAAAAAAACTTATTTACAGAATTGTATAACAAACAAAAAACCTTTTTTTTCAAACTTTTCGGTCTTTTTTTATTTGTTTAGCAAAAAGGAAAAAACCCAGAGGTGATCAAATACCACCAAAAGAAAGCTCTATTTGTGGGGGGAAAATGACATAAATTTGGTGTAGGTACAGTTTTGCATGACCGCGCAATTGTCATTCAAAATGCAACAGTGCTAAAAGGGGAAAATTGTCCTGGGCAGGAAGGGGGTGAAAGTGCCCTGTATTGAAGTGGTTAATATTCCTGTCTATTCTCGCTTTCGGAAAAACAGGGTAAAACGGAGGGTTGGTGGT
The DNA here is from genome assembly GCF_965119305.1 of Pelophylax lessonae. Classification (NCBI taxonomy): domain Eukaryota; kingdom Metazoa; phylum Chordata; class Amphibia; order Anura; family Ranidae; genus Pelophylax; species Pelophylax lessonae. The sequence continues at coordinate 374,513,546 of NC_138769.1, read as the reverse complement.
GTTTGTATGTGAGAAGTGATCTCAAAGTGAGTGTGAAAGAGGACCTGGTTGATGGAGAGTGTGCCGAGTCTGAAGCAGTATGGGTTGAAATGTACATGGGTGTGTGTAAAACAAAGATTATCATTGGAGTTTGTTATAGACCTCCCAGTATTAATGAGGTGATAGAGAAAGTTAAAAAAGCTATAAAATAAGAAAAGAACTTAAAAATATAAAAATGAAGGAACACTATCATTGTTTAATTGTTACAAGGAATATAACAGAATATGTAAAAAGGAAATCAAGGACACAAAAATTCAAAATGTATGACCAATTGCAAAAGATAATAGGACAAACCCTAAAAAAATCTTCAAATATATTAATAGTAATAAGATCAGGTCTGAACATGTAGGCCCTTTACAAAATAATCAGGAGTGGGTGAATGGGGACAAAGAAGGCAAATTTATTAAATAATTTCTTCAGCTCTGTGTATACAAAAGGAGCGTGGGGGAGCTCATGTCCATAATGAGGATCGTATTGACAAAGCCCCAAATGATCCACAATGGCGCAAAAGTGATATGGTCGAGAAATATTTAGATAGAATAAGGGTGGATAAAGCACCTGGACTAGATGGCATCCACCCACGGATCCTAAAAGAATTGAGCGCTGTAATTTCAAAGCCTTTGCTTCTAATTTCTAGGGACTCGTTAAGGACTGGAATAGTACCATTGGATTGGCGTAGGGCCAATGTGGTGAATATACTTAAAATGGGATCAAAGTCTTTGCCAAGTAACTATAGACCTGTTAGTTTAAAGCGGAGTTCCGGGCACAAAAACAAAAAAACTTTTTTTTTGTGCCCATCCGCTTGGTCTCCCTCACCTGAAAAGGAATTGGATAGTTAGGCATTTTTTTTTTTACTTACCTTGTAATTGGAGATTGAATATACTCACCTATTCTCTACTTCCTCCCTCTGTGCCGCGGCTCCGACGTCACTTCCTGTCTTGCGATGATTCCTGGGAGCTGAACGTCATCGCTCCCAGGAATCAATGTGACGGCCCCGCTTGTCACTTCCGGGCGACGCCGCATTCCCCGCTAAACAGCTCCTGGGCATGCCCAGAAGCTGTGGAGGAATGCGGCGCTGCACCGGAAGTGACGAGAGGTGCCGGTGCAGGCGCATTCTGGGAGAAGAAGACGCGGAAGAGGATCGCGCCGGCTTCAGCTGCCCACAAGAGAGATGGCAACGCTGTGGAAGAAATTTTATAAGTGAGTATTTCATCTTGCAGGTAAGTGCGAACTGGGACAGATCAGAGGCTAGCCATTGTGGAATGTACTAGCCCTGACTGTCCCGGGGTATGTTTGTTGAAAAATGGTTTCTGTGCCCGGAACTCCGCTTTAACTTCTAGTCGGGAAGATATTGGAGAGTTTAATCAAAGACCATATAGATGAGTTCTTGCTGGAAAAAAAAAGTATTTTAAGCAACAGACAGCATGGATTCATGAAAGAGAAATTGTCAAAACAAACCCGATTTCTTTTTATGAGGAGGTAAGTAAAACCTTGGACAGAGGGGTGGCGGTGGATGTAGTATACTTGGATTTTGCAAAAGCGTTTGACAGTTCCCCACACATGGCTAATGTGTAAGGTAAAGTCTACAGGCTTGGAAAGATCGGTTTGTAGTTGGATAGAAAATTGGCTAAAAGATAGAATTCAGAGAGTAGTGGTTAATGATTCTTACTCTGAATGGTCTAAGGTTATCAGTGGTGTACCCCAAGGTTCAGTGTTGGGACCCTTACTTTTTAATATCCTTATAAATGATTTAGGGTCTGGGATTAAAAGTACCATTTCAGTCTTTGCAGATGACACCAAGCTTTGCAGTGGAATAAACTTCCTTACAGGATGTCTCCAACTTACAAGCTGAACTCAATGCACTGTTTCATTGGGCAACTATGTGGCAAATGAGAATTAATGTTGATAAATGTAAAGTTATGCACTTGGGGGCTAAGAATATGCATGCATCATACATACTGGGGGGGGGGGGGGGGGGGACTGGGGAAATCCATAGCGTTGAAGGATCTGTGTGTTCTGGTAGATCCTAAGCTTAATAGCATGCGATGCCAAGCTGCGGTTTCCAAAGTAAGCAAAGTCCTTTCTTGTATTAAGAGGCATGGGCTCCAGAGAGATATAAATTTGCCCCTGTACAAATCATTAGTAAGACTTCATCTGGAATATGCAGTTCGGTTTGGACATCAGTTCTTAAAAAGGATATCGGGGAACTGGAGAAAGTGCAGAGAAGGGCAACCAAACTGATAAGAGGCATGGAGGACCTCAGCTATGAGAAAAGATTAGAGGAACTCAATTTATTCTCTCTTGAGAAGAAGAGATTAAGGGGGATATGATCAACACGTATAAATACATAAGGGGTCCATATAGTGAACTTGGTGTTGAGTTAATAAATTTAAGGTCATCACAGAGGACAAGGGGGCACTCTTTACGCCTGGAGAAAAACGGATTTAGTCTCCAAATTCGGAAAGGTTTCTTCATCGTAAGAGATGTGGTTCTGGTTAGATCACTAGATTTTTTTTTTTTTTTTTAAAGCAAAGGCCTGGATTCTTTCCTGGATGTACATAATATAAATGGGTACTAATATTTACAGTTAAAATTGATCCAGGGAATATCCGATTGCCTCTCGGGGAGCAGGAAGGAATTTTTTTCCCCAGCTGTAGCAAATTGGATCATGCTTTGCTGGGGTTTTTTTCACCTTCCTCTGGATCAACTGCGGGTATAGGATTGTATGGTTGGGTTTTATTTACTGGTTTTTGTTTTTTATTGGTTGAGCCAGATGGATTTGTGTTTTTTTCTCAACCTGACTAGCTACAGTGCCTTGCGAAAGTATTCGGCCCCCTTGAACTTTGCGACCTTTTGCCACATTTCAGGCTTCAAACATAAAGATATAAAACTGTAATTTTTTGTGAAGAATCAACATGTGGGACACAATCATGAAGTGGAACGAAATTTATTGGATATTTCAAACTTAATTTTGCACGCCCAATTTTTCAGTTTTTATAGTTATTTAGCCCCTTTACTTTCAGTGCAGCAAACTCTCCAGAAGTTCTGTAAGGATCTCTGAATGATCCAATGTTGACCTAAATGACTGATAAATAGAATCCACCTGTGTGTAATCAAGTCTCCGTATAAATGCACCTGCACTGTGATAGTCTCAGAGGTTCGTTTAAAGCGCAGAGAGCATCACGAAGAACAAGGAACACACCAGGCAGGTCCGAGATACTGTTGTGGAGAAGTTTAAAGCTGGATTTGGATACAAAAAGATTTCCCAAGCTTTAAACATCCCAAGGAGCACTGTGCAAGCGATAATATTGAAATGGGAGTATCAGACCACTGCAAATCTACGAAGACCTGGCCGTCCCTCTAAACTTTCAGCTCATACAAGGAGAAGACTGATCAGAGATGCAGCCAAGAGGCCCATGATCACTCTGGATGAACTGCAGAGATCTACAGCTGAGGTGGGAGACTCTGTCCATAGGACAACAGTCGTATACTGCACAAATCTGGCCTTTATGGAAGAGTGGCAAGAACAAAGCCATTTCTTAAAGATATCCATAAAAAGTGTCGTTTAAAGTTTGCCACAAGCCACCTGGGAGACACACCAAACATGTGGAAGAAGGTGCTCTGGTCAGATCAAACCAAAATCGAACTTTTTGGCAACAATGCAAAACGTTATGTTTGGCATAAAAGCAACACAGCTCATCACCCTGAACACACCATCCCCACTGTCAAACATGGTGGTGGCAGCATCATGGTTTGGGCCTGCTTTTTTTTCAGCAGGGACAAGGAAGATGGTTAAAATTGATGGGAAGATGGATGGAGCCAAATTCAGGACCATTCTGGAAGAAAACCTGATGAGTCTGCAAAAGACCCGAGACTGGGACGGAGATTTGTCTTCCAACAAGACAATGATCCAAAACATAAAGCAAAATCTACAATGGAATGGTTCACAAATAAACATATCCAGGTGTTAGAATGGCCAAGTCAATGTCCAGACCTGAATCCAATCGATAATCTGTGGAAAGAACTGAAAACTGCTGTTCACAAACGCTCTCTATCCAACCTCACTGAGCTCGAGCTGTTTTGCAAGGAGGAATGGGCAAAAATTTCAGTCTCTCGATGTGCAAAACTGATAGAGACATACCCCAAGCGACTTACAGCTGTAATCGCAGCAAAAGGCGTCGCTACAAAGTATTACCTTAAGGGGGCTGAATAATTTTGCACGCCAAATTTTTCAGTTTTTTATTTGTTAAAAAAGTTTGAAATATCCAATAAATTTCGTTCCACTTCATGATTGTGTCCCACTTGATTCTTCGCAAAAAATTACAGTTTTATATCTTTATGTTTGAAGCCTGAAATGTGGCAAAAGGTCGAAAAGTTCAAGGGGGCCGAATACTTTCGCAAGGCACTCTAAATATCTGTCCACAAACACACAGTTGTAGATTGGTTGCAAAAGCACATTCGCTTTCTTTAGAATGTTGTGGAAACAAGGATTGGTGATAAAGCTTCAGTGGAGACACTTTTTTCCCCATTATAACTCTTACAGGAGTGAATTTTCCTTTCCTAGGGCTACATTTCCTCTCACTTCCTGTTGTCTCCCTCCTTTTGTAAGTATGAATCGTATGCAAGTCGGATGTTTGTAACCCAGGGACTACCTGTAATTCTTCCTTTAAGCCCCGTACACACATACCGATCGTCGGCCGAACGATCGGCCGTCTTTTGTCCAGGGCTGTCCTGTCTGTTGAAAACTGCAAAAGACTGCACACGAATTTTGTCGGCCAACAACAGCCGACTGCAGAAGTGATGTCATGTGATGGTTAACTTTCCTTGTCTTTTTTCTTTTCTGAGCATGCCCAGTCTTGCTAATCGGCTGTCTGTCGGCCGAAATCTGTACTGACTGGCGAATAATCGGCCGTTCTGGTGTTGGCCAACAAAAATTTTAATGCCTGCACGACAGATTCTGTTCGGCCGAAAATGCGCTGTCGGAAGCATCATACTAACAAGCCTACAATCGGCCGATCCGTCGTCGGCCGAATATTTACGGCCGACAATCGGTACGTGTGTACGAGGCTTTAGGCTTGGTTCAGACTGGTGCGACATGGGATCTTACTTGTGAGACTCCAAGTCGGATGACATGTGAAATTCAATGTTTCACTATGAGAGCTGTCATACCTGATACTACACAAGTCTGTCTGACTTTAGAAAAGGTTCCTGCACTACTTTGGTCCAACTACAGAGTGTAAAAGTCACATCAAAGTCAGGCTCCAAAGTTGCATGACGGAGTTGGGAAAGTGTTGAACAGAACCTATTAAATCAGATGTAAACTATAAATGAATGACACCAAGCTTGCTAATGCAATGGGTAAACAACTGCCTATATTTAATAAAACACTACTTTTCAGCCTGTGTTGCATATTGGTTCGGTTTCTTCCTGAATGCTGCCTGTGTCAGCTGCAACAGGTGTGTGTATGTTCTGTGTAGGAGAATTCAGCTCCAGTCTGACTGTTGCATACAGATCTTAACCGTTTGCCGACCGCCAACAGTAATATTACTGCAGCAGTACGGTTTCCCTGGGTCCAGTGACGTAGACCTACGTCACTGGACTGCTGGTGATTTTTTAGACACAGCGGGAGTCCGGCCACAGGAGGAGCGGCTCCGATTGCCGCTGCCCTCCCGCGATCGTTGGGGAAACAGTGAGAAGCCCGCCTGCTTATTTAAATAAAGGCGGATCTTCTCAGTGACAGACAGGAAGAGATCAGCAGATCCAGCATAGCTAAAACTGCAATCTTTGTGTCTGTCACAGAAACCCCCCCAACACACGTCAGTAAGCATGAGGCATACATTTAACCCCTTGATCAACCCCAGTATTAACCCCTTCCCTGCCAGTGTCATTATTACAGTAACAGTGCATATGTACTGATTTCTGTAGTAATGTCACTGGTCCCCCCAAAAGTTTCAAAAATGTCAGTTAGGGGTCCGATCGCAGATCGCTGCCATTACTAGTAAAAAAATAAAAATGGCATAAGTTTTTCCCGTAGTTAAACGCGATAACTTTTGCGCAAACCAATCAAAATTCCCTTATTACGATTTTTTTTACTAAAAATATGTAGCAGAAAACAAATTTGCCTAAAATGTTAAAACTTTTATTTTTAATTTTTTATTTTTTTGGGAATGTCATAGCCTGCAAAAAAAAAAAAAAAAAATTGCACAGGTGATCAAATACCACCAAAAGAAAGCTCTATTTGTGGGAAAAAAAGGACGTACATTTTGTTTGGGTAGAGCGTCGCACGACCGTGCAATTGTCAGTTAAAGTAAAGCAGAGCCGAATCTCAAAATAGGGCCTGGTCAGAAGGGGGGCAAATCCTTCCGGAGATAGTGGTTAAGCTGGCCATACATGGCTCAAAAATCGACAGCTTCAGAAGGGACCAGCCAAACAATCCATGTGTGGCTACAAATCAATTTCTGACCAACCACCCTTTCTGTACATTATTGCTTGATCAGCACTGATCTGTGTATTTTGACGGCAGAGGAGTCACCGTCGCCCTGCTGTCAGAATACAATGCTGAGGATTCCCGCATCCACGTGAATGGGGGAAATGGGTCAGTTTTTAAATTCGACCCGCTGGTTAAACAAAAAAAATAGACCCATGTATGTCCAGCTTTAATAGGAGCCCTGCTGTGGCTTTATTCAAGCCCTTGGCAGGCCTTCAGGAAGCCCTGTAAAACCTATGCAAAATTTCATGGTCTTGATGCTAGCTCATGCAATACCTAAAAACAAAAAAAATGTAGTTATTTGCAACTTCGAAATCATTGCGTGCGGTGGCTGCATCTGTTTTTTTTTAGATTTTTATTCCTGTATTTCACCTGGTTATCTGGCTAGTAACATCTCCTGTATTAAGCCTGGTACACACAATTTTTTTCCTGTTAAACCCAGCGAATTTAAAAAAAAAACAAAAAAAAAAAAAAAACTGTCCTCTCCAGTCTGAGCCGCTGTAACTCACTAGGCGAAGTACACCAATCTACCCCCGCTGAGCTATTGTGTTCTGACAAGGGGACGCCCCTGCCAGAACACTCCGTTCAGCGCTCTCTACCATTGGCCAAAAGTTCTGTTTGGGAGTCTGTCGGCTGCTGGTTTTCCAGCATGCACGGTCGGCTGGTCAGACAGACCGACAAACTCAGCCGAATGTCACCGTGTTTTTTTTTTTTTTTTAAAAAGCTAAATGTCCCCTGAGATTCAGCCCATGTGTACCCGGGTTTAACCACTTTACCTCCGCTCACATGGAGGCTACTGCGGCACTTTGCCACGATCCCGTCCAGCGACATAGACCTACGTCGCTGGACTCCTCCCCCTGTAGGCGCGCTCCCGCTGTTCTCATTCACAGCGGGAGTCGGGCCAGGGGAGGAGCAGCGGCGATCGCCGCTGCTCTTACCCGATCGTCGGGGATCGAGTCTGGAGATCCGCCCGCTGTGTGTAAACAGAGCGGGCGGATCTCCATAGTGACAGGGAGTGACAGATCGGAGTGTTCAGCATAGCTGGACATCCGATCTGTCCATCTCACAAAGTCACCTCCCCCCCCCACACGTCAGTAAGCACCAGGCATACATTAACCCCTCCCTCTCCAATAAAAATAACCCCTTCACTGCCAGTGTCCTTTTTACAGTAACAGTGCATATATATAGCACTGATTACTGCAGTAATGTCACTGGTACCCCCAAAAGTGTAAAAAATGTCAGTCAAGGGTCCGATCTGTCCGCCGCAATGTCGCAGTCCCGCAAAAAAAAAAAAAAAAAAAAAAAAAAAAAAATCGCAGATCGCCGCCATTACACGTTAAAAAAAAAAAAACACCAAAAATGACAGAAATCTTTCCTGTAGTTAGTAAACGCAATAACTTTTGCGCAAACCAATCAAAATACGCTTATCGTGATTTTTTTTAACAAACATAGGTAGCAGAAAACAAATTGCCCAAAAATTTAAAAAAAAATTAGATTTTTACATTTTTTTGGGGGGGAATTTCATATAAAAAAAATGTGAAAAATATTGTTATTTTTTCAAAATAAACGCTCTTTTTTTGTTTATAGCGCAAAAAGTAAAAATCGCATAGGTGATCAAATACCACCAAAAGAAAGCTCTGTTTATGGGAAAAAAAGGACGTAAATTTTGTTTGGGTACGGCGTCGCACGACCGCGCAATTGTCAGTTAAAGTCGCACAGCGCTGAATCGCAAAAAGTGGCCTGGACGGAAGACAGCAAAATCCTCCGGTGGTAAAGTGGTTAAGGTGTCTGCATTGTGAATTAGGCAGTAAAGCAGCATTATTAGTATGTGGAGTGGGTGGTGTTAAGACTACAAGATTTAGCTGGACTTCACTTACAAATTGAAGCCGAACTCCAACTAACACTTTATAAGCAGTTACAGAAACCCATTTCTTCCTTTTGGTATAAAGTTTATACATACAAGATTATCATTGTAAGCACCCCTGTCAGTGTTGCATGGTTTGTCTCAAGCCTCAAACTTCTAAATTGGCAGGACAGCATGGTCTGGTTCACACAAGTGCGACAAGCGCTCCGACTTGGAGAGCACAAGTCACACAGCATGTAAAAATTAAACGTTTCCCTACGAGAGCAGTCTTAAGAGATGTATGGCATTTTTTCCCCCCATTTATACTTACCTAGGTAGATGCAGCATTGGTCCCCCGATGCCTCTACACTGAGAACCGAGCGATCGAACACCGCCTGCACTCACACACTGCACTGCTGTGATCCATAGGAGATGTACAGCCAAACGGGCTTTGGCTGTACATCTCATTTAACTGGTCTGACTTTTTAAAAGGTTCTTACACTACTTTGGTATGACATTATATATATATATATATATATATATATATATATATATATATATATATATATATATATATATATATATATATATATATATATATATATATATACACACACACAACTTTAATATCACTTTCACAGGGAATACATTTAACATTATAATGAAACTGCCTGAAATTCGATATTCCTGCCTATTGTACTTAGTTTTTGGTTCCAACAGCTTAGAAGCCGATACCTGGCATCAAGCATCTACGGTAGTGGTACGCCGAAATGAACATTTTGGTGCCGATACCAAATATTCAGGATGCATTTGGCTGAAACCAAAATTTTAAAAATATATATATTATATATTTCTATAAACATTTAACTGCATTATATGCAAATTTTTAATATCATGAATTTAAATGAATATGAATTCATTGTCGGCCATTAATGCCATTTTTTGAAGCAGTGTTAAAAATTCTGCTTGCTGCATATTTGGCAAACTGCACCAAAAACGCACCTTCCCATTGCAATGCATTGAAAACGCTGGAAGAACACAACAATGTACCCGTGTTACGTTTTTGATGCATATTTTGAGACACATGACCTATGAAAAACACACCCTAAGCAAGGTAAAATCGTGGGTGTTTTAGGCACAACACTGAAAACCCTATTTTCAGCCCAATCCTTTTTGCCAGATCCCCCTGAAATATAGGAGGGACAAGTACCCAATCCAAAGCTGATCATACACTAAACAATCTGATTTTGCAACCTCTGTACAATCCTTATATTTACTGAACCTATGTAATAGGACTAATCTAAAAAATCAATACAGTTGGTATCAAATCAGGCAGCTCATTGCACTACATAGTTGTTGGTATCAGGCACCTCCTTGCACTACATAGTTGTTGGTATCAGGCAGCTCCTTGCACTACATAGTTGTTGGTATCAGGCAGCTCCTTGCACTACATAGTTGTTGGTATCAGGCACCTCCTTGCACTACATAGTTGTTGGTATCAGGCACCTCCTTGCACTACATAGTTGTTGGTATCAGGCACCTCCTTGCACTACATAGTTGTTGGTATCAGGCACCTCCTTGCACTACATAGTTGTTGGTATCAGGCACCTCCTTGCACTACATAGTTGTTGGTATCAGGCACCTCCTTGCACTACATAGTTGTTGGTATAAGGCAGCTCCTTGCACTACATAGTTGTTGGCATCAGGCACCTCTTTGCACTACATAGTTGTTGGTATAAGGCAGCTCCTTGCACTACATAGTTGTTGGCATCAGGCACCTCCTTGCACTACATAGTTGTTGGTATAAGGCAGCTCCTTGCACTACATAGTTGTTGGTATCAGGCAGCTCCTTGCACTACATAGTTGTTGGTATCAGGCAGCTCCTTGCACTACATAGTTGTTAATAGATCTAAAGAAGAGGGTACAGTCAGATTGTATAGTATATGTTCAGCTTTCGGCTACATACACACTATGATCCGATTGTACATTCTCCCTTTGACCTACCCCCAACTATATAGTGCAAAGGGGCTGTCTGATTCGATACTATCTGAAGTTTCAGTTTGTCCTCATATTGCATAGTTAGATAGAGGTAAAGGAGAGTGTACAATTAACCACTTAAGGACCAGGCCTATTTCTGACACTTCTTGTTTACAAATTAAAAATCTGTATTTTTTGCTAGAAAATGACTTAGAACCCCCAAACATTATATATTTTTTTTCAGCAGAGACCCTAGAGAACAAAATGGAGATTGTTGCAATACATTGTCACACCGTATTTGCGCAGCGATCTTACAAACGCAATTTTTATGGAAACATACACTTTAAATAAAAAAATAAGAACACAGTAAAGTTAGCCCAATTGTGAAAAATAATGTTACGCAAAGTAAATTGATACCCAACATGTCAGGCTTCAAAATTGCGCACGCTCGTGGAATGGCGACAAACATTGGTACTTAAAAATCTCCATAGGCAACGTTTTAAAAAATTCTACAGGTTACCAGTGTAGAGTTAAAGAGGGGGTCTACGGCTAGAATTATTGCTCTCGCTCTAACGATCGTGGCGATACCGCACGTGTGGTTTAAACACCGTTTACATATGTGTGCGCAACTTGCGTATGAGTTCGCTTCTGCGCGTGAGCTCGGAGGGACAGGCGCTTAAAATTTTTTTTTCTTATTTTACCTTTTATTTTTACACTGTCCCTTTAAAAAAAAAAAAAAAATGTTTTGATCACTTTTATTCCTATTACAAGAAATGTAAACACCCTTTAAGGCCGCTGGGAGGAAGCGATGTAGGATGTCGCTCCGGTCCTCCAAGGCCATAAAGTCAAATGGGGGGCAGCTTGCCCTCACTTGACTTCCTGCCTAGGAGGGGAAAGGACCGGATTGTTTTCCCCATTACCGACGGCTCCGGTAAGTAGGGAAAACGACCTGGAAGCAGGAGAGGGAGGCCTAAAAGTGATCCCGCAGCAAATCTGCCGCTGGGACCACTTTTTTTATGTGAAAGGGGACCGCACGCCCTGTAAAAAAAAAATTCTGGGGTTATGGCAGCTATCTGCTGCCATAACCCCAAAGTATCGACGTAAAACAGCACCAGCGGTCCATAAGTGGTTGTAACGGCTGAAGATAAAGCCTTCAGTGTGCAGCTCCTCCCTCGGTCCCCCCTAATACTTATCTAAGCCCGATCTCGGTCCAGCGATGTGCACGAAACCCAAGGCTCTTCTCGGTCTCTACTTCCTGACTGCCTGAGATGCAGCTGCAGGAGCCATTGGCTCCCGCCAGAGCAGGGATCCTCAAACTATGGCCCTCCAGCTGTTGCTTAACTTCACATTCCATTATGCATTGTAAAACTCTGACATTCACAGACATGACTAGGCATCATGGGAATTGTAGTTCACAGACAACTGGAGGGCCGTAGTTTGAAGACCCCTGGGCTAGAGCTTCACGATTCTGGATAAAACGAGAACCACAATTTTTTTTTTTGGTATATATGACGATTCTCACCATAACATCTTTCACATTATACAAAACAATTGAGCGAACTTTACTGTCTTTTTTTTTTTTAATTAAAGCGTATTTTTTCCCCAAAAAAAATTGCGTTTGAAAGACTGCTGTGCAAATACAGTAGAGCTGCATGAGTAAAAGTAAAAAAAAAAAAAAAAAAAAAACATTGCGATCTCAATTTAAACCCCTGCACGATCTTAATCTGGCATTTCCACGATTTATACAGCGCAGAGTTGCTCTGTGCGCACTCACAGCTATCAAAAAAAACCTCCAGCAAATGTTTAACATTGCTCAGCACTGAGAGATAACTATAAATGTATTATTTGGTTCTTTTAGTTTAAAGGGATGAACATCGATCTGTAAATGAGGGCAGTTTAACCACTTAAAGACTAAGCAAATATATATATATATATATATATATTTTTTTTTAGCAGAGACCATAGAGAATAAAATGGCGGTTGTTGCAATATTTTATATCACACAGTATTTGCGCAGCAGTCCATTTTTGGGCAATTTTGAGGGAAAAAATACACTTTAGTTTTTTTTTTTTTTTTTTTTTTTTTTAAGCAGTAAAGTTAGCCCAATTTTTTTGTATAATGTGAAAGATGAGGTTAGGCCAAGAATCGTGATCTTTATTCTAAGCAAAACAATTGTAATTCTCATTTTATTCAGAATTGTGCAGCTCTAAAATACAGTGTGACAAAACGATTACCATTTTATTCATTAGGGTCTCTGCTTAAAAAAAAAATTATATATATATATATATATATATATATATATATATATATATATATATATATATATATTAGGGCTGGGCGATTTTGCCTAAAAAAAAAATCTTCGATTTTTAAAGAAAAATTCGAGTTTCGATTCGATTTTCGATTTTTTTTTTCCAATGCACTTAAAAAATGACTGCAGAGTCTGGAGGGAGGACTGAGGAGAAGGAGAAGCGCTGTATATGTGTGTCTGACTCTGTTTGGATCAGTTGCCCATAGAGAAGATGACGGAACATCCGTACCCTGATCTCCTCTATGGTGAGAGGCTGGCAGTGACAAGGATTTCATCACTTCTGATTTTGGTGCCACCATTTCCTGGCTGCTACAAACACAATCAGTGTTTCACCAGATGAATTGCAGGGGAGATGTTAGGGGTCTGATGTCTCAATAAAGAGTACCTGTCATTGCCCAAGCTATCCTAAGGGATGTGTTTCTTCCCTTGTCATAGTAATAAAGTTAAATAAAAAAAAAAAAGTAATTAAAATATGTAAAATAAAATAAAGAAAGAAATAACAGCCTATTAGTACATATATGAGGTAATTGTATCGTCACAATGCTCCCTGTGCCTCCCATACATTCCTCTCTTGGTACACTGACACATGTATCCTGACACTCCTGTATAGAACTCACCCAGGCTGACCAGCACAACCACAAGGGCCACGATCACAGAGATCACGGTGGGGTCTTGTCTCTAGATTTCCATTCTGATGGATTCCATATCCAACGACCACTGAGGACCGCCGTCATCCTAAACCATTGCGATACCAGTTCACCAGGAGTAGCGCATGCGCAGTACAACAGACATCGCAACCCACATGTTCCTCGCCTCTCAGCTACATGTCACTTCACGCCAACCAATGAGCCGAGCGCTTCCGGGATCCGCACAGCACGCTAAAAGCCCACGGCATGTACAGACGCACCGCCCGCCCCGCAGCTGACGTCACATCCAGGCGCGGCGGTGGTCCGAGGCAGAAAAAAAGTATTGTAGAAAAAAACTCGAGTTTAAAAAAAAAAAATCGTTCCAAACTAAAAAATCGATAAATCGATTAAATCGATTTATCGCCCAGCCCTAATATATATATATATATATATATATATATATAGAGAGAGAGAGAGAGATAAATAGAGGTGAGGGATTCTAAGTTATTTTCTATCAAAAAATACTTGTAAGCAACGAGAGTCAGTAAATGGCTTAGTCTTTAAATGGTTAAACTGACCTCATTAACAGCCCATTCAGACTGGCGCGATCCGACTTCGAGGGGCGACTTCGGCGCGACTTGCAGGGACTTCACATAATGCAAGTCGCTCCCAGGTCGCCCCAAAGTAGTACAGGACACTTTTTCTAAGTCGGAGCGACTTGTGTCGCTCCTATTAGAACGGGTCCTGTGCTAATCAATGGCGAGCGACCGAGCGCGACTTGTCAGGCGGACAAGTCGCGCTAGTCTGAATGGGGTCTTACAGACCAAGTTCATCCCTTTGCTCTAAAAAAAAAAAATTATACATTGTTGATAGTTCTCTCTCAGCGCTCAGCACTGTTTCATCTGCACTCCTGTGACTCGTTTTTAGCAGAGAGAGGTCTGAAGTCCGCTCTCTGCTGACGTCACAGAAGTCAGTCCAGGCACAGCATCATCATGACCACAGAGTCGTGACCCGCCAGGTGCCTGGACCAACACCCAGGTCAAGCTCTTAGCGAGCCACTGAGAGCCTGAGCTGGCTGCTCCCCGCCCCTCCACAGCTCAGCGCTCCAATGAGCGAGGAGGGGGCAGAGTGGAGAACTGCTGACAGTCAGCAGCTCTCTGCTCGTGGAACTGTCAGAACCGAGTGATGGCAAGTGTTCGATCTCTCAGTTCTCAGTGCAGAGGCAACATTGGACCAATGCTGCATCCACCTAGGCAAGTATAAATTGGGGAAAAAACGGATTCCCATACATCTCCTTCAAGATCCTGAGGGGGGTTGAATCGAGATCCCAATTTAACAATTAATCGTGCAGCTCTTGCTGCTGCCAATCACAGCCAGCGAGGCAGGAGCGGGGCTGAGCTATACTCTGTCTTATGAACAAAGGGAGCCAGTTTGGGAGTGAGCATGCATGAGTAGCCCCACACCAAGTGGCTTGCTATGTGGGCTCCGGGCAGAGGGAGGAGTGCAGAGCAGATCCTGAGAAGAGGGGCTGCTCTGTGTAAAACCACTGCACACAGCAGGTATGTTTATTTTTAAAAGAATTGTTCCTTTAGAGCCAGTTCACATACAAGCGACCCGACTTCCCGGGGCGACCTGTGAAGTCGCGGTGCACAGCGCGCACCGCGACCTCGGAGCGGCATGCACGGACTTCATATCATTGAAGTCAATGCAGGTCGCCCCAAAGTAGTACAGGACCCTTTTTCTAAGTCGGAGCAACTTGTGTCGCTCCTATTAGAACGGGTCCTGTGCTAATCTATGGCAGGCGACTTGTCAGGCGACTTACAACGGGGTCTTACAATCACTTTAAGTGGTATTGTGTATGACAAGCTTAAAGGTGACTATACAATGCGATTGTGCCATCTCCTCTAGATCTACCGACTGTAATGCCATGGCTTACGTGATTGGACACAAGCTGAATGTATTTTTTGCAAAATTAAAGTTGTAAAGGTACAAGGTTATTTTACCTTCATGCACAAAAGTAAAAAAAAACATCTGTGTGCGGGAGCCCCCCAGGCCGCCCTATTACTTACCTGAGCCCCTTCTCAAACCAGTGACATTCACAAGAGCCTTGCCTTTTCCGAGGACTCGCACTCCTGATTGGATCACTGGCTGTGATTGGCCAATGGCTTCTGCTGCTGCCAAAAGCCAATCAGTAGACAGAAGGGGGGGGGGCGAACCACAGATCCATGTCTGAATGGAGACACAGAGCGGTGGGTCAGCAGTGCGCGTTCTTGGGTGCCCCCACAGCAAGCTGCTTGCTGTGGGGGCATCTGGCAGGAACCAGGAGCGCCGATGAGGGACCTGAGAAGAGAAGGAACCAGGCTGCTCTGTGAAAAAATACTGCACAGAGCACGCAAGTATAACATGTTTGTTAAAAAAAAAAAAAAAAAAAAAAAAAAAAAAAAAAACAAACCTCATGGTTATCCAATTTTGTGCCAAATAAGCCCATCAGTCGTGATTCACATATTTGTGATGACAGACATCGCATGTGATTCGGAGTGCACTGCTCTGCAAATCACATGCGATGTCTGTGCGATGCAAATTCAGTCATACAGATTGTATGGCTGAACTTGCATCACGTTCGGACACAACTCGCACAGGACCCTTTTTTGGATCCGCATCAGAATTGGATCTCATGGGGGTTCACACCTATGCGATCCGACTCATGTCCGAACTGACAGTTCGCACTGCGATATGCAAACTGATCTGGAGGTGTCATTAACTTTTTATTGACACCCCAAACGATTTGCATATGCCAGTGTGAACTGCCTGCGATTTAAATGCGATGCAGGAACCCATAGTGGATTAGCATCGCATATATGTGAACCGGCTAGTGCCCTTGGGATCCGATTCTAGTGCAGCGAGTGCCAGCTCCTATGCCCATGCTCTGGTGTGGCCCACTTACCATCTGCAGGCTGCTGGAAGTTGACATAGGCATATCCGAGCGATCTTCGTGTGATCATGTCCCTGCACACTCGTATAGACAGGACAGGTCCTGCAGGACTGAACTTCTCATACAGCATGGCCTCTGTGACATCAGGGTGCAGGTCCCCCACATACAGGGACGCCATAGGGTAGCTGCTGGTAGCCGTGTGCATCTCCCAACCCACAACTCAGCGAAGAAGAAGAGAGGAGGACGATCGGTCTCCACAGGAGAAATAACAAGCTTCTTAAGGCGAGAGGCTGTCCGCAAGCAACAGGCGTGTGGGAGCGGGTGACTGGGGTGAGAACTCCTCACTGGGTTCAGGGGGGCTGCAGCCAGAGCGCGGCCTAGGCAGGGACAGCACGATGGAGGAGGAGAGCAGCGTGTGTGGAGCGGAGTGTGCTTTCACTAGACGAGCGGCTGGTGTTTAGTGAAGGGACCGGGGGGTTATTTCTTGCTTTAGGTTCTATAGAACGAGCGTCGTGCGGTTACCCCTTTGTCTTTATAGTAGTTTTTTTTTTTATACGCCCCGGTCACCCACGGGAAAGCACGCTCTGGCCAGCACCCCGCTGCGCAGGGAAGACAAGAGAGACCGGAGAAGGCAGGATGAGCTGCTTTTATATCCAGGTCTCACGAAAGCCGGTGTGCTGATAATTCACAGCGCCCTCTGCTGCTCGCCAGGGGCACAGTGAAATGGAGTTCTGTTCCCCTGCCTGCAAAGCAACAGCTTTCTTTTACAAAATATTTTTTTTTGCAAATTAGTTCAACAATGAGTTGGTCACAATAAATATAGCATAAGAGCCGGTTCACACTGAGGCAATCCGACTTTGGGGGGCGACCTGTGAAGTCGCGTGCACCGCTGTGCACCGCAACTTGCAGGGACTTCACACAATGAAAGTCTATGCAAGTCGCTCCCAAGTCGCCCCAAAGTAGCAGGGCAGCCATCAGAAAATTTGGGGCCCCTTACAAAGCTTTAGGCCTGGGCCCCCCAGGCTTGACCACCAACATTCCCCAGGGCCTCGCAGTGCCCCTGTACCCACATGAAAAGAATGCACCAAGGGCAGGTGCTCCTCCCACCCCTGCCATCTCCTGACCCTGCCGGACAGCTGGGCCCCTCAGGATGCCTGGGCCCCCTACATGTGTATGGGCTGTCCCCCCCTGATGGCAGCCCTGCAAAGTAGTACAGGACCCTTTTTCTAAGTCGGAGCGACTTGTGTCGCTCCTATTAGAACGGGTCCTGTACTACTCAATGGACCGCGACCGACCGCGACTTGTCAGGCTGACAAGTCACCTGACAAGTCGCGCTAGTCTGAATGGGCTCTAAAGGAGAACTCCCAACTGAGGGAATCAAAAAGAATGTTACATAATTTCCTAATGCAGTATATGATACTGACTGAAGTCCTCAAGTCCTTGATGAAGAATGCTTGATACTCCAGACCAGCCTTTCTCAACCATTTCAACACAAAGGAACCCTTGAAATAAATTTCTGGTCTCGGGGAACCCCTGCTAGAAATTAAAAATCTACAACTCATGACACATTAGTGTGACAGTCAGTGGAAAGAATGTTCCTTACTATTTTCATCATTGGGAAGAATTACCCCCTTACAGATAGCTAAAAGGACAATAGTGTCATTGGGCACTTATCTGAGAAGCAGAAATTGTCCATTGTTCAAGGAACCCCTAGCAACCTCAGGAGGAACCCTGGTTGAGAAACCCTGCTCCAGACTGTAGTGCATGGTGGATTAAAACCTTGACACCTAAATTTGTTAGTGGAGAACACAAGACGGTTCAACTGGTATAGAGTGAATGTCTATGTAAATAAGTATACGATCTACTAGTGAGAAGATTTGGTTATTGTAACCATCTTCACCAAAACCATGCCCGACAGCCTGGTGGGTAATAAAAACAGTAATACATAAAAGGAGTAGATCTAGAGGGAATGCTGGAAAATAGAGGGTAAAGGAAAATAAAAAGAGCCAAGAGGAGAGTGGAAAGAAGGGGAGTCCAATGGGGTGTACAACAGGGGATCACTCAAATTGAGAGGAGCTTATTATCGAATCTGGAAGGTAGATATTGTATATGATATCCACGGTAGCCAGACCCTGAGAGATTTGTCATGGGTATCCAAAGCAAAGGCCGTTGGTTTCTCATTTATTATGATATCATTTATACGGTCCTTAACTGCTTCAAATGGTCAGCTTACTTGCAGTAAAAAAGATGCAGAGCCAATTGGCACTCTGGGCGAAGCAGTTCTGAAATTGGTATACAAAGAAGGGCCTCGTAAGGGTCCCTTTTGAGGTTGGTGGGAAATATGTTACGAAGATGGGTATAAATCCTGACCCATAGTCTACATACCTTAGGACAGGAGTGTTAAACTCAATTTAATCGCGGGCCGCATCAGCATTATGATTGCCCTCAAAAGGGCCGGTTGTATCTGTAAGACTAGATGTCAAGAGCATCCCCTACCATTACATAAGACGTTAAGAGCCTCTCCACCATCAAAAGTTGAGTCCCCAACTCTCCCTTACATCACAGTGCACCTCCCTTACCTTGTGGTGCTGCTGGGAAGAAGCTGGAGACATTGCTGGAAAGCAGAAAGTATAAGGTCTGGAGGAGGACTGGAGCTCTCCTGCAGCTACAGGAGAGGTGCGAGGGCCACATAAAATGGCCTGGAGGGCCGGATTCGGCCCGCGGGCCTTGTGTTTGACACCTGTGCCTTAGGACATGCCCACCAAATATAAGCCATTGTTCCTTCCTGAGATCATCCCCGGAAGCAAAGAGGGGAATAAGATGGAATGAATCGGGCTAGTCTAGCTGGTGCAAAGGTACCATCCATATAGCACTATGTAGACGTTCTCCAATATTAGAACATTCTTGGAGCTTTTTGAAAGGGCTATTGTCATGATCTGCCAGCCCTCTGGGTCTATCAGTGGGAGGATAGTGCCCCATCATTGTTATCAGTGGAAGGAATAGTGCCCCATCATTGGTATCAGTGGGAGGAATAGTGCCCCATCATTGGTATTAGTGGGAGGAATAGTGCCCCATCATTGACATTATTGGGTGGAATGGTGCCCCTATCTTTGATGTCAGTGGAAGAAATAGTTCCCAATCCTTGATGTCAGTGGGAGCAATAGTTCCCCGTCATTAGTGGCCGTAGATGGAATAGTGCCCTACCCTTGGTGTTAGTGGGAGGACTATTGCCCCATCATTGATGTCAGAGGAAGGAATTATGCCAGATAAATCAAGAAAAGGGCCACATCCAGTTCACAAGCTACAGTTTGGAGACCACTGCCATAGAGGGATCTAAATTGGCACTCATTCTTTGAAATGACCTACTTGCTCAATGTGCACATTGATCCGCCATGACTTTGACACGATCAGAGGGTGGCTTTCCGTGGCAGAGGTTCACATTAGCTCTATGGGGGCCTCTCATACAGCACAACTGTCAGACTTGCAATCTCTGGTTCAATCCCTAACAAGCAAGGTGGAGGATACTGAAAATAGACAGTGGAAGAACTACATAAGAGTGGTAGACCTGCCAGAGGGGCAAAAGGTTCGCATCCCCACCATTTTTTGCCACCAACTTATGTTGTGGAGGGGGCTCATAGAGTTCCCACTGGTAACCGCCCCTCTAGTGCACCATCTGAACTTTAGGGAGAGAGATATGATACTTGCTGAGGCCAGGAAATGGATGGAACTTCCATTTGAGAATACTTAAGTGATGCTCTTTCCAGACTTCTCGGCTGAAACACAAAAGCGCCACCATTCCTTCAATAAGGTTCGCTAAAGGCTACGCGAGACGGGCATCAGCTACAGTATTTTGTACCCCAGTGGATTCCGGGTCCCACATCAAGGTGCTGTCCAGTTCTTTGATACCTCTCTGGAGGCTAATGAGTGGATCAACACTTTGTGAGGGCCTTATACTTTCAGTGCAAGCATCGCTTCTGGAATATGTGCCTATGCTGGAGTGATATTCAGCTGCAATGGTTTGACTGTTCTTGCGTTCTCCTTTTTTACCATAAAACATTGGGAGACTTTTTGTGGTCCTGCAAACAGACCCGTTACTCTACCTCCTCAGGCATGGAGCTTTGCCTGATCTACAGTTGTTGGTGGACTAGTAAACACTGCTAAAGTCCTGTTTCTCACACTTTAAGTGCAGTTTAGGGTCAAAGCTACGTGAATCAGTTACTGTATGTGTTTTGTTTTACACAGCAGCAGGGGTTTTTTCAATGGGGTTTGGTTTATGCTAACAATTCTGTGCAATAGTCTGCTCTTTATAGGATGTGATATATCTGCTGTGGAGCTTTATGGAAATGTTGGTACCCTTTGGCATCAGCTATTATCCTGTATTAACATGTTGCTTTGACTAGATTATGTCAGTGTTCATGCCTAATATACTGTCTCAGAACGTCCAAGGCCTGGACGATAAATTTCGAAGAGCCTTGATTTTCCAATATCTGAAGCCCATAAAACAGAGGTCTTCAAACTATGGCCCTCCAGTTATTCAGGAACTACATTTCCCATCATGCCTAGTCATGGCTGTGCAGAGTTTTACAATGCCTCATGGGATGTGTAGTTCCGTAACAGCTGGAGGGCTGTAGTTTGAGGATCCCTGCCTTAAAGCCTCACATTGTGTTCCTTCAGGAAAACCATCTGGATGGTAACAGGGTTTTGGCCTTGCGCCGTCTGTGGATTCATAAGGCTCTCCATACCACTTACTGTAACTATGCCCAGGGGGTATCTATTTTATTTAGTAATGTCCAGGCTGGACATACCCCTTAATAAAAGAACAAAGACTGCTTGCTATGCAAAGAGAAGGTTTATTTACCACATGTGGGAGAAAAATAAAAACAGTAGGCTAGTAGGTTATTGTTCAGATTCTATGTCAGATATACACTGCTTTTATACACCTATTACAATCCAAAGGCTTAGGCTGATATTACATAACATACTACAGAGCAAATAAGATGTACATATTTAACATATTTTTTTTATAAGTTCAAAACAACTGTTTTTAACCTTCCAGCTGAAGGCCACTCATAACAACTGTGATAACTGATTTTTTAGATATGACTAGATTATGCAGGTGTTCTAATTAAACAAAATAACATCCTGGCCTCCTGGCCCGCTCCTTAACAACCAGCTATTCTTCACACAGAACTCAAATTGGTTGATCGTTTTTCAACCGATCTGAATTTGAATCGTTCAGAAAATTTGGAATTCGTTCTGAAGATCTTAACCAAAATATTGGCCACTAGACTGTTTAGAGATATCACAGCGCTAGTTGATATCGATCAGACAGGGTCATACCTAAAAATCTGCAGATACTAATATGAGAAGGCTTTTTACGCACTTGCAGGTTGACCATGCTGCTCAGGGGACGAGGGTAGCGCTTTCTCCTGACTTGGAGAAAGCCTTTAATTCAGTAGATTGGACATATATGGCCATGGGGTTACCTCCTATGGGTTTTGGGCCCCAGTTCCTTACATGGATCACCTTACTATATATAGTCATCTGGTTGCGGCCTTCCATATTGGTACAGTAGTTTGCTCTTTGTATCTGATGGGCAGGGGTACACAACAGGGAGGTCCCCTTTCCCCCTCCTTGTTCGTGCTCATGATTGAGCCCATCGCCATTGCCCTACGTACTTCGTTGTTCGGCACTTGAAGTGGGAGGAATCCGCGAATGTACAGCTCTTTATGCAGACGATTTGTTACTCTTCATGCAAGACCCAAGCCCATCCTTGCACACAGTTTTTAGGATTCTCACAGATTTTGCACAGTTTTCGGGCCTTAGAGTAAATTGGGCTAAGTCAAGTGTAATGCCAATTGACGCCAGGGCTCAGGCTCATGCTAATCCAGAAATTCCTATAGTTTGGGTGTCTAATTTAATTTATCTTGGAATCCAAATATCGCCTAGGGTCAGGGATTATCTGCCACTTAATTTACTGCCTTTAATACCCAAGGCTAAATGCCAGCTGGAGGCCTTACGCCATCTACCTTTGTCCTTAATAGGTCGGGTCAATCTCCTAAAAATTCAAATTTTGCCTAGTAGTTAGTTTTCTATGTATAGATTGAATCTGGTCCAGGAGACTGGTGTATGTTTTTGTAATTGTTTTTTACTTGTTTTTTTTCTGCTGTTTAAAAACATAATACGCAATTTAAAAAAAAAAAAAAAAAAGACGTTCTGCTTCGTATTTTGTTCCCCTGTTGTATGTGTCACTTTCCTTGGTGAAGGGCATATTAACAAGGGAAGGCAGTGTCAGGCGTACAGTCCAGACATGGCAAACTTTGTTGATGACCCGCCCTTCAGTGGGACTCAATCCCGGGTTCCACACGCATAGACTAACTATTGGTGAGAAATTGTTTAAACTATGGTAATGCATTGCAAGAGGGACTAGATTATACTTAGAAATGTTGTGTTATGTAATGTAAACTACTTCAACTGTTAAGTGATGTTAAACAGTAAAGATAATTCTTGAGAAAGAAGAGTTGCCTGGTCTGAATTTTTTTGGAAGATAAATTGTATTACTAATGGGTGTATTCATGGTGTATTCAGAAGAACCGGGAATTGAGAGCAATCCATGTTTAAACCAAACGTTAAGCAGAAGAGTAAGTATTCAGTATAAGTGTAACCAATCTAACCCTTAAGGTTATGTTTAAACCCAATTCCAAAAAAGTTGGGATGCTGTGTTAAACCTACTTAAAAACACAATGCAATGATTTGAAAATCTCATAAAGCCATATTTTATTCACAATAGAAAACATTGTAAATGTTTGAGAAAACTGAGAAAATGTTTGATGGTTTCCCTTTGTCTTTGGAAGAAGTTTCCAGAGCTTAGGGCAGGAAATTCAAATCAAAGTGTAAATTAAACCCCCCAAATTCATGGATGCTAGGTCTTCTTTATGCCTAATCCCTTTAAAAGGCAGGTTCTGCTGCCATAAAGCTCTCTGCAAAACATGTGAATTTGTTAAACATGGACAAAAACAATTTACCACTAAAGACAAGACCTACGGGATTGATTATTTCTACAATTGTTCTACCGATTTTGTAGTGTATTGCCTTACTTTTCCTTGCGGGTTATTGTATGTGGGTCATACTTTTAGACCCCTTAGACAACATTTTGGTGAACATCGCCATCTTATGGAAGAAAGCGAAGATAAGCACAGTGTGCCTTGCCATTTTTTAGAAACACATCATAAGTCTACCATGGGGCTACAAGTTTGGATCATTGAGGCCATGCCCAGGGGTCTCGTTGAGGCAGAACACGTTCCTAAGCTTTGCCAACTAGAGACCTACTGGATTTAGATGTTTGATATCCTTTCCCCTGGAGGGCTCAATGAGGAGTTAGAGAATGCCACCATTCTTTTATGATAACCTTTTAACACAATAACAGTATCTTTTTCATCTTTTTCAGTTTGTTTTGTTTATTATGTACATAACCTGTAAGATAATTTTTTATTATTTTATTATAACATGTACAGTTTCTGACACTATTACGTTTATATTAATAATTTTTTGAATGTTATTTTCAGGGAACATACTATCACACCTAATTTATGGGGGGATAGGATCTGTACATCAATAATAAGTACCACATATACAGTTGCATAATGTTAGGAATACAGTCCAGGGGTTGTATAATATTTATTAATAAAAGACGTCCCTTATAAATATAGAAAAATATATATGATCAAGTCTGCCCAATGTATCCACTCCACATCCCTGAAATCGTATAAATTGTTTGGAAAGACAGAGTGACTGGTCCCAGCATCCAATCTATGTCTTACATAATTATGGGACTTTGTAGGAGTGGATCATATAGTAATGGAGGCAAGCACAGAAGATAAAATTAAATAATTTATTACAGAGGAATCATATAAAATCCAACATGAATAAAAACAAAAATGTGTGTGCACATATACAATACATAGCATGTAAAGATGAATCTCAGAAAGGCGTCCAACATTCAACGCATTTCGCGGACTGCTTATAAATCTCTTGGGACAACTTTTATCATTGATCATTTTGGCTACATGAATTCAGGTAACTAATTTTTTTTTGTTATACATTTATAATCATTTGGCTTAGTAGTGATAAAGCCATCAACTTTTCTTCTTGTCATTTTTTTTAGTATTTATTAATTTTTATGTTTTTAATTGTAGTTATTTAATAATGTATTCATTATTTTAATTACCGTCATGTAATATACGTTATGATTATATGTTTTATTCAATCAACCGGTACCTGCAACTTGTTTTGGTCTGGTTTATTTAACTCCACACAGACCTTGATAAAGCTATAATGGCATTTTAATCCTTGATTTATTTGTATAGATTAAGCATATTATGTTTTTTACTAGTGTATATTTTTTTAATGTAATTTGTAAGAATTTTCATTCATGCCGAGTGTATTAGTTCCACAGAACCTTGTGCCTACTTAAATTGCTCCTTTAAACCTGATTGTCAGCTTTCGAGAGGAGCGTGCATGTCTGAACTTGGCATTGCACATGCTCCAAAATGCATTGCGCATCCTTCCCCTTGGTGATGTCATCCCGCTAGCATGGTTGTCCATGCTGCACTCCACCGAATCTTCTGCCTCCACTGCGACTTTGGATGTGAGTGGCCAGCTACCTCGTCTTATTCCACGGCTGATGTGAACAGCTTGGCTCTTCATGCAGCAGATGTCCACCATTTGATGGGCCTTTTTATTCTTTTAACATGTGAGTGACCATTTTGGAGTTTTAATACCAGTTTCCACTTTATACTACACTTAGTTGCACTTTTCCCCTTTCACTTTACTTCAGGAAATTGAACTAACTGGTCTAATTATTTATTATGCTATGGCCATTCCCTGGGGAGGTGTGCCCAGGAGTTGGTAAATAGTCTGGAGCCCTTGGGAGACTGCTTACCTCTAAGGCTTCCTATGGACTGAGTTGCTGTTCTGCAGGGTCTCAGTTGTGGCAGGCCTCAAGTCCTGGAAATAATCTGGAGCTGAATGTAGGATTTCTCTACAGTGGGATGTGGTCTGGAGAGGCAGAGTCACTGGACCTTGTCCTGAGGAAGCTGGAAAGAGTCAGCTGTCCTGGGGATTTGTGAGTAAAGACCCCAACTGACCCCCCTTTGACTCTGAAGCACCCTTAATTAGCACTGGTTACCTATAGCTATACGGCCTTGCAGGGTAACAAGATGCCTAAAAGATTTGCCTCATGGTCTTGGATTTGGTGCACATATACTATGAAAGTCTTCACTTGCTTGGATGTCTAGGCTTTCGGTTTGGTTTGCTGTACCTTTAGGAGGAGGGGGTTGCCTCCTGCTCCTTGTTTGTGCCATGATAAATATATGCTGCAAAGTTCTGAGTTATTGATCAGACTTTTCAGAGTGCCTTGACGTGGCATTGTCAACATGTATTCCTGGATGCAACAACCATTAAAGAGGGACAAAATCTGTGTATAGGTATCAATTTCACAAATATTACATCCATGACAACATATTTACTTTATTACAAATTTTAGCTTTTCTTATATACCCCAAAAAAAGAGAGTATTGTGCCAATAAGAAATACATATCATAAACCTTATCTCAACATCACATTTTTGTTAAGTCTTCCAAAAAGAGCTAAATAGCTAAAAACTATAGACCAGAGAGGACACACCATTACTATTGCATTCTCATGTGTACGATATTTGTAATTCAGTTCATAAACCACACACAGCTCTATAAACCACATACACTATATTGTCAAAAGTATTGGGACACCTGCCTTTACACGCACATAAACTTCACTGGCATCCTAGTCCTTATCCGTTGCGTTCAATTGAGTTGGACCACAATTTGCAGCTATAACAGCCTTAACTCTTCTGGGAAAGCTGTCTACAAGGTTTAGGAGTGTGTCTATAGAAATGTTTGACCATTCTTCCAGAAGCGCATTTGTGAGGTCAGAAACTGATGTTGGACCAGAAGGCCTCACAGTCTCCATTCTAATTCATCCATATCGGGTTGAGGTGAGGACCCTGTGTAGGCCATTTATTCATGCCATATCCATGTCTTTATGGACCTTGCTTTGTACACTGGTGCGTAGTCATGTTGGAACAGGAAGGGGCATCCCCAAACTGTTCCCACAAGGTTAGGAGCATGAAATTGTTCAAAGTGTCTTTGTTTGCTGATACCTTAAGAGTTCTCTTCACTGGAACTAAGGGGCAAACCCAACCCCTAAAAAAACAACACCACACCATAATCCCCCCTCCACCAAATGTTTTGGACCAATGCACAAAGCAGGGTCCAAAAAAACATAGATAAGCGAGTTTGGGGTGGAGGAACTTGACTGGCTGTAAGGGAGTCCTGACCTCAACCCGATTAGAAGGGAGGCTGTGAGCCGGGCCTTTTTGCCCAATATTAGTGCCTAACCTCACAAATGCTCTTCTGGATGAATGATCAAACATTCCCATAGACACCTTGTTGACAGCCTTTGTCAGAAGAGTGGAGGCTGTTATAGCTGCAAAGGGGTGGCCAACTCAATATTGAACTCTACGGACTAAGACTGGGATGTCATTCAAGTTCATGTGCGTGTAAAGGTAGGCGTCCCAATACCTTTGACAATATAGTGTATATACATTGGTCACCATATACTGTACTATGGAATCACAAAGACCAGTTCATGTTGGTTTGAATATGTGGTTACATTTTTGGAATTCATATATTTCACTTTAAATCCACGGCTGCCATATTCAGCTTAACTTATTCTCTTATGTATCCACTATACTGTTAAAGCAAACTTTATCAACTGTTCACCAATTTCACCAATACCTATCTATAACTTGATCATGATGAGTGGATGTGATATTGGGTATCTATAGTTGCTTTGAGGGATCTATTGTTGCTGGGAGACCTATTGTTGCTGGGTGATCTGTAGTTGCTGGGAGTAATCTATTGTTGCTGGGGGGACCTAATGTTACTGGGAGTGATCTGTTGTAGCTAGGAGGGATCTAATTTTGCTAGGAAGTCTATAGTTGCTGTGAAGATCTATTATTGCTGGGGGGTCCTGCTGTTGCTGGGCAGGATCTATTGTTGCTGGCTGGCTGCAGGGAATCTATTTTACTGCCTTTCATTAGCAAATTCTCTACAAATTACTTAGCACCCAAAAATTATACTTGGTTCTATGTTCTCTAAAAGGGGCAGTACTGAGGCTGGTAGGAGGTGGAACCAAGGGACATTGCTCAGAGGTTAGTAGGGGGCAGAGACCAGGGGTGACTGGAAGGGGGGAGTACCTGCAGCTATTCTCTGAGAAAAAAAGCCCTGGAGGTAAGTATTCTCTTCTGTATCCACTGTACTGTTAAAGCAAACTTTTCAAGTTGTTTTCTTTGTAAACCTGAAGTATTTTAACTTCATGAAGTTAACTTTATGAAAAAGTTACCTTTATCACACTGTGACCAAACAAAGTTTCTTATCATTCGCACACTATTTCCTTGTGTAAATCAAATAGTACTCAAGAAGAAAAGCTGTAAAACCACCACAGCCCAAAAAACTCCCGTAGTCTCTCTCCATAACACTTCCAAAACAACGGCGTCGCGCTGCTATAGCAACTCTTTCCATCACATGTGACGTCAGTGGGCGGTCTGTTCCCACCATCATCCGGTCTGCCCGACCGGATGTGGGGGGGACACGAACTGCCTATATATACTGACGCTCAACATGGTGTTAGCATGGTTTTCACTCCCGCTCACTGTGGACACACTGGTATGGTTGGACCTCTCCTACGTTCTCTGGATTCCTTATCTTCTGGTAAATCAATCTACATGTTACCGCTCACCTCTATTTGATTCCTAACAGATTTTCCATCCTATCCACATAATCTATGTTTACTGGATACCTATGTCACCCTTCCACGTATTTACCTTTCACAAGCTTTTTACGCACTTTCACCTTGGCATCTTTCTTCCTTCTTTCCCTCCTGCATATATTACCTTCTCACTCGTATTTTGTCTGGATTAATGGTTCCTTTTGAACCTTTCTGGGTCTCTCATCCAATTATATATTACCATTCCATCACTATCCATTATTTCATACACCTTTTCACACTTGGTGATTTACCTCCTAATATCCCATTCCTGGCTTTTTGGTTTCCATCGCATGCACTGGTGTACATGTACCTGGCTGTTTCTCACTTATATCCAAAATCTATCACCCATTTCATTTCGCTTGATTCACTCATATAACACTGTTGTCAGTTACTACTTCGACTATACGTACCGTCTACTCCCCCCTTTTCCAAATTTTCCTACTTTATTCTTTTCTATGCTCGGTCACTCACAGGCAGATTCTTCTTTGGGATTAATTTCTTGGACCCTTTATACAATGTATTAATGATAGAATTCTGTGAGACTATATTTTTTCTTAGTTGATTCATGTCAGATTTTTATCCCAATTTTATATATATATTTTCAGACTGCCTCTGGTTCTAATGATCTGTGACCAATACCTTTGGATTAATCTCCTCAGAGCCTTTTTTATTGGTTCGTTTATCAATACAACTCCTACTTGGGTCCTCCCCTTCCCTTTGCTCCTATGTGTGCGGGGTGCAATCCATGCTTCAGCCCCGGGCCAGGCGTTCTCCTGGAGCGGCCCTTGTCCGCCTGCACCGGACTGGATTGCTTATGGATCGATGACACTGGTTAAAGGTAGCGTCTACCCCCTTACATTCTCTATCTCATATCCTACATCGATACCGAAACTTAACCCATATTCTCATTTTCAGAAATAAATTTTCTTATGCTCCTGATGAGTGGACGGAGGTCCACGAAACGCGTCGAGCCGACAAATCACTCACATAATCCCATTCACACCTGGTATAACAAACTTACAACCACTCAGGTTACTTTATGAAAACTTTTGTCTAACTACATATGGCGTCGCGCTGCTATAGCAACTCTTTCCATCACATGTGACGTCAGTGGGCGGTCTGTTCCCACCATCATCCGGTCTGACCGACCGGATGTGGGGGGGACACGAACCGCCTATATATATACTGACGCTCAACATGGCGTTAGCGTGGTTTTCACTCCCGCTCACTGTGGACACACTGGTATGGTTGGACCTCTCCTACGTTCTCTGGATTCCTTATCTTCTGGTAAATCAATCTACATGTTACCGCTCACCTCTATTTGATTTCCTAACAGATTTTCCATCCTATCCACATAATCTATGTTTACTGGATATCTATGTCACCCTTCCACGTATTTACCTTTCACAAGCTTTTTACGCACTTTCACCTTGGCATCTTTCTTCCTTCTTTCCCTCCTGCATATATTACCTTCTCACTCGTATTTTGTCTGGATTAATGGTTCCTTTTGAACCTTTCTGGGTCTCTCATCCAATTATATATTACCATTCCATCACTATCCATTATTTCATACACCTTTTCACACTTGGTGATTTACCTCCTAATATCCCATTCCTGGCTTTTTGGTTTCCATCGCATGCACTGGTGTACATGTACCTGGCTGTTTCTCACTTATATCCAAAATCTATCACCCATTTCATTTCGCTTGATTCACTCATATAACACTGTTGTCAGTTACTACTTCGACTATACGTACCGTCTACTCCCCCCTTTTCCAAATTTTCCTCCTTTATTCTTTTCTATGCTCGGTCACTCACAGGCAGATTCTTCTTTGGGATTAATTTCTTGGACCCTTTATACAATGTATTAATGATAGAATTCTGTGAGACTATATTTTTCCTTAGTTGATTCATGTCAGATTTTTATCCCAAATTTATATATATATTTTCAGACTGCCTCTGGTTCTAATGATCTGTGACCAATACCTTTGGATTAATCTCCTCAGAGCCTTTTTTATTGGTTCGTTTATCAATACAACTCCTACTTGGGTCCTCCCCTTTCCGTTGCTCCTATGTGTGCGGGGTGCAATCCATGCTTCAGCCCCGGGCCAGGCGTTCTCCTGGAGCGGCCCTTGTCCACCTGCACCGGACTGGATTGCTTATGGATCGATGACACTGGTTAAAGGTAGCGTCTACCCCCTTACATTCTCTATCTCATATCCTACATCGATACCGAAACTTAACCCATATTCTCATTTTCAGAAATAAATTTTCTTATGCTCCTGATGAGTGGACGGAGGTCCACGAAACGCGCCGAGCCGACAAATCACTCACATAATCCCATTCACACCTGGTATAACAAACTTACAACCACTCAGGTTACTTTATGAAAACTTTTGTCTAACTACATATGGCGTCGCGCTGCTATAGCAACTCTTTCCATCACATGTGACGTCAGTGGGCGGTCTGTTCCCACCATCATCCGGTCTGACCGACCGGATGTGGTGGGGACACGAACCGCCTATATATACTGACGCTCAACATGGCGTTAGCGTGGTTTTCACTCCCGCTCACTGTGGACACACTGGTATGGTTGGACCTCTCCTACGTTCTCTGGATTCCTTATCTTCTGGTAAATCAATCTACATGTTACCGCTCACCTCTATTTGTTTCCTAACAGATTTTCCATCCTATCCACATAATCTATGTTTACTGGATATCTATGTCACCCTTCCACGTATTTACCTTTCACAAGCTTTTTACGCACTTTCACCTTGGCATCTTTCTTCCTTCTTTCCCTCCTGCATATATTACCTTCTCACTCGTATTTTGTCTGGATTAATGGTTCCTTTTGAACCTTTCTGGGTCTCTCATCCAATTATATATTACCATTCCATCACTATCCATTATTTCATACACCTTTTCACACTTGGTGATTTACCTCCTAATATCCCATTCCTGGCTTTTTGGTTTCCATCGCATGCACTGGTGTACATGTACCTGGCTGTTTCTCACTTATATCCAAAATCTATCACCCATTTCATTTCGCTTGATTCACTCATATAACACTGTTGTCAGTTACTACTTCGACTATACGTACCGTCTACTCCCCCCTTTTCCAAATTTTCCTCCTTTATTCTTTTCTATGCTCGGTCACTCACAGGCAGATTCTTCTTTGGGATTAATTTCTTGGACCCTTTATACAATGTATTAATGATAGAATTCTGTGAGACTATATTTTTCCTTAGTTGATTCATGTCAGATTTTTATCCCAATTTTATATATATATTTTCAGACTGCCTCTGGTTCTAATGATCTGTGACCAATACCTTTGGATTAATCTCCTCAGAGCCTTTTTTATTGGTTCGTTTATCAATACAAATCCTACTTGGGTCCTCCCCTTCCCGTTGCTCCTATGTGTGCGGGGTGCAATCCATGCTTCAGCCCCGGGCCAGGCGTTCTCCTGGAGCGGCCCTTGTCCGCCTGCACCGGACTGGATTGCTTATGGATCGATGACACTGGTTAAAGGTAGCGTCTACCCCCTTACATTCTCTATCTCATATCCTACATCGATACCGAAACTTAACCCATATTCTCATTTTCAGAAATAAATTTTTTTATGCTCCTGATGAGTGGACGGAGGTCCACGAAACGCGTTGAGCCGACAAATCACTCACATAATCCCATTCACACCTGGTATAACAAACTTACAACCACTCAGGTTACTTTATGAAAAATTTTGTCTAACTACAAGATTATGTTTTCCAAGAGATTCACATTCTTATATCAAGCTGGTTTTTATCTTCAATATGAATATGTATGGTTTTGTTACTAATCTATATACATTCATGTATGTTTTCCAATGTATATGACCTGCATGTACAATCTGTATTATTATCTTAATATATCGTGCCAGATTAGAATAGTCAAATGTTTGATTGTGTGCTAACCCTTTATGGGTCCCCATTGTTTTGGGTCATATAAAGTCTTATATTTTAAAGTTGTGTACCTGTAAAGAAAAAAATTTCCACAATAAATATGTTTTATTATGATGATTTTGGACATGATATATATTCTTTGTATTTAACATGATTTGCATCTATTATGACTGAATAGATTATTTATGGTTTATAGATTCATATATGCCACATTATTTCAACTTATGCATTGTCAGTCCTTCACGGGTCCCCATTCTGGGAGCCGCATTAGGACATGCTTATTACACCATCCATCAGATACATATGTCTAGCTATACTCAATCAAAGTCCCATATTCCTCCCTTTCCTTTTAACTTCCAAAACACCCTTAAAGATGTACTTAGACATTATCGACTGTTCACCAATTTCTATATATAACTTGATCATGTTGATGATGTTCAGTGGTAGATGCATTTTTAATAAGTCCGTGTGAATCAGTAACTGTAATTAAAGGCTTTCTTGCCCACTGTTATTAAAAATGAATAGCTCAACCCTTGTCGGTTGCCAACACTGGGGATTTCAGTTTCACACAACAAAATTAAAATTAAAATGTAGAGCCACCTGTCTCTTTTTCCATCAGCACCACCACTCTTGTCTCTGGTCTCTTAGACCTGGCTCCCTGAGTTTTCCTGGCTCACTCAGCCATTAGTTACAGTCCTTCAACTGTACGAACACACTTCTGGCCTCTCATCAGAGGTTCTCTTGACACGCCAAGCTTTCTTATTTGCCTGAGTGAGACTTATGGACTCCCTTCAGTCCCCTGGACTCGCTAGTTGCCTTAACTTTCTCAGTCTACTTAGACTCGTGCAGCTGTCATGACTCTCCCAGTCCTGTGGGCAAGGAATCCCCCCAACAGGGGATGCAGTCTCTTGGCAGGAACACACATTCCTCCTGGCTGGATCACACAGCTCTCTCCTGACAATGCTCGGTCTCCAAATGGGAGCCTTTAGCTATGATTAGGCATGGATTATAACTAATCTGCACACCTGTGCACTCACACAGGCCCGCAGGTCTCCAGCAAGATCCAGACACAGGATTGAAAGCTTCGTCCCACCAAAAGCACTTTGAAGCCTTCAAGCTCCAGGCCCCGATCTGGGATTACAAAACCTGGAGAAGAACATTTTTCTCCACTCACAATAAACACACCGTAGCCCTGTCCACTGCATTAGTGGGAACTCTGGATTATTTCTTTATTCATTTCCAAAGTGACAGGGCCTCGCGCTCTCACACAGTGCACCTTTCACCTACATTCTATAGTGTAGAATGGGAACTCTCTTCCCCTGCACTGGTCAGTGCATTGACAGGCACAGGTAAAGCTGCATTCATGGGCACAGGTGAAGCTGCATTGTCGGGCACAGATAAAGCTGCATTGATGGGCGGTAAAGCTGCGTTAACAGGCTCAGGTAAAGCTGCATTGATGGGCACAGATAAAGCTGCATTGATGGGCACAGGTGAAGCTGCGTTAACAGGCTCAGGTAAAGCTGCATTGATGGGCACAGGTAAAGCTGCATTGACGGGCACAGGTAAAGCTGCATTGACGGGCACAGGTAAAGCTGCATTGACAGGCTCAGGTGAAGCTGCATTGACGGGCATGGGTGAAACTGCACTGAGGGGTACGGGTGAGGTTGCATTGATGTGCATGGGCGAGGTTGCATTGACCTGCACGGGTGAGGTTGCATTGATGTGCATGGGCGAGGTTGCATTGACCTGCATGGGTGAGGTTGCATTGACATGCACGGGTGAGGCTGCATTGATGGGCACGGTGAGGCTGCATTAATGGGCACGGTGAGGCTGCATTGATGGGCATGGGCAAGGCTGCAGTGATGGGCATGGGTGAGACTGCATTGATGGGCACAGGGGAGGCAGCATTGATGGGCACAGGGGAGGCAGCATTAATGGGCACTGGTGATGCTGCATTGATGGGCATTGGGGAGGCTGCATTGATGGGCACAGGGGAAGGCTGCATTGATGGGCACTGATCAGGCCGCACTCATGGGCACTGTTGAGGTTTCACTGATGGGCACTGTTGAGGCCGCACTGATAAGCTTTATTGATGATGCTGCACTGATGGTTACTGATAGGCTGCATTGATGGGCACTGATGAGCCTGCACTGATGGGCATTGAAAACATTGTTATTAATATTTATTTTTGTAACTTTTGCATTAATGCAAAAACATTTAACAGTGTCATTTTATGAGATAATTTATGAGGGCTTGTTTAGGGGCGGAATTAGGGGCGGGTAGGGTAGGAGTTGGGTGGGGCAATTGGTGGCGAGTAACCCTTAAGGCTTGGCTAGTAGCTCAGGAATTGAAAGTTTGAGCCCTGACTTGTATATAATACCTGAACTATCTTCAGTGTAAAGAAGAACGAGGAGTCCTGGAAGTGATGGCTTGGCCCCCACAGAGCCCTAATCTCAACATCACCGAGTCTGTCTGGGATTACATGAAGAGACAGAAGGATTTGAGGCAGCCTACATGCAAACAAGATCTGTGGTTTGTTCTCCAATATGTTTAAAACAACCTACCTGAGGGGTTCTTCAAAAACTGTGCAAATATGTCAATGTATAGACACACCAAATATTGGTTATGATTTTTTCTTCTGTACATTTTTCTTACATTTTATTAATTGATTAAAAAAACTATTAATATTTCTATTTCTAAATTCACTGCATTTTTTCACACCTGCCTTTTGCACAGTAATATATATATATATATATATATATATATATATATATATATATATATATATATATATATATATATATATATATATACATATATAAACTGCTCAAAAAATCAGGTCAATTAAACTCCTGGGATATTTATCTGGTTAGTTAAGTAGCAGAGGCAGTTGTAATTCAGTTTCAGATGCTTTGGTGTTAATAAAATTAACAACAGGTGCATTGGATGGGCAACAATGAGACCAGTGGCGGCTGGTGCTCAAAATTTTTGGGGGGGCGCAAAAAGAAAAATGTAATAGGTATTGCTTCGCGGCAAAAAAAACGGTAAAAAAATTGCATGACTTTGAGGTCATGGTACAGGCATGGCACAGGGGATGGTATAGGCATGGCACATGTGATGGTATAGGCATGGCACAGGTGATGGCATAGGCATGGCACAGGTGATGGCACAGGTGATGGCATAGGCATGGCACAGGTGATGGCACAGGTGATGGCATAGGCTTGGCACAGGTGATGGCATAGGCATGGCACAGGTGATGGCACAGGTGATGGCATAGGCATGGCACAGGTGATGGCATAGGCATGGCACAGGTGATGGCACAGGTGATGGCATAGGCATGGCACAGGTGATGGCATAGGCATGGCACAGGTGATGGCACAGTTGATGGCATAGGCATGGCACAGGTGATGGCATAGGCATGGCACAGGTGATGGCATGGCACAGGTGATGGCATAGGCATGGCACAGGTGATGGCACAGGTGATGGCATAGGAGATGGCTTACCTTCTGAAGGCGGCGGGATGGCGGGATTCCGGGAACCGAGACGAGCAGCACCATGGACATCCTCCTCTTCAGTCTTCTGTCTTCCGGTCCGGGCGGCGGGAAGGAGATTGGGTGGTGACGGTGCGTGACTGACGCACGCACCGGCACCGCCCCCATTGCGAGTCAAAACTTTATTTGTTCTTTTTGTCATTTTTTTTTTTATATTTTTTTTTCTTTTTTTTTAGGGGGGGCGGCGCACTGGCGCCCCCTATGCACGGGCCGCCACTGAATGAGACAACTTCCAAAACAGGAATGGTTTTACAGTTTGAGGCCACTGACTTTTTTTCCTCTACTCATCTTTTCTCAATGTTTTTCACTAGTTTTGCATTTGGCTAGGGTCAGTGTCACTACTGGTAGCGTGAGGCGATACCTGGATTCTATAGAGGTTGCACAGGCAGTCCAACTCCTCCAATATGGCACATCAATATGTGCCATTGCCAGAAGGTTTGCTGTGTCTCCCAGCACAGTCTCAAGAGCATGAAGGAGATTCCAGGAGCTGGGATGGGCAGTTACTCTAAGAGAGCTGGACAGGGCTGTATTAGGTCCTTAACCCATCAGCAGGACCAGTATCTGCTCCTTTGTGAAAGGAGGAACAGGATAAGCCCTGCCAGAGCCCTACAATATGACCTCCAGCAGGACACTGGTTTAAATGTGTCTGCCCAAACAATCAGTACTTACTTTATGAGGGTGGCTTGAGGGCCAACGTCCTCTAGTGGGCCCTGTGCTCACTGCCCGACACTGTGGAGCTTGATTGGCATTTGCCATTGAACACAAAAATTGGCTGGTCCGCCACTGGCGCACTGTGGTTTTCTCAGATGAGAGCAGGTTCACCCTGAGCACATGTGACTGACGTGAAAGGGTCTGGAGAAGCCATAGAGAACGGTATACTGCCTGTAACATCATTCAGCATGACCGGTTTGGTGGTGGGTTAGCGATGGTCTGGGGAGGCATAGCCATGAAGGGACTCTCAGACCACTACAGGCTAGACAATGGCACCCTGAGTGATGTTCGGTATTGGGATGACATCCTTGGACCCATGGTCAGACCCTTCACTGATGCAGTGGGTCCTGGGTTCCTCCTGGTGCATGCAATGCCCAGCCTTATGTGCCTAGAGTATGCAGCCAGTTCCTGGAGGATGAAGGAATTGATACCATTGAATGGCCCCCATGCTCGCCTGACCTAATCCAATAGAACACCTCTGGGACATTATGTTTCGGTCCATACGACGCCGCCAGGTTGCACCCCAGTCTGTTTAGGAGCTCAGTGATGCCCCGGTCCATATCTGGGAGGAAATACCCCAGGACACCATCCATTGTCTCATTAGGAGCATGCCCCGATGTTGTCAGACATGCATACAAGCATGTGGGGGCCATACAAACTACTAAGTACCATTTTGAGTTGCTGCAATGAAATTCCAGCAAAATGGACTAGCCTGCTGCATCACTTTTTCACTTTGGTTTTCAGGGTGTCTTTAAATTCAGCCCTCTGTAGGTTGATCGTTTTCATTTCCATCAAACGATGTGGCATCCTTTTATTTTGAACACATTACCCAGTCCATATCAGTATAGATATCCAGAATGATATTTTTCTCCATTGGAATCTGATGTGTTTTCAAAGTGTTTCTTTAATTTTTTGAGCAGTGTATATAAGCCTCAAAATATTTAACCTCACATTAGTTCTAGGCCCATTAATGATCATCTTCTTCATACTCTGTAGCAGTGTGCAGTTCAGTTGTATATGTGGAACCCAGGGTATAACTGATTGCCATGTTTTGGGGTCAGAAGCATTTTTTTTTCACCTTTGGGATATACTTGGTCATAAATGTCTCAGGGGTCTCTTAATCTTAATCTGGATCCACAGAGTATTGACTCCCAAACCTGGTGTTCTGCTTACTGCTAAATAAAGATATTCAGCTTTAAAATGATAACCTCATTAACTATTCTATAAATTAATTCTACATTAAATACACAAAAGAGGCCTAATATTAGTAAAAT
Source organism: Pelophylax lessonae (assembly GCF_965119305.1). Classification (NCBI taxonomy): domain Eukaryota; kingdom Metazoa; phylum Chordata; class Amphibia; order Anura; family Ranidae; genus Pelophylax; species Pelophylax lessonae. The sequence goes on along the minus strand of NC_138769.1, from coordinate 374,475,990 downwards.
GGTGCCATTACAACACAGTTGCTTTGGGTCTGAATGGAAAAAGATGATTCTGTATTCTATTTTACACTTTTAAAGTGCTGCCTAAGAGCAGATACAGCAGATACAACACATGCTCCTACCACGCTCCTACCTTTATGAGTCAGAAGCGCCAAGCCCTGCCAACTGCCATGCCAATGTACACTGGAAATTCTTCAGTAGGGATGAGTTCAGGTGGTAAGATACGAGTTTGAAACTGCCTGAGCTATCTCACTGGGAAGCTGTCAATGCCAACAGCCAATCATAGGTGGTGGAGGTGTTCCCCATACCTCGACTGTACCTATACACACCTCTTGTGTATGGCTGCGGGGTGAGGAATGTATCCGTCGCCTATGATTGGATGTTGAGATCGACAGCTTTTAGGTGGGATAGATCTGCCAGGTTTGAACTCATGCCCAAACATACCTGAGGTCATCCCTATTCTTCAGTAGCTTTTAGCAGCACTCTCATTGGACATGAAGGTGACAGTAGGTAGATCTTAGCCATGAAGTTAGAGAAAGTTAGGAGCCAGTATTGAAGTGACATTAAATAAGAAACGCCACACAGAAAACTTTTAATTTACTAATATGGGTAATACATAGCATCCTATGGTGTATGCTCTAACTCCAGGCTTTCAGTTTTAAAAGCTTAAAGTGTTACCAAACCCAGGACCCTGCATTTACTATATTTGGTCTCCCACAATACATCAGACATGCAATATAATTATTTTAGTAAATATAAACTGCTAAATACCTTTTCTTATCAGCAGTATATAGTCTTGTGACTTCTATCAGTGTCTGGTTAAAGCTTGTAGGAGGAGTTTTCATTCTACTCTGACTGTTCTATTAGGCTGCATGACCCCTGACCCTCTGTCCGGACAGTGCTGATTGGCTGTGTGCTGATCACATGCACCATTCCAAAAAAAAAAACACTCTCTAGCAATACACACCAAACTGAGCATGTGCAGAGTGACTCCAAAGGCTCTGTCTTATTAGGAGATGGTTAGGGGACAGTGGAAGAAGGGTAGGAGCAGAGAAGACAGGATTAAACAGCCTTTTTACACAATGCAGATGGTTAACTCCTTAGGTTCCACAGGGAGTATAACAAGCAAGCTTTACTGCATATACAGACTGATTTTACTATTGTGGGTTTAGTAACACTTTAAAACTGAGTACGGGTTTACTTTAAATGGGCAACCTCATTCCTATCAGCAGGGTTTTGGTATTGTAATCAAGTCAAAGCAGAAATATTTCTGTAATTGCATTATGCTGTGGTTCACACAGAGGGAGCCAGACCCAGGCTACCAGGCATTGTAAAATAAGAAAAGCAGTAATACAAAGCTTGCAGCAATACATTTTTCAGTCTAGAGCAGGGGTAGGGAACCTATGGCTCGCATGTCAGACGTGGCTCTTTTGATGGCTGCATCTGGCTCGCAGACAAATCTTTTATAAAGGGGGGCGTGTCCGGATGTGAGCCGTGCTGGACGTGTAGTCCCAGAGCTCCACTGCGTCTACCACTCAATCCAGTGCCATCCGTGTAGCTGTGCCCGGTGCCAAGGAGATTTCTGCACCTATCGACGGTACACTTTGTGGGCTACCCACCACTACCCTCAGTTCGTCTCTGGGTGACTGGATTGCCTCGCTATGGACCCCATGGCCTACAAGTGGTACTGCCGCCGGCTTGTGTGCTGTGCATCTGAGGGCCTTGGCAATCACCGCCCGGTGAGGAGACCTGCCATCTGCTCTCTGTGCCCCGACAGACACGATCTCCTTCCCCTCTGACACCCGGGGACCCGCGGGAGCTGCCTCTCACTTCCACTTCTGAGGCCTTTAGCGGCCGGCCACCATTTTCTCAGGGCCTATACTCACCTCTATCACTCGCAGGCCTGCAGGCGCTTCATCACTCCGGCCTCATTGCATACCTGCCTGCTCTGCTCTCTTCCCGACTGGACTCCAGGCACTTTCACACGGCTCCATCTACTCACTGTATAGCTGCGGCTAATGAATATGAATATTAAATAAAGGTTCCCGACCCATGAAATATAGCGTATGGCTCTCACGGAATTACATTGGGCAACTTTTTTTACCCTCACCATTTGACAGGGATATATGCTGGTATTAAAACAGCAGAGGACAATATGCTCAACCCGTGTTGACCATTTTCAGAGGTATACCCAATCAATCTATAGCTACTATTTCCACATAGGTTGGTGTGTCTTTCTATACAAAAAAAAAAATGTGATGTTCACTACATTGTTGTTTATGGGGAAAAAAATCTTTTTAATAAAAAGTCCTTTAGAAAAAAGATATTGACCTCTGTGTTTGACCCACCTTAACACAGTTTATTCAAGTCAAGACCACCAACATTTAAATTAATTCACACTGCAGCTCAAAGTTTTATTTATTCAAAAATATGTATATCATGATGCTTCAGTACATTCTATAGATTACATTCACAGGAAGACTATGAGTTAGGTTGTACAATCCAGGTCACATAAAGGCACAAAAGTTAAAACAAACATTTAGCAAAGACCAAGACATACAGAAAAATCACAGTGCACTGATTGACACTCTTTATGCTGTTACCTCCTTACCAATTTGTTAATTGTACAATGCTTACCCAGTACATGTTTTAAAAGTGACATTTTTGAGTTCTACAATTTACTAGGTATCCACATACACTGCATCATTGTTGCAGGCAAGTCTGCCTTATTTGGACTGCAGATAAAGATTAAATGCCGGTTCACACTAGTACGACTTGTCAGGCGACTTGTCAGCCTGACAAGTTGCGGTCCGTTGCGGTCCGTTGTGTAATACAGGAACGGTTCTAATAGGAGCGACACAAGTCACTCCGACTTAGAAAAGGGTTCCTGTACTACTTCAGGGCGACCTGGAACGACTTGCATAGACATTCATTTTATGAAGTGCGTGCAAGTCGCGCCGAAGTCGCGCTGCACGCGACTTCACAGGTCGCCCGATCGCCATAGTGTGAATCGGCTCTTAAGCCAGACACCAGCAAATATTGATGGGCTCAGGTGTGTTCATAGGTAGCGTGTGTATGTGCAGCTATGATTGGTGGTGTGCAGTGAGGGCTTTGTGGCAGCTATGATCTGAACAAGCCTGAGCCCCATCCCTACCAGCAAATAGTTCTTAACTGTCTGAAATCTAACCAAGAGTAAAATTGCTATTTTCATTTGGCTCTGATTGCTAAAATTAATAGCTTTATGGCAATTAATATATATAGATTATAGCTGATAGATTATAGTTTAGAAGTTTTAGCCTATAAGTGTTAAAGGCAAGGTACCTACAGATCGTTGATTAAATTTCACTTTATCTACAGGATTGGCAGGATGTCAGTAAACTTAGAAAAGGAGACTTCTAGTCATTAATTGCAGGCAATGGATGAAGCATTCATCATTTCAAAACAAGAATCCTGGGTTTGACAGCACCTAAAATATTTCGTAAGATGAAGGCAAATATGTGCTGGCACTTTAGGCTGCCTTGTTTTAGCCCCCGTTCACACTGGGGCGACCTGTGAGGCGACCTGGTCGCCTCACAGGTCGCCGCAGGTCGCCTCCCATAGGGAAGCTGCGGACCCGTTCTGATAGGAGCGACACAAGTCGCTCCGACTCAGAAAAAGGGTCCGGAGCTTCTTTGGGGCAACCAGGAGGCGACCGCCATAGACTTCAATGTTACGAAGTCCGTGGCGGCCGCTCCGAGGTCGCGGCGCGCTGCTCGCACCGCGACCTCGGAGGTCGCGGTGCGAAGTAGCGTCGCCCCAGTGTGAATGGGGGCTAAATCACCTACTGTTTGTTCACTGTTTTTATTTTTATTTTTAAAGAAAGAGGGACAGGTGTCATTTAATGCAGTGCAAAGCAAAAGATTCACTTTAATCCAAGCCTGCACCTGCTTGCCTCTGCTCCAAGCCACCCCATGTAAGCCTCTAGATCAGCCTTTCTGAACCTTTTCAACACAGAGGAACCCTTGAAATAAATTTCTGGTCTCGGGGGAACCCCTGCTAAAAATTCACAATCTACAACTCATGACCCATTAGTGTGACAGTCAGTGGGAAGAATGCTCCTTACTCTTGTCATCATTTGGAAGAATTACCCCCTTACAGATAGCTAAAAGGAGCAATGATGTCATTGGGAACTTATCTGAGAGGCATAAATTGCCCATTGCTCAAGGAACCCCTAGAAACCTTAGGAGGAATCCTAGGGTTCCACGGAACCCTGGTTGAGAAACCCTGCTCCAGATGATACATGAGCAAAGAAGAAGGGAGGTTGCAAGAAGCAAGTCACTTCCCATATCCTGGTATACAAAAGTGACTCAAAGAAAGGAAAAAAGGGATACTTATACATGAAATGTGTACACATAAACATAAGATTTGTAATAGACATTTAGATGTCCATGAATATTTTTTTTATATAGATATCACATGGGTTTTTGCGCTTCCTGATATTCATCCAGCTCAGACAGTACACTTTGATCTAAGAAACACATTGGATGAATATCAACATGTGCAAAAACCATGTTATATCTTTATGTGAACAACATTTTTGACATCTATATGTTCAAATTCTCTCATATATATTCAGGTTGGATCATGCATTTATTGAACCTACTTATTTTAGACACGCACATATGCGCTGTTTTACATCGTATAAGAAGAAAACATAGAATGAAATGAAATATATTTTTTTTATTGCAAATCTTATGTTTATTTGTATTTATTGCCTACCAAAAATATCCCTTTCTTCTTACTAGTTGCTCAAGGTGATGGTGCTTGGTTATGGCCCAGAACTCTCACATGGAGTGAGTCTCATGCTCTTCCATTCTCAGAAGTATTGTAAATTTTCTTTATCCAGGCAGCTGACCAGAGTAGCAGTGGATTAGAGAAATGGGACATTTGCAGTTTTGGGGAGGAAGATTAAATCAAATATGTTGCTTTGCTCTGCATGGGCAAAGCAAAGCACAGGTTTGCTTCAAACTCCAGCACTTTAAACCCCAGCATTGCGAGGGTTAAATGCTCATTTGGCTAGGGGATGAAGGAATAAGCACAAATACTTACCTCATTACTCAGTGCCCAGAAGCTGGCATTCTCTTTTGCTGTTCAATGCTCTCAGGATGCAGTGGGCCTTCGCATACAATGTAGGTCTGCTGGTCCAACATTGTATGTGATGACATCATTAAGCTGCAGTCAGCCAGCTAAGTGAAAGGGACCAGTCACAAGCAGAAGAGGAAGCCTGCTGGAGCAAAGAATAAGATAAGTATTTCAATTTATTGTTTTTACCCTTTAGCAACACCTCGGAGAGGGACTTTAACGTTTTGAGCAAGGGCCAAGCTTTTCGTAGCAGTTGACAATTTATTTTATAAGGAGAGGCAAAAAAAATGTAGTGAATGCAATATCCTTGGTACTGTATTGGCCAATTACCAATGTTTTAATGATGGTAAGGGCAACAAGTAAGGGTCGGAGTGCAAACCAAGAGTCAAATAGCTAAAGAAAACATACCATCTCAAGATACAGTAAATGACTAAACATTAACACACAAACAAAAGTTACAGCCCCATATTCTTTTAGCAGAAAGAGAACAGATAAGGGAACGTAACGTAACAAAACAGTGAATAACCATAAGGCTTCTCTAGTCAGCTTTGAAAAGCGACACTGTTAGTGACAACATTTTAAATTTTCACCTATTACATTCATAAAATAACTTGAAGCAGACAGCCATGGAAGATGGAGAGATGATGCCTTTGTTAGCATTTAGCTAATGCCCTACTGGCCCTTTCTTTATAGTTTATGTTTTATTGTACAGTATTATAAATACCAGTGAAAATAATATTTATCATTATTCCCAAAAATTTCCATGTGCACAATATTAAATAAAGATATAAATAATGATAATCCAGGTAGAAAATGTAATAAGATAGATTACGTGATATACTGTATCAGTCTCACTTGGCAGAGGATGTTGCATTTTTTGTGTGTTTATGCCTCTTCTGTGCCACACCGTAGGGGACATGTGCTGCTATTGTTCCCATCTCCTGAGCTCCTTCCACGTGGAACATTTGATCATCGAAGAATATGTGCGGACGGATTTTCTCCAACAGAGGTCCCTTTGGGGCTCCAGCCAAGAAGAGGGCCTCATCAGTTTCCAGGCCCCAGGTACGTAAGGTCTTTAGTGCTCGAGCCCCAGAGCTGGCTGCACTACGAGCAGTAACTAAATATGTGCGTATGGGACAGTTAAGTCTCATTCCTTTATTGTAGAACTTCTTCTGCAGTTTTCCTAGAGCTTCCAAGAAACATTTTAGAGGACCCTGTAAATAAAGCATTGAGTTGACAATAACACAAGAATAATTCTACTATGATCAAGAAAGCTTTCCTGATCAGGAACGATCAGGAAAGCTGATATAATTTACACAGAGAGCATGTAAAATGCAACTGCATGAAAACCACTTAAGACATCAAGGCATATTTTCTCTTTATTAAGACCACTGATGCTTAATTGAATGTCTCTATCACTTTTTAAACAAATGCATGCAATGAGTACGCCGATTTATTCGGAGGCCAATTACACTACTCGCATCATTTTGTGTTGTGTGAGGAAACCTACGCAAACATGCTGGTAGTTTCCTTGGTAGAAATCAAACAAAGGCCTAGCATCACAAAGTAACTTAACAGTACTGGATCACCCACAATGTAACATGGGCTAGTCCCTGGGGCCCGGTGGTTGTTTGGGGGCCCTCAGAAAAAGAAAAGAAAGGGGCAGCATGGTGGCTTTGGGGGTTATTATTTCCATCTTGCCCTACTGGGGTCCTTGGTTCAGCCTGTGCTTGTGTGGGTTTCCTCTAGTTTCCTACCACAAGGGGATGTGTACTATATACCAGACATGGGGATCGAACTGATATAGAGCTTACAATCAGGAACATTCATGCTAGGCATAGGCGTGTGCAGGAGGTGTGCCAGATGTGCCTGGGAACACCCTAATCACTCTGTGCGGTGCTGATTCTCACTACGGACCAGGCTTCCCCCTGTGTTGCCCCCCCCCCCTGCAGTGCTGCTGGATTTCCCTCCTATCCTCTACCCTCGGCTGCTGTGGGAGAGTTTCAGGATGGAGAGTGGGAGAAAGGGTTAGTCAATATGTAATTTACTGGCACATTCCTTTTCGAAATGAACACAGTGAACACACTCATTTGCTGTGTTAATTCATAACTAAAGCATAATAAAATATGTGTACTTCCTATTAATTTACTGTCCAGTGCAGCTAAGACTGCAGAGAAAGGCATGTGCGTTTGAGCTTTGGGGTGCACACCCTAATGTAATAGGCTGCGCACATCTATGATGCTAGGCCCAGGAAGCCTAATGTAGTGTAGCATCTTGTACAGTATGTGACAATGAGTTTTGTTGTTTTGGTGAATGACTACATAAGAGTGTGATCTGGGGATAGGCTAAAGACAATTATTAGGGAACACATATAAATAATCACCCCTGTGGTCATGCAACTACTTTTTGACCTCTGAGCCCATTGCTCTTTAACCACTTAAGGACCAGGCCTATTTCTGACATTTGTTGTTTACAAGTTAAAATCTGTATTTTTGCTAGAAAATTATTTAGAACCCCCAAACATTATATATATAAATTTTTTAGTAGAGAATAAAATGGAGATTGTTGCAATACTTTATGTCACACCGTATTTGCGCAGCGGTCTTACAAATGCAATTTTTTGGAAAAAAAATACACTTTTCTTTTAATTAAAAAAATAAGAAAACAGTAAAGTTAGCCCACTTTTTTTCTATAATGTGAAAGAGAATGTTACGCCTGAGTAAATTGATACCTAACATGTCATGCTTCAAAATTGAGCATGCTTGTGGAATGGAGACAAACATTGTTACTTAAAATTTTCATAGGTGATGCTTTAAAAATTTCTACAGGTTACAAGTTTAGAGCTACAGAGGAAGTCTAGGGCTAGAATTATTGCTCTCACTCTAACGATCGTGGTGATACCTCACATGTGTGGTTTGAACACCGTTTACATATGTGGGCGTGACTTGCATATGCCTTCACTTCTGCACACAAGCTTAGAGAGACGCTGGGGGGGGGGTGCTTTTCATTAATTTTTTCTTATTAATTTTAACTTTCTTTTTTTTTTTTACACCACCCCTTTAACCACTTAAGCCCCGAAAGATTTTACCCCCTTCCTGACCAGGGGGTATTTTGCGATTTGGCACTGCGTGACATTAACGGACAATTGCGCGGTCGTGCGACGCTGTACCTAGACGAATTTGACGTCCTTTTTTTCCCACAAACAGAGCTTTCTTTTGGTGGTGTTTGATCACCTGTGCGATTTTTTTGATCATGCGCTATAAACAAAAAAAGAGCGTCAATTTTGCAAATATTTTTCACATTTTTTTATATGAAATTCCCCAAAAAAAATGTAAAAATCAAAATTTTTTAACATTTTCGGCCAATTTGTTTTATGCTACATATGTTTGGTAAAAAAAAAAAATCGCAAAAAGCATATTTTGAATGGTTTGCGCAAAAGTTATCACGTTTACTAACAAAGGGAAAGATTTTTGTCATTTTTGTTGTTTTTTTTTTTTAACGCGTAATGGCGGCGATCTGCAATTTCTTTTGCGGGACTTCGACATTGGGGCGGACAGATTGGACCCTTGACTGACATTTTTTACACTTTTGGGGTTACCAGTGACATTTCTACAGTAATCAGTGCTATACATATGCACTGTTACTGTAAAATTACACTGGCAGTGAAGGGGTTAACTTTTTTTGAGAGGGAGGGGCTGTGTGTGTCCCTAGGGGTGTGATTCTAACTGTGATTGGCTGTGGCTTGGGCTGTAGGAACAATTATCAATGGTCCTACATAGTAGAACCGTGTGATCACTGTTTCTACACAGGGGAGAATGAGAGGCGGCTTGTTTACACTAGTCGCCTGACTTTCTCCCTCTGCAGCGGCGATCGCACACGTGGGAGCGCGCGCTCGCTCCCTAGACCCTCACAGGCTAGCGACATAGATCTACGTCACTTTGCCTGTGAGGGGCTGACTGCCGACGTAAATCGTCGTTAGGCAGTCGGCAAGTGGTTAAAAAACATTTTTTGATAAGTTTCATTCCTATTACAAGGAATGTAAACATTCCTTGCAATAGAAATAAGCAGGACATTCCTCTTTAATGTGAGATCTGGGGTCAGATCTCACATCTACACTTAAAAAGCAAAAAAAGAGAAAAGAAAAAAAAATGGCTCTGGCAAGGAGGGAAAATGACTGAGAAGCGGTGGGGGGGGGGGGGGGCACCTCTCCCGCCGCCCATAAAAGTGATCCCATGGCAAATCCGCCACTGGGACCGCTTTTATGTGAAAGATGACCACCGGCCGTGTAGAAAATTACTGGGGTTATGTCAGCTATTTGCTGCCATAACACCGGTATTTAATGTCAAAGTACCAACGTAAATACACAGTAGGCGGTCCGGAAATGTTTAAAGTAGTGGTGGTGTAAACACTACAAATATATTTGTAGTGTTTACCTATCGTTCTCCAAAGCCCTAAGTCCCGTGTCTTTCTGCTGCTCCGTCCCTCTGTTATCAGCATGATAACTTCTGACAAGTTCTCTGACACATAAGATAAAAGCAGCTGGAAATTAGTGTCAGGGTGGGTGCATAGAGATAGATTAGCAGAGAGCTGGTCTATTCACAGCACAGCTCTGCATATTTCTTCCTTCCTCTGCCTATGTGGAGGGGGGTGTGTGCCTTTCCTCCAATCAGCTGTTAAACAGTGTATGTCAAGACTTCACACCCAGTGCTGGAACAGGAAGAAAAATGTTTTAACACAATGTTCACTGTGTACTGTAGTGTATCTTGTGAGTGCTTTATTTTATTGGATGGGAAACTGTGTAGGAAAGTGTATGAGAAAACACGTTTTTTTCTTTTTATTAATTTTGGATACAAGTTCACAGTGATGCATACTGTTCCTGATGAATGTTTCAAAAGACTGCATGTTGTCTGTTTATGTTGGCTTCTGAATAAGATAGGTCAGCGCAGACTTAAAGAAAAAGTTTATTTTATGCCTTAGCTTGGATTTATCAGTAAAATTCCTTTTAACACAGCCCATTATAAACAAATCCCAGGTGAAAGAATAGAGCTAACAAAACATTCATTCAAGTAATACAAGGATGCCAGTACCTGTGCCAGTGGTTTGTTCTCATAAGCCTTCTCATGTTCAAAGAAAATATCTAAGCCATGTTCCTTCACTATCTTCTCTGATTCATCAGAAAAAAGGACAGCATCTCCATCAAATGCCACTCGCAGCTGATCCTCATTAATAGACACATTGTGACTGGGATTAAAAATGGTAGCAGCAGCAATACCTGTAAGTGTGATGAGAAAAAATAAAACAAAATAAAAATCTAGTTTAGATTGTTTATAATATGTCATTTTTGTTTTTATTGACCACATGGCTCATTTTGGTTGTCTGATTGTACACCAGTAATGCATTTAAAGAACTTCAACCTTGCCTTCAGCCTTACATGGTTGTACAGGTTCCTATCCTGTACTGAAATTTTGTTTCTGATTTCACTGCACACTGTGAGCTTATTGTAGTGTGCATTAGATGCTGCAGAGTCCCTCCCATCTCCTGTCTGGAGGATATCCTGCAACATCTAATGCTTTCTTCCCCAGCCTGACTGTCTCTGGCAGTCAGGCCCCCTTTGGCAGTCAGGAACTGAGGGCTGTGACCATTGAAAGGGAATTAGTATTTTATCAGAAGACATGAAACAGTAATTGTAAGAACCACAATTCTCCCTCCCTCCATCTTGCAAGACTTTATTGAAGAGATACACTAATATGGGGCTGCTACCATCTTTATTGACTGTTGAGATACTATTTACCAATCATACTTGTGGAATTGCACCTATCCTACTGTTGTGGTTGTTGACTGTTTTCACTTACTTTAAAGTAAGAAAGTTCAATGCAAAGAGAAGCCTCCAAGTGGTGTAAGGTAGGAGACTATAGGTTTGAATCGAAATGCACAGCCAATACCTAGGAAATGGAGCATCTTTGATTAACTATTGCAAACCTGATTAGCATAGAAGCTGGTGGGGGTTAGGGAATGGGGTCACCCTTCTAGTGGTGAAAGAGGACCCCCTCATGGAACACGTGTCAGATGACCCAGGTCCCCATTACTCATGATCCCAGGATGTTTGGCTGTACTTCTGGAACTCTAACCTTCTGGAACCATGTTGAACCTGCAGGGCACTGCAAACACCACTCCAGGTGTTTGGAGGTTGCTATATACTTGGATTGAGGGATGAAGTGTAAAGGTTTCAAAATGCCATCCATGCATACGCGTGGCAGACAGAAGACTACCTGGCCTTGTCTGATACAGCCCAGACTTCTGGTTTTCCGTTGACTTCAATTACGCCCTTGCATTCCACGCTGGCCAGAGTGAGACTCCCACCGACTGCCCAGCATTCAGGAAGCCATTGGCGGAGCCTGTAGGACAGATCCAATTCCCCAGGCTGAGTATTCTATTAAGAGTGGGGATACCTCTCCCCTCAGCAGGCACATCTGGAAGCCCTGACACCCTAGCTAAATAAATCACAGCCCTGCTGTTAGGCAGACAAGGCCTACTATACATTTACCTAGCACCTACCTGTAGGGTGCTACACCCACCCCACACCAAAATGAGTCAGGTCCCTCTGACTCTGAGGCAGCCGCCTCCTATCAAAAACTCTGCCAAAAATCAAGAGTATCCCACAAATCTGGAAAGGGGGGGGAAAGGGGGAAAAGGGAAAAAACGTATTTACAGAATAAATTAGTGTGAAAAAATATATCTTTACAATCTGCTGTACATGTATATACACATTTTAAGGTGCATGAAAACTGATGCACCCCACACCAAATAAACTAATTTGGGGGAGAACAATGAAGAAACAGGCATTATAACATCCCGACTGTCTGATTTCTTCTTCTGTACAGACTGTGAGTGAAGTCTCACACAGCCATTTGTAATCCACAACAGATCCCGGCCCGATGGCCCAAAGGATCCAGCACACAAAATTTAGTTTTCAAAGACCCGGACCCTGATGGTCCCAAAAGGTCTAGCAACACAACACTTGACTTTTCCAAAGACCCTGGCCCGATGGCCCAAGGGGTCTATTTCCCTTTAGCAGATGCAATTCGAATCCAGCACTATATTATTTCATGAACAAAATATTTTGTTGGTCTGTTGTGGTAGCCGGCCGGCCACACAAATTTTCTTGTTAAGTTTTTTTTTTCTTCCTCCTCCTGCCATTGATGAACACTGACAAATGTTTCCCTTTCAAATATAATACTCTGGATGAGGTACTTGAACATATTTCTCCATTTTCATTTTTGACCCGGATGGACCAAGCTTGTCCTGAGCCATCTGGGCGGCGGACCTCTACCCTATCTATGTAGATGGAGCGGCCATAATACCACTGAACCTTGACCTTGTGGAATTTCTCTTTTAATCCTTCCTCCGGAGATTCTCGGTACGGCTTGGGAACAAAGAGGTAGTCCCAGATAAGTTCATTGCACCACCAGTCCCTGAACTTCTCCACTAACAGCATGACCTCCCTTTTAGCATAGGGGTAGTCATAGCCATACTCCAAGGCAACCTTTCTCTGCATCCACCGCTGCATTCATGAGTCTGGGGAGGGTTCCCCGGTTACCTCTCCCTGGTGGAGAAAATGAGGTATGTACCCTTTGGATCATCTCCTCATAGGCAATGTTCTGATCCCTGGCCCTGGCAATATTTACCTGTGGGATGAGGTTTAGGACCCTTGTAACATAGGCCTCACAGAACCCCAATTTCTGATCCAGTTCCCCTCTTTTAATAGCCTCCTTGGCTTCCTGGTCTAAGGGTGTAACAACTTCGGGACCTGGGGAGCTACTTCCAGTCTCTGATCCCCATTCCTATTCAGTCTCCTCAATGAATCCCCAGTCATCCATACCTTCTTCCACAGAGCCATGCTTCAGATAGAAGGATGGGGAATCCACTTGAACGGGGCAATTTTCACCCTCACTGCTGACGGTGGAGGAAGACACCTGGGCAACTTCTATCTGGACAGAATCTGGGGAATACTTAAAGGGGCGGATTCCGTGATGGAATGGAACTGGAATGGGATGGAACTGACTGACGGTGCTTCTAGCCCGGCCCCTACTGTTTGGGTGGACACGGATCCCCTCCCTATGGGGCTCTGCGACCGAACCTCCTTCTCGCAGACTGTAAGCCCACCAATTGCAGGCAGGGCCTCTTCCTGCTCCGCGGAGGAATTTTGATTCGCTCCCCGTCATCTCCTGAGTGAGGCCTGTCTCCCACGTAACTGCAGGCTTCTTGGGACGGCCCCTCGCTCTTCTCTGCCCTGAGCAGCAAATCACTGCATTGTCCACATTGAACCCACATCTGCAACCTCAGAGTAATAGTGGCACATTGGGGACATACCACTCTCAGGAACTCCCGACCTCCTCCAGTGCATAACGTGAGTCCGCCGTCCGGCACCATCTGGATACCGGTATCCTAAACTAGCGGGGGATCGGGCGGGTAGATCTGCTCCTGGCTCTCCGCAGGGTTTTTGGCCACGGTGGTAGCCATAGCGGGAACACTCTTCGCTCCTCTGGTGAACGACATGACTCCTTCTCCTACACGTGTCTCCCGCACGGCCGCGCCCAGAGGAGGGGATATTAATAGAGTCCCCTGGGCCGCTCCTGTTTGGTCAGAAGTTCCCGCTACCTCCACCCATTCAGCATTTTGGGGGCGGTGGCTCCTCCCTTTGGGCAGTTCTGCTTGTGGCGCGCTTTCCTGTGCGGTACTGTAACTCTTCCCCTGCCATCCTGCTGTGCTGCAAACACTTGGGAAGTAGCTGCAAAGCGGAGTATATCACTTGCTAGACATACATCCGCCCACCATAATTGCACTAGGGCCTCCACAGCGCTTTTCCTGCCTAAAGCCAGCCGCCCTCTCTTGCCCAGCAAGAGCAGCATTGTCACGTACCTGATCCGAGGCCGAGATGCAGAGAGGGCTCCCCTTGCGGCTGAGTGCGGCACACCCCTGGGGTTGAGACAGAGGGTGTAGCGCTCACAGAAGCACTGGTTGCCGGCAGGGTCTTGATGGTAGACAGGCGGTCTCTAGCAGAGTGCTGGGCAGGAATACACCAGACAGTCCAAGGAGGAACCAGGAACAACCAGGCAGTAGGTGTAAGACCGGCTGGGGGTCAAACACAGGAAGCTGCAACAGGTGCAAGCCAAAGGTATAATAGGAAAGCCAGAAGCAGACAAGTCCGTGGGGAAGCCAAGATCAGGTACTGGAGGGCAGGTAGACAGGAAGCAAGTCCGTGAGCCAAGCCGAGATCAGATAACGGGAGAGCCAAACTGGAGCAGGGATGGTCAGACGAAGCCGAGGGTCAAAGTCAGGAGAGAGAGCAGACAGGTCAGGAACAAGGCGGGTCAAACTGGAATCCAGGAAGTAGCAATGCTCAGGAAAAAGGAAGAGCTGAAGACAATCCAGCAATCTGATGGGCTGAGCAGAGCCCTTTTATAGGCCAGTGAATTAGTCTATGGCCTGAGTCCATTGCGGCCATGGGAAGTACTGGCAAAGTTGCCAGTTTGCAGCACAGCCATTTCACTGACAATGAGTCTATGGCCTGAGTCCATTGCGGCCATTGGAAGTACTGGCAGAGTCGCCAGTTGCAGCATGGCTGTTTCTCTGACAAGCATCCTGCCATCGACTGCACGGTCGATACTCCTCTTCCTTGCCACACACATGCAATTAACAGCTTCCATACTGGCTCCGGGACTAGCTCCATGGTCCTCCTCAGCGTGGCCGACTACAATTCCCACAGTATGTGTGCACCAGCCATAAAGAATAAATGTCCCGCTGTCAGATGCACGGTCAACATTCTTCCACATAGCGTGCTTCACCATCCGGCCCCTGGCACCTCTCTTTCCGTGCCCCTGGCCTCCATTTTCACTGTCCACACTAGGACTCCTTCCTATCAGGCAGTTGCTGCATTCAGCATCCTGACACACTTGTCTCCTGTTTTCCACTTCCTGAAAGCAGAATACATTTCATAATCCATATGAAGAGTCTTGGTCACTTTACAGTCTTTCTTGGAGCATTTGCGTTGCCACAAGCATCCACTCTCCCTGCCTCCCGCAGTTGCAGTCTCACACCTGGCCTGACGCTGATGTAACAGTTCCTAACACAAAAATTGATTTTTTGGACTTTTTCTTGTGCCGTTGCCAAGGGCAACTGGCCCAGTAGCTAATGGCAAAATCCCGGACGAGCCCCCAAATGTAGCAAGGTTTCCAGGCCGTTGGCCTTATGTGGGTCTGCCATTAGTACCGGTAATCTCTCCAGCCCATGTGAGCTGTGACCCTGGGTGTGACAACTTAAGCAGCGACAACTCCGGCATCTTTGTTTGTGGTTTTTATTGGAATAAAGGGGATGGGAGAAGGGAAAAGTGGGATACTCCTTGAGGCTTGAACTAATTACAATTGGGACTTTACTTCTGAAATGCCCGTTGGCGCTTCCCTGACGCCAGCCGACGCAAGCCAACGCTCACTAAAACTGAGAACACTCTGTAGAACAGAAGAAGTGCTAAATCCACGACTTATAGTCCAGAAGATCCAAGACTGAGAACTGTAGAACTCCTGACACTGTTGTACTGTGAAAGTCACTGAATACTTTCCCCGCCTGACGCAGCTTGAGGTAGTATATTGTAGAACTCTGTATAGCTGTCACTTTAACTGGCACGCTCTGTGCAATTCAGGGCCCAGACTGCAGGTGCCCCTTTAACCTTGAACTCTTCAGGGTCCACTGACTATGTACCCCCTCTGTAGCTTCAGGGTCCTCAACCTAGGTACCCCCTTTACAGCTAGCTGACACTGGATACCAGAACCTCTTCCGGAGTGGTCCCTTCTAACTTCAGACAGACCCCCAGGGGCAATCCTAAGTACTCACGACCTGTGTAGGCTTTCCTGGGACTGGACCCCTCTCTCTCTCCGCAGGCTCTCAGCACACCGCATCCCCTCAGCTCAACTCAGCACTTGCTGGACACTCAGGCGACACCCTGAGACATCCACCTTCCTCAGACAGAAGGAGAGACAGCCGCACTCTCCTTCCTGGGACTCTGCTCCCGTCAAAGACACCATGCCACGCACTTCCCCCCAAACTTATACCCACTCCCAGAATCCTTTGCAGCACAATCTGCCTTCTGGGGTAGTTACAAGCTGGGATGTGTCCCCTGATTGGGCTTCCCACACTGCCCTATGAGAATCCTCTCACAGGAGCCAGTGGGGGTACTTCTCCCCTCAGCAGGCACATCTGGAAGCCCTGACACCCTAGCTAAATAAATCACAGCCCTGCTGTTAGGCAGACAAGGCCCACTATACATTTACCTAGCACCTACCTGTAGGGTGCTACACAGGTTTAAAGGACAGGCTCACCCAGGGGTCAGTTTTTAAGCCAGTTCCTGGCCCAGGTGTCTCAATTGCAGTTTTGCAGTGGTCCACTCCACCCTACCAGCTCCGCACACGTGAACAGATTCTAGAAGCTTCTTGGTGTAAGACCAAGAGCAACATTTATACACTTTATATTTTCAAGATTTCTTTGATAGTTCCTAGTACAATTCCTATGCAAGTCTAATCCTTCCCTAAGGGCCACTGAGTGGTAACCTAGTTATGCTGTAAGTGCATCCAGGGAACCTGCCCAGCTATTACATTGATGAGCCCTCTGTCTACTGAACCACTCCCAACCCTAGCCAGATACTAAACACTTCCCTAAGGTATTAGTTGTGCTCCTCACCTCTAAGAGGCACATGACATTCCCCAATAGCAATGTCACTTGACATAACGTACTTTTATCAGTGTTCAGTAATGAGGCACTACAGTGGCTTTTATGAACTTGACTAAACATTTCATAGAGCATCTCACAAACATTACATAGTACATTATAGTCCCTAACAGTTGTCATCCTTCCAAACTTCATGGCATAACTTCCAGTATTCAGTTAGTAAAAGTCCTCTGATTACAAACTAGGAAGGGTGTTGTGGTGCTATCTAGTTTTCAATAAACAAGGTGTGACTTATTCAGGCTCTGGGCCTTACAGTGGCTTACGATACTGCTTTTACATGGCTGCTCTTTCTCTCCACATTCACCCCAAATGGGCTCCTCCCCAGCCTTATATAACAAATGGACAGAACACCAAAAAAGTACAGGCCCTGTCAGACAGGGTCTACACAATAAAGGAGAAACCCCCTTACAAGCTACTAAAGTAAAATAAACAAGTACAATAATAGAAAATAGTATAATTCATGCAGTAGGACTGTATTTAGAAATAGCTTTGGTTTTTATGAATGGCATGACTCCTCCACGCATATTTTACAAAAAGAATTAACTGTGACTATACCATTACAAATCAAATTAATTATAGATTTACCTTGGGTAACCCCGAATAACATTAACATTTTACTTATCCACTAAACAGGTGCTGTATTCCTTCACACCATCTTCCTGTTACTTTGAGACTTCATTCTAGGCTAGGTTTCAAGTGCAGTCACAAGACGACATATCAAAATGCTAACAGAATGAAATAACATTTGCTTTAATACAAGAATGCCATGCCAGTAGGTTTTGTAACCTGACCTACTGTTGGACTTGTCTGTGTCTATAAAAAGTATAGTGTATAAGATTAACTTAAGCACAATCAAACAATGTCGTCTAGAAAGGATAAGAGCAGGATTTCCAGAGATTTCAATGACTTCCTATGCTACTTTAAATACCCCGTGGGCTCTTTCATGCTCTGGCAACTCCCTGTGAAGTTCAGTTTCTATTACTGACACAAAGCACCTGGTAGTCATGTTTCTTTACCCATCTGTAAAAGGGTGTAGGTGTCCTATTATGTGGGTTTGGGTGGATCCACCCTTGGGAGGTGGGTGATTGGTGGGTGATTCAGTGTGGTGGAGTGGAGAGAGAAATTCAGAGATACAGCTTTGGGTCAGCACACTTTATGTTACAGAGAAAGTATTGGAGATTGAGGCCCCCAAAGTCTAAATAAATTGGTAAACAGCCAAACTGCAACTTTGGTCACATGACTTATACATGACCATGCTATGTGTGTGCCACAACCTTCCTTTTCTTGCATTGCCTTCACTGTGAAGACACATGTTTTTGTTGAAAATGTTCTAAGAATGCTTTGTGCCTTTAACTATATTTTTGGACACATGAATGCTACCAAGAAGTTCAAGAAATGCCTTGGAAAAAGAAGTGAAGCAGGACTCTGCCCTATTTTTTGTTTCTAGGATGTTTACGGGACAGAATGACTTAAACTTGCGGGAAGGAGAGGGTGTTTGGCACCATTGGGGATGGAGTAGTGGCACAGTACCAGGAAGCTGCCTCATGACGGTTTGAGGTGCAGCTTCAAGCTTGAAGGTAGTATCAGCCTTGGAGCAGAGCTTGAAACTAATGTGTGAATTGTAGAGCACCCCCTAAGGAGCCGCAAGTTGAATGGGATCCTCCACCCTGCACAGCCAGGCACACCGAATTTTCACAGGCTCCCAGAGTCAGAAAACAGTCCAGTACTTTGTTTTGTTATTTTATTGAGAGATTAGAAATTGGATGGGGAGTTTAGCCCCCGTTCACACTAAGGCGACCTGTGAGGCGACCTGGTCGCCTCACAGGTCGCCGTAGGTCGCCTCCCATAGGGAAGCTGCGGACCCGTTCTAATAGGAGCGACACAAGTCGCTCCGACTTAGAAAAAGGGTCCGGAGCTTCTTTGGGGCGACCAGGAGGCGACCGCCATAGACTTCAATGTTATGAAGTCCGTGGCGGCCGCTCCGAGGTCGACGCGCGGTGCGAAGTAGCGTCGCTTGCATGTGAACGGGGGCTAAGGGTATCAGATTTTCATTTACTTGCTGTCTTATGAATCTGCTGGTACAGGGACATGGGGACACCTCTTGCAGTGCCAACTAATAAGGGCTTTTTCTCACTCGCTTCTTGCTGTGCCTACAGGACAGGAAGTGAAGCTATTGATGGTATCAGTTTGAGACATTTCTGAGATCATTCAGAATTGATTGACAGGTGCATTTGACTTGCTTTGAGTGGGTTTTGCATCTTAATAGACTTGTACTGGATTGTAACACCGGTTTGAAGAAAACAAAAGCCTGTTGACACGGGCCTTTCCATAATCGGACAGCAAAAAAAAAGAAAAAAGATTATTTTCTTTCCTTACTGTATACAAAACTGTATACAAAACTTAAAGTGATATTCACACACGGAGAGCGGCTTGTCCCCGTCCTCATCCCCGTTCTCTCCTCATTGTCTCACTGGTTGTAATTGACAGTAGCTCCTGCTGTCGTCTCAGCCAATGAGGAGGATCTTGAGATGGGGCCCAGGTAAGTATTTGGTTGGGGAGGGGGCTGCACACAAAGTTTAAAAACCCTGAGCCTTTACAATCAAAAAAAAAAAAAAAGTTTAAGTTAGATTTACATTTTAACCTAAACACTTACATTTAACCTAAAACTTAACCATCAAAATCCAAATGTTAACATCACCTGCTAACCATTAATGCTAACGTAATTGCTAACATGAATATTTAAATAGGAACTTCCCCCCTATTTTAAAGTTCACAACAAAGGAACCTTTAGAAATATTTATTACCCCCCTCAATACAGGGCACTTTCACCCCCTTCCTACCCAGGCCAATTTTCAGCTTTTAGCGCTCTCACACTTTAAATGAGAATTATTCATACATTTTTAGCATTTTTTGTCCACAAAACGGAAAATTTATATCAAATACTTACCGTAATTTTCCTTTCCTGATGGACTCCATGGCAGCCTACGTGCGGGTTAGTCCCGCCTCCTCCTACCTCATAGGACCCCACTCCCATAAATTTCACTCTGCCCCAGAGACCATGTTCCATAAAATAGCCTCCTCCGGCAGATGGGTGGGGACTCCGGCTGCCATGGAGTCCATCAGGAAAGGAAAATTACGGTAAGTATTTGATATAAATTTTCCGTTTTCCTGACAGACTCCATGGCAGCCTACGTGTGGGAAATAACTAGCCAAACACACCAGGGTGGGCAATCTGCTGTTCAAAAGAAATTTAATTTGCACCATCAACTGATAGTATCCGCAAACCAAAATCAACAGATGATAAAGAAGTTGGCTTGACACAATAATGAGCCATGAAAGTGTGGATTGAGGACCATTAGGCCGCTTTGCATACAACTTCAGGAGCCACATGACGAAATGCTGCCCAAGAAGTCGACATTCCTCTTGTAGAATGTGCTGTCACCGCCTCCGGGGGAGCCAACCTTTAGCTCTATAGGCCCATTAAATGGACCGGACAATCCTAGATGCGATCGTTCTAGACGAAGCACGCAAGCCTTTATTCTTCCCATAGAACAGGACAAACAAATAATCCGAATGGCGGAAATGAGATGTGGCTTCCAGATATAGTTTCAGAATTTGCCCTACATCCAGTGGATGAGTCGCAGAGTCAGAGGATTTGAATGTTGGCAAGACAATTTCCTGATTTTCATGAAAAATAGAGGATACTTTTGGGTGCGAATCCAACATGGGAATCAGAACCACCCAATCCGGGAAAAACGACAAAAAGGGTTCTTTGCATCCCAAAGCTCCTAGCTCAGAGACCCTTTTTGCTGAGGCGACTGCCACCAGGAACGCTACTATAAGAGACAATTCTTTGATGGAGAGTTGAACCAGGTTATCTTTTCTGAGGTCTGCAAAGAAATCCAGAAGAAGTGGAAGATCCCACTTAGGGAATCTGGGCTTCCTTTGTGGTCTGAGCCTAGAAGCTCCTCTGAAAAATTGCCTCACTAGAGGATGCTTTGCCCAGGATGTTCCTGTGAAAGCCGAGATAGCTGACACTTGAACTCGAAGAGAACTGACTGATAAAGGCAGATCCAGGCCAGATTGTAGAAAACTCAAAATGTGTTGAACCTTTGGAGTGCCTTGCACATCCATATTTCCGGAGATATGAGACATGAATTTCTTCCATATCCTTTCGTAGACTCTATTTGTTCCAGCTCTTCTCGCATTCAACAGTGTGGAGATAGCTCCACGTGGACACCCTAATGCCTCCAGCCTTTCCCTTTCAAAAACCAGGCCATCAGGTGCAGATGGGCCGGGCAAGGGTGTAGCACCGTTCCCTAAGACAGGAGATCCTGCCTGGAAGGTAGTGGAACTGCCTCGCGAAAGCTCAGCTGTAGCAGCATCGGAAACCAGGGCCTGTTCGGCCAATATGGGGCTATCACAAGAGCCTCCACTTCTTCCGACCTGAGTCTCGTCAGGAATCGAAGGAGGACTGGAACTGGTGGGAAGGCGTAAGCCTTGTGAAATCTCCACTGCTCTGTTAGGGCATCCACCCCGAAAGCTTGTGGGCATTTGAATCTCGTGTAGTACTTCTCCAACTTGAATTTGCACGGGGAAGCGAACAGATCCTCTTCCGGAAGGAACCCTAGGGATTTTAGCCACTGAAACACATCGGCATGAAGACTCCACTCGTTGTCCATGGAGTCTCGTGATAGAAAATCCGCCTGGATGTTCTGTGTCCCTGGCAGAAAAACCGCAGTGAGGTTGGATAAGTATTTCTGAGCCCAGACCATTATTGGCTCGACTTCTCTCAATAAAGAGTGACTGCGAGTTCCCCCTTGACGCTTTATATACGACACTGCCGTCGTATTGTCCAGCCTCAGGAGGACAGATGTTCCTACTGTAAGGTGATGAAATGCTTGGAGAGCTTGAAACGCTGCTCGAAGCTCCAGGATGTTCGAAACGTCCCTGTGTAACCAAGGATTCCATTTGCCCTGGGCTATCTCTGATAGGCAGTGAGCGCCCCAACCTGTGTTGCTTGCGTCCGTGGTTATCGTGACCCAAGAGATGGGAAGGATAGAATGGCAATTGAGTAGATTCCTCTTCTGCAACCACCACAGAAGACTGTGCCGCATTACTGGGGAAATCCAAATCAGATGATCCATGTCGCCTGGGCACCATTGGCGAAGAAATCCTGTTTGAAAAGGACGCATCCTCCATTGAGCCCATTTCACCATAGGTGTCGTGGCCACCATAGTACCTATTATTTTGAGGCACTGTGAGACCCGGAGATGAGATGTTGACATGGCCAGCTGTACTCTGTCTCTGATAATCAGGATTTTCTCTAGAGGCAAGGAGATGATGACCTTAACTGTATTGAATTGAGCCCAGAGAAAGATAAGTGCCTGTGTGGGCTCCAGATGGCACTTTTCCAGGTTTAGCAACCAGCCGAACTCGAGAAGAGTCACCGTGACTAGATCTCTGTGAACCAGGAGTTGCTCTCGATCTTGCGACAGAAGTAGTAAGTTGTCTAAATAATGGTGAAGATGCACTCCCTTGATTCTGATCAGGGCTACCACAGCCAATAAGAGTTTTGAAAATACTAGGAGATGTTGTGAACCCGAATGGGAGACATGTAAACTGAAGATGGTGTTGATCCACAGCAAACCGCAGGTATTTCTGTAACTCTGTTGCTATAGGCACATGGAAATATGCATCCTTCAAGTCTATTGACACAAGCCAATCTCCTGGCTGAACCGCCTGGCGGATTGTCAATAGTGTCTCCATTTTGAATTTTCCCTTTTTTATAAAGGAGTTTAGATGTGTGAGGTCTATGACCAGTCTCCAGGAGCCGCTCTTCTTCATTACTAAGAAGAGTGGAGAATAGAGGCCTTGAAACCTCTCTTTGGCTGGTACTGGAACTACTGTGCCTTGAAGCAGCAGCGCATCTACGTATGCCGAAAGGATTTGCCTTTCTTCTTCTGACCGTGGAAGAGCTGTGGGAACGAACTTGAGGATAGGTGGACTGCAGAACGACCAAGTGTGTCCTGTAGAGATTGTCCTGATGACCCAAAATCTTTTTTTTTTCAAATTCTTTATTGAGACAAAAACAATATAAGTCAAACAAGGTTCACACTCAGTAAATCAAGAACAGCGCACAACAGGAACATAGTTCGCAACAGGCATGTAAGAAAAGCAATTCAGCAAATGGTGCGTACGGTCATGGTGAAGAAATAGCCGCGTAGAAGTGGTCTACATAAGGCCTAGGATGAGGCAGAACATAATGCACATCAACCATTAAAAACACTCAGACATCAACAATATTACAACGTGTTGAGAGCAAAGAGCAGCATTCATCGTTGTCCAAAATGTAAAAAAGGTAGACCCAAAATCTTTTATCGAGGCTACCCAGGCGTGTCGAAACCGGAGAAGGCGAGCACCGACCTGAACCGTCTGGACAGGCCCAACATCAAAAGGACTTAGCCGCTTCCCGGCTACTAGAAGAGGCTCCTTTGGAAGCCTTTTGGTTTGAAGATGGATTTTTCCTCCATGTTTTCCGGAATTCACGACCAGGTCTGTAACTTCGAGCATCCTTCTCTCTATCCGAAGATTGTCTGGACTGTGTCCTTCTCTGACCCAGCAGACGACGATCCTGCGGGAGGAACCCCGACTTACGGCCCGTGGCCCGTGAAATATCGCTCTCCAGCTTGTTCCCGAACAAGGAAGACCCTTCGAATGGAATACGGCACCAAGCCTGCTTGGAGGAAGGATCAGCCAGCCAGGGGCGCAGCCATAGAGCCCGTTTAGCTGTCACTGAAGAGAGCATTGCCTCGGGCCACCAGACGAATAATATCTAGGGAAGCCTCCCCCAGAAAAGAAGCCGCCAGTCTGAGCTCATTCACTGCTGAAGCTCTGGCTACTTCTTCTGATACAGGCCTTAGATCCGAATCCACCTCTATTGTCCAGGCCTCCATGGTCTTGGATAAAGCCCTAATGGCTAGGGCTGGCTTACAAGCCATTCCAGCAGACACATAAATCTTCTTAAGGTCAGTGTCGATTCTTCTTTCCAGCCTATCTTTAAAAGACACTGTGTCTTTAAGTGGAAGAGTGACGTGCCTCGCTAATCTCATGAGGGCGGCGTCCACTAGGGGCGCTGACTCCAGGTGCTTCACATCCTCACTCTTGAATAGGTACATCCTGGAAACTTTGGATACCAGAGAATTTTTTATTTTTTTTCTCTCTGCACATCCCCACTCATCCAAGATAATTTCACCAAGTTCACCTAAAAAGGGAAAGTTATGGCGCTCTTTCTTTAGGTGCTTGAAGTACCTTCTTTGTTTAGATGGTGACTCTACTGGCTCCTCCCACTTTAGGGCTTCCTTTACTGCCTTAACCAGGGTAGGGACCAAGGCAAAATCAAAGCCTGTGCCAGGAGTATCCGATTCGTCCTCACTATCCGAGGAGTTGAAGCCGGAAATGCTCTGCTGAGAAGGGCCGGGAGTACTGAGGCTATCCCTAACAGGGATGTCTGCCATACCAGCTGAAGGGCTACAGGTGCGGTCAACCCCCAGGTTTTGTAGGGATTCTTGGACCACCCGTCTAACCAGGGATTCCACCTGCTGGTTATCATTCCCCCTTTCTCTAGAGGCATGGGCAAAACATGCATCACATAGTGATTTGCCATTAGAAACACGTGCTGCACAAACCCAGCAAGTTCTTCTATCAGCGTGTCTTTGTGCTGATGCAAGCGTGGAGCCTTCCCTGTGATGTTTGGTAGAAGACTTGTGGCGACTAGTGCCAGGAGATGTGTGATGACGTTGTGACCTAGTAAGGTCCTTATCTTCGCGTGCTTTAGTTTGTTTATCAGACCTAGAAGGGCTAAGAGAAAAGGGAAAAATTACCCCTACTGCCCTAAATCCGAACCGTACAGGGATAGGTAAAAATAATACCACTCTTACCTGTAGAGTAAGGGTTGGCCACTGGGGGGCGGTGAAGTATCCATACTGCTCTTAACAGGAAGACTGCAACAAACACAGGAATAAGGAAGTGCTGCATACACAGACTGCACACAGACATCCAGCAGGATTAAGCTTACCACTAGCAGAGAACGATCAAACACAGGGAAGCCGCCGCATATGCCCGCAGTACAATCCCAATGTGATCCACTGTGACAGCAGTTTTAAATCTGCCGCCAGATGATGATGTCACCGCCCCCCCGTGACAGACAGCATCCGTGCGCATGTGTGAGCACGAACAGCCACTCCACTGCGCCAGCACCGCCCCCAGACACCCAGCGGTGACCCGGAAGCTGCGCTGGTACACAGGAAGAGCCGGGGCCGCAAGATGGAACGCACCTGCGTTCCAAAACACCGCAAGACAAAATACATATACAAAAAATGGCTGCCATACGTTACCAAGCACGCTCCGAACCACGGTCTGACCTGGGACACGAAAACCTCCAGTGCATCGATTTGGGGTGTATTAATGGGCCTCCCACTAGTAGCTAGGACGATTGGCCGTATTCAGCTTGCCCGCCAGTGGCCAGGCTTTATGCTTCTCCAATGCATGGGATTGCACACCCGTTTCCTACCCCGCTGGTAGCTAGGGTGTACTGGACTCTTCAAGAATTCAGCCTGGAATCGATCGTGTAAATCACCAGGAAATAGACCGAAAATCTTCATGAGATAAGACTTGATATCCATCCAAAAGGAGGAGGACAAAAAAGGAACATGGTCTCTGGGGCAGAGTGAAATTTATGGGAGTGGGGTCCTATGAGGTAGGAGGAGGCGGGACTAACCCGCACGTAGGCTGCCATGGAGTCTGTCAGGAAATAGAGCTTTCTGTTTGTGGTATTTAATCACCACTGGGTTTTTTTTTTTTTTGCACTACAAATAAAAAAAGACTGAAAATTTTGAAAAACGTGTGTTTTTCTTAATTTCTGTTATAAAATTTAGCAAATAAGTAATTTTTCTTCTTAAAATTTTAACAAAAATGTTTACTGCTACATTTCTTTGGTAAAAATAATCCAAATCAGTGTATATTATATGGTCTGTGTGAAAGTTATACAAGCTATGGTACCAATCATTGAAAATTGATCACACCTGATGTACTATCTCTTTTCTTGAGGCACTAACATGTTAAGACAGTACAAATACCCCCAAATTACCCCTTTTTGGAAATTAGACAGTCCAAGGTATTTAGTAAGAGGCATGGCAAGTTTTTTGAAGTTGTCATCTTTTCCCACAATTCTTTGGAAAATTAAGAAATTATGTTTTTTTATTCCCTGAAAATGGGCAAATTAACCACTTGCCCACCGCCCGCCACAGTTTTACTGTGGCAGGCTGGCTCGGCTGCGCGAAATGATGTATCCCTACGTCGGTCGCGCGCATGGTGCTGGGGGGGGCACCCTCGATCGCTCCCTGCTGAGAGAGAAGGATGGTCAGCTGTTGTAAACACAGATAGGATCACAGGTCCTGTGATCATTTCATAAGCCCATATCCCATACAGTTAGCAAACACTCCACTAGGCCCACACTTAACCCTTTGATCACCCCTAGGTTAACCCCTTCCCTGCCAATGTCATTATTACAGTAATATGCATATTTTTAGCACTGATTACTATAGTAATGTCACTTTGTCCCCCCAAAAGTTTAAAAAATGTCAGATAGGATGCCGATCTGTCTGCTGCAATGTCGCAGTCCCGCTAAAAATTGCAGATCGCCGCCATTACTAGTAAAAATAAATAAAAATGACATAAATCTTTCCCCTAGTTTGTAGACACGATAACTTTTGCGCAAAACCAATCAAAATACACTTATTGCAACTTTTTTTTTTACCAAAAATATGTAGCAGAATACAAATTGGCCTAAAATAATGAAAATTTTTGATTCTTATATATTTTTTTTGGGAATGTTATATAGCAGAAAGTGAAAAATATTGTTTTTTTTTCAGAATTGTCGCAATTTTTTGTTTATAGATCAGAGGTGATCAAATACCACCAAAAAAAAGGCTCTTTTTGTGGGAAAAAAAGAACAACAATTTTATTTCGGTACAGTGTCGCATGACTGCGCAATTTTCCGTTAAAGTAACGCAGTGAATTGCAAAAAATGGCCTGTTCATTAAGGGGGCAAATCCTTCCGGTCCAGAACTGGTTAACAAGTTTTTTCTCACACAAGGCATAGGCTTACATGCAACTACATCCCAAAATATATTATGTTACTCTTTCTGAGTATGACGATACCACATGTGTTAGACTTTTCCACAGCGTGGCCTCCTAGAGAGGCACAACATCCAAGGAGTACATCAGGCATTATCCACTTTAAGACCAGACCTTATTCCGACACTTTGTTTACAAGTAAAAATCAGTATTTTTGCTAGAACCTCAAAATATTATATATTTTTGTAGCAGAGGCCCTAGAGAATAAAATGATGGGTTTGAAAATTTTTATGTCACACAGTATTTGCGCAGCAGTTTTCTAACGCAATTTTACACACTAACACATAAAAGTAAAGTAAGTAAAATATAAAATATGGCGTTGCGCTGGGTAAATAGATACCAAACATATCAGGCTTTAAAATTGCGGAAGCTTGTAAAATGGCACCAAACTTTAGACTGGATGACTGTAGTATTTAAAAATCTCCATAGGTGTCGCTTTATAAGCCTTTATTGGTTATCAGTTTAGACTTTAGAGTCATACATCTGATGCTAGAATTTGGTGCTAGAATTTATGCTCCCACTTTGACGTTTGCATCGATACCTCACATGTGTGGTATGATTGCTGTTTACGTATCCGTACAGATACTCGGGGGGTGTGGGGTGGTGTTTTGGGGAGTCTCGTTCTCTCTTTCTTTCTCTTAACTACCTCCAGGAAAGAATCACAGACGCATAAAAATGTTTTTACTGTATAGAATATATAAAGTTCATAAAGCTTATACTATGTTGTACTCTTTCAGGAGTGGAATCAGAATCCCTGACGAAGATTTATGTCATTTATCACACATGTATCACAACGCGCTGGATTATGTACCACTCCTTTAGGAACACTGTGTTTGTATTATGTATCGTTTCATTGTAATGAATGAGCCATCTTTGTGTATGGCCGTAACAAGCTATGATATCCTGTACCAAGTTTAATTATCAATAATCAGTATATATGTTTCAGTTTTCAATAAAATATTTTAGAATAACACTATTGGATATTTATATATATAATCTATCGTTACCTCTAAAGTCCCACATGTTGCCTAGGGGGTTTTCTTTTAAAACCTGTGACAGATGTATTGTGCACTGGTACAGATGTGATGGGACACTGTGACAGATGTTTTGTGCACTGGTACAGATGTGATGGGGCACTGTGACAGATGTTTTGTGCACTGGTACAGATGTGATGGGGCACTGTGACAGATGTTTTGTGCACTGGTACAGATGTGATGGGGCACTGTGACAGATGTTTTGTGCACTGGTACAGATGTTTATGGGGACACCGTGACAGATGTTCATAGGATAGGGACAGCGGTGCTTAGTGTACTATGTGTGGGGATCTGTGACAGCTCTGTGTATAAAATCATCCCTTACATACAAAGCTGTCACAGAGGCTGCAGCTTCCCCCCGCTCACCCCCCCCCCCCGACACTGAGCTCTCATTGAGCTCAGCGAGGAGAACTGTCACAGAGACACGTTTCTCTGTTTGCACTGTGATGGCTCTGATTGGACACAGCCATCACGTGATAGGGAGGGCCAATCACAGCGCCCATATCCTGATCCAGTTTTGGCTGTGTCCTATAAATACAGCCATCACAGGATCGAGCAGCGCACGGCTGCGACTCGTGACATACGGGTACATATGCTCAGATCGACAAAGCTCCCACCCCGCTGTTTATGTACAGTGGACGGGGTGGAAGCGGGCAATGATAATCTACAAACAGATAATTATACTACAAACAGTTTAACTTTTTTTTAATTGTTTGCATACCTTATTTTTCTTTTCCTCATTAGACTTCTCCCTGTGTGACCATTTTTTTTAAGGGCAGATGAATCCATCTCCCTTTAAATACTGGAACGTGCCTGGAATTCTGGGTCTGCCTCCTGGAACATCATGTAACCAGAACTTCCCAGGATGCAGCTATGAGGCCAGAGTTATATCACCAGTGCTTCACTCAACCAGGAAGTGGAAAAACAGTACTCATAAGTAAAAGCAAAAAATGTCTTAACTAATAAATATAATGCATGCTGATGTGGTTTGGTGAAAGAGGGAAAGGTCCACTTTAACTTTATATAATCAATACTTCCCTTGTCTGCACCAAAAGTATTTACTCGGAAATCTTTCAACGCCAAAACAAATTGACTCAGGATAGTAACCACCAAGTGTTTACCACTGATGATACCAATATAACACCTTGCTTTTAGCATATTTATATTTAACAGTCATGTAGCTATGAACTTCACTGCCTTCATCTCTACTGAAGACAGTACTTACCTTCTTCTATAGCTTCCTGTACTTTCTGAGCATCAGATGAGAGGTATAAGTTGGCATGATAAGCTTTGAGGTAGCCAATGGGGCTGTTCCCTCCAGTCATGCAGAAACGTTCAATAAAAAGATCTGAAAGATGCAACATACAGTAATTACAATCATTCAAGCCTTAAAATGATATTAAAAACAAAAGCAAGCATTTATTATATTGCAGCTTACCAATTCTTAGATGTGATAGCTGCATTAGTTTCCCTTTTTAAGGCTTTCTTTCTTCTATTTTCATGTGGTGATCCAGCCAGTAGGTCGTTTGTTTTTCACAGCACAAACTCTCCAGCAGAATGTATCAGTTTACATGGATGAGACAAACCACTTAACACTGGCAGGGGTGATTAAAATGATCAGCTTTTATTTATTCATGTAAAACTTTTATTCCAAAAGGAAAAAAACTGTTTGCTGTAAGTGCTTATAAAATGTGAGCTGGAGTTTGGTTTCAATTTTCTAGCGGTTCTAAGCTTGATAGTACATTTAACACTCCCTTTCCCGCCAGACCGACAATTCTGCTGTCTGCTGTTGTCTGCTGTCTGATTGCTACTCAATCCTCCAGAGCTGTGTCTCAATTTGTGTCTCACTAATTCAGAAGGTGTGGTAATGGCCAGATCACCAAGTGAAAACAGAGGAGAAAGGGCAAAAAAAAAAAAGAAAACTGATGCCGTCACCACATCTAAGTATTGGTAGATTGCAATATATTACATTTTTGGATTTATGTTTAAAGAGTTTGTTACCCCAACATTTCATATGGGACAGTAGGCAGGATATATACTTAACTAAACAATATCATAAATTAACAATAATTATTAAATAAAGAATGCAGACACCAAAATATGGAATAATATGGCCGCGGCCGTCTATTACTGGTTTAAAGCAGATTGAATATTCAATAAATATCAATAAATATCATCTTAAAAACAGCCCAGCGACTATGGCTCAGGCTTTATCAAATAAATAAAATTCAATAAAATTCATTAAGTGCCGGTTCACATTCTTGCGGCTGCGGCGATCGCATGTAATATCGGAGCGCACTGCCGCACGACTATTTACGTCGGCAGTCAGCCCCTCACAGGCAAAGCGACGTAGGGCTACGTCGCTAGCCTGTAAGGGTTTTGGGAGCGAGCGCGCCGCCGAAAGCGCTCCTGCTCCCGCTCGGTCACGGACCCCCCCCGCGCGTGTGCCCGGCGGACCCAATGTCCGCCGGGCATTCGCGATCATTCGTGACAGCGGGAGAAAGGCAGGCGGCTAGTGTAAACAAAGCCGCCTTTCAGTCTCCCCTGTGTAAGAATGGCGATCAAACGGTTCTACTATGTAGGACCGTTGATCACTGTTCTTACACATCAAGCCACAGCCAATCACAGTTAGAATCACGCCCCTAGGACACACTTAACCCCTCCCTCTCCAATACAGTTAACTCCTTCACTGCCAGTGTCATTTTTACAGTAACAGTGCATATGTATAGCACTGATTACTGCAGTAATGTCACTGGTAACCCCAAAAGTGCCAAAAATGTCAGTCAAGGGTCCGATCTGTCCGCCCCCAATGTCGCAGTGCCGCAAAAAAATCGCAGATCGCCGCCATAACGCGTTAAAAAAAAAAACAACAAAAATGACAAAAATCTTTCCCTTTTTTATTAAACGCAATAACTTTTGCGCAAACCAATCAAAATACACTTTTTGCGATTTTTTTTTACCAAACATATGGTAAAAAAAAAATTGGCCTAAAATGTTAAAAAATTTTGATTTTTAAATTTTTTTGGGGAATTTCATATAAAAAAAATTTGAAAAATATTGTTATTTTTGCAAAATTGACGCTCTTTTTTTGTTTATAGCGCATGATCAAAAAATCGCACAGGTGATCAAATACCACCAAAAGAAAGCTCTGTTTGTGGGAAAAAAAGGACGTCAAATTCGTTTAGGTACAGCATCGCACGACCGCGCAATTGTCCGTTAAGGAAGGGGGTAAAATCTTCTGGGGCTTAAGTGGTTAAACTGAAAGGGTTGTTTTACAAGGTGATCATTATTAAACACTTTAATACCACTTTAAACATGCACCAGTCCTGTATAGTTATAACACTTATGCTACTGTCAGGTGAAAAGTAAAACTAGTCACCTGCATTTAAAGTGATTGTAAAGTCATTTTGTAAAGTACAACTTCTGTTAGAAAATGTTCTATGCCTCGGTATCTGTGCTTTGTAAAAAATATGCAGAATTCTACCTTATTTCATAGGTAGAGGCTCAGGGCGCATGTGACTGCTCCCTCTCCCGATCTGACAACTACAGTGGAAGGGGCCGAGAATCCACGCTGACGTCAGCCAGGAAGAGAGGAGCAGAGCAGTGTGCAGTCACGTGAGCACCGAGCAGTGCTATAGAATAAGGTAGAAATCTGCATATTTTTTACAAAGCACAGACACTGTGGCATAGAACGTTTTCTAACATAGGAGATTGTATGTACTTTATAAAGTTATTTTAGCAGCAGGAGGGGAGGGACGAGCAGGGAAGAGGGGGGGGGGGGAGGAGGATAGAGGGGAGAGCAGATGATGGAGGCGCGTAAACTGACCATAGTGTCAGGGCTCAGCAGCAATGATAAACGTGGTCAGTGTACAGGGGGGAGGGCAGAACCAGACAGGATCAGCCAGGCATTTCAGATGATAGAAAGGGCCAAATTACACAGCACAAGCACTGTGTTCTATTATATGCATTAAAGGAACAGGATGAATATATATATATTTTTTTAGGGTAACAAACACTTTAACACAGGTCACTTTATGCCAAACGTGTTTCATGCAGTTGTTATATAGTTTACCATTTGCTATACAGGTATGAAGTAATGAAAGTTTTTTAAACAATTGCAAACAAATAATTACAAACAATTATTACACTGTATCTATGTAGACCCGAGTAGCTGTAAACTAGGCAAGCTCTGCCAATGGCCTTAGGAGTAAGGATGATCGAACTTTTTAAAAGTTCGGTTCGGCCAGAACATCCGAACTTCCCGAAAGTTCGGCCCGGATTTCAGAACCCCATTGAAATCAATGGGACCCGAACTTCGGTAATCAAAAAACACAATTTTTAAGCCCTAAAACCCAATAAATGCCCCTAAAAAGTGCCTAGGGTTCTGGGTCATGCCCCATTAACTATTAATCACACAAAAAAAGTTCTTAAAAATTGTCATTTTTGATAAAAAAGCCAATTATTGAAAAAAAAAAAAAAAAGAGAGATTTTTTTGATTTTGGATTTAGTATCTGGGGGGTCTAAAAAGTGTACAAGTGAAGTTTCAGCTCTGTAGCATGTCCAGAACCATGAAAAAAAAAAGATAATTTTTCAGTAGAACAGGGATGTGGGACCCTCCTTTTACACCTATATGATTTTTTTTTCTGGTTCTGGACATGCTACAGAGCTGAAACTTCACAGGTACGCCTTTTAGAACCCTCAGACACAAAATCACACAAAAAAAGTTCTTAAAAATTGTGATTTTTGATAAAAAAGCCAATTATTGAAAAAATAAAAAAAAAGAGATTTTTTGATTTTTACTTTGGACCATAAATAAAAAGGATTGTTTGTATTAGAACACTTTCAGGTTGGCTTCTCGGTTTTCACACCTTGCTGGTTTAATAGCAGGCATTTTTTGGGGTTCTTTGCTGTCAGGAAAAACATCTGAACTTGTGTATAGTGGTACTGTGCACAAGTTCAGATGTTTTGCCTGCCTCCAAAAACCCCCAAAAAATGCCAGCAAAAACACACTTGGGCATTTTTTTTTCACGCTAGCGTTTTTTTGGCATTTTTTTGGGTTCTTTTGAGGCAGGCAAAACATCTGAACTTGTGTATAGTGGTATATATACACACATAATTATATGTATATAGACACCTAGCCATATATAGGTGTGATAGTAGCAGAAATATATTACTGTAAATGATTTCATTAGCGCAAGCATATATTTCTGCTACTATCACACCTATATATGTCTAGGTGTGTATATAAATATATGTATGTGTGTATATACACCACGATACACAAGTTCAGATGTTTTGCCTGCCTCAAAAGAACCCAAAAAAATGCCAAAAAAACGCTAGCGTCAAAAAAAAAAAATGCCCAGGTGTGTTTTTGCTGGCATTTTTTGGGGGTTTTTGGAGGCAGGCAAAACATCAGAACTTGTGTATAGTGGTATATATACACACATAATTATATGTATATACACACCTAGCCATATATAGGTGTGATAGTAGCAGAAATATATTACTGTAAATGATTTCATTAGCGCAAGCATATATTTCTGCTACTATCCAGTGGCGTAGCGTGGGGGGTGCTGGGGGGGCCACTGGCACCGGGCGCAACATTTAGGGGGAGCGCATCCCACGCCCGCCATCCACGGGATCATAGTGTCCAGCCCTCGCCCGCCTCTTGGCTCCGTGACTGACTTTGTGCAGGACGAGCGGCGGCCAGGGGGGCGGGGCGGGCTGTGGGTGAAGATGCTATGTGGCTCGGTGCATGTGCAGCACCGCTTCCGGAGTCTCCCCCTGATGTCCGGGCCAGCCCGCTGTCTCTCCCCTTCGCTCCGGATCGCCTCCTCGAGTCACCAGTGTTTTTACACAGAGAAAGGTAAGTGATGTGCTGCCAGCCCCCGGGAGCCCAGGGAAGCTGACATGGGAGGGGAGGAGGTGGGTCAGTGTAGGGGGTGTCAGTATAGGTGTCAGTGCATGTGCAAATGTAGGGGGGGTTCAGTGTAGGGGGTCAGTGTATGGGGGGGGTCAGTGTAGGGGGGTCAGTATAGGTGTCATTGTATGAGGGGTCAGTGTAGGGGGTGTCATTTTAGGTGGGTCAGTGTATGTGGAAATGTAGGGAAGATCAATGTATGTGTCAGTGTGGGGGGGGGGGTCAGTGTATGTGGGAATGTAGCGGGGTCAGTGTGGGGGGTCAGTATAGGTGTCAGTGTATGGGGGGTGTCAGTGTAGGGGTGTCAGTGTGGGGGGGTCAGTGTATGTGGAAATGTAGGGGGGGTTCAGTGTATGGGGGGGTAAGTACAGGGGTCAGTGTGTATGGGGGAGTCAGTGTCGGTGTCAATATAGGGGAGTCAGTGTAGGGGGTCAGTGTATGGGGGGGTCAGTATAGGGGTCAGTGTATGGGGGGGGGGTCAGTGTCGGTGTCAGTGTAGGGGGGTCAGCATAGGGGGGTGTCAGTGTAGGGGGGTCAGCGTATGGGGGGGGTCAATGTAGGCGGAGGTCAGTGTATGAAGGGGGTCAGTATAGGGGGTGTCAGTGTAGGGGGGGTCAGTGTAGTTGTCAGTGAAGGTGTGAGTGAAGGTGTCACTGTAGGGGGGTCAGTGCGTGGAATCAGTGTAGGTGTCAGTGAAGGGATCAGTGTATGGAGGGTCAGTGTAGGTGTCAGTGTATGGGGGGTCAGTGTAGGTGTCAGTGTATGGGGGGGTCAGTGTAGGTGTCAGTGTATGGGGGAGGTCAATGTAGGGGGGGTCAGTGTAGGTGTGTGTATGGGGGTATCAGTGAAGGGGTCAGTGTACGGGGTTCATTGTAGGGGTCATTATAGGGCTCAGTGTAGGGGGGTCAGTGTAGGTGTCAGTGTGTGTGGGGGGGGGGGGTCAGTGTAGGTGTCAGTGTAGCGGGGTCAGTGAAGGTGTCAGTGTAGCGGGGTCAGTGAAGGTGTCAGGTAGGTCAGTGTAGGAATCAGGAATGTCAGTGTAGGGTTCAGTGTAAGGGTCAGTATAGTAATTAGGTAGGTCAGTGTAGTGACCAGGTCTGTTAGTGCAGGAATCAGGTAGGTTAGTGTATGAATCAGGTAGGTCTCTGTAGGTGTCAGTATAGTGATCAGGTAGGTCTGTGTAGTGGTCAGGTAGGTTAGTGTAGGTGTCAGTATAGAAATTAGGTAGGTCAGTGTAGGTGTCAGTATAGAAATAAGGTAGGTCAGTGTAGGTGTCAGTATGGAAATTAGGTAGGTCAGTGTAGTGATCAGGTTGGTTAGTGCTGGAATAAGGTAGGTCAGTGTAGGAAGAAGGAAGGTCAGAGTAGGTGTCAGTATAGTAATCAGGTAGGTCAGTGTACGTGTCAAAAAAGTAATCAGGTAGGTCAGTGTAGGTGTCAGTATAGTAATCAGGTAGGTTAGTGTAGGAATAAGGTAGGTCAGAGTAGGTGTCTGTGTAGTGGTCAGGTAGGTCAGTGTAGGAAGAATGTAGGTCAGAGTAGGTGTCTGTGTAGTGGTCAGGTAGGTCAGTGTAGGAATAAGGTAGGTCTCTGTAGTGGTCAGCTAGGTCAGTGTAGGTGTCAGTATAGTAATCAGGTAGTTCAGTGTAGGTATCAATATATTAATCGGGTAGGTCAGTGTAGGTGTCAGTGTAGTAATCAGGTAGGTCAGTGTAGGAATAAGGTAGGTCTCTGTAGTGGTCAGCTAGGTCAGTGTAGGTGTCAGTGTAGCGGTCTATTAGGTTTGTGTAGGGGGCGCAAATTACTTACCTTGCCCCGGGTGCTGACAACCCACGCTACGCCACTGCTACTATCACACCTATATATGTCTAGGGGTATATATACAGACGTATATGTGTATATAAACCCCTATACACATGTTCAGATGTCATGTCTGACATCAAACATGTCCTCAAAAAAGCACTGGCAGTGGCAACCCCTGCAGCATAAAAAATGCTTGGTTGGTGAGAAGCCATATCCCTGTGCCGAAGCAACTCAGAGAAATGATCATTTCTCTATAGCGGTCACCCTGCTATGGAAGGGTTTTGTCACCCTTCCATAGCAGTCACTGTCAGTTAACCCTACACTACACTACGGTCCCCTTACACTTAACACTTTCCCTACAGAAACTAAATTTTTGAAGCTAACGTAAGTGTAAAGGAGTACTCTAACTACACTAGATATCCCTTTCCTCACACTAATAAATGCTAAATGACACTTTTAAAGTAAAATTAACAGAACTGCTTCCACTCTCTTCCATGTCCAGTATAACAATGCTAGGAATATGGCGGTGGCTATCTTATATACTGGGGGGCGTATTCACTAATGATTGGTCTAGGGACCCCCTAGTCACTCCAATCACATTCCTAGCATTCTCCTGCCCCCTCAATTGGCTTTTGCTAATGGTTCTGGTCCAATCACGGGCTTTTAAAGCCCATTTCCTGAAGCATTGCATTTTGGTCGGTTCTGGTTGCCGAATTCCGAACTTTTTGGGCAAAAAGTTCTAAATTCGGCCGAACCTCGAACACCCAATGTTCGGGCCGAACCGATGGTCGACCCGAACCGTTCGATCATCCCTACTTAGGAGAAGAAGATTTATTCATGTTTCTTATTGTTGGCCACTTGAATGTTTTAAATACTTTTTTACTTGCCAACAGCATCTACTGTATCTCAGAACCTACCTACAGTGCCTATAGGTGGGTATCTCTCCAGAATGTTGAGAGTGAAGATGTCTGTCCAGGACATGCTGTGACAGCCAGCAAAGGGACCATGCAGTGCATGTATAGTACCTTTTATCCTCCTCTTTTCTCAACCGAAGAGGGGAGCATTGGTTGTACAACAAAAAGCTGTAAAGTCTCCACATAATCTGTTCGGTAGTGCAGATTTGTCCCCATATAACTAACCAATTACTAATCAGTATAGGTATGAAAAGAAAACAATCAAGCCTTTGTGACAGTTTTTTTTGCAGTATTATCCCAATAAAAAATGTCTGTTTCAAATTGAAGAAAACTTTGCTACATTTCCAGTACTTAATAGAATAAAACGGCTCAAGTGGCTACTGGTGTGATTGCCATCATCCCTTGACCAAAAAATGTAATCCTCATTGAATCAGATGCAGTCCCCGGCATCCCAATAAAAGAAACACGCATGCACGTCGTGATGACGTCTCGCGCTGCCGTGCAATATCCGGTCGCTGTGATGACAACATCTAGAGACCGAATAGCGGCCATATTGGAGACAAATGCCACCAACACAGGATCTTTCTCTTCCTCTCGTCTATGCACAAGAGAATGATCCTGGCAGCATTTGTCTCCAATATGGTAGCTTTTCAGTCTCCGGATGTTGTTATGACAAAGACTGGATATTCCGTGGCAGCATGTGACTTCATCACGACGCGCATGCACACTTCTTAAATTGGGACGCCGAGTACCGCATCTGGCACCATTTCCATCCCCTCTTGCACTGGTGTAGGGAAAGTGGGTTTTTCATCATACTAACTGGTTTGGGAACAATTGCGATAGTCTTCCCTCATTTGGCTAGCATTCTCTGTGGGTCTAAGAAGAGTAGTTCCATTTGTAAGTATTGAACCCTTCTTTTCATTTTTTAACTATTTTGAGCATTATATTACTAGACCTAAGTTTTAGTCCCAAGCAAGGGTCTTTATATGTTCCCCTTTATATATGTTTTTCAAGCTGTGATGTCAGAAATTTTTGGACAAAGTCCAGCGAGCCTTGTTGCAACACGATGGTCAAATCTCAACTTGGGAGTCATCTAGCTTGTGGGAGCATTCTAGCCAAATGGTCATATATGCCATGTAAGTCTTTCCAATTTATTATGTTGATTCAATATTGAAAAATTCTGTATAGCGTGCAACCTAAATGTAATTAGTGTATATTGCAGAAATGGTAAAAAAAAAGAAGATTTTATTGTATACCTTGAAACGCATTGGATATCCCCACCACTGGTAAACATCTATGCTGTTTCAACCTTTAAATGGAACTGGACAGCAAGTAGTTGGGGAATACCACTTTTTTGCACCTTTATTGACCTTGTATTACTTGTTGTTTGCTTGTTCCCCACATTTACAAATGCATTTGCTTTTACAAAGATTTTTTTTAAATGTTTAAAATAAAGATATTTTTTATATAATTTAGTTTCTATTGCCTTTAAAATCCCATTCAATGAGGATTCAACTTTTTGGATAGTTTCAGCACTTTTACAGACACCTGCACAAAATTCAGGTTGTTCTTGGTAGTGGTACTTTTAAAACCTGTTGCTATGTCTGCAACAGATTCTTAAAGAATTGCTGCCAGTTCAAAGATTAGCAAACCGTTGGTATTAAGACCAACTCCGAATTGGCATACATAATGTCATATTTCAGCAATCCTCCTCTGTGTCAGCCCTGCCTGTCAAAGCTGAGTCTGCACTGAGTGATATGTGTGGCTTTGGTGTTTAGTGAAGCGTCCATGCCTTTAGATTTGGCCATTAGCATTTTTTAGCTCCAGTCTATCTGAAATTTGCTAAGCACGGCTAATACTCTATACAGTAAGCCAGCAAACAAAGCATAATAAATATATGCAAAGTGTAATTACCTATACAACTATATTTTTTTTTATAGTTTTATGTTATACTTGAGTAAACTACACCTAACAACACGAATATTGATTGATGCTTGTTGCAGAACTTCTTAAATTGCCTTTTTAAATATTAAAGCCTAGTATGGTCTTCCCACAAATACTGACATGTTGTGTGTTGAGTACCTAAATATATACTGTAGATGATCATTACTAATGTCATTGTGCATGTAGTAAAAGAATGCCGAAAGCATAGGACCATGAATTATTGTGTATATAAAATAGTGGCTGCATAGCATCTTACTTACTATAATGGTTTATGGTATTAATGAGTCTCACTCCGACTTGTGCGTGGTTATTTGTCATAAGGACAATGTCAAATAGATCTTCACTGTCTGGGTAAAGCTGACGCAGCTGAGCGTTGACTGCTTCCAGGGCCTAAGAGAGAATCAAGACAGGAAAATCATACACGTCAGGGAATATATACAAACCACACATTTTCCTCTTACAAATGTTTAACATCATATTCTTGTTCTAGTCTGTTTAAATACCTTAAATCTCTACACTGATACAGTCAAATTAAATGGATACTTTCTTGTAGCAAAATACCTGTATGAACACATCATGTTACACATGTGCAGCCAGGTAGTTGGCTATGATGGACAAGTTATGACAGTTTGCAGCTGCTCTTTACACTATCACTGAACTGATATGTTGATTCATCTCACTGTCTGCCTCCCACCAGCAGGGGGAGCCAGGAAGTCAAGGAGCTTCATAGACTTCTATGCTAGCTGCAGTGGAATGTGGCAAATGAAGTTTTGGAAGAGAGACATACTATGTACTCCTATAGACCATTGAACTGCATTTCCCAGAAGGAGATGGCCAGGAGGAGGAGAAAGAGTTGCATTTTCTTAAGCTGTAGTGGACACAGCTTCCTTTTGCCATGAGAAGCACAGAGAGTGCACATGGCTGTCCAGTGTTCACCACCACTGCTGCATAATGGCAGCCTGAGCAGGATCAGGAGTGCTGAGTCCAGGGGTGAGTCACCAGCCTAATTAAGATGTGTGATCAGATGGTAAACTGCAATATCGCTGGGACTGGTGAGCGACTGCTGTGGGGATTTAATATCTGCTGCTTGAGAGACTGAGCCCTTTAGAAACTGAATATACAACCATCTAGTAGCCCCTATAACTGCCTTCAGGCTTGACGGGGACTATTCTCATGTGCCCCAATGGTAAAACTGGGCCCCGATGCTAGCTGGCTGAAGAGTTAAGGCTAAAGACTGTCCCCTTGCAGCTGTTACACAAAGACCTACACCTATTGCTTTAGCCAATGTATACCTCTCAGGGGACATTGCACCTTATCCTAGCCATTCTCCTAGACTGCACTCTAGACTAGTTAAACTATTCTTATACATATTGCAGTTAATGCTTATATGCACTGTTTATTGCTGACTTTGCTGATTTATGTGTTAATTTTAGTCTAGTGGTAGAGAACTCTATTCTTAATTACCTTGGCATCGTGATTATACTGTCTAGCAGACTGTTTCTGAACCTACCTCCTGTGTGTTCATTTATGCTCAAATCATGATTTATTCTATATTGTATCTTGCATTAAGTTCATTTACCACTAAATGGTCTTGTGTCTATTTCCTGGTACTAATTCACAACAAAATGAAAGATATCTACACTTGTGTGCCTATAAGTGCTTACAATACCTTTCACTTAATCATGTGTATCAGAGGGGCTGAGATTGTTCTTGGAATCAAGGGGCAAAACAGAGAACCTTTTAGATTTCTGTGGTAGTAAGCCCTTGTAAAACACCAACCTAGGGTACCCCCGATGGACTCCCAGCAAGCTGGAAGCAGGTTGCGGCCCCCAGGTATGTCGACCTGATGATACAGAGACCACTCGCGTAAGCAGATTACAGATGGCAGGAGACAGAAAAGGATCTGGGAAGCAAACCGAGGTCAGGCAAGTGGCAGGCAAGCTCAAACAGAAGTCGAAGACAGAGTCAGTACACGGGAAGTCAGAATGCATGAAACACTAGGCAAATAGAAGCTCAGAGAACTAGGAAGTTTCTCAGGCAATGTGGTGTGCACCAGACATAGGAGTAAGTCACACATGTGCAAGTCACAAGCAAGTCTCAAGTCTTAACCTTCAAGTCTCAAGCAAGTCCCAAGTTACTGTGGTGAAAAGTAAGCAAGTCAAGTCGAGTCCCTGCTTGAAGTCAAGCAATTCAAGTCAAGTGATTTATTTTGGTCAAGTCACAAATCAAGTCAAAATACTGATCTACCCCAATTTTCACCTTTAAATCAGTTAAAAGTCAGTGGTCAGGAAATGTTTTGTTTTATTTTCAACATTAACAAAACTGCTTAGTGCTTTTTTCTTGGCATATTAAAGAAACATTTTGAATGCCCAAACAGCTCAAAATCCTTTGTCTGGTCATGTTTCAACACCAGAGTCACTAAAAACATGTTAAGTATTTACATTGTTAAACAGCCAGTGTCCTACAAATCAGAATACACTGAGGTGTTTTAAGTGACTGTGGTGTCAGAAACATACCAGGCACATTAATTTTGCTTTACCACATCTGGAGAAAATGTAAATATTTAATAACTTAAAAAAGTAAAGTCATTTCGAGTCATATGTGTCAAGTCAAAGTCAAATCTCAAGTCATGAATACCAAGTCAAAGTCAAGTCGAGTCTTTTATTAACTTTAGTCAAGCAAGTCTCATGTCCTCAAACTGGTGACTTAAGTCTGACTTAAGTCAAGTCATGTGACTTGCGTCCCCCACCTCTGCGGTGCACTGAGCATGTGTTGTATAAGGAAGCAAAA
Source organism: Pelophylax lessonae (assembly GCF_965119305.1). Classification (NCBI taxonomy): domain Eukaryota; kingdom Metazoa; phylum Chordata; class Amphibia; order Anura; family Ranidae; genus Pelophylax; species Pelophylax lessonae. The sequence goes on along the minus strand of NC_138769.1, from coordinate 374,434,493 downwards.
GGAAAAGGAAAAGGAAATATAAACCTACAGAATAGCAGGCAATGCCCATAGGTGAGCACAAAAGCCAAACAACACGTGAAAGGAATTTGAGGACTAGGAAAAGCCCTGCAGCAAGGAGGTAAGAATTACACAGGCAGGAAAACTGCAAGCTAAATCGTGACAGAACCCATATTACCAAGTTTCTCCTTCAGGAGTAGCGCTAAACATGCATTGTTGTTTGTTTGCCTTTAACCACTTTACCACCGGAGGATTTTGCTGTCTTACGTCTGGGCCACTTTTTGCGATTCGGCACTGTGCGAATTTAACTGACAATTGCGCGGTCATGCAACGCCGTACCAAAACGAAATTTAAGTCCTTTTTTTCCCACAAACAGAGCTTTCTTTTGGTGGTATTTGATCATCTCTGTGATTTTTATTTTTTGCGATATTAATAAAAAAAAGCGTCAATTTTGAAAAAATAACAATATTTTTCTACTTTGACAGTTAAAAAATATCCAATATATTAAATTTTTGTCACATATTTAGGCCAAAATGTATTTAGCTACATGTCTTTGACAAAGAAAATTCTCAATGAGCGTATTTTTAACCGCGTTAAGACCGGAAGATTTTACCCCATTCCTGACCAGGCCATATTTTGCGATTCGGCACTGCGTTATTTTAATGGGCAATTGCGCGGTCGTGCTATGCTGTACCTAAATTAAATTGACATCCTTTTTTCCCCCACAAATAGAGCTTTCTTTTGGTGGTATTTGATCACCTGTGCGATTTTTACTTTTTGCGCTATAAACAAAAAAAGCGACAATTTTGAAAAAATAACAATATTTTTCACATTTTTTTAGATGAAATTCCCCCCCAAAAAATGTAAAAATCAAAATTTTTTAACATTTTAGGCCAATTTGTTTTCTGCTACATATTTTTGGTAAAAAAAATCGCAATAAGCGTATTTTGATTTGTTTGCGCAAAAGTTATCGCAGCTACTAACTACGGGAAATTTTTGTCATTTTTATTGTTTTTTTTTTTTTTTAACTAGTAATGGCGGCGATCTGCGGTTTTTTTGCGGGACTGCGACATTGCGGCAGACAGATCGGACCCTTGACTGACATTTTTTACACTTTTGGGGGTACCAGTGACATTACTGCAGTAATCAGTGCTATAAATATGCTCTGTTACTGTAAAAATGACACTGGCAGGGAAGGGGTTAACTTTTATTGATCAAGGGGTTAATGTATGCCTAGTGCTTACTAACGTGTGTGGGGGGAGAGGACTATGTGACACAGGGACAGATCGCAGGTTCAGCTATGCTGAATCCTGCAATCTGACCCTGCCTGTCACTTAGGAGATCCGCCCGCTTTGTTTACACAAGCGGGCGGATCTCCACACTCGATCCCCGACGATCGGGGAAGAGCGGCGGTGATCAGCGCCGCTCCTCCCCTGGCCTGACTCCCGCTGTGACTGAAAACAGCGGGAGTGAGCCTCTGGCGGCACGCGCGCGTCGCCGAGAGAGGGGAATGTCTGGTGACGTAGGTCTACGTTGCCAGACGATAACGAGCCACTGTGCCGCAGTAGCAGCACAGTGAGCAGAGGTAAAGTGGTTAATAATTTTGTCCCTTTCTCACTATGTAGCTAGGAAATTCTCTGTATAGCTAGTCCTACCCTCTTTTCAGTGTGTCTTTAATTTCTGTTCTGAGCACTTGTAATTGCTGGGGCTCGACATTATATGATTTTGCTCTATCTGATGTTTATCTGTGAAGATATTTACAAGTTTTGGATTAACGCTTTATTTGATTTGCAACATGTCATCGCATACCTCCCAACTTTGATGGGAGATTGGAACGAGGGACATCTATTAGCAAAAGTAAGTGGGCATAGGACCCCTCTGCCACGCCCACTTAGAGGAGAAAAAAAAAGATTAGTTAACTCAGAAGTGCTTTTTTTTACCACTACTATTGCTTTATACTGGCTTTTGACATTTTCAAATGCAGCAATTTAGAAATTGGATGAAAGGTTTAGCACTAGGAAACAGTTTTTGAAAGAGAAATAGTGAATTTTTTTTACAACTATAAAGATCAGACCAAAATGAGGGACAAATTAGGAGGAAAGAGAAACAGAGGGACATTGTTCCAAAACAGGGACAGTCCTTCCAAATCAGGGACAGTTGGGAGCTTTGCAGTTAACCCCTTCCCACTCTGGACAGTCTGATCTATATGCATAGCTACACAATGCAATTAATACAACAGCAGCAAAAGTTCCTGCTTACACACAGACTAAGGAATAATATAGTGCCAGCAGTGTGACGAGTGGGGACATATTTGTGACGGGAGTCACTTTGGGCGTGGGGTGACCAGGAAACTGGGGGGCACTGGGGATATGGTTTAGTTTGCTCCAAATGGACAGTGATATTCAGGAATGATGTCTCTCTTGAAATATGAAGATTTTATTACCTGTACACTGTGAGGTCTATGACCAGGAAGTACAACTCCTACTATGGGCATTCCAGGAAGTTTAATGTGGAGACTGACTGTCTATTGCTTAACGATGTTGCTTTTGTCTGAAAAAGTAAATTGTGATATTCTTGTCTGAGGTGGCTTTCCATTCACCTATTGTTAAGTGTGCTAATGAACTCACCTGTTGTCTGCTAAGGGATGTATTGACACTCAGAGTAATGTTTATTGGGGGCTCGTTATGTAACCATTGTGTTATGTTGGGGGCTGGATTTGGGTCATTGTTCATGTAGTGACTACATTATTTCTAACGTGTATATAAAGCGTGTATTCCTTTTCAATAAACAGTCTGATTCCTGCTTGACCCTCAATACAGAGCCTCGTCTCGTACTTGGGGGGGTGGGGGTTTATTTGTATGGGTTTCTTGTTCGGCTGAGTGGAGTGTCCGGTAGCTGCCTTTGTGTTCAGGAATGAAATGTCCTAAACAACTGTAACCCCTTTCATACCCGGGGTGTCGTTACAATATTGTTACCATGAAATGTGACATTGGTATGTACAGTATATGTCTCTGTTTGCCCGCCCATGTCTGGTTGCCGGTGTGGTCAAGATAATTAGGAAAAGTGTATATGTCCTGCTAGATTCTGGTAGCCTAGTGTAACGCTCCTGCGTTTTTTGTTATAGGCTGGATTTGCAGCTGCAAAATCTCCACTCAGTAGTCATGTAGAGATGTGTTGAATACCAGATCCAACTCTCCAGGACTCATCACCGTGGGCCTGTCAGCTTCAACATACAGATATATACACACTCAATGAGATGTTCCTGGAGTGATAGGATGTATATGATAGTATGAAGGTGATGTGCTGAAGGGACAGGTGTGAACAGTGACAAGGATGGTAAGCACTTGATAGGTTTGTACAGGAGAGTTCAAGATGGTATTTAGGAATGCAGATAGGTTAGTATCGAGTATGCTAACAGGTGGTGAGGACAGCAGATGACAAATACAGGATAGACTAACCCAGTGCAAGGATAGATAGTAGTAGACAGGAGAGCTAGCAATCTATGCAGCAGTGCAGATGATAGATGGTAGTAGACAGGAGAGCAAGCAATCTATGCAGCAGTGCAGATGATAGATGTTAGTGGTCTCAAGAGCTAGCAATCTATGTAACAGTGCAGATGATAGGATAGTATGGATAGGTAGTAACAGTCCTTAATGCAATAGTAGTAGTGTAAGTTATGGAGGTTTCCCCTGCGGGGTACTTATCACTATAGTATAGTAGTAGAAGGGTCCGGTGATGAGGAAGTGATCCAGTAGCGAGATACAGGGATCAGTAGCGAGGTTCGGGTCTGAGGAAGTGATCCTGGTAGCGAGATACAGGGATCTGTAGCGAGGTTCCACAGCGAGACACGCTTGTAAGCATAGATGCAAGGCAGGTTGAACGAACATGTGAGTGAGAACGTCGGCGGTTGAAATAGCCGCTCTGCGGCGCTCAGTGATGACAGCATCGGTCTTAAAGGTGTATGCGCACCTACCAGAAGAGAATGGTGGGACGCATACACGGAATGGAAAGTGGAATAAGGGTACCAGAGGTACCAGAACATTACACCTAGGTACCCTAGCACATATCCAGCTCATGGATCATGAACATGTTACCTAGCACCAGTTAGGGGTTGTGGATGTGTGTGTGTACATTGTGACTGTAAGAAGTATCCCGCTGCCTTGGTGACCTTTAAAACCAGTGGGGGAACTGTTTAACATAAAGTAGCAGTCTCCCCTTGTTTCCTCTTTACAATTGCATAATGGAATCCTGGGGAGAAATTTTCCACTGTTCTGGAAACTATGCAGTCTCTATTCGGTGTCTGAGACTTGACCCACTTAAGCATAACTCTGATGCTTGTGCTGTAGGAGTGACCACTGATGAAAGTGTATCTTTTATCCTAAGCATGTTAGCTGGTGATTAGAGGTGTTCCCAGAGACCCCTGGGGTGCCTGGTATGCTGGAGCCAGTCGTCTCTTGGGGGAACCACCCAATTACATGATCTGACTTTAACAAAGTAAAGCTTCGGATGGTACACAATGAAAATTGAGTGAGTCATGAAGTCGAGCTCATGTTTCCTCACAAAGCAGTCAACTAGGGATTGCTGTATTAAGTTAATAAAACATTGGGGTGAAGTTATTGGCCCTACATAAGTAGAGTATTGGATTTAGCCTATTAGCATCCCCTGTGGGGTCATTTAAGGCATGACTGCATTTCTTTTGGTCTGGGTATGTGCAGATGTGAGAAAAAGTGAGTCTTACACAGATTGTCAGATTACCACCACCTTTTCAGCGAATAGCAATGGACCTGGTTGGGCTGGTGGTTAAGTTAAGTAAACTTTAGTGTACCATCTCCAGACAGACAAACATTTGCTAAAGAAAGTGGTACACTGAGATGGGGACTTCTGGCTGTTCCCAACCATGAACCTGATCCTGACCCTGCACCTGGCTGCCACTGAACAATGCTTGTGACCAGACTCCATACCACCACTGTAAGGATTCCTGTGTCTCCAAGCTACAGCTCACTACTACTGCTTCCTGACACCTGCGCCCTTCCACTGCCCTAGCAGTCCCTTTCTCCACTACCAGGGGTGCTTGGTTGGGAACGGCGCAAGAGGCCACCCTCAAAATCTCGGGATCCACAGTCAGGTACGTGACATCCAAGTTCAGATGGCTTTACATCCAGATAGTAATGGGCAACATCCTACTTCTCACAGGTGTTGTTCTATGTCTCACTCCCTTACGGGTTCATTCTCAGCTCTCTTTCTCTCTTTTTCCCTCCTTCTTGGGCTCCAGACCACGGTCCCTTTTATATCTCACAGGACCAGTGGGTCAGACCCAAAGATACCCACCAAAAAGCAAAGAAACACGAAAGTCAATAACTGCCACCCTCCCAGCCAGGACATTGCCTAACAATTGCAGTGTGTATGTATGTTATATGTATGTCTATGCATGTGCAATTTTGTAGCATGTATGTGTATGCAGTGTGTACATATGTTACAGGTATGTGTGTGTTTTAAGTGTGTATGTATGTTGCATGTGTGTGTGTGTGTATGCAGTGTTTATATATGCTGTATGCATACGTAATATGTATGCATGTTTGTGCATGTTGCTGTATGCATATGTCTGTTGCACGTATTTGTATGCAGTGTGAATGTATGTATGCATATGTATGTGTATGTATGTTGTATGCATGTACTGTAAATGCAGTGTGTACATATGTTGCATGCATATGTATGCAGTGCGTATGTATGTGCATACTGTATATTGTACTGATCTACTATGTAGAAGAGGGTGGTAGTGAAAAGAATGTACATTACCCAACCCAAACAACTACACCAAATATGTTACATACTTCTGACTCAAGTTTTAAACCTTTCCCACTGTTGGCACAATTTTACTATTGCCACCATTCATTTCTATTAGACTCACCCACCACTCCACCCCTTCTTTGCCCCAATTCTCAGCAATTCTAAATTTCAAAGTTAAAAAAAAAAAAAAAAAAACATAGAGAAGTTAGAAATTTTGAAAATCAGAAGTATGTACACTGCTTATTTGAGCCTCCTCCCTACAACAGATGGAATCAACCCATCAGACTTTGGGGGGATCTGCAGATACCAAAATAGCAATATTTGAATATTTGCTGATAATAGCACATTCTAAATTTATTAGAGACACAACTGCACAGGGCAGTGTCACTACATCTAACTACAATTTAAAGTTGTTTGCACATATAAAATGTTACCATTATTTTCTTTTGTGGTATGTTTTACCTACTAAAATCCCTAATGTGTACCTGCTGACATTTGACTAGTTATTTAACTTTTGTAATGATAGATGATACATTGCGGCAATTGTTTAAAATGTATTGAATGGGCACAAATAAAAAAGTATTTTGATCATCAGGGAAATCTAGCAAACATTCTTCTACTATGGTGTTGGTGGATTGTAAAGCTCTCCTCCTCGGCCAATCTGAATAAGACCCCGTTCACACTGGGGCGACGCTACTTGCCAGGGCGACCTCACAGGTCGCGGTGCGCAGCTCGCACCGCGACCTCGGAGCGGCCGGTACGGACTTCATAACATTGAAGTCAATGCAGGTCGCTCCGGGTCGCCCCAAAGAAGCTCCGGACCCTTTTTCTAAGTCGGAGTCGCTCCTATTAGAACGGGTCCACAGCTTCTCTATGGCAGGCGACCTACAGCGACCTGTCAGGCGACCAGTGTGAACGGGGTCTAAGACTTGTATTCATTGATAAAAATAAAAGACTTCTCCTGAATGACAGGGATGCACTAAGACTAACTTGATCTATACCCATCAGCAGAGTGAAAGTGTCTGATACTGCTGCCAGAGCACAGCTCCGCTTACTGTATCTAATGTAGCAATGCCATTACAGTCTAATATAGCAGCCACAGCAGCCAGACCATGCTGGCATGGAAAGAATTTGTTAGGGCCATTTTGGCCCAAATTACCTATTTAAAGTGATGGAAAACCTGGAATTCTACTTTAACCACTTTAACCACTTGCCGACCAGCTTCCGCACATATACTGTGGCAGGTCGGCTCTATTGCGCGAAATGACGTACCTGTACATCGTTTCGTGCAATAGCTAAAGGGGCACGCACAAGCTGATTGGCCAGAGGGGGAGCCAAGGAGCCAATCACCGGGTCCTGCCGGCCACCCGCAATCGCTCCCCATAGAGACAGAACAGCGGTCTGCCTATGCAAACAAGCCGTTCTGTCATAGATGAACACAGGGGTCCTGTGTTTCTGCTATTCAGGAACACAGGTCTCTGTGTTCATCAACTGAGTCCATCCCCCACACAGTTACAAAGCATCCCCTAGGGACACACTTAACCCTCTGATCGCCCCTGGTTTTAACCCCTTCCCTGCCAGAGTCATTAGTACAGTAACAGTGCATATTTTTAGCACTGAATACTGTAGTAATGTCACTGGTCCCCTCAAAAGTGTCAGTTAGGTGCCTGATCTGTTCGCCGCAGTGTCACAGTACTGCTAAAAATTGCTGATCGCCGCCATTACTAGTAAAATAAATAAATAAAATTGCCATAAATCTATCCCCTAGTTTGTAGACACGATAACTTTTGCGCAAACCAATCAATATACACTTATTGGGATTCTTTTTACCAAAAAATATGTAGCAGAATACATATTGGGCTAAAATTACAAAAAAATTAGATTTTTTAATTGGCTGTGTGTTATAGCAGAAAGTAAAAAATATTGTTTTTTTTTTTTTCCAGAATTGTCGCTCTTTTTTTGGTTATAGCGCAAAAAATAAAAAGCGCAGAGGTGATCAAATACCACCAAAAGAAAGCTTTATTTGTGGGAAATCGATCTGTCTATCCCCACTGAGCTGCTTACTTTGCAGAGACAGACCTGTCAGATCCCCACTCTCCTCTATGGGAGATCGGATGATAACGGACCGCCTGTCCATTTTCATCTGATCCTATCCGATCCTCCAGACAGATGGAAAATAGGGTTTCTATCCATCTGGATTTTATGAACAGGATCGGATCAGATAGCAGCGGGTGTCAGCGGACATGTCACCGCTGACATCCACTGCTCTATAGAGGTGCATGGAGCATCCGATCAGGTCCGACTGAAAAACTGACAAAGGAAAGGGGCATAAGGGGGTAAAACCTTCAGGTCCAGAAGTGGTTAAGGAAAAGCCAATCAAATGTGAAAACACTAATGTATTCACTACCAGTTCCCTAGCCAGATTTGATGTAAATAAAGCCATTTTGAAAAAAAAGTTATAGATAGGGTAGAGAAGAGTTGGAACCAGGGGCGTACCATGGGGTTGGCCAGACTGGGCCCGCCAGGGGCGCAGGCCGAGGGTGCAAAAAAATTGGAAGTGTTAGCAGTGATTTTTGCGCCCTCCGCTCAGCCTGTGCGCCCCCGGCGCCCCCAGGCAGCGTGCGGCTCCAATCCCGGAGCCCTGTATCCACTGCAGGCAGAACAGCGGCAGTGCGGGCTCTCTGGATCCCTGTCTCTGCCAACACATACAGGAGGTCAGCAGTCACATGGCTGTGACATCATTATTCAGCGCTCGGTTGCAGGCTGGGGATGGGGACTGCACTGAGCTGTCAGAGGATCCCGTACCGCCGCTCCGCACCTTCAACCTCCTCTCCAATCCCAACAAGGAGGACACGCTGACCGGGGGACCCCCCCTCTCTCTGTGTCACCCCCCTCCCTCTGTGTCACCCCCCTCACTCTCTGTCACCCCCTCCCCTCTGTGTCACCCCCTCTCTCTGTTTTACCCCCTTTCTCTCTGTCACCCCCCTCTCTCTCTGTCACCCCCTCTCTCTCTGTCACCCCCCTCTCTCTCTGTCAACCCCCTCCCTCTCTGTCACACTCCTCCCTCTGTGTCACCCCCCCCTCTCTGTCACCCCCCTCTCTCTGTCACCTCCCTCTCTCTCTGTCACCCCCCCTTCTGTGTCACCCCCCCTTCTGTGTCACCCCCCTCCCTCTGTGTCACCCCCCTCTCTCTGTCACCTCCCTCTCTCTCTGTCATCCCCCCTACCTCTGTGTCACCCCCCTCCTTCTGTGTCACCCTCCTCTCTCTCTTGTGACCCCCTCTGTCTGTGTCACCCCCCCTCTCTGTTTCACCCCCTCCCTCTCTATCACCCCCCCCTTCCTCCCTCTCTGTCACCCCCCCTCTCTGTCACTCCCCTTCCTCCCACTCTGTCACCCCCCTTCCTCTGTGTCATCCCTTCTCTCTCTGTCACCACCTCCCTCCCTCTATGTCAACCCCCCCTCTCTCTCTCTCTCTCTCTCTTTCACCCCCTCCCTCTCTCTCTCTATCAACACCCTCCCTCTCTCTTTCACCCCACCCTCTCTCTCTCTCTCTGTCACCCCCTCCCTCTGTGTCACCTTCCTCCCTCTGTGTCACCCCCTCCCTCTTTTTCTCTGTCACCCTCTCCCTCTCTCTCTTTCTCTCTGTCGCCCCCTCCCTCTCTCTCTTTCTCTGTCACCCTCTCCCTCTCTCTCTGTCACCCCCTCCCTCTCTCTCTGTCACCCCCTCCCTCTCTCTCTGGCACCCCCTCCCTCTGTGTCACCCCTCTCTCTGTCACCCCCTCACTCTCTCTCACTCCGTCACCCCCTCCCTCTCTCTCTCTCTGTCACTCCCTCCCCCTCTCTCTCTGTCACCCCCCTCTCTCGCTCTCTCTGTCACCCCCTCTCTCTCTCTGTCACCCTCTCTCTCTGTCAGCCCCTCCCTCTCTCTCACTCTGTCACCCCCTCCCTCCCTCTCTCTCTCTGTCACCCCCTCCCTCTCTCTCTGTCACCCCTCCCTCTCTCTCTCCCTCCCTCCCTCCCTCTCTCTTGGGGTGAGGGGGGGGGGACGCTGATACAGCTCCCCGCCAAGGGCGCTGAAGACCCCAGGTACGCCTCTGGTTGGAACCTCTGTCAGGTTTTTAATTGCTTTCCAGTTTCTTATTAGATTCTCTCTCTCTATCTGTTCTATGTGAGCCCCATGAGGAAAACACAACATTTTGAGGAAATAGCCTTTGTTACTGCTCACACAGCTCAACAAAGATGGGGTGATTTTAGAAATGGTAGGCAGGAAAGCTGTTCTACAACATGCTCAGTCTACAAGGAAGACCAGTGCCATGATGCAGCTGACCAAAGAATAACATTTGTAAGAAGGCTTGGAACTTGAGTATGTAGAGTCTATTCAGAACGTAGAAAAATGCTGAAGCAGCTAATGCTACAATTATGTAAGGATATAGCTAAGTTGGCAGATAATGTGGCCAACAGCAATAAATATAAAGAAGAACATTTTATATTGCATTGCAGATTTCTTTGAACTACAGTATATAGTTGCAATATTAAACATCAGAGCATCATAGCAAGTCCCTAGACCATCTTTGCAAATGTATAAGAATGGAGATGGAGGGTGATAAGTCTACAATGACCTCGCACTTGGAATGTCCAGTCCTTTTTGCATTAGCATACATTAGTACAACAAATTTAACAGCAATTTAATTTAACAACCTATTTTGTTCTACAATACAATCGAACTTTATTTATTGTGTGTAGCACCCTACAGGTAGGTGCTAGATAAAAGCATAGTAGGCCTTGTCTGCCTAACAGCAGGGCCATGTTTCTTTTTGTTGTCATGACTCCCAAGTGTGTCTTCTGAGGAGGGGAGTCTCCCCACTGGCTCTAAAGGAGGCTCCTGATAGGGCAGTGGAGGAAACCAAATCAGAGACACATTCAGGCTTGTATCTACCCCAGGAGGCAGATTCTGCCGCAGAGGATTCTGGGAGAGGATATAAGAGGATATAAGTCTAAAGGGGCGCATGACTCGGCATCTTTGGCGGGAGCAGAGTCCCAGGAGGGAGAGAAAGGTTGTCTCTCCTCCTGTCGGAGGAAGTGGATGTCTCGGGGTATCGCCTGAGGATCCAGAGAGAGTGTTGAGTTGAGCTGAGGGGGATCCGGTGTGCCGAGAACCAGCTGAGAGTGAGAGGGGGTCTAGTCCCAGGAAAACCTACACAGGTCGAGAGTACTGAGGATTGCCCCTAGGGGTCTGCCTAAAGAGTTAGAGGAGACCACTCCGGAGGAGGTTCTGGGATCCAGTGTCAGCTAGTTGTAAAGGGAGTACCTAGGTTAAGGACCCTTAAGTAGCAAAGGGGGTACATAGTCAGTGGACCCTGAAGAGCTAAAAGTGTAAAGGGGGCGTCTGTAAATTGGGCCCTGAATTGTACAGAGTATCAGTTGAGAGTTGCAGCCATACGGGAATTCACCACAAGCTACCTCTAGCCGGTGCCAGGCTGGAGGGGGTAGTCAGTGACTTTGCAGTGCAGCAGTGTCAGCAGTTCTATGCTCCATAGTCCTGAGTCTTCTGGACCTAGAGTGGAGGATTCAGCACTTCTTTCAAGTAATAAAATATAAATAACCGCGCTGAGCACTAAAAAGTATAAGCAGCAGCTGTAGTGCGAAACACTATAGATAGAAATGGCAAACAGAAAGCTGCGCTATAACTGATATTAACTGTATCACACTGACAGATAACAGATGAACAATGATTCATAAAAATAATTCATAAAATATTTCATAAAAAAGTTCATAAAATTGTCCAGACATATGGCACAACCTGTGCCTAAAGGTTCAGATAGGATAGTCCAAAATATAAAGGATTCTAAAGTGCAATGAAGAGGAAATGAGTCCGCCACCATAGATCACTCTTGCAGTCGTTAGTGAGGCATGCTAAAGATATGCGCTTACCAGATGGATAAGGAAAAACCGCATCATATGTAATATGGACATCCTATGGGCACATCCCAGTGCAGAGCTCCTTTCCTGACAGGGTCTTAGTATGCACAGAAATCTGCAGCATCCAGCAAAAACCACACCAGTTTGCCACTTCTTTCAAGTTACAGCGTGTTCTAAGCGTCAGTGAGCGTTGGCTAGCATCGGCTGGCGTCAAGGCAGCGTTGACAGACATTTTCTGGATAAAGTCCCAAGTTGTACTTAGTTGAGCCTAAAGGAGTATCCCACTCATTCCCTTCTCCCATACCCTTATCTACAATAAAACCACAAAACAAAGATGCCGGAGTAGTCAATGTCTCAGTTCTCACACCCAGGGTCGCAGCTCACATGGGCTGGAGAGGTAACCGGTAACAATGGCAGACCCACATCAGGCCACAGGCCTGAAAACCTTGCTACATGTGTTTTTAAAAAAAAATGACAAAAGATTACTGTCATCACTAGGATATCAGGAAGGACATCTTCAGGACTAAAACTACAATGCCATGTCATACTATGTGGCAGGGTTGCCAGCTGCTTGTAAATCTACAGTTTGTAAAAATCTGGCGATTTATACTGTCCGTAAATGTTCATTATGGGCATTGGATGCCAGTAAAAAAACATGGCCTCGGACTGTGGCTAAATGGTGTTCGGCGAGGGTCGAGCCTGAGCCGTGTGAGCCTGTGCAAGGGGGCAATACTGTTTCAATGGAGCAGTCTGTGGGGCCTAGCTCAGGCCGGGGGGCAATTATTGCAATGGAGCAGTCTCTCTGGGGGGCCAATCATGAATGAATGTAATGGTCAATGGTCAATTATGAATAAAGGCTATGGAGCAGTCTACTGAGGGCAATATGAATGAACACAATGGAGCAGTCTACTCTCTGGGGGCAATATAAATGAAAGCAATGGAACAGTCTACTACTCTCTGGAGGCAATTATGAATGATTGGAATTGAGCAGCCTACTGGGGGCAATTTGAAAGAATGCAATGGAGCAGTCTACTGGGGGCATTATGAAAGAATGCAATTCAGCAGTCTACCAGGGGCAATATGAATGAATGCAATAAAGCTACCACTCTCTGGGGGAAATTATGAATCAATGCAATAGAGGTGTTTACTGGGGGCAATGTGAATGAATGCAATGTCGCAGTCTACTACTCTCTAGGGGCAATTATGAAGTAATGCAATAGAGCAGTTTACTAGGGGCAAGTATAAATGATTTCAATGGAGCAGTCTACTAGGGACAATATGATTGAATTCAATGAGCAGCCTTCTGGGGGCAAAGTGAAAGAATGCAATGGAGCAGTCTACTCTCTAGGGGCAATATGAATGAATGCAATAGAGCAGTCTCTGGGGGTAATGACTATCATGTTCAATCTTTTCCTTCTCCCTCTTTGTGCAGTTAGATTTTTCTGAAATCACACTGACACCACTGCCAGCCTGTTTATCAGGAAAGAAGAAATATGTCCAGGCACTAGAGTGGTGCCAAGTGGGCTATATAAACACCTCTGCTGCACTAGGACTTTGCCTCATGGTCTACACAGCATTCTGCTACCTGCTACCTGTTTCTTGGGTTTGATCTCTTGTTGCTGTTCTGATCCATCTGACCACTCTTGTACTCTATCTGAACCAACCCCTGGCTTGCTCTTCGACCACATCTCTGCTTGATTCCTCTGTCTGTCTGTATGCCGTTGCCAACTCCAGACTAAAACTGATTACTTTGCTGCCTACTGCTCTGTTCCTGACGTGCCTGCTAGTGACTCACCCGGCTTGCCTGACCTTGTCCAGCCATCCATACACCTGCTGTCTGCTACCTGCCAGCCTGCTAAGTACCTGCTGTCTGCTATCTACCAGCCTGCCAAGTACCTGCTGTCTGCTCTGCTATCTGCCAGCCTGCCGAGTACCTACTGCCTGTGGCCTGCCAGACTGCCAAGCACCTTCTGCCTGTGACCTGCCAGCCTGCCAAGTACCTGCTGTCTGCCACCTGCCAGTCTGTCAAGTATCAACTGCCTGCGTCACGATCCAGCGTGCATCCAAGTACGCACGGACCTCTCATCTGCACTTCTAGGCACTCGTGCCACTCCAGGCTTTCGTGCCTCCTGTTTGCTTGATCAGGGGTACCAGGCCGAAGGTGTAGAAGATCGCCTTCCTCTCCATGTCAGGCTCCATCTCCAGGTACTTGACACTGTTCCACCACTGCTGCCAATGCTTTGCCGCCTGCCGCCTGCCGCCCTCAAACCAAATCAACTGCCCCAAACACAAGGTCAGCTGCCTACCTACAAGTACCAATGCCACCTACTGCAACTCCTGAAGCATTCCCTGCCAGTCTTTGGCTTCGTTTTACAGCTCTATGGTACAGTAAACAACTACACAATTTGTTGTGGTGTTTTTTTCCCCAAATGTATCTGCTATAGTCTCATGTTCAGTATTTATCCCTCTCCCTCTCTGTGCAGTTAGCTTCTCCTGGACTCACAATCACAACACTGCTGTTGACCAGCCTGTTCCACCACTGCCACCAACACCTGCTGCCGCCCTCCTTTGATTAAGTGAACTGCACCATGCACAAGATCAGCTGTCTGCCTACAAGCATAAATACCGCCTGCTGCAACTCCTGAAGCATTCCCTTTGGCCTCATTATACTGCTATATCATACAGTAAGCAAATACACAATCTATTATGGAATATTAAACAGGTAATGGGTTTTGTGCTGCTCTTACGTGTCTATATGGTGTTATGAACAGAAAGAGAAACCCCCATTGGGACTTTTAAGGCAGAGACTTTAGGGTACAGATGTAAAAACAATATATTTTTTTCAATAGATGAAGTAAAAGTGATAAACATCACAATTCAATAAAAGCAATGACTAGATCATAATATAGTAACATACAAAACTAATCTCATCCACTTGTGGTGGGAACCCAAACTGGAACTCATAAGTATAGAGACCTGATGACAGATGGGGCTCTCACTATGTCCCACATGTTTTGGAATATGGAGAATTCCTTCTTCAAAAGGGAGATGGGATGAACACAATATGTTTTAGTCTATGATTGAAATAATAGCCATAAAAATGTACACAGTGATTTAGTATAGAGGTAGTAACATTACAGGCACATTAATAGAGTTATCAATGGGAACACATACTTGCACTATATGATCAGATTCATCATATGCATGGTTGGCCTCACTAAGACATATCTTATTGCATTGAAAATTCCAAGGCTACCCAAGATGGAAACCCAAATCTCAAGGGAAGACTGGGGAGTGGTGGCCACCTGTTTGTACTGGATGCTGCACCAACTGGAGCTAACGAGGATCAACTACGAGCAGACACCATTCCTAATGTGGTAAAGAGGAGTATATGCACACATAAGGGGGAGAAAAGGAGAAAGGCCCAGCACATGTACCTATAGTCTCTGTTCAATATTGCCCACCAAATGAGTAGCGGTACACAATATGCAAATCAATAAGTATAGAGAGTGATGTAAAATAATACATGGAGTACCTTAGATGGAGGAGGGGCAAATCATACTGGTACAGAGATCACAAGGAATAAATGCAAGTCATCCCATGGGGGCACCCATGAGCCTCCACATCCATGTCCAGTGGACAGAGGTCCACATTGTGGTCTCCAAAACATATCCCCTGACTCGGGGGCTGTCAGAGTTGTATTTTCAGGTCATTAACTATCATGGAAAACTATCAGGAAAAAGGATGGGATAATTTTGTAGCTAATCTTTAATCAAAGGTTAGTCTAAATGAAGCAGTAGAGTCTAAGTTATCCAACATGTTTTTCAATCTCACCAAGTGCCTTGATAGGAAATCCCTCCTTTTTTGGCACATCAACTCATTTGAGGAGTATATTAAGGAGGAATTGAATCCACTAGGACTTTGCGTGCAAATCTTTCCCTCCTTTGAGGATATTGACCCTGCCTTTAAAACAGCATGGGAAAATAACCTCAAACAATGCTCCAATAAGATGATGATTCTTCTTATTGAAGAATATCAAAAACGGATGTTTAAAGTGGATAAAAACATAGATTTCATCTACAACCAAATTTTCCCTCTACAAAACCCACCCCTCATTTCTAGTACAAAATACCAAACTTACAAAACACTATAATAAGGAGATTATCCTAAAAAAGGAGAAAAAATGACTACGGGACAAACAGGCATTTCAGGATGGTAAAGCCTATAGGTGGCAACAGAGGCCCACATATAGAAGTGAACAATTCAATTCAGGTTCTATCAAAGCAAAAACTCCCGTGTCCACTAATACAGTATCTCACAAAAGTGAGTACACCCCTCACATTTTTGTAAATATTTTATTATATCTTTTCAGGTGACAACACTGAAGAAATGGCACTTTGTTAAAATGTAAAGTAGTGAGTGTCCAGCTTGTATAACAGTGTAAATTTGCTGTCCCCTAAAAATAACTCAACACAGAGCCATTAATGTCTAAACTGCTGGCAACAAAAGTAAGTACACCACTAAGTCAAAATGTCCAAATTGGGCCCAATTAGCCATTTTCCCTCCCCAGGGATAATGTGACTCGTTAGTGTTACAAGGTCTCAGATGTGAATGGGGAGCAGGTGTGTTAAATTTGGTCTTATTGCCCTCACACTCTCATACTGGTCATTGGAAGTTCAACATGGCACCTCATGGCAAAGAACTCTCTGAGGATCTGAAAAATAGAATTATTGCTCTACATAAAGATGGCCTAGGCTATAAGAACATTGTCAAGACCCTGAAACTGAGCTGTAGCACGGTGGTCAAGATCATACAGCGGTTTAACAGGACAGGTTCCACTCAGAACAGGCCTCGCCATCGTCGACCAAAGAAGTTGAGTTCACGTGCTCAGCGTTATATCCAGAGGTTGTCTTTGGGAAATTGACATATGAGAGTGCTGCCAGCATTGCTGCTGAGGTTGAAGGAGTGGGGGGGGGGGGGGTCAGCCTGGCAGGGCAGTATTCCAACATGATAACGACCCCAAACACACCTCCAAGACGACCACTGCCTTGCTAAAGAAGCTGAGGGTAAAGGTGATGGACTGGCCAAGCATGTCTCCAGACCTAAACCCTATTGAGCATCTGTGGGGCATCCTCAAACAGAATGTGGAGGAGCACAAGGTCTCTAACATCCACCATGACTAACAGGTCCACCAGGCATCTAACAGGACTCCAGTGGCAACCTGTGAAGCTCTGGTGAACTCCATGCCTAAGAGGGTTAAGGCCGTTGCTAGAAAATAATTGTGGCCACACAAAATATTGACACTTTGGGCCCAATTTGGACGTTTGGACTTAAGGGTGTAGTCACTTTTGTTGCGAGCTGTTTAGATATTAATGGCTCTGTGTTGAGGTATTTTGAGGGGACAGCAAATTTACACTGTTATACAAGCTGTACACTCACTACTTTACATTGTAGCAAAGTTTAATTTCTTCAGTGTTGTCACATGAAAAGATATAATAAAATATTTACAAAAATGTCAGGGGTTTACTCACTTTTGTGAGATACTATACATCATTCACTTTTTCTTCTGCTTCTAAACAATCCAAATGTACTAGAAAACTTAAACGAGGCGAGGGCCATATAGTACAATCCCCCAAAAACGCCTCACTGAACACTCTCTCCTCAATCCCTCTGACACGTCAGGAGGTACTCCATTATCCATGCAAAATTAAGTATCTAGCCCACATTCCCTGGCCTCCAAAGGAGATGGATCTATTCCCTCACCGTCACCTGTTGCACAAAAAGTTCCCCTGCTTTTTTTAGTCAAAACTCAGGGAAACTGAGATCCTCACAAAACCCACACAAACACACATGAAGTAAGGAATCACCTCATTCAACTTATTGTTGTAAATATTTCCTTTTACACACCTACTACAGAGGAGATTAGTCTTTTGTGCAAAGGGCTCACTTTTTGTCCTGAACGCATTTTGGACAAGTTTGAAATGATTAAGGACCTGCTTCTATACATTATATGTGCAAAATCCTATTAAAAGTTTGCACACTAAAAGGTCGGAAAGCCATGATGGTATACACACGTTTAGTGAGTGGCAAGCTCTAAACAATCTCATTTCCTTACTGGAAGAAAATGAGACTATTGATCTTATAGATAAAATCAATATTGAATCTCTGCTGGACCAAGTGAATAACACACAGTCCTCAGTTATTCCAGCAAAATCTACATCCCATCTTAAAAAGAAATCTGACATTTATCCATCTCCTAGTTCCAACCATGACATTTTTTGAAGCTGACATGCCGAGCGATTTAAAATCTAAAGGTCGGTACCTCTAAAACAAGTAATTCAACTCCCAATGAGAAACAGGCATTACATACACTAGTGAATACTGTAATCATTCAATCACTATCAAACCCTCAGATGAAGGGGAAAACATCGTCCTCATGGACAACGACCAGTACGAACACACGTGTGCTCAGATATCGAACAACATTAGTTTGTACCAACCAATCGATAGATCAGCTGTTGAAGGCTTCAACCGTGAATTCTATCTATTGATCGACAGAGCCTACTATAACAACACTAAACAAATGTGGGAGTTTATAAGAACTAGTTTCCCCAGGGTAGCTACCTTTTATTGTCACGCCGAGCGCTCCGGGTCCTGCAGCGTCCCCGGAGCACTTGAGGCGTGCTGCAGGTAGCGGCGCTCCGGTCACCTTCCCCGACCGTGAGCACCGCTCCCCCGCATCTCACACACAGTCGGTCCGCGCGGCGGGACGTTCCCGTCCGCGGACTCCACTCACCTCCTGCTCGGCTCCCGCCCTGGCTTCCTCCCTAGGGCGCGCCGCTGCTCTGAAATTTAAAGGGCCAGTGCACCACTAATTGGTGCCTGACCCAATCAGCCCAAAACATATAAAAACCCACTTCCCCTTCCTGTCCTTGCCGGATCTTGTTGCCTTTTGTGCCTTGAGAAAGCGTTTGGTGTATTTTCCCTGCCTGTGTATCAGACCTTCTGCCGTTGCCCCTGACTATGAACCGTTGCCGCCTGCCTTGACCTTCTGCTTCGTCTGACCCTGCCTTTGCCTTGTCCTTCTGTACCACGCCTGAATCAGCTGTCCGTGAGGTTGAGCCGTTACCGGAGGATACGACCTGGTTGCTACCGCCGCAGCAAGTCCATCCCGCCTTGCGGCGGGCTCTGGGGAAAACCAGTAGCAACTTAGAACCGGTCCCCTGGTACGGTCCACGCCATTCCCTCACTGACACAGAGGATCCACCCCTAGTGTCTTCTTTGGCCGCCAGTCCGGACCCTGACAGTAGATCCGGCCATGGATCCCGCTGATGTGCCCCTGCCTAGTCTCGCTGACATCACTACCGTGGTTGCCCAGCAGTCCCAGCGGATTGCTCAGCAAGGTCAACAGTTGGCACAGTTGACCGCCATGCTGCAGCAGCTTCTTCCAGCACGGCAGCAGCCGCCTGCTTCTGCTTCTGCTTCCGCTCCACCTCCGCAGCCGGTGGCCGCCGCCTCCACTAGAGTCCGTTTGTCTCTCCCGGACAAGTTTGATGGGGATTCTAAGATGTGCCGGGGGTTCTTGTCCCAATGTTCCCTGCACCTGCAGATGTTGGCCAACCAGTTTCCTACGGAACGGTCTAAGGTGGCCTTCATGGTCAGTTTACTGTCTGGGAAGGCCTTGGCCTGGGCCACCCTGCTCTGTGACCGCAACGATCCTGCCACTGCCTCCGTCCAGTCCTTCGTTTCTGAAGTCCGCAGTGTCTTCGAGGAACCTGCCCGTGCCTCGTCAGCAGAAACAGCCTTGCTAAACCTCGTCCAAGGAGACGCTACAGTAGGCGAATATGCTATACAGTTTTGCACGCTGGCCTCTGAATTGACCTGGAACAACGACGCCCTCTGCGCGACTTTTAAAAAAGGTTTATCCAATCATATCAAGGATTCTCTGGCCGCACGAGAGATACCTGACTCCCTGACGGAACTCATCCAGTTGGCTACTCGCATAGATATGCGCTTCATTGAAAGACGTCAGGAACTTCGCCAAGAAAAGAATCTTGTTCGCAACAGGCGATATCCACGCTTGGCACCTCTCTTCCAGCAACCTTTGCAGCCGGTTACTGTGCCTTCCGCCGAGGAGGCCATGCAAGTGGATCGGGCTCGCCTAACCCAGCAAGAAAGGTCTCGCCGGAGGAACGAGAATTTATGCTTATACTGTGCGAGTTCCGAACACTTCTTAAAGGACTGTCCAGTTCGTCCTCAGCGTCAGGGAAACGCTCGTACCTAGTGAACATGGGAGAGGCGTCGCTGGGTGTAAATTCTTCCTCTCCACGCTTGATTGTTCCAGTACAGATTTCTTCTGCCGCTAAAGTCTTCTTCCCTGCAGAGGCCTTCTTGGACTCTGGTTCTGCAGGAAACTTCATTAAAGCCTCCTTCATCAACCGCTTTAGCATTCCTGTGATCCGTCTCGTCAAGCCCTTCTTCATTACTACAGTTAACGGAGAGAATCTGAACTGTACCGTGCGTTATCGCACAGAACCCATGCTCATGACCATAGGGGTCCTCCACCAAGAGACGATTGAATTTTTTGTTCTACCGAACTGCACCTCTGACGTCCTTCTTGGCTTGCCCTGGCTCCAGCGCCACTCTCCTACCCTCGACTGGTCCTCTGGGGACATTAAATCATGGGGGCCTACCTGCCACACTCGTTGCCTCAAGTCGGTACCTACTAGACAAGTCTCCGTCTCCTCTCCATTGCTCGGCCTTCCTAAGGCCTATCAGGACTTTACTGACGTCTTTTGCATGAAACAGGCGGAGGTCTTACCACCACATAGACCCTATGACTGTCCCATTGATTTGCTTCCCGGTACCACACCACCCCGTGGCAGGATTTACCCTCTCTCCATTCCTGAAACCAAGGCCATGTCGGAGTACGTTCAGGAGAACCTCAAGAAAGGTTTCATCAGGAAGTCTTCTTCTCCTGCCGGAGCAGGATTTTTCTTTGTTGCCAAGAAGGATGGGTCACTAGGCCCATGTATTGACTACCGCGGTCTTAACAAAATCACGGTAAAGAATCGCTACCCTTTGCCTCTCATCTCGGAGCTCTTTGACCGTCTGCGCGGAGCAAAGGTCTTCACTAAGCTTGACCTCAGGGGCGCTTATAATCTCATCAGAATCCGTGAAGGACATGAGTGGAAAACCGCTTTTAATACCAGAGATGGCCACTTTGAGTATCTCGTCATGCCTTTCGGCCTGTGCAACGCTCCTGCAGTCTTTCAAGACTTTGTCAACGAGATCTTCCGGGACATGTTGTATACCTGTGTAGTGGTCTATCTTGACGACATTCTAATCTTCTCCTCCACCCTGGAGGAACACCGTCGCCATGTTCGTCAAGTGCTCCAGCGCATTCGTGTCAACCATCTTTACGCCAAAATTGAAAAATGTCTTTTTGAACGTAGCTGTCTTCCGTTTCTGGGATACCTAGTTTCTGGACAAGGTCTTCAAATGGACCCCGACAAACTCTCTGCAGTCTTGGATTGGCCACGCCCCTCAGGACTTCGCTCTATTCAGCGCTTCCTTGGATTCGCTAATTACTACCACCAGTTTGTTCCCCACTTCTCCACTATCGTGGCGCCTATTGTGGCACTAACCAAGAAAGAAGCGAATCCGAAATCCTGGCCTCCCCAAGCTGAAGAAGCCTTTACTCGCCTTAAGGCCGCCTTCGCCTCCGCTCCAGTCTTGAATAGGCCCGATCCTCTGAAACCATTCTTCCTGGAGTTGGATGCCTCCTCTGTTGGAGCCGGAGCGGTCCTTCTTCAAAAGTCTGCTAAAGGAAAAAACGTCACATGCGGCTTCTTCTCAAAAACTTTTTCCCCTCCTGAAAAGAACTATGCCATTGGAGATCGTGAACTACTAGCCATTAAGTTGGCACTAGAAGAATGGAGACATCTCTTGGAAGGATCCCTTCATCCGATCACCATCTACACTGACCACAAAAATCTCTCATACCTTCAGTCTGCCCAGCGCCTTAATCCTCGCCAGGCCAGGTGGTCATTGTTCTTTGCCCGATTTACTTTCCAAATCCATTTTCGTCCTGCTGATAAGAACATTAGGGCGGATGCCCTATCACGATCCTCCGATGCCTCCGAAGATGAAACCGTTCCTCAACACATCATTCCTTTTGAGTGTCTAATTTCAACTGCCCCTGCTTCACTGGCACCAGTTCCTCCAGGGAAAACATTTGTTCCTCCACGTCTTCGCCTCCGGACTCTCAAATGGGGTCACTCCTCTCACCTGGCGGGTCACGCTGGAATTAAAAAGACGACTCAGCTAATTGTCAGACACTATTGGTGGCCTTCCTTTGAGAAAGACGTAACGGAGTTCGTTTGGGCCTGTACTGTCTGCGCACGGGACAAAACTCCCCGCCAGAAGCCTGCAGGTCTTCTCCTCCCTCTGCCAGTGCCTGAACAGCCTTGGTCCCACATAGCAATGGACTTCGTCACTGACCTTCCCGTATCCCATGGCAACACAGTCATATGGGTGGTTGTTGACAGGTTTTCCAAAATGGCACATTTTGTCTCGCTTCCTGGTCTCCCTTCTGGCGAAGCAAATCTTTTTGCACATTTTTCGTCTCCATGGTCTTCCAACACATATCGTCTCCTATAGAGGCGTTCAGTTTATCTCAAAATTTTGGAGAGCTCTCTGCACCCAATTAAAAATCAAATTGAACTTTTCTTCCGCCTACCACCCTCAGTCCAATGGACAAGTGGAGAGGGTTAACCAGATCCTTGGTGACTATCTGCGACACTTCGTCTCCTCCCGTCAGGATGATTGGGTCGACCTGTTGCCCTGGGCCGAATTTTCATATAACTTTAGAGACTCTGAGTCATCCACCAAATCTCCGTTTTTTGTGGTGTACGGCCGTCACCCGCTGCCCCCCCTCCCCGTTCCCACCTCTTCTGGAGTTCCTGCCATTGATGCCTTGACCCTGGACTTCTCCTCCATCTGGAAAGAGACTCAAAAGTCGCTCACCCTGGCCTCTTCTTGCATGAAGAGACATGCAGATAGGAAAAGAAGAATTCCTCCTGTCTTTGCCCCTGGGGACAGAGTGTGGCTCTCTGCCAAATACATCCGGTTTCGGGTCCCCAGCTACAAACTGGGTCCGCGTTATCTCGGGCCTTTTAAAATCAAAAGCCAAATTAATGCTGTCTCTTACAAACTCCATCTTCCTCCCTCTCTTCGTATTCATAACTCCTTTCATGTATCCCTCCTCAAACCCCTCATTCTTAACCGATTTTCCTCCAAGGTCATCGTTCCGGCTCCTGTCTCTGGGTCCTCTGACGTCTTCTCGGTGAAAGACATCCTCACCTCCAAGGTCGTCAGAGGTAAAAAAAATTTCTTGTTGACTGGGAGAATTGTGGTCCCGAAGAGAGGTCATGGGAGCCCCAGTCCAATATCCTCGACAAAGAGCTCATCCACAGATTCCTGGGCTCCAAAAAAGAGGGGGAGACCAAAGGGGGGGGTACTGTCACGCCAAGCGATCCGGGTCCTGCAGCGTCCCCGGAGCACTCGAGGCGTGCTGCGGGTAGCGGCGCTCCGGTCATCTTCCCCGACCGTGAGCACCCCTCCCCCGCATCTCACACACAGTCGGTCCGCGCGGCGGGACGTTCCCGTCCGCGGACTCCACTCACCTCCCGCTTGGCTCCCGCCCTGGCTTCCTCCCGGCGCGCGCGGCCCCTGCTCTGAAATTTAAAGGGCCAGTGCACCACTAATTGGTGCCTGACCCAATCAGCCCAAAACTGAGGTTGAGCCATTACCGGAGGATACGACCTGGTTGCTACCGCCGCAGCAAGTCCATCCCGCCTTGCGGCGGGCTCTGGTGAAAACCTGTAGAAACTTAGAACCGGTCACCTGGTACGGTCCACGCCATTCCCTCACTGACACAGAGGATCCGCCCCTAGTGTCTTCTTTGGCCGCCAGTCTGGACCCTGACATTTATTGTCTGCCTAAGATACACAAAAACACTACACACCCCCCAGGCAGACCCATTATATCAGGCAGAGGGGCTATTACAGAAAATCTCAGTCGAGTAGTGGATGAACACTACTACTTGATACCCTTCTTTACTAGTTTACCATCTTACATGTTGGACGGGATCTACGTATCTGGTGGCACAGATGTGGAGGCCCTCTATAGTTCCATACCTCACGAGATGGGACTCTCATGTATCTGTAGGATACTGTCCCAAACTAGTAATCATGAGCAGTCATTCAACTAATTTATTGTCATGTCACTTGAATACATTGTCTACCAAAATGTATTTTGATGTGGTATCGCTACATAGATGATATTTTTATACTCTGAGATGACTCTGAAGATCTACTTCAGGCTTGTCTTGCAGCCTTAAACCACAATAATCTCAACCTTGGATTCATGATGACGTACAGCGCATCCAGGGTTACCTTTCTGGACGTGACCCTTCTAAAAAGTAGTCAGAACACATTGACTTGTGAGCTGTTGCGAAAACTTACAGCAGGCAATAATATCTTGCATACCACAAGCTTCTGGGTGACCAATTGGTGCAGAGTAAATATCATGGTCACCAATGGGGGGGAATAGATGCAAACTTTTTGGGACATTCCCCTTACGGTTCGTGCTCATACTGCCATTTTATTGACAGAAGAGGTGAATTGCATTTACCCAATGGTCGTCTATTTCGCCCCAAGCATTTTGCTAACTGCTAAACCTCAAGGTTAGTGTATCTACTAAACTGTCAATGTGGTTGCTTTTATGTAGGGGAGGCCGTTCAAAAACTCCGGCAGCAGATTTATCGCGATATATCCAGCATTCGGAAGAGCGACCCTGAACTCCCTCTTGGCAGACATGTCATATGCACACATACTGGCCAATGCCCCCTCATATTGTTTATGGTCTGGATCCACCCCAGCCCCCCAGGTGGAGATTTGAACAAGCCTCTCTTCCAGCGTTAGCTGCGGTGGATCTCCGACCTTAATGCCGCATCGCCACCAGGCCTCTAAAATGAAAGTTCAGACTGGCAACCAAAATTCTTCATATCACTGAGCTAGTAATTCCCCAAGATCACAATATATACTGTATATATATATATATATATACAGTATATAGACAGAATATATGTATACTGCCGATAGGAAATTCATGGTAATCTTTTTTTTTTTATTGCATTAACAATAAATCTTTATTGCAAATTAAATTACTAAAATGAAATGTAATGCAACGTAATACAAGAGAATTAAAAATGGTAGCTAAAATAATTTGCTGAACAACTTGAGAACAAGCTTGTAATGCCCCTTTTTTGTCTGGCCACAGTTAAATCTGTGATAGTTTGACAATTACTCTGTCATGCAGCACTGTACCAAAATTAAATTTATATATTTTTTTGGGACAGATAGAGGTTTCTGTGTACTTAATAACCATTGGTGCTTTTATTTTTTTCTATAAAAAGAAAAAAAAAGACCAGAAATTGGTAAAAAAATTTCCCTTACTTTCTTTTAACCACTTGCCGACCGCCCACAGTATATTTACTGCGGCAGTCAGCCCCTCCTGGGAAAAGCCCTGGAGCCTGCAGGGGGCGAGCGCACGCCGCCGGAGGCGTGCTCCCACCCCCGCTCGTTCACGGGCATCCCTGCGCGAGTGACTGGCGGCTCCGATGTCCACCGGCCACTCACGATCTCCCGCTGGAGAGGGAGAAAGGCAGGCGGCTGATGTAAACAAAGCTGCCTGTCATTCTCCCTGGTATAACTGCAGAGATCATACGATCCTGGTATGTAGGATCGTATGTCTCTGTGGTTACATGACAAGCCACGCCCCTTTACAGTTATAATCACGCCCCTAGGGACACACTTAACACACTTAACCCCTTGATCACTAATAAAGTTAACCCCTTCCCTGCCAGTGTCATTTTTACAGTAACAGTGCATATGTATAGCACTGATTACTGTAGTAATGTCACTGGTACCCCCAAAAGTGTCAAAAATGTTAGTCAGGGGTCCGATCTGTCCGCCGCAATGTTGCAGTCCCGCAAAAAAAATCGCAGATCGCCGCCCTTACTAGTTAAAAAAAAAACAATAAAAATGACATAAATCTTTCCCTTAGTTAGTAAACGCAATAACTTTTGCGCAAACCAATCAAAATACGCTTCTTGCGATTTTTTTTTTACCAAAAATATGTAACAGAAAACAAATTGTCCTAAAATGTTAAAAAATTTTAATTTTTACATTTTTTTTTGGGAATTTCATATTAAAAAAATGTGAAAAATATTGTTATTTTTTCAAAATTGACGCCCTTTTTTGTTTACAGCGCAAAAAATAAAAATTGCACAGGTGATTAAATACCACCAAAAGAAAGCCCTGTTTGTGGGAAAAAAAAGGATGTCAATTTCATTTGGGTACAGTGTCGCACGACCTCGAAATCGTCCGTTAAAATCACATAGTGCCAAATCGCAAACTAGGCCCTGGTCTTTGAGCAGGAAAATCCTCCGGGGCTTAAGAGGTTAAAATAAAAATACCAGAATAGTAAGAAAGCCCCCAGAATGAAACTTTTTGTGGAAAGCAGATGCCCCAAGGTGATCTCATTTTTTCCCACAGTTCTTTCGGAAATTAAGAGACATGCTGATATTGAGGAGGTTAAGCATGGAGCACTAGATACATAAAATGTACAGGCCATACACAGAAGAAGGAGGAAGTAAAGGGATGATTGTACTGGCTACATACATTGGCAGGATGGAGATAAAGAAATTAATGTTCCGATGTGCAGGATAAAAGAGATGAAAGGGTTCATATACAGTTCATATGGAGACAGCATGATCATAGTATGTGTAGCAAGGAGATAGTATATGTAGGGGAAAAGGGGAGCATGAAATGCTTCTCATTTTCTGTTTTAACTAAGGGACAGGAAGTGAAGGAAAATCTCCCCAATGGGACACAAATGGCAAAAAAACTGACAGGGGATATAACCCTCAATTACTCTATCCAAATAAAAAAAATATATTTTTAGGAATGCAATGTGAACAGGAAAATATACAGTATAGTGGGGGTTTCTCAAATTTTGCTGCAAAAGTGAAAATATAACTTAGGACACAGAACTGGCAAAACGACAGGCTACTTTGTATAACAGATAGTGTATACAGAGTATTTAACTTATCAGAAAGATGTTTACTATTTGGCCTATTAGGTTCACACTAGATCTGCATGATTAATTGTTAAAAGATTGCGATCTCGGTTCGACCCCCCCCTCACGATCTTAATCCAGCATTTCTAAGATTCAGCCAATTATATTTTCATGGACAGGAGTGAAGCATATGATAAACAAATTTGGTGCAACGTTTTACATAAATGAAAAAAAGTCCATAGGTTAGATAACTAAACAAAGCCCTGTGTGTAACCAACTGGCATGAACTGACAATCCTTTCTATATTAAAAAGCCCATTGTGACAGTGCTATGTGTCAAAACACTCCCCAGAGAGCGAATAATATCTAGCATTCAATTATAAATAAATCCAACAAAAAGCGGGCAACTTGGTGCCTCTTCCTCATTCTATGATGAAGGCTGAGGCCGAAACGTGTTAGCATCAGTGGACATTGTATTTACTGTTGTGCATCAATAAAGGATCTTTTGGGAAGAGGCACCGAGTTGCTGGCTTTTTGTTGGATTTATCTATAGTGGACTGGTTGGACTGAGCACCGGCAGTCGGTCTTCACATCATTTATATGGCAGTAGAGCGTGGGTGAGTTTTGTGAGTATCTTCTATGCGGGATGTGGAAACCTTACAAGCGGACCTGAACAAAATAATGGGGTGGGCAACTACATGGCAGATGAGGTTTAATGTTGAAAAATGTAAAGTAATGCACTTGGGGGCCAGAAACCAGAAAGCAAGCTACTCACTAGGGGGGGAACCTCTGGGTGAGTCTAGGATGGAAAAAGACTTGGGGGTACTGGTAGACAACAGGCTTGGCAGTGGCATACAATGCCAAGCCGCTGCAAGCAAAGCCAACAGAATACTGGGATGTATAAAAAAGGGGATTCGCTCCAGAAATAAAGAGATTATTCTCCCGCTCTACAAGACTCTGGTCCAGCCACATCTGGAGTATGCTGTCCAGTTCTGGGCACCGGTCCTCAGGAAGGATGTGCTGGAATTGGAAAGAGTCCAGAGAAGGGCAACAAAAAAAATTAGGGGAATGGAGGACATCAGCTATGAGGAAAGACTACAAGCACTGAACTTATTCTCTCTGGAGAAGAGATGATTGAGGGGGGATATGATATCAATGTACAAATACTGTACTGGCGATCCTAGCATAAGGAACAAACTATTCAGAGTAAGAGAATACAATAAGACACGTGGCCACTCACTAAAACTAGAGGAAGGGCGGTTTAACCTTACAGTGCGTAAGGGGTTCTTCACTGTAAGAGCGGTAAGGATGTGGAATTCTATTCCACAAGCAGTCGTGTCGGCGGGGAGCATTGATAGTTTCAAAAAACTATTAGATGGGCACCTTAGAGACCACAACATACAGTGGTATACAATGTATGGTTAAAAGCAAACACACACACACATCATAGGTTGAACTGGATGGACTGATGTCTTTTTTCAACCTCACTAACTATGTAACTATGTATATATATTCAATTATAAACACTTGCGTCCAAAGTTTTGCACAGTGCTCCTTATCTGTGATAACCCTCCACCATGATATACACTCACCAGATGGTAAGCCATTGCCATAGAACCTGGTGACATGATATTCAGAACTGAAGGAGGTTAAGAGGACTTAACGAGGAACTGGCGATAGATGGCCTATTAGGCAGATCCCTTGAGAGCGTGCATGCGCACAAAACGTGCTGGGAGGGGCCACACGCTAACGTTATTGCCGCCACAACCTCGTGGTAGCAGCGGAAGCCTTCTATTGCTGGTCCTTCGTGAAGTCCTCTTAACCCCCTACAGTTCTGGATATTATGTCACCAGGTTTTATGGCAATGGGTCAAGGCTTGTAATGGCTAACTGTCTGGTGAGTGTATAGAATGGTGGAGGGTTATCACAGGTAAGGAGCACTGTGCAAAACTTTGGGTGCAAGTGTTTATAATTAAATGCTGGATATTATTCGCTCACTGGTGAGTGTTTTGACACATCGCACTGTCACAGTGGGCTTTTGTATCAAGAATGGATTGTCAGTTCGTGGCAGTTGGTTACATATAAGACTTTGTTTGTTTATTTAACACATAGACTTTTTTCCTTTATGTAAAACACTGCACTAAATTTGTTAATCATATGGTCTATTTGAGGTCGTATATTCACCTTTGTGTGTGCTAGTTGCTACATTATTATCTTTTCAGCCATCTTGTTTGATTGAAGCAAAGAGTATTAGGTCTTATTTTATTGTCTTCTTATTTAATATCCTAATGTTCAGGGGTTGCAAATCTTTAAAATAAAAAATCATGAGAGAATTGTTATCTTTACTCTAAGCAAAAGAATTGTGATTCTCATTTTATCCAGAATCGTTCAGACTAGTGCAACTGTGATTTCCTCTGATTTTCAATGTGATTATGTAGTGAAACTGCAGTATGACTTGGTGTGTTTTTAATGTGATTTTCATACTACTGTGATTTCTGGAGGAGGAGTTAGTAAGGGGAAACATGCACTGGAATTGCATAAAAATGTGTGTAGCTGCATTTTTTATGTTTTTGATACGTTTAACAGGTATGCGAACAAAGGAACCCGAGCACAGATGTCTCACCAGTAGAATATAGATACAGTATAATACATTGTTAGTTTGTTTAACATCTACTGCCAAACACTGAAGTATCAGTTCTTTGGATGAGCTGACCCTTAAACCTAAAATTAACAAACTGATAATAACAAGACTAGAAATGGATGCACAAAACATTCTGAGCGCCAGTTAAGCTTACATTTTTTTTTTAAGCTTACAATAACAAAAAAAAAAATTCCCAACATTTTTTCAGGCTTTAGATCCTGTGTATCTAAGGTATTGTCCATCTGAAGTATAAGAAGCCTATTTTTTTAGGAAAGATGCTGGGTTAATATTGTAATGGAAATAGAGGGTTGGCAGTACCAAACGTAAAACCAAATCTCTGCTGGGGTTAAGACATCAACAAGTACAGTTTTTATACTAGATTGCCAATCCCTTTTTGCCATCAATATTTAGTTTCTGCACATCATTAAAGGCTAAGCTCAAATAAAGATCCGAATAATTATTACCCCCATTCTTATCTCAGAGACTTGAGCTCACCTTTACAAAGGGGAATGCTGCTCCTGGTTTGAGTGGCTCATTTTCATGCTCCAGCTGGTATCTGACATACTCTTCCAGACCCTTCTCTGTGTAGATTCGCTGTTCTTCTTCCATAAGGAACAGTGCCCGTGAAGATACTGCAATGGTGATGGCATTCTGAGGCTTTGGCTGTAAACAGAGCAGAAGAATAAGTCACCGGGACACATTTATGACCTATACATACAGTACATACCGCATTGTGCTATTTTGTATTATAACTAATGCCCCGTATACACGTTCCGATAATCGTACGATAAAACTCGCTTTCGACCTGATCGCACGATAATCTGTTCATTAGTACACAGCTTTCGACAGCCGATCACGACAGTTGGTCCAACAAAAGCCGAAGGGACAAACAGGAAAACTTCTCTCGTACGCTAGCCCTGCGAACGACAATCGTTTCATCAGTACACTATGCGTCCGCTAAAAATCGATCGACAAAGACCGCGCATGATCAGAAAGACTAAAATAGCACGGAAAAGCCTGGCTGCCATTGTTTTTGTTTTGCACCATCTGATACGTAGCTAAGCAACCAAGAAGCTTTTCCCGAATCGTACGACAAAAATCATACGGTTTGTCCGCATTGTTGAATTCGATGTTAGTATCATGCAACAAAATGCGAACGATAAGTCGTCCGATTATCTGAATGTGTGTACGGGGCTTAAGAGGTATGTTAGGTGCAGTACGCTTTAGGTGTGATGCGTTTTGCATTCATTTTAAATGCATTGACATGCATTCTTTTAGAAAGTGTTCTTTGCTGGACTCTCAACCACAAAAGCAACAAGCGGGAATTTTTTTTTTAACACACAACACTAAAACACAGGCATGTGAAAAAGCTCTTACTTTTGTAGTGCTACACGACCAGTATACTGAACAGTCTATGTTCTCTCTCTCTTTATTTCTAAAGCAACAACTTTGAACTGAAGAAATATGCAATATTTTGCAGCTTACTAGTCCTTAAATGTGATGGCTGTATTACACTTGCTCCCTAGGTGGCTATATTTTCTCCTCAGTTGTATCTATGGGGGCAGCCATGGTTGCCACCCAGGCTGGACTACTAACGCGCCTGATGGAGGCTGACTGGATTTATAGGAAGAGCTGAGAAAACCGCATTTCAGGCCTAACAAAAGGTAATTTCTGTACTTTCTCAAAAAATTTTAGCTTAGCTTGAAATATGAAAACAAATGCAAACACCGTATCAAAGGACTAGAATATATTACATTTTTTATCTAGGATTTAGTGTTCTAGGCACCACATGCATGAACTTCCTAAGCCCAGGCTATACATAAGACACCCTTCAAATCCCTGTAATTATGGATGGAAGGTAAATGCCTGGGGTAGTGGGCGGACATACTGTATGTGCACACTATGCAGCAGCACAAGGGCCTTCTGTGCACATTTCTACTAGATATAAGTAGGATGGGTAGTAAGGCCTTCTCTTGCTATCACACAGACCTGAGAATCAAGAGGCATTCTTCATAATGCTATCTATCTATCTATCTATCTATCTATCTATCTATCTATCTATCTATCTATCTATCTATCTATCTATCTATCTATCTATCTATCTATCTATCTATCTATCTATCTATCTATCTATCTATCTATCTATCTATCTATCTATCTATCTATCTATCTATCTATCTATCTATCTATCTATCTATCTATCTATCTATCTATCTATCTATCTATCTATCTATCTATCTATCTATGCACAGTGAATAAGGGTTTCTACTCAGGCTCTAGCTAAAGTGCCCCAAAAAAATGTTCTCAAGTAAGGGTGCTTTGGCGTCTGTCCTCCAAAATACAAACAAAACTGTTTTTTTAAAAAGGGCTGTAGCTTTTTTTTTTTAAAAGTTACTATATGTTAACATTTTGGATACAATTATTGCTTCATGATCCTGTATTCCTCTTTTATTAACCACTTGCCTTCTGTGCACTTAAACCCCCTTCCCATCCAGACCAATTTTTAGCTTTCAGTGCTCTCACACTTTGAATGACAATTGCTTGGACATGCAACGCTGAACCCATATGAATTTTTTGTCCTTTTTTCACACAAATAGAGCTTTCTTTTGGTGGTATTTAATCATCTCTGGGTTTTTTATTTTTTACAAAAAAAAAAGAAAAAAGACAGAAAATTTTGAAAAAAAATAAAGTTTTTCTTATTTTCTGTGAGTAAATTTTGAAAATAAATAAATTTTTCTCCTTCACTGATGTGCGCTGATGAGGCAGCACTGATGGGCACTGATAGGCTGCACTGATGGGCACTTATGGGCACTGATGAGGTGGCACTGATGAGGAGGTAATAATATGCCGCACTGATGAGCACTGATAGGCGGCACTGATAGGCGGCACTGATGAGCACTGATAGGCAGCACTGCTGGGCACTGAGAGGTGGCACTGCTGGGCACTGAGAGGTGGCACTGCTGGGCACTGAGAGGCGGCACTGACGGGCGGCACTGATGGGCACTGACGGGCGACACTGCTGGACACTGACGGGTGGCACTGATGAGCACTGATGGGTGGCACTGATGAGCACTGATGGGCAGCACCATCAGTGCCCACACTCAGTGCCCATAGTGCTGCCAGTCAGTGCTCATCAGTGCCTAGATGAGCAGGCACTGATGGGCACTGACTGGCAGCACTATGGGCACTGATTGTGGGCACTGATGGGAGGCACTGATGGCGGACACTGTGGGCACTAATGGTGGGCAGTTAGTGTGTTTAATGTACCTTGTGTAATCAGGGCACTGGTGATCAGTGCCCTGATTACATTCTTCTGTGTCCCCGGCAGCTGATCGGCTCTCCTCCTTCCTCACACTGCAGTCTCTGTGTGAGGAAGGAGCGCTGGCGACGAGAGATGATCTCATATGTTTACATATGAGATCATCTCTCATTGCATGGGCCGATCACGTGGTAAATGGCCGCTGTGATTGGCCATTTACCACGATCTGTGATTGGCTGTGTCCAAGGGACACGGCCGACACAGATTTTCCCCGATGCGCGCTCGCGGGAGCGCGCGGGGAGCCTGTCTCTGGGAGGCCGTTTAAAGACGGCCTCCCAGGAATGTGAGTCCGCGCTGTAGCCGTACTTCGGCTATAGCGCGGATGGGAAGAAGTTAAACCAAAGATTAGTGCTTGCATTTACATGTTAAGAGGTTATCTTAATGCCAATACATTTTTTTTACTGATAGTCACATTCAAAATGCATCCCCAGAACAAGAGGTGAGAGGGAATTTTCAAATAGTTAATTTGTCCTGGTAACAACTGCCAGAGAGAGGTATTTCCCTCACTTTGAGCTTCACGGTTTTTGTGTATGTAGCAGGATTCCCAGCCATTTTGCTGGATATGGGTCCCCCTGGGTCACCGGTTGCAACAAAAGTACCTTTGTGCATGATTGTCCAAGTGTGAGCACTGAGACAATGACCAGTCCAGTAACTTTGGGTTTTTTGTATTTATTGAGAACTTGGATGGGAGAAGGGAATGAGTGAGATATTAATTTGGCTCAACTATGCACAATTTGCTAGGGACAACTGAAAACGCTTCTTGGAGCTGACTTGACGTTGGCTAAATGCCGCTCAATGCCGGTTGATGCTGGTTAACGCTGACTTGCTGCCTGTTAACTCCAAATTGACCTTGGACTGCTCTCTCACATAAAGAAGTCCTTTCTTTAGCTCCCTTAAGCACTCTTTGCTGCACTGATAAACACTTCAGGGCCCACCTGGCACCCTCTTTCTCTCACTTATCTTCAGAGCTTAAACACTGGCACCCCCTTTCTCTACACCTTCTCCACAGGTTAGCTGGCTCCCGCATCCCCTTAACCTTCTGGAGTGGTCCCTTCTCCTAGGCAGACCCCTGGGCTGTCTCAAGTACTCACGATACTGTTTTCTCTGAAACCTCTGCCCAGCATCTCCACTCAGTCCACAGCACTCTGGATCACTCCTCTGCAGCTCAGCTCAACCTTCGTCCTCTAGGCCGACCACCCAGGACACTCTCTCTTGCGCTGACAGGAGGAGAAACAGCCGTCACCCTCCTCCTGGGACTCTACTTCCCGCCGAAGAAGCTGCCTCATGTGCTCCCCTCAGACATACCCTATCCCAGGATGCTTTGCGGCAGATTCTGCCCTCTGAGATGGATACAAGCCCTGGTGTGCTATTGGTCAGGTTTCCTCCACTGTCCAATAAGAGCCCTCATTGAATACAGCTGGGAGATTCCCTAAGCTCAACAGACACACCTGGTAACACATGACAGCCTACCTAAATAATCAGGCCCTCCTGATATGCAGACAGGGCCACCCATATGAATTTTGCTAGCACCTACCTAGGAGGGTGCTGCATGTACATTGATCTGGCACCGGGTTTTATCCCCTGTTCAAGCTGCTCAGGTTCTTGCCAATCAGCCCTGAACCTAGGTGTTTTTTGGTGTTTGCACCTGTGGGTTAATGTTAGGACAACGTATCTCCACACTGAAGCCGGACTTCCTCGTTTCTCTGTCATTTGCTGTTCCTTCTGCTGCTGCACAATTTTATTCTGTGTGTTTGTTCAGTCTTGTCTTTTTTCTCAGTGTTTTCCCTCTTGCTGCGCTCTTGTATTGTATTTCCTTCAGTTTCTGTCTATGTTTCCCTTCGTTTTCTGTTGCTGTGGGTGCTCTCCACAGCATTGTTTCTTGTTGTTTGGCTTTTCCCCCCATTCCTGTTTGCTGTGTCCATCTCTCTGTACACTATCGCCCAGCTTCCCCTGCACTCCCGTGCTACACTCTTGTTCTCTGCACCCCCCCCCCACCCCAGTGTCTCTTCTTGCTAGCTGCTGAAGTCTTTCCTTTGGTCCTTGTGTCCTGTGTGTACCCTGAGCCAATCCAGTGTGCTATCTGCTGGCACTGCGCCTTCACAGGTGTGTTAGAGAGCCGCAACCTGGGGGCTGCCTTGCTGTGCAACATCCACACCTCCAGTGGCTCTGGTGAAGACCAGGAGGCTCCTTAGATCCTGCAACTCTAACACCCCCCCCCCCCCCATTTGCGTGCCGTCACACTGCTCCTGCACCTTCTAGAACCTATACCCTGGCACACCCGTTGAGTCGTCCCTACTGCAAAACTAGACCCAGAGTTTTAAAGTTCCAGGTGTTCCAGACCTCAGATAGTGACAGGTAGATTTCCACTAACTTCCTGTTGTGTCTCTGGAGAGGGAACAGGTGTTTTAACCCTTCCCTACTCTATTGAAAAACTAAAAACATTTTTTGGCTATAGACGCTCTAAGATTTTAGTGCTAGTAGCATACTTGCCAACTGTTCCTTTTTTCCTGGGACAGTCCCTGCAAATAGGAGCCTGTCCCAGGTAATTTATATTGTCCCTGGAAGCGCCTGTTAATCGGGCGGCCCGTAAATGTTACGCAGAAGTAGTACAGCTGAATGGGAGAATTATTCCAACTCTGCTACTGTGGCTTTAAGTTTGAAATTCCCTTTTTAATTTCCTGTAATTCTCTCTATATTGGAGTAGACTCTATAACCTGATAAGTAGGCGAGATTAATTATGCAGAATGGGTGGAGCTTCAGGGAAGTGGGTGTGGTAATTGATAGCTGTGTTGCAAAGTGTCCCTGGAAATTTTTTTTAAATGTTGGCAACTATGTAGTAGGACAATGAAGCCTACATGTGATTTAATCAGACTAAATACAGTACACGTCCCAAAACAGACTGATTTCTGCAGTGTAATAAGCTAGCTATATGCAAGTTGATAATGACTGACAGCTGTTATAGACATAACTTATATTTATTACATAAAATACAAAACAAATGCAAAAGGCATAGGTACTAGACACCCTATCTAAGGTCATCATGGGTCATCGTTATTATGATTCAATGATAGCAGAAACAAGTCAAAGTGGGCTTGAGACAAGTGAGACAAGGCCAAGTGGGAGCAATCGAGTCTCCCCCGATTTTTTCAATTTTTTTTTTTTACTTTTTTGTCTGAGTATAGATCTATGTATGTCTCATGAATGTTTGAAACCACTTACTGTTGACTGACTCACTCGTCAGTTTGAAGCCCCTGCTAGTTTCAGGCCATGCCCCTGTGTTCTTGATCTTAGCTTATTATTGAAAATACTGCCCCCCTGAACATTATTCACCCCCTTGATGTTCTAGCGCCAGCAGTTTGCACCTAGCTTTACAAAATAAAGGGGGACAGTGCAGTTACAATACAATTCAAAACAAGAGGGTTAGGAGAGCATAGACAGCTAGAGTCATGATAAAAAGAAAAAGGTCCATCTTTTGACAATAATAGAAGTGGCTCAAAAAAGCCAGACTTGAGGGTGTCTAGGTTTCCTAGATACAGCATTACCATCTTTATCAGTGTAATTAATCAGTAAATTGTCTCATTAACTTCATTGAAGATGCTGCTTAGGGCATTGCAATCAAAGCCATGTGGCCACTATTATCATTGCACATAATTAGATTATCCTGAGAGTTAAAAATGGTTTTCTTGCTTAGATATGATTGATTTTTTTACTGCGCATCTGACATAACATATAATGCTATCAAAGGTAGTGGAGAACGTGCACACTGTTGATTAGGTTTTGTATGAATTGATGACCTGTGCATTGATGACAGGCCCTCATATGTATAATCCATCTCTGTGGGGGCTGTGGGATCAATGCATACTACACTTCATCGATAACCACAAGTATTGGTCACTCGAGAGTCACAGCAGGCACACCCCATGACAGTTATTGGAACTTGGATTAAATCTAGAACATTGGGTCATTGGGTGACTGCCTGTAAGTCCCTACTATAGGCTAAGTGCCGGTTCACACTGAAGCGGCAGAGACTTCGGGGGCGACCTGTGAAGTAGTGTGCACCGCGACTTCGGCGCGACTTGCACGGACTTCATATAATGAATGTCTATGCAAGTCGCTCCAGGTCGCCCCGAAGTAGTACAGGAACCTTTTTCTAAGTCAGAGCGACTTGTGTCGCTCCTATTAGAACGGCTCCTGTAGCACACAATGGACCGCGACCCACCGCGACTTGCCAGGCTGACAAGTCGCGGTAGTGTGAATAGACACTTAGCATTATCGTTTACAAACGTAATATTGAAACTGCTGCTACAATATCCCCACATTTTCACTGCTATCATTTTTACAAACAAGAAATACTCACCCAAGCTCTACTGCCGTATCTCCCATGTGTGAGCTGAGTATCGGTGCTCCAGCTGCAAACGTCCACTACAGGTATACGATCAAACAAAAAACCTGCCACTGGATGCTTTTTCCTTAGTTAACTTTATTAAAGCACAGCAGCAGTAATAGAGTCTATATGTGTTATGAATATGGCTGCGGCCGAAACGCGTTAGCACACATAGAGACTCTGTTACTGCTCTAGTGCTTTAATAAAGGTAACTAAGGAAGAAGCATCGAGTAACCGGCTTTTTTGTTTGATTGTATTCTTTTTACACAATTTAGGTCTTGATTAAGGGGATGTGGAGCTGGGGTGGCTTTGCTTCCTCAAATCAAAACCTCCAGAAAGGAGAACAGTGAGTGGTACAGAAGTGACATCACCAAATCTCACTCTAAATATCTAGCAGTCAGAGGCAGCAGTGCCTAAGGCTTTATTTAGATGGGTGAATGAAAGTGAATAGGTTGCTGCGTTAGGATCCGGCTAAACACCAGCCTCTTGATGCAGCAGCACCCTGTGCTATGGCTATGTACAAACTGGATGATTAGCTACGGCCAACTTGTATGTGTCCAGAGCCTGTCAGAGCTTCTAATCGCATGTGACTACTGGGCCCCTAATCTGACAATGCCAATTTTTTAGACTGCAGGCACTGCCTTGGTACCCTCACACAAGGAAATGCACTGCTATTTTTAAAGGTTCAGACATCTTTACAACATGTACACCTAAGGCTCCATGTACACGGGACGTTGTTAAAAGTCCCTTTGAATGCTGGAATTTTGAGGACGTTTGAAACGTCCGTTCGGTCGCGTTTTGTACCCGCGTTTAGCAGCGTTTGCGGGCGTTTGCGTTTAGAAGCGTTCCTTGAGGTCAAAAAAATTATTCCCCTTTAAAATGGAAAAACGCGAACGCTAAACGCGGGTCATCGCGTTCAGACGCGTTCGGACGCGTTTGTGCGTTTGAAACGCCGGGAAACACACGTTCGAACGCAAATAATTGCGTTCTAAAAACAGTCCCTGAACGCAACTCCCTGCAAATGACTGTAAACGACCTGGTGTACATGGACAGATAAGATAAAATGTAGGTGGGTTCAGGGGCTTCTGAAAAAAACGCCCAACTGCTCCTAAACGGCCATTTCCAGCGTCCCGTGTACATGGAGCCTAACATTAAAGTGTTTGTAAAGGCAATTTTAAAAAATAACAAACGCGTCATACTTACCTGCTCTGTGCAAAGGTTATGTACAGAGCAGCTTAAATCCTCATCTCCCTCCCCCCCTGCCAAATGCCCCCAAAGCAAGCTGCTTGCTATGGGGGCACTGGTGCATGCTCACTCCTGAGCCCTGCTGTGTATTGTCTATAAGACACAGAGAGCGTGGCCCAGCCCAGCCCCCTGCGCCCTCCTCACTGACTTGGATTTAATGCAATGGCTCCTGCTGCTACATCTCAGTCAATGAAGAGGGAGAGACCCGGGAGAGCCGCTGCTCTCGTGCACAACACTGGATCGAGTTTGGGCTTAGGTATTAGGTTGGCTAAGGGGGGAGCTGCACACTAAAGGTTTTTTTATTTCCGTGCATAGAATGCACGAAGGTAAAAAAAAAACTTCATCCTTTAGAACCACTTTAAAGTGGAACTGAACTTATTGGGTCTCCCTGCATCTCTATGCAATGGCAGCAGATCGTATCTGGGGCGGGCCCTGACAGGGTGTCACACATAGCTTCATGAAAACATCACAGCAATCTGCCTCAGCACTTCTTTCAAGAGCCCTAAGGTCTGATGAAAGCAGTTTTTAAATGTTTAGGATAGGATATGGGTCACCACACCTATATGGCACTAAGTTAATTTTTGTATTTGTGATTGCACTATTTCTATTACATAAATGATTTCATACCATTAGCAAGTCTCAGTTCCTGCTCATTAACCGCTTGTGTGTCTGGGCTATGATCTCAGTCCCAGTCCCACTCTCTTTTTTGTATGACTGATGAAAGCAGTGGCTTGGTTCTTAGAAGGGGTTTTGCACGTATTTAAATGACTTGATGGGTGGATTTCAGTTTGGAGGAGTGGGCATCCTAGGCAGGCTGTATTTGCATGTAGGCTTCCCTAGGTAATGCCCACCTATCATGTTGAACCTTCATGTTTGAAACAAAAATTTTCATTAACGAAAGGTACTGGCCATGAAGTGTAAAGCCGGGGGAAAAGTGCTAGATGGATACTGGATGTCCTCTAGCCAGGAAATGAAAGGAACTCCTGTTGCAGCTTCTAATGCACACTGTGAGAAGCTCACAGTGTTCAGCGAAATCAGAAAAGCAATTTTAGTAAAGGAGAGAAGACTGGACAACTGTACAAGCCTGAGGGTTAGCTTTAAAACACAGAAACCCTAAGGCAAAAACTAACCTAAGCCCTAACGCACATTAACTTTTACTCTTACATACTTGCTTCGTCTTGTGCTGGAAGCTTCTGTGCCCAAATCATGCAGAGATGAAAATATTTCCTAGGAAACTTATTTGTGATTTATATAGCAAAGAAAATTGGTGCTGCTGTTTGTGGCAACTTGTCAGAGGTAGGGTAGAGAATGGACAGCATCCTACATGTACATAATATAAATCAGGGATCCTCAAACTAGGTCCCTCCAGCTGTTGCGGAACTACACATTCCATGAGCCATTGGAAAACTCTGACATTCACAGACATGACTAGGCATGATGGGAATTGTAGTTCCTGAACAACTGGAGGACCATAGTTTGAAGACCCCTGATATAAATGGATACTAGCATTTATAGGTAAAGTTGATCCAGGGAATATCTGATGGCCTGGGGGGAGGGGGATATTTTTCCCTGCTGGAACAATTTGGATTATGCTTTGCTCGGGTTTTTTCCCTCCTCTGGATCAACTGTGGTTATAGGATTGTGTATATAAGATTGTATTTTTTTTATCTCTTTCATTGTTTGAACTAAATCAACTTGTTTCCTTTTTTTCAACCAGACTAATGGGCCATACACACTATACAATTGTCTTTAGATTTTTTCCTTTAGATTTACCAAAACCCAGGGCCATCTTTATTATTGATTGGACCCTGGGCAAACATTTACTTGGGCCCTCCCAAATCCACTTATCAACTATTCTCAGGCAGTGCAGGCTCAAGGGGTACCTGCTTTAGGCCCCACAACAATGACTGGGCCCGCGGCACCTGCCCCTTTTTGCCCTGCCTTAAAGACGGCCCTGCCAAAACCATATAATATGAGATCAAACCTAAACACTTTTAATTTGTACTCAATCTGGCAGGCTTTTGCACTACAGGTAAATCTAAAGGAAATCTAACAACACAGGTTGTATAGTGTGTATCCAGCTTAACTATATAACTATGTAAGAAGCCTGTTTAATTTTTCATCACCATATACAGTATCCAGTGACAACATGTTTGTGTCATCTGTTACAGTTAAAGAGAGATTATTCTGTTGGCTCAGTGCAAAGCTTATGAGCTGTCTGAAATATGTTTACTATGTTTCTTTAAGCCAACGTAAGACAGCTTGAGCAATTTTAGCAGACTTGTATAAAGTACTCGAAATTTCTACTTGAGTAAAAGTACAAGTGCTCGATCAAAAAATTACTTGAGTAGAAGTGGAAGTGCTCGCAGAAAAAGTTACTTAAGTAGAAGTACTAAAGTATTCAACATTTTTTTTACTTAAGTATTGCAAGTAGTTTTTTCAAAAAATTTGCTACTTAAGTACTGAAAGTAAAAGTACCAGTAGTTTTGAAAAAAAATTCCTACTCAAGTACTGAAAGTAGAAGTACAAGTACTGTGTTATGTAGTTATTAAAGAAATAAGTCAAAAGTTTGAACATCATATTGTTTTTATTATTTCAAATGATTTATTCAAATGATTAACCTGTGTTTGTTAGTAGTTTCTTGATGCACTTTAAGCGCTGTAGCACCATTTATTTGTTTGTTTCATATTTTCTTTTTATTGGAAAGATTTGGTATAGCAGCTTTTATTATACACAGCCTTTATTTTCGTATGCGCTGATTTACAAATGACATTATACACATTTTTTTGAGCTTTATGCAACCTGCCATCTACTGTTCTGGCAGTGGTAATTTTTTTAAAAGTAACGAGTAACTATGCAGCACAAAAAAAAAATACTTGAGTAGAAGTATCGAAATCATCGAAAAAATGTAGTGAAGTAAAAGTAGAAGTAGGAGGAAAAAATTCTACTCTAGGAAAGTACAGATACCGCATTTCGGTACTTAAGTACAGTACTTAAGTAGTTCTACTTCGTTACTATACATCTCTGAATTTTAGGGGTGGGTATATTGACTGCAGAGGATCAATACGCAGCTTTGCCTTCATACGAACGAGTCTTAAAAATGAAGTAAACAGACATTGAGATGTAAAACCTGTCACTGGTTAATATGATATATTGGGTTGACGCAGCAAAGTCATACGAAAGTCTTATCTTTCAGGTTGGAAATATTTCACCAGCTCCCTACTGTTTAATGCAGAGGCAAGACCATTTGCAGCTTATGGTGTAGTCAGATATTACTCTAAAATGTAAATGTTTATTGGGATATAGAATAATAATTCAGTACTCATATCCTATAGTTCATCGAATGTGCATGCTCGGGTCAAGGGATAAATGATGGCAGATTAACAGTTGAATAAAGGTGGTAGATACGTTGGTGACTAAGCTATTCTTGTATGAAAGAAGCGGCACTAATTTAGATGTGCTTATATACACACATTTATGTGCACTGGCTGTGTACATTGTTATGTGTATATTTAGTTCCAGGGCCATTTTTCTAGTGGAGCAGTATCAAAGGTCAGTGACCTTGGCCAGTCACCTATTCTACACCAGCTGCTGATTCCACATTTGAAGGTCACAAAGCTTTGTGCACCAGCAATCACCTTCATAAGAGCTAGTGATATCAGCTTGTCACTGTCCCCTGGCTCAAAGTATAGATACTCCAAACCTCACATATACAGTTTCCCTGCTAGTAGGCTAACGCCACCCTTTCTGAGAACCGCAGACTGAAATAGGAAATATGGAGAAAGGCGATAAGATAAAACATAGTGACAGCGATGTCATACGGTATGTTGGGGATATGCTCAACAACTTTCCCACCGCGATGATATTATTTTACGCAATTTTCTGAGCGGGGAAGGAAAGTAAACATCTAGTAATAAGAGACATAGGATGTACATACCGATTTGGGCTTCTTGGTGGAAGTTAGATTGTCATAGAAGGATTTGGCTTCTTCCCATGTTTGTTTCCCTTCGGGATTTCTTGCAGGGACATGGCTGTCTTTCGGTCCTCCCTCAGCTGCATCCCCAGAGCCAGGCAACATATTTTCAGTGCAGATTTATGAGTCGATAGGATTGTGTACTGCTAATGCCTATGTGTGTGATGGAGATGAACAGTCTGACACTAGGCTCTCCTGCCTCCCTTTCTAAATCTCACCCGCTGATTGCTTTGTATATCTCCCTTCCATCTCTCCCTCTAGCTGTGTTTTGCTCTCCAGTTCTTTTCACATGAAATTCCACCTCCCTATCTTCTTCTTTCTCTCTGGCACATCCTCCTTCTCTCTCTCTCTAAATTTGCCAGTTTCCCTTTGCCTCTCCCCTCACCAGTGACAGGTCTTTATATGGCATCCCATAATCCCCCTGCGTTGCCCTGCTCCTGATTCCATGAAATGGAGAAGGGAGGATAAATATATACTGAGTGGAACTCCCCTGATCAGCTGAACATTTCCTCCTCTTCTCAGGCTTCTGCTGCACTGCTTCTCCCATACGCTGGGCAAGAAGAAGGGAGACGAATAGAAAGAACGTTCATCTAGTCAATGGCCTCCTGAGAGCAAAAAGATCCTCCCATATCCTAGCAACTATTTGTTCACAATTCAGCCTGCGAATAAGTCACTGCCCAGCTTTTGCATCAATGATCTGTCATCTTGTTTATGACAACGATACATTTGGTTATTGTATTTTGTGACCTGTAGCCTTGCGTTAGGTTTTTCTTTATTTATATCTTCTTCA
Source organism: Pelophylax lessonae (assembly GCF_965119305.1). Taxonomy (NCBI): domain Eukaryota; kingdom Metazoa; phylum Chordata; class Amphibia; order Anura; family Ranidae; genus Pelophylax; species Pelophylax lessonae. Next base: position 374,391,296 of record NC_138769.1, on the reverse strand, counting down.
CAGTAAAACAGCATCTAATGCTGGCATTTTTATTTTTAGGGACATCTCATTTTTGTATGTATGAAATTTGCGTGCAAACATGCTTTTCCTATCCATTGATGTGCAAAAAAAAAAAAAGATAAGAATCAAAATGATATAGAATCAATAGATTAAGCACTTTACCACCGGAGGATTTTGCTGTCTTATGTCCAGGCCACTTTTTGCGATTCGGCACTGTGCAACTTTAACGGACAATTGCGCGGTCATGCAATGCCTTTCCCAAACGAAATTTACGTCCTTTTTTTCCCACAAACAGAGCTTTCTTTTGGTGGTATTTGATCACCTGTGCGATTTTTACTTTTTGCGCTATAAACAAAAAAAGAGCGACAATTTTGAAAAAATAACAATATTTTTCACATTTTTTTATATGAAATTCCCCCCCAAAAAAATGTAAAAATCAAACTTTTTTATCATTTTTGGCCAATTTGTTTTCTGCTACATATTTTTGGTAAAAAAAAATCGCAATAACCGTATTTTGATTGGTTTGCGCAAAAGTTATTGCGTTTACTAACTAAGGGAAAGATTTCTGTAATTTTTGGTGGTTTCTTTTTTAACGAGTAATGGCGGCGATCTGCGATTTTTTTTGCGGGACTGCGACATTGCGGCGGACAGATCGGACCCTTGACTGACATTTTTGACACTTTTGGGGGTACCAGTGACATTACTACAGTAATCAGTGCTATACATATGCACTGTTACTGTAAAAATGACACTGACAGGGAAAAGGTTAATTTTTATTGGAGAGGGAGGGGTTAATGTATGCCTGGTGCTTACTGACGTGTGTGGGGGGAGGTGACTGAGTGACACAGGGACAGATCGCAGGTTCAGCTATGCTGAACCCTGCAATCTGACCCTGTCTGTCACTAGGAGATCCACCCGCTTTGTTTACACAAGCGGGCGGATCTTCACACTCGATTCCCCGACGATCGGGGAAGAGCAGCGGTGATCACCGCCGCTCCTCCCCTCGCCCGACTCCCGCTGTGACTGAAAACAGCAGGAGCTAGCCTCCGGCGGCGCGTGTGCGCCGCCCACAAGGGGAGGAGTCCAGCGACGTACGTCTACGTCGCTGGACGATAATGAGCCACATTGCCACAGTAGCAGCAATGTGAGCGGTCGTAAAGTGGTTAAAAGCTAAAGGACAAATAGACCATACAGCATGCTATACAGGCAGCAAAGAAACCATAGGCAAACCCAAGGTATGGGGATGTAGGTTGTACTTGCCAACTGGTCCTCACAATTATAATAGTTTATGGCAGATTGTGCTGCCACTCACTTTGGGTTGTGCTTATAGGTAAAACTACACTATATTGTCAGAAGTACCTACCTTTACACGCACATGAAGTTTAATTGGCATCCCAGTCTTAGTCCGTAGGGTTCAATATTGAGTTTGCCCACCCCTTGAAGCTATATTAGCTTCAACTCTTTTGGGAAGGCTGTCCACAAGGTTTAGGAGTGTGTCTATGGGAAAGTTTGACCATTCTTCCAGAAGCATTTGCAAGTTAGGCACTGATTTGGATGAGAAGGCCTGGCTTGCAGTCTCCACTCTAATTCATCCCAAAGGTGTTGAGGTCAGGACAGTCAAGTTCCTTTACCCCAAACTTGCTCATCCATATGAACCTTGCTTTGTGCACTGGTTTGCAGTCATTTTGGAACAGTAAGGGGCCATCCCCAAACAACCACAATGTTGGGAGCATGAAATTGTCCAAAATGTCTTGGTATGCTTATGCCTTAAGAGTTCTCTTCACTGGAACTAGGGGATCAAGCCCAACCCCTGAAAACAACCCCACACCATAACCACCCCTCCACCAAATGATTTGGACCAGTGCACAAAGCAAGGTACATAAAGACATGGATGAGCAGGTTTGGGGTGTAGGAACTTGACTGGCCTGCACAGAGTCCTGACCTCAACCCGGTAGAACACCTTTGGGATGAATTAGAGTTGTGATTGTGAGCCAGGCCTTCTCGTCCAACATCAGTGCCTGACCTCTCAAATGCGCTTCTGGTAGAATGGTCAAACATTCCCATAGACACACTCCTAAACCTTGTGGACAGCCTTCCTAGAAGAGTTGAAGCTGTTATAGTTACAAAGGGTGGGCCAACTCAATATTACCATCACCTTGATGCTTACCTTTATAGTGCAGCAATTTTAACTTGACATGTCCAATTTTCACAAGCAGCATCGCTTGTCAAATTTGCATGTTGAGCTCAATGGAGCTGTGCAGCAGTCACAAGCCAAAAGCTTGGCTTGCAGTTGTGACACAGTATTTCAATGCTAAATTCCCATTTGGCTGGGAAAAAACACATTCAGGAGGCAGCAGTATCACCTCCTACACTAAATGTGGGTCTTAAAGGGGCATTAAATACCAGGAGTGTGTGGTAAGTACAGAGTGCAGAGTTCAGGTGTGCACTATGTATAGAGTGCAGGGTTCAAGTGTGCGCTACATACAGATTGCAGGTTTCAGGGGTGTGCTGCATACAGACTGCAGGGTTCAGGAGTGTGCTGCATACGGAGTGCAGGGTTCAGGGGTGTGATGCATACAAAGTGCAGGATTCAGGTGTGCGCTGCGTACAGAGTGCAGGGTTCAGGGGTACACTGAGTGCCGAGTACAGGGGGTGCCTCCCTTTCCCCCAAACTGCCCCCTCCCCCGGTACACTGTTCTTCTCCCACCCCCAAACCGCCCTCCTTGACAGTACATGATGGAGAACTGCAGCTGCAGAAGAGCAGGATAGGTTACTCAGGGTGGAGAGTGTAGTGTAGCTGCGGTGCATGAGGGGCCATAGACACAGGCTTCAGGAACTGTTGCCAGACAAGCACCAGGTTCCAACTACATATCTATGCAGAAAGGAGGCAGGTGGAGCACTGTTGAGATCACTTCACAGCCAGAACTATAGGAGCAGGATCTGCAAATGCAGTTACTCGCTGCTTCCGCAGTTGGCTCAAGCCTGATTCTATTTAAAATTGATTCTAACTGGCTGCAAACTCTGCCTGGATAAGTAGCTTCTGGTGCTGCATCAAGCTGTCAAGGTTTTTTTCTTACACTTGCCGAGCCAACACTAACCTGCCTGAAAAAAAATTCCCGACTTTTACTGACATAAAATGTCTCTAACAGACATTGACTGACAGTGTAAACATTTTTACAAACTGTCAGTAAATTTACCGTCAGTTGGCAACCCTGATACATACTCTTAGCATTTTCAGCACATGTTACAAGAAGATGGCTTCCATTACCAGGAGTAGTGTCTCTTCTGGGTATAGAAAAGGAACGTTCCTGCAGTCTGCACCAAATCAACTTCTTTGCACCGCTCACCGGGCTGTGTGTACTGAACAAGAAGCCTTCCTTAAACGATCCCTCGTCACCAGGAAATGACCCTAAGCTAATTACTGCCCCTCACAAGCAGGTTCCTCTGCCTAACATCCACTCCACATAATCACATCAAAATGACGTGGGGCCCTTTATTTGAAAGATTTCCATCTATACGATGGCACAACACTACCTACTAGATCAGGGGTGGGGAACCTTTTTTCTGCCGAGGCCATTTGGGTATTTTTAAAATCATTCGGGGGCCGTACAAAATTATCAACTTAAAAATGTGCCTGTTATATTTGGTCAAACATTAAATTAACTCACCCCTAATGTGATGGCTGCAACTGCTTCTCTTTGGTGAGGTGTGTGATGTTAGCTGGTATTGATGATGTTGCTACTGGCAACTGGTTTTCTAGGTTTGCCCCCCTTAATGCAGAGTGATTAGTGCCCCCATCAATGCAGAGTGATTAGTGCCCCCATCAATGCAGAGTGATTAGTGCCCCAATCAATGCCCCAATCAATACAGAGTGATTAGTGCCCCCCTTAATGCAGAGTTATTAGTGTCCCACATCAATGCAGAGTGATTATTGCCCCCATAAATGCAGAGTGATTATTGCCCCCATCAATGCAGAGTCATTAGTGCCCCATCAATGCAGAGTGATTAGTGCCCCAATCAATGCAGAGTGATAAGTGCCCCAATCAATACAGAGTGATTAGTGCCCCCCTTAATGCAGAGTGATTAGTGCCCCCATCAATGCAGAGTGATTAGTGCCCCTCATCAATGCAGAGTGATTAGTGCCCCAATCAATGCAGAGTGATTAGTGCCCCCCTTAATGCAGAGTGATTAGTGCCCCATCAATGCAGAGTGATTAGTGCCCCCCTTAATGCAGAGGGATTAGTGCCCCCATCAATGCAGAGTGATTAGTGCCCCCATCAATGCAGAGTGATTAGTGCCCCCCTTAATGCAGAGGGATTAGTGCCCCCATCAATGCAGAGTGATTAGCACCCTCCATTAATGCAGAGTGATTAGTGCCCCAATCAATGCAGAATGATTAGTGCCCCCCATCAATGCAGAGTGATTAGTGCCCCAATCAATGCAGAATGATTAGTGCCCCCCATTAATGCAGAGTGATTAGTGCCCCAATCAATGCAGAATGATTAGTGCCCCCCATCAATGCAGAGTGATTAGTGCCCCAATCAATGCAGAATGATTGGTGTCCCCCATCAATGCAGAGTGATTAGCGCCCCCATTAATGCAGAGTGATTAGTGCCCCCCATCAATGCAGAGCGCATGGGGATTATAGCGCCTCCTGATTACACACAGACCAGAGTTTTTCTACTTACCCGGCGCGGGCGCTCTCATACGAAGTCACGCCTCCTGGACCAACTCCTATGATAGACGTCACCACTGTGCTGTCTATCATAGGTAGGAGGCGTGACTTTGTATGACAGCGGCCGCGCAGGGTAAGCAGAGGAACCCGCTCTGTGTGTAATCAGGAGGCGCTCCCCCTCCCCTTCCCCTCTGGAGGCAGCCCAATGGCAGGCCCGGATCAGATGGGTTTGGGGGCTGCATACGGCCCACGGGCCGTAGGTTCCCCACCCCTGTACTAGATGGAGAAAAATGTAAACCTGTCTACACACTGACTACAATATATATATATAAATATATATATATATATATATATATATATATATATATATATATATATAGCAAGGTTTCCAGGCCTATGGCCTGATGTGGGTCTGCCATTAGTACCGGAATCCGCTCCAGCCCATGTGAGCTGAGTCCCCAGGTGTGACAATTGAAACAGTGACAACTCCGGCATCTTTGTTTGTGGTTTTTATTATAAATTAAGGGGATGGGAGAAGGGAATGAGTGGGATACTCCTCTCGGCTTGAACTAATTACAATTGGGACTTCGATCCTGGAAAAATGCCCGTTGGCACTTTCCTGACGCTAGCCAGCACCAGCCAATGCTCACTGACTCTGAGAACTCTCTGTACAACAGAGGAAGTTTTGAATCCCTGACCTATAGTCCAGTAGATCCAAGACTGAGAACTGTAGAACTCCTGACACTGCTTCACTGTGTAAGTCTCTGAATACTTTCCCCCGCCTGGCACAGCTTAAAGTAGTATTGTGTAGAACTCCAAATAGCTAACACTGTAACTGGCACACGCAATGCAATTCAGGGCCCAGACTGCTGGTGCCCCCTTTATGCTCCTTGAACTCTTCAGGGTCCACTGACTATGTACCCCCTTTACACTTCAGGGTCCTCAACCTAGGTACCCCCTTTACAGCTAGTTGACCTTGGATCCCCAAACCTCTTCCGGAGGGGGCCCCTCTGACTCTAGGCAGACCCCCAGGGGCAATCCGCAGTACTCACGACCTGTGTAGGCTTTCCTGGGACTGGACCCCTCTCTCTGCAGGCTCTCGGCACACCGGATCCCCTCAGCTCAACTCAGCACTCTCTTGATTCTCAGGCGACACCCTGAGACATTCACCTTCCTTAGACAGCAGGAGAGACAGCCGCACTCTCCTTCCTGGGGCTCTGCTCCCGCCAAAGACACAGTGCCACGCACTTCCCCCCAAACTTATACCCACTCCCAGAATCATTTGCAGCCTAATCTGCCTTCTGGGGTAGTTACAAGCTGGGATGTGTCCCCTGATTGGGCTTCCTATACTGCCCTATGAGAAGCCTCTCACAGGAGCCAGTGGGGATACTTCTCCCTTCAGCAGGCACATCTGGAAGCCCTGGCACCCTATCTAACAAATCACAGCCCTGCTGTTAGGCAGACAAGGCTCACTATCTATTTTACCTAGCACCTACCTGTAGGGTTCTCTCTCTCTCTCTCTCTATATATATATATATATATATATATATATATATATATATATTGTACACATTGTATATATACACACAGTTCTGTGCAAAAAGGTTTTGGGCAGGTGTATAAAAAAGGTGTATATTAAGAAGGCTTTCAGAAATAGAAGTGTTAACAGTTCAACTGAAAAAAGAAGAGAACTGAACAGAAGAGAAATCCAAATCAAATCAATATTCGGTATGACCTTCCTTTGCCTTCAAAACAGCATTACATTTTTCTAGGTACACTTGCACACAGTTTTTATAGGAATTTGCCTGGTAGCTTGTTCCAAACATCTGGGGGAACTAACAAGAGATCTTCTGTGCATATATGCTGCCTCAAATCCTTCTGTTTCTTCATGTAATCCCAAACAGACTCGATGATGTTGAGATCAGGGCTATGTGGAGACCAAGCCCTCACTTCCAGGACTCCTTGTTCTTCTATATGCTGAAGATAGATCTTAATGACACTGGCTGTATGTTTGAGGTCATTGTCCTGCTGCAGAATAAATTTGGGGCCAAACACACACCTCCCTGATGATATGGCATAATGGATAAGTATCTTGTATTTCTCAGCATTGAAGACACCATTTATCCTGACCAAATCTAGAACTCCATTTGCAGAAATGTAGGCCCAAAACTTGCAAGGAACTCCCCCCCATGCACACACTCATTATTGTACGGCTCTCCAGCCCTTTGGCAAACAAACTGCCCCCTGCTACACCCAAATATTTAACATTTTGACTCATCACCTGCAGCCATTTTTTTGCACCCCTATTCCTATGGTTTTGTGTAGGGATGGGCTGGACGTTCAAGTCGAACGTAAATTAGACTCGAACATCGAGTGTTTGTGTGTTCGCCGAACATACAAACACCGGGGGCACTCAGCGGCAAGTTCGCCCGCCGATGAGTTCCCCATAAAGCACTGCACGATTGCAGTGCAATAAGTGCTTGTGATTGGCCAAAGCATGCACCTGACCTGTATGCTTTGGCCAATCACAGCACAATGTCCTGTCAGAGCCATGATTGTCCAAAGGCAGGGTGTCTTTAGCTAATCATGGCTCAGGGGCTAAGTCCATGCCCCACACTACATAAGGCTGTTTACACGGCAGCCGTGTATAGTGTTTGATAATAGAGGTTAGGCAGGTAGTTAGTGGATAGTGTGTTGAGTTAGTTTAGTGCAGTCAGTGTAGTGTTCAGGTTATACCCCACTTTTAAAATGTATAGATATGTTGTAGTCCTGGGTCCCCTCTCAGTGCTCCCCAAGTTTTGTGTCCCTGTCAGTTATAGTTCATGAGCAGTGGCATACCAAGCTGACCAAGAATTTCCTGTAGACACCAATGTTAAAGACAGAGAGCAGTGCCATGCCAAACTGACCAAGATTTCCCATAGATGCCAATTAGCACCGAAAGCCGAAAATTGGTCTAGGCAGGAAGGGGGTGAAAGTGCCCTGTATTTAACCACTTGCCGACCGCCGCCCGACTATATACGGCGGCGGTCAGCCCCTCCCAGGCAAAGTGACGTACCGGTACGTCACTAGCCTGGGAGGGAATAGGGGGCGAGCGCACGCCAGCGGAGGCGCGCTCCCGCCCCCGCTCGTACCCGAAGAAGCCGGCGCCTGTGACCGGCGGACCCGATGTCTGCCGGTGACTCGCGATCGTCGGGTGGAGACTGGAGAGGGAGAAAGGCAGGCGGCTAATGTAAACAAAGCCGCCTGTCACTCTCCCCTGTGTAAAAGCACTGATCACTCGGTCCTGCTATGTAAAAAATACATCGCAGATCACCGCCATTACTGGTGAAAAAAAAACAATAAAAATGACAAACATCTTTCCCTTAGTTAGTAAACGCAAAAGCTTTTGCGCAAACCAATCCAAATATGCTTATTGAGATTTTTTTTACCAAACATATGTAGCAGAAAACAAATTGGCCTAAAATGTTGATTTTTACATTTTTTGGGGGGGGGGAATTTCATATAAAAAAATGTGAAAAATATTGTTATTTTGTTATTTTTTTTTTCAAAATTGTTGCTTTTTTTGTTTATAGCGCAGGTGATCAAATACCACCAAAAGAAAGCTCTGTTTGTGGGAAAAAAAGGACGTCAATTTCATTTGGGTACAGCGTTGCACGACCGCGCAATTGTCCGTTAAAGTCACGCAGTGCCCAATCGCAAAATAGGGCCTGGTCAGGAAGGGGGTAAAATCTTCCGGGGCTTAAGTGGTTAACATTTTAGGTGTTCCATTAAAAAAAATAGTAAATTTTCACATTTTTTGAATTTAGGTGTACTTTAGATTTAGAAAACATTAGTAAATGGCTGATAAGTGGCTAAGATGCAGTAAAGCAATAGTTGCTAATTGGATTCTCAGATCCACAAGTGCTCTGTTAGTGCTGCCACTTAACACCTTACAGTTCTTCAGTGTGGCATGTGCTGAATAAAAGGCCCATTCAGAATTTTGCACCAGCTTTTAAAGCCAAAGAAAGTCTGTATTACTTTATTATTAGTCTGAAAATCGTAATAAAGCGTGGATAATGTAGCAGGGTAATTTACTAAAAGTGTAGAGAATTTTCATTTAGCAAAGCTGTGTTCCCTTCAGTCATGGATCATTGTGCAAACTAAAATCCTGTTTTTTAAATTTTCCTTGCACGTTTCTAAATTCAGAGTGGTCATGCCTTGACCCTTTTCAGTAAGCTGAGTGAACATTTTCTACTGTGTCCTGCAGTCTCCAAATATTTATTATGCTTCTCTTTATATTGTGAGGAAGGCACTCCCTTCCTGGTATGTATCAATTGGTGCATTATCAAGCACCCAGGTTTGATTACAGAAGGGTATCTTAGTGCCAGAAATTTCAGCAATGGTATTTTCAAATATTTTACTGCATGTGTCAAATGTGTTGTGTATCATATTCAAGAAATGTATTTCTCACGCTCAAAATAATAGTCATTTTGTATTAGCTCACCATGATACCTAAATTTAACCCTAATCATAACCCATGCCACTAAACTTAAAAGTGGACCTTCAAACAGCATAGGGCTTTTTCTGTTTTTGTTAGAGTGAGGAAAGGTTAAAACCTATGTGAATTCTTTATCATTGTCTTTGCTCTTTACTTGCTTTTTGACCCATTGACGCTTACCACTGAGACATGAAGTGGGGGGAAATCTCTCCAATAGAATCAAAAGGCAGCAATGAAAACAAAGAATCTAACCCTTGCCCCACTCTACCCAAAGCTAAAGAAACATTTTTTGCCATTACACTTTGATTCTAGACATTTACATGCAGGTATATACATCCCTGCCTGAATGCATAAGGCCCTAAATACCACTCAATACATCATTTAATCCTGCCCAGCCAAATCTTATTTCACCCTGCTATAGACTTTGACAGGCTGACAGCAGCTAGTCTGGACACTGCACCTGTGCCTCCTGGGCACACTTTGGCTGCATTCACACCTGAGGGCAGATTTGATGCGATTCTGCCCACAATTTCAAAACGCCCAGGTGCGAATGGCAAATCGTACATTTGACATGCCATTCATGTGATGGACATAACTGTCTGGGTTCAGGAATACTTCCAAAAATCCCTTTGTGAACACAGTTCACCATGCTATCCAAAAATGCATGGTTAAAGAGGAAGTAAACCCTCCTCTGCAAGTTGTACCTATAGGTAAGCCTATGATAAGGCTTACCTATAGATACTGTAAATATCTCCTAAACATGTACCGTTTAGGAGATATTTACCTTACATGCAGCCAGTG